>NC_143012.1:27112842-27717426 GCF_055824585.1 Amblyomma mixtum
AAAAGGGTGTAGGCTGTCCTCTAATGCACGGCTTTTTATAAGCGAGCGTGACTTGAAGGACCTCTAACTCCTTTTTTACTGCTTCCTCTTTAGAGTGTAAGGCAATATTCAGAGCACACAGCATCGGTTTTTATGGGATAGCATATACGTATAAGTCTCACTATAGACAAAAATCCGGCGGCAACCATCTGGCGTCTTCCAGAAAAATCTTGATTGGCTAGCAGGCAGTGACGTTATCAGTGATGTCACCAGAGCGGAGAAGGACCATTTGCTGGAGGTACGTGACGTCACCAGACCAGGTTCCCCTGTGCGAAGCCTCCGCCTGCCAACCATGGAACCCCCTTCCATGGTTGGCAGGCGGAGGCTTCGCACAGGGGAACAAGAGAATTGACTGGAACAGAACCAGAAGAGCGACCCATTAGTCACTTCCGGCGAAGGCGCCAACAGCTTCGAATGCTAACGCATTGCCAACACATAGGAATTAGGCGAACCTGTGCTTTTTGCGTCTGTGCGACAACCGCAACTCCGCCGCTAGAGCCATTATTGTTGAGTCAAGTGACGTACACTAAGCATTCGACAAACGTCGCGAAACTCGCCAAAAGTACGATTGTTCATCTGAAGTTTGCATTTATGGGCGCCGAACAGCTCATTCTTGAGCGAATGAAACGGGAACGATTCCGCGGTGATTACACCTCCGTACGAAAACAGAGGCTCCGTACTCCCCGATACTCTCCACTTCTCACGTCTCGTCAATGTTTGCTCTTCGCGGTGAGAAGTTCTCGGTCAGCTGTTTTGCTTTAATTAAACTCCGGCGCCCGCGCACTTGGTAGCGGAGCCGTGTGCTCTGAGTGAGCGCCCAGGAAGCGTGAGTGGCATTAGAAAAAAAGAAAGAAGCTTATCTTCAAAAGATGGGCGGTAAATGAAATGGGCGTGGCCAGAGAGCGCCCTGATTGCACTTGCAAATGAACCTCAGTCCCTCAAAAGCGCCGGGAGACTTGCCGACCTCTGCAGGCGCTGACGCATACGTAAAGCTCGGTTTGGGGAAAAAAAAAAAAAAAAACATTTAAGAACACAAAGAAAGACAAACGAAAATGCGCAAGAACGCCTCTTTTCTTCTTTTTTGGCTTGAAGTGCGAACACTGTGGCTTTGCCGCTTATCGAAAGTAGAAAAAGGACATTATACAGGTATACAGGCCCGTCAGGTCTAGTTTTACTGGGGACTAAAGCGGAAAAGAATGGAGCCCTTTTTCCCTTGTCCGTATAGATTAAAGTGTAACCTCCCTTCATACACTGAGCAGCTCCGTTCGTGAACGCTTTATAACAAGAGCGTAATCCTCTTGCTCTGCTTTCCGCATCGAGTTAGATACTGCTGAGAAAAAAAAAAAGGCCCAGGCTTAGCTTGGTTAAGCCAAGAATGCGTTGCATATTGCGCGGTCTTTTTGCGCGAGGTATTGCTTGGCGGCACTCGATTTTCTCAGCAGCTTTTCCTCCGTGACGTATGGATGGATGGATGGATGGATGGATGGATGGATGGATGGATGGATAGGAGCGCCCCCTTTGAAACGGGGCGGTGGCAACCGCCACCATGCTCAGCCGTCCTCTCCTTTTTTTTGTTTTTTTTTTTCTTTTCTTCTTTTTTTTCTTTTTTACGCGGTTTGGTGACGTCACGTCACGTGGTGACGTCACTAAACCACGTGACCTGACGTCACGTCACGTGGTTTGGTGGCTGCCCGGCCGCGCCCAAGGGCTGAACTGGGTGATTGCAATATGCTACGCATAAAAGACAAATGCGTAGCATATTGCACCCGCGGTGGCTCAGCGGTTATGGTGCTCGGCTGCTGACCCGAAAGACGCGGGTTCGATCCCGGCCGCGGCGGCTAGAATTTCTTTGGAGGAGAAATTCTAGAGGCCCGTGTACTGTGCGATGTCAGTGCACGTTAAAGAACCCCAGGTGGTCGAAATTTCCGGAGCCCTCCACTACGGCGTCTCTCATAGCCTTAGTCGCTTTGGGACGTTAAACCCCATAAAACCATAAAACCAAACCAAATTAACATTGAGCCAGCAAAAGAGCATAGGTAATCCTGCAGCGCCAAGCCCAAACCACGACACAAAAAGTGGCCCTACACTGGCGCTGCAGGATTAGCTATGCATAGCAAACTATACAGGCGGACAACTTTCGGTGGCACTCCAGCAGGGTCTAGGCTGGAAAGGCAAGGCAAGGAGACGGGCCTGTATGCCTCCGTACATTCGGGTGTGGATTGTTCATAGTTTGGGCAAGGGGGGAAGGGAGGGAGTTGAAGAGAGGGTGTGGGATCACTCCCTACATCACAGAGACAAAGGCCCGTCCCCTTCCCTTTCCTGCCTAGGCTCTGCTCCGGTGGCACAGAATGTTGACCGCATGCATAGCCCGTATCAATTCATAATCAATATCATCATCAGCCTGACTGTGCCCACTGCAGGGCAAAGGCCTCTCTCATATCTTTCCAATGACGTAATTAAGACAGTTCTTTTTTTTTAAAACAAAGACAGATCTGCCCAGATTCTGAATGGCTTACACTTGTTATGACATCCTTCCTCCTCTGTGCTAGAAATGCAGCTAGTCTCCCAGGTGGTCGACATTGACAAATGCCGGATTGCTTCCAATTTGCAGGCTTATTTCTTCGCCGGCTATACGAACGAAAAAATAGTACAAATTGCTTCAATTTTCTGCACCCTTTACCTGAACGACAGCGTGCATCCTCTGCGCACGAGTGCCGGTCGGTAAATAAAAACCGGCTGATTTACGTGCCTGCATGCCTGCGGAGAAAGCCGCTTACGCGTACGTGTACGCTCTGCCAAGCTAAAAGCATGAAGCTTTCAGGCACACGCAGCTGCTTTCAGAGAAACGGTCACTGAATTCACATAGTGTAGCTTGTCACGACTGTTTGAGATTGAACGGTCTACCGACGCAGGCCAGGCGATAAAAGTTGTTAGCGGCGGGACTACCGAGGCATCGCTGGCCAATAGCCGTTTTTCCTCGCGAGCGACCACGCTGTATGGTTATAACGAGACACATCCGCGCCGGTTTCCGCTGGACTTTTGGGACGAAAAATAGATAGACGGGTACGCCACGTGCATTCCGCTGGACTCGGGAGAAATAAAGGGATGAGTACGCCACGCGCATTTCGGTGCGCGGTCTAACGTCTGGGCTCCGGAGAAAGCGATGGGCCAACAGGCGGGTCCTGCCAGGCGTCCCGTTTCGACAGTACGTCGCGGTTCGTCGCGCCCGAGCTCTGGCATCAGCGGTGGCATCAAAAGAGGCCAAAACGGGATCTCCTCCTGTCTCCCCGCCTGTGGCGATCGGATTTCGTGGCCCGCATACTCTATGGGGCTCAGCGCGCCCTGATGCTTCGCTGCAGCCCGCTCGCAGCGTGGCCAGTCGATGGCGGTTGCTCAAGGGTCAGGAGCGCGCTTTCCAATCGCATTCCACGGATTCGTGAGCATTGGTTATGGATGTCCGGAGGCGCGCTCCGGTTAACGACGACGACGGGGACGCGGCCGGCGTTCGGGTCCCCGGGCCGAGCTCGCTCACTGCTGCCGGCGAGCCGCTCACTGGAGAGGAACCGCGCCGGGCGCGCACACTAACGAGGCGATTATTCGACGACCCCGGTGGACTCTCGGGGCCCTCTGCAAGCAGCTACAGGACCAGCGAGAAGGGTGGGGGAACACGAGAAACAGCAACAAGAAACAAAAAGCAATGTTTGCGGTTGATAAGCGGGACGCTGAGTTTTTATTGTATAAAATCAATCAATCAATCAATCAATCAATCAATCAATCAATCAATCAATCAATCAATCAATCAATCAATCAATCAATCAATCAGTTAATCTTCGTCTGTCTGTTTCGTCACTCGGTCGGTCCATCCGTCCGTCCGTCCAAGGCTGCGAACGATTGGATGTTCCATGGCTACAGCTTTGATTGGCACTCGCTGTGCGACCCAGGTTGCTCTTCTCCTCCCACTTGTCATGGCGGTGAGTTTGCTCACAATCCGGTGGGAAGGTTTTGATGACTCCACAAGGTCACGTGACCCAGGTGCATGGCCCACCTAGGCTGTTTCTGCTGGGATTTTTCACTCACAACGCCGACGACGCCGGATTTTCTGCAGAACGGGATACTTAAAGGTACCGCGTTAAATTTACGGGAAAATTCTCAGATTCCGAAAATGCACTCCGTATACTTTCTTTCCCCTGTTCAACAGGTGGGCTGGCATAGAAGCTAAATAGGCGCACTCTTGATGCGGCTCTCTTCAACGTAGGTACTAAGTTGTTTTCTTTATATATGCATGCCTATATTTGAAGGTCCAAGTTGGCTGAAAGTAGTACATTTCATTTCGCAATTCTTATCAGCTACCCATAGGAGCCAACTAAACAGCAACAAGAACTCATCATGCCTGAAGGACGCTAGCCGATCGTGGTATTCAAGGAGGGAAGCTCAGGGACATCGCACAGCTTCTCTTGCCCAAGGCAACTATAGTCATTGTTGTCTTGGGCAGGCCAAACCTTCAGTAAGGCCAAATGCGATGTCGCTCACTGAGCGCCAAAAGGGCCTGTGTAACGCGGCTCCGAATCTATGCAAACAGGGGAAAGCAGATGCAGAGAGGGGGATCTATGGGGTTGAATGAGAAAGCGTACGCTTTTGCGCCATTGGTCACTACAACACGAGTCTCCAGAGAAGAACATAGCCTCCGCCGCTCGTCTCGGCTGTACGTGTCCCGAATGAGCCTGGACACGTCATCGTCGACGTCGCCATTCCACGTTCCGCGCGTCGTTCGTCGTGGCTACGGCATCCTTCGCACGGTCAAAGCGCACGACCGCTAAGCGAAAAACACATGACTTGCTTCTTCTCCCTGCGCGGATGAGGCGCTCACGTAACGGAGGAGCTGCCGCCGAATCTAAAGCCCGCTGCGCCACCTGGTGTCGGGCGCTCGAGGTGAGCCGCGGGTATCGGCGGCCCGTTCCTTCGACGCGGTCCCGTCTCTTCCACCGTGGTCACGTCCCCGGAGGTCGCGGGCGGCGCGGTGTCAAGGCTGAAGTCGTGACCGAGCTTACGCCGGCGACCCGTCGCTGTTGCTGCTGCTGCTTCTGCTGCCGGCGCTAGTGGAGGACCGGTTGCAAAACCCGCTTTCTTTCTCCGTGACATGGCTTTCTTTCTGCAACGGAGATTCCGTTCTTTATCTTTTTCTTTTTGTCTTTGCTGTCCTCTTTTCGCGCCAACACTAGCTTGCTTGCTTTTCTACCCTGCTGCGAGTAAGACCTGCACCGTTCTTGAGGCGACATCTAGCGCCAGCCGTGCAGGGAAAACGGCTCTACAAAAATCGTTCGTTTGTTTGTGAATTATTTGTTCGCAGGCGCTGATGCGCTTTCCCAGTAGCGGTCGTCGAAGATGCCACAGCGAGCGCGCTACGCTGAATTTGATGATGATGATGGTGGCTTGATTTTGATGGCGCTCGGCCAGCTTGTCTAAAGAACGCCACGGCTTACGTAACCGGTCTGTTGGAGGTGGGGTCGAAGACTCCATTTCCCATGCATTTCACACCCTAGAAAAGTCGCGCAGGGGAAAAAAAAGTTGTACTCATTGGGAAACTGGTGGTTAGGAAATGGCACTGTGGGTCGAACCCTGCAACTCCAGAGTCCAGCATACGAGCCGGATTCTCAAAACCACTAGGCTTCCAGTGTCCCCCCCCCCCCCTTTTTCTTAACACGGTTACTATGGTGAGATTAATAAAAAAAGACTACAACATAAAATTGGCTTGACCCGTGCCACCAACTAACACGAGCCGACACCACTGCACCACCACGAGTGATTTGTAACATTCTGCCAGTTTCGTGAATTCGGCCTATGATCGCATGTCGCCCCACAACCTCGCGCTTTTTGCGGTTAGGTGAGGTCCAAGTTTCTTTTGTTGTTGTTGCCACTGCCCTTTCCAAGTATGGCGCGAGAATGCGTACCAGCTGGATAAGCTAACGTGTGTAACTGAGGAAGCTTCATTACGGGTGGGAAGACCCTATGTATACGCTCCGACATGGTTGCCACTATGGCTGCGACCCTGAGAGACGGGATACCACCCAGAGCAGATTTTGTCTTTATTTTGAATGGTAAATAAATGGTTTCTACTAATACGTGGGAGGCACATGTATTAACAGAATGGTGACTTGGGTTAATTAACGCCATTTTATGGTGGTAGCAACGCGAAAATACGTAAAAAACAAAAAGCTAAGGCACAGAGCAGCGCTGAACCTGCGACTGAATACTTAAGGCAGAAATTAAGTTAGAATATTTAGCCGCAAGTGCTCTTATTAATGAATTTTCAGCTTGTCATAAATGAATTAATCTATTTTTCGAGTGTAAATGAAGAAAATTACACACGCACGCACGGACACACGCACGCACACACACACACGCACACACACACGCACACACAACACGCACACACGCACGCACGCGCGCACACGCACGCACACACACACACGCACACACACACACACACACACTTACCGCTGCCTTGTATAGGGACAGCAAAGATGGAAGCGCTTGCTCTCCGACAAACGGTTTCTCGCTCCTTAAAGCGAAATTTCCCCTGCTTATTTGCGAAAGCTGCGAAAGTTTGCCACGCTCTCACCTCTCTTGCAGACTCCCCTTCGTTCGCGGTCACCTTGTCGACGTAGTTTTGCGACAAGTTTTCTGTTTCTCTCTTGAAAAGGTTGCATATATTCCTTTCCTTATTTCGTTCTTTCTTGTTCTATTTCTGCGGTCTTATGTGGCTTCTGCTTCTTCTTAAACTTGACGAAAAAAAAACAAACATACCGCTCATATACTGCGTAGTATCTACCACGCGCAAAACGAAAGCACGAATGGCTGTGAGAAAGGTGAAAACTTTTGACGAAATGGCCAAGCACGCTGCGCAGAATGCGCACAGCTTCATGCCTGGCTCCAGAAGTTGTGCAAAAGAACGTCCTTGGGACATCCGGGCCCTCCACATCGCAGATAGAAAGAGAGCAAAAAAAAAATGGAACAGAAGGAAGGAGACGGTCGCTCTGTGCAAACACTGCACAAGTAGCAGCGGCGTCAGTCGGCTGGCAGTGTATACGCACTTCCTAAATGCTGACTCTGCACGCGACGAGGCTCAGAGCTGTAACCAAGGCAGTTCTCCTTTCGCTGGCCGTTTATGGCTTATTTTTTTTTACTTCTTCCGACCAAACAAAGAACAAAGCTGAAAAGAAAACGGACTAGCCTCCCCAGAGAACTAAGGAAGGCGGGAGGAGGTTAGGGGAGGGGACGGGAGGAGTGTTTGCCTGAGCCACTTGCCGCAGTTGGGGCGGAAAAAAAAGAGGGGGGGGGGGGGGGCTATTGGCCATCATCCCGAAAACCACAATAACGTGTTTTGACGGATGCAGAACCGAGAGCGCATTCGGCGTTCACAGTACCGGCGTTGCGTCGCGCGGGTCGGCGCCGTCGCCGCGCCAAGAGCGAACGTCAACACCGCACAGCGGGGACTCCCGGAAAAATCCACAAAGCCCTCTTCCACAACCTTTTCCCGTTTCCTTTTTGGCTCGCTCTCTGGATTTCGTGTTGTTTTTTTTCTTTTCAAGCTTTTCGTCTTTTGCTCTCCGAGAGAGAGGCGTCTCTCTCGGAGAGTTCTGTTTGGCGGCCGCCCCTGCTCTTTCGGAGATGACTGCTCGAAGAAGAAGAGGCGTCGAAGATGACGACGCCTTCGGGCTCTCCGCGTTCTGCGTTCGAGTGCTCTGAGAAAAATGATCCTGCCGGATGACTGGGTGGGAGCGCGCAACGCCCCTGAGCCCGGCTCGATAAGGCTGGGAGAAGAAAAGTAAATACCGGAAAAAGATTGGGAAAGAGCGAGGAAAATGCGGTGAGGAGTTGAGAAGGAAAAGAAACGTTCGACTCACAAAAAAAGTAATAAATAGAGACTGCGAAAGGAAGGCGAGTAGCTGTTGTGGCTTGGGGGAGCACTTTTGGAAGAATCGGAGCCAAACAGGCATCAACGGAATGGACTGACGTCCTGTGCCCCCGCGCAGACTGCTCCCTGTATGTATGCATGCGCCGGAGTTGAGAGCGGCGTTTAGGCGCCGCCTCTTTTCGCATAGCCTCGTTGTTTTCATTTTGTGTTTACTTTCTAAGATTGCGTTCGTCTTGTAGATCGACGGGGCGGCATTTGGAGTCATTGTATTTTGGTACGGAAGATTGGAGACTTTTGTGTCTAAGCAGTGGTGAAAGTTCGATTCGCTTGCGGAAGTGTACACTGGGAATCAGGCTGTAGTAGAGAGTGCATGGAAACTTCTCGAGGAGCGGTTTTCAAGCCACTTCTCACTCGTTCGATCCAATTTTAGTCTCGAGGTTTTGTGTGCACCGTGTCTACGGACACTTAATGATGTAGTTTAGGTAGCTAGGCGACGAGTAGGTCTGTTTTAATCTGTCCAGTAGGACCCTGTACGTGCGTTCGCGACTACCACCAAACCGGCCTAGGGCTGGAGCTCTTCGACTGCTCAGTTCAGTGGTGCAAAATGGCCTATATACGGCGGATTGATAACTTGTCCATGCGTTCGAAGTAAGAACTCTGTAAGGTACGCTGAGTCTGAAAACTGCAGCACATGCCGATGAGGTGCTCAGACCGTGGTCACCCAAGAAGGCTTAAGAAGTGTCTTATCTGTAACTCAGTGACACGCGATTTTCGTTAATAAATTAACCGAAAACTTCTGGACTTGAGCAAATTTTGCTCACTCGCGAAATGATCAGACATATTCTAAGCTTGCTTTGTGCAACGAATAAAGGAAATATTCTAGAGGACCTATGCTTCCATTGTATTCGTGAAGAGCCGGAGCATAGTGGCCAAACGCACTTTGCTCCCGCAAGCCCTTGCTTTTTTCCTCAAACGCTAAATTGCTTTCGTGTAGGAGGAAACAACAGCCTACAGCTGACGTTTTGCGCGATATTTGGGTCATGCATGTCTTGCGAGCCTCGGCGGCATAAAAATTAAATCGCTTGAAACTCCTGTACTATCATCTCGATACGAATAAGTATGGGAACGTCGTCCTTTGCTACGCTAATGATGAGGATCGGCATAGCTAGCCATGCGTATGTTGCTATGGCAAGTGCTCAAACACTCACCGGTGAGGAGATCGCCTAGTGTTTTCAGTTCTCAGCATATTTTCGCTTAGAGTAGTAGTATCTGTGCAACGATACCTATTGTGAACATTTGAAAGCTGTAGATGTCTCCGCTGCTGTCTAGACGTTGAGAAGATGGCCGACGGAATCTTCATTTTTCTTTCTTTTTTTCTCGGGATAATAGGTATTTTACCTTCTACGAGAGCCTACTACTACTACTTCTACTAGTAAAAGCTTTTACTAGCGGATACTTTTAAAATGTCCTTCCTTCATCATCACTAAGCAGTAATAAGTAACATTTTAGACCCTCTACACCACCGATCGCTTTTCACTTCCTTATAAGATTCTGCAGAATACTTTTCTATACCTCGTCCTTGGCGCATGATGGCCTTAGATGTCTATGTGTCATTAAACCCAACACAACACAACTACTTCTACTAGAGCGTCTTCTAGCCGACAAGGAGCGAATGTTCTGCCCAATAAATTCATAGCAACCACTTTGCGCATTTTCTTCAGGCCGGTATATGTGCTGAGTCGTTTTGATCGCTGTTTACCTAGCTTCCCTTCCGAGTTCTCGTAAATTGCCAGGACAGTGTAGGAAAAAGGGGAAAAAAAAAGCTGCGAAAGGCAATCCACCGCGGAAATATGGGTCCTCGAGACAGCGCATCGGCGCCCGGGGTCAGGGCGATTTCGCTTTTCGCGAACACAGTCCTCACACTTACACAGTCACTCCGCGGGGCCTTGCTTTCATTTCGGCGGCGACTGATTGGCGACAGTCTTTCTTCCCCCGTTGGGGGCGAAGCAGCGACGTCGCCGCTGCCTCTGCACGCTTCCCACTTCGTTTTTGTTTGTTTCATCGCTTCGCGAAGAAGTGACAGTAATAGACAAACAAACGAAGCGAACAAACGCGGAGCGAAAATACGCGTTTCCCTCGGGCGAGCGTTTCTAGCGACGCGTGAAAGCCTCGCCACGCGTGGATTGTTTGCGCTCGCGGGCGCTGGCGGCGTCGACTCCGTCCTTGCCTGCACGCTGCCTACAAGGCGCAGGATGCGTCCGGGTTCGCTTTGTGCTTCGTGGTGGTGGCGGGCGCCGCCGTGTCTCCATTCTGGGCGTAGAGAGAGAGGCTGCTCGTCATCCGCGGTGGCGGCAGCGTTGTCGTCGTATTTTGCGGCCCGGTGTCGCTTCGTTTGCGTCTTTTGTGCCTTCCTATCGAGCGGCTCGAGCACGTATGGCGAGCCAGAATGAGCGCTGATTTGAGTCGGGACAAACCGCTGCTCTGTGTGTGCTCCCCTCATTGTTTATGAACCCCCGTGGTTGGCGGTGGCGGTTGTTTGTGGCTTATCGCTCTCCTGGTGCTCTTTATCTATCTTGCATCCTAAAGCTGACGGGATGTTTGGTTGTTCGTCTTGCACGCACTGCGATCTGTACAGAGCCGGCCGCCGAACAATCGATGGATGGGTGGATCGATCCATCAGTCAGTCAGTGCTTCAGTCAGTCATAATTCCTAGCGAAATTTGGAGGTCGTTGGTTCGGATCCCACCGGCGGCATGTGGTTGTCTCTTCTGCTATCTAATCAATTATCAAGCCACTTGCTTCTATGCCGCACATAACTCCACGCCTTGTCTGCACGCTGGGGCGACGATTCCAGTGTGGCATCACAACTTCCGCTTCAGATCTCGGCTCTTCCTTTTTCTACGTTCGGCGCGCTTTCTCTTCTCCTCTACTATCTTTCCCTTTAGTTTCTTCACCTCCTCACTCTTCTTTCAAGCCACCCCTCTCTTCTTTTCTCTATGCGCCCTCTTTCCTCCTCTCATTCGAATCCTCTCACCGCTTCCACCTGCGGACCCACTGTCGGACTCGAGGGAGGCGAGGCGTGCTCTCTCGTTGACCAAAGCGCGCGCCGCCGTCTCCAGTATAGCCATGGCCGACCACGCCGACGCCGCGACCTCGGTGAAACGAGGCATTACCAGCTGCTCTGATTAGTCAACATGCAATGGCGTCTCGCTTGGCTTCACTACAACGCATCATGGCAATGTGCAAAGGAAGACGGACGGACACGGTGGCGAATCATCAGCCATAAAAGGCTTTCGCCTTAAAATCGCGCTACTGACTCGTAATTCTCCAGGGAATTGTTTTAAACATTTTTTTTTACTGCGTAAGCAGAACGGGTGTCATTAGGCTAAACACCGGCGTGTGTCTCTGCGTGGCCGTCGAGTGAAGCCTCATGCGCCTGCAGTGAGTCGAGTGCGAAATCCTCTCCTCGACGAGAGGCGAGAGGGAAAATCTGCATCGACGGATGCGGGGAGGAGGGCGCAGCGACGCCCCCAAGCGAGCGGCGAGCGCGAAAAGAGCGCTGGTGATCGACTGATCGAGAGGGGTGTTCTGAGTAAGGTGAAACGGTGATATCGGAATACGTGTAAAATAACTTTAAAAATCTTTTAGCGAGCCATGAAAGCCAGCCAAAGTAAGCGAATTAAATGGCGCAGTAGGATGCGGCGAAACAGAAAAGCATCAATTTGAAGAGTATGGTTCTAAAAGCGCATTCTGCTTACGCAGTTCGTCGCATCAGACAATCTGAACGTCTCTCACTTTTTCATGCACTCACTATGGCAATGTCTTGCGAGCAAGACAACAGTGTATGTAGTAGATAAGCTGTCTAGCGAGCAAAATGTCAACGCCAAGGGAACTTTTATGCGTAGCATATTGCAATCACTCAGTTCAGCCCTTGGGCGCGGCCGGGCAGCCACCAAACCACGTGACGTGAAGTCACGACAGCCGGAGGAAAAACCGTAGGTAAAGATGATGGCGATTCTTGGTGAGAATTGCAAACACAGTAAACAGGGAAAAACAGAAAAAAAAACAGGAAGAAAGATAAAAAAAAAGAAAAAAATAGAAAAAAGTACGGCTGAGCATGGTGGCGGTTGCCACCGCCCCGTTTCAAAGGGGGCGCTCCTATCCATCCATCCATCCATCCATACGTCACGGAGGAAAAGCTGCTGAGAAAATCGAGTGCCGCCAAGCAATACCTCGCGCAAAAAGACCGCGCAATATGCAACGCATTCTTGGCTTAACCAAGCTAAGCCTGGGCATCTTTTTTGGATATGTTCACTCGAGCGAGTAGAAGGGCTTCAGGAACACACTCGAAACGCTCTGAAGCTCTCACAGACGACCTGCTCGATTCATATGAGCTTGGATTTATAGGCCTCATGCATGCGTCAACGATGCTTACTGGAAAGCATGAATTGCTTTTTAGAAACAATGTATCTAAAAGCGTTGATGAGACCACAAACATTATATACTGCGTAGTTTTCGAGGAATCCACCTCCCTCTGCGGTTCACTGGATAAGTCAGTGAGCATAAAGTCGAAATTCAGACACGCTACAGCGTTTGGAACAAATAAATAAGGGATGCCACGAAAAATATCAAAGTTGCTTGACTACATGCAGGTGCGCTCTCCGTTGGCATACAGTGTTATCATATACGCAAAACTTGCCGGAGTTTCCGGAAAATCAGTGTTGTATTGTGTCGACTGACAAAAAAAAAAATATAGCGCATGGTTTAGCATGGCTAAGAGGGAAATATTGTGCAGTATGTAGCACCAGTTAGACGAGCAATTAAAGTTCTTACATGCTAAAGGCATTTGACCTACAGGCCTTTACCATAAAGACCTTTCACCTACATTCCTTTACCTAAAAGGAATTTTCCATGAAGGTCTTTGTCCTGATGGTCTTCGATATAAATTAATTTCATCTAAAGGCCTTTACCGCAAATGCATTTGACCTAAAAGCCTTTACCCAGATCTACCCTTCGTCCATGCCTTCACCCAGGTGAAGGCCTGTCAGATGTACACACCTGGCATGTTGACCACAACCCGGTGGGCACGTGGACCGCATGCAACAAAGCAGGCTTCAGGGACGTATGTACAGTCTTTGTCAAAAGTAAACAGGCTACATGGTTTGATTCTCATTCGTATAGTAGACCCCTCACGTCTTCTTTAAAGATTAAAAACTTCTTTGAAGGTGAGGGCAGGGGTTCTCATACAGAGATTTAGAGCTTGAGGGCCGGCGTAATAGCTTTACTATACGACTCAGAAGCAAACCGTGGAGCCTGGTTACTTTTGACAAAGACTGAACGTATGCCTGAAATCGAAAAATGCGCCTGGTAGCTATCGCTCTGAAAGTTTGCTTTACAGCGGCCAGCGTCCTTAACGACAGCATTTATTGCCGTCTTCTACCTAATATACGCTGTTGCATTCAGTTAACGCCCGCGGGGCAGCCCGCCAGATTCTTCACTTTTGTAGCCGGCGTCATCGGATCGCAAGGGACCCCTTCTCGCGTGAGGCGTGAGAAGACAAAGAAGCGCCCAATGTCACTGCATTCACAGCGCGTGCTTCAGGCTCGGCCGAGCGAAGAAAGACAACCGATCTCGGCCAGTGCTTCCGTGCCGCGAGACACCTGATTTGACAGAGGCGCGCCTCCTTCGCCGCCTAGGAACAAACGGGCGGCGCGGCCGGTTTCTGGGAGCGATCGGGAGCAGCCCAACGACCGTGCAAAGACACCACGCCAACCGGCTTCTCCTGCACAGGACTCATTGTCAGCCAATTGATCATCGTCCGAACGGAGCCGACCGGACGGTTCTTAATGAGGTCTCTTTTTAATCCCCTCCACGCACGCGCAGTCCCCCCCTTCCTCTGTTCTCGAGACAAGCAGAGCCGAGCCGAATCGAGCTGGCTACTTTTCCTCCGTTTCAAAGAGCCGGCCGCTCAGGAGGCTGCTGAGCCGAGTCAAATCTCTTGTCTGCTCTCATCCCCCATTCCAACTTCATCCCCCCTCCCTCCTTCCCCCGTCTGTCTCGGTATCGCCGAGTAGTTTTGGATTGCAAGCTCTCCGGAGAGGTTTCCTAACCGCCGCGCCTCCCTCCTCTGCTATCTCCCGTGCTCGCTTATTTAAGAGGCACGCCTCTAACCCCGCGCAACGCAGCGCTGCATTTTCACGCACGCGCGCCCCCCGGGAGCAGTCGATAGAATCGGATCGCATTCTCTCGACGGGTCGTCGGGGGAGCCGACGGTGGTGCGGCGGTATATCTATCATTGATGTCGCATCGATCTGCTCTCTGTCTCGTTAATTGCCTGCCTTCCGAATAATTAGCCTCCCCTGGTCGGAGAACGCGGCCGGGCTGCTGTTCTTGGCGCTGGCGCCGCCGATTGTTATGGCTGGGCCCTGATGGCCTCGTCGAGAGATGGCGCAACCGGAAAAGCGGCAGATGATCCGTTGCGATCAGCCGCGGCTGGGTCTCGTCGTCGTTCATCGCGTTGGGAGAGGGGGATTACGTAACGCTGCGCTCCGACCGCGTGCGAGGCGGTGCTCAGCGTGATTAAAGAGTTAGCGCTGAGCGCGTGCAACATGTACCGCACAATCGCGATCTTAACCAGCGCGGCTCCCGAGGCCCTTGCGCCGCTTCCTATTAAAGCGAGATGGGAGCATGCGGCTCTGTGCTAGAAGTACCGAAGAGACGCGATCGTAACTGGCGTCCTCGCGAGCCTGTTCGAGTGAGGTCTGCGGCGGGTTGGACGGATTGGTTTGACGTCACTGTAAAAGCGAACAGCCCGAAGTAGACCGGGGAACAGACTGCAGAGAACACTGCAAGGTCAGACACTCCTCAGGAGCGAACCATGGAAACCATTGAATGCCAACAGCGCAAACGACGCAGACAAAGTAGAAGAAAACACAGGACAGCGCTTGTCCTGTGTTTTCTTCTACTTTGTCTGCGTCGTTTGCGCTGTTGGCATTCAATATGTACCATCAACTCGCCCGTTTGGCTATAGTGGCAACCATGGAGGCTGGATTAGTGCGCGAGGCCGCTGGTTGATTTCCGGTAGGCTAGGTACCCAGAGAAAGAACACGCGCTCTAAGCAGGGCTTCTCAGTTCTCTATGGTTACTATAAACATAAGCGTTGTAAAAGCTGCATAGCTCTCCTTGCGCGTTAATGAATTTGGCTGCACTTATTTTAGTATAGATGTCCGACTAGTTTATAGCACGGCTCTGTTGGACTACCTCCCACACTCTGAACAGAAAAGAGTAAAAAGGTAGCAAGTTGTCCTCTAGCGCATTCCTACCTTACTCACTTTTTACTCCAATATAGGCGTGCTCGTGTTTTGAGCGTATATCCGGTGTCATAACAGACTAATTGTTATAAACTAGCTGGTATGACATCGCGATAAATTAGCGTCGCTTGGTTCTAGACGGTGTTTTCAGGTACAAAATATGTGTTTCCGCTAAAATTATCAGCGCTTAGCGAAGCGCTATACCCGCTTTTCGGGCGTTATTGCATAGCGCTTTGGTCGCGCGGTTTTATGTATTACGAATCCTCACCGCTGTTTTTTGTCAATTTTATATTGCTGTCCGTTTACTTTCATCGGTTGCATCCCCGATCTAGTACGGATTAATCTTATTGAGCCGGATTACATGGATGACTACCTCCGAAGTACGTACAATTCCTGCCGCACTATTGGGTAGATTTGCAGGCTCTTTTATTATTTTTTCTTGACACCTTAGAAAAGCTGGCAATATACTGTGCTTTCGACTGCTTAATAGAACTTGCTGGGCGAGCTGGTATGTGTTCATACGGTAAATACGAGTAATTAGACGCGCCTAAGAACACACATACACCCGTAGATTTCGTGTGCATGTGCGCGCGCGTGTGTGTGAGAGTGTGTGCTGTGTGTGTGTGTGTGCGTGCGTGTGTGCGTGTGTGTGTGATTTTATGGGTGTGTGAGTTTGTGTGTGTGTGTGTGTGTGTGTGTGTGTGTGTGTGTGTGTGTGTGTGTGTGTGTGTGTGCGTGCGCGTGCGCGTGCGTGCGTGCGTGTGTATGAGTGTGTGTGTGTGTGTGTGTCTGTTTTGGCTTATTTCATTATTTACACTGAACAAGTTAGACCGCTGTTCTCGACCGGAGTCTGTGTTAAACCAAGGTGCTCCGACTGTTTGCTTAGCATTGTTTCTCACATACGTTGCCATTTTCATGATACCTATAGAGGGGAGCACTCTACATGATCACTCTTTCAAAATGTTGTATGAATCGTCACTCCTGTTTTACACATACCCATATGTCATTGCTTTCAGTTTCACGTCCAGTTTTCTTCTTCTACACCCGTGAATATTCATTCCTTCCGTATCATGACTGTTTTTATGACTAGTCCGTAAAGTTGGACATCCTCCGGCACTCTCTTTGATGACAACGCCGAGTATAGTTTGAGGTCTGAGACGCATAAAGTGGCCCCACGAGAGAAAACGAGATTCTGGCGTCTTTTAAATTTTCTTTATTCAGTATTTTTATTTGTTCTTTCTTCCTTCAGATACGGTATTCATTTCCCTTCTTTTACGAAGTTTAAACTACTCGGCACGTTTGCAGACGTGTGTGAAAGATCATAATAAAGAAAAGAGCATAAAGCTCGACTTACCACCCTACGCAAACCACCGGGGGGCGCCAAACTTTTCGCTTGCACGGCATGCATTTGCCTTGAGGCCGGTCCCTGAAGCTCCTATATACATGAGCACTGCATATATGTTAGCGAGAAACGCTGTTCGTAGAAAATTTTTTGAAACTGCATTTCACGCGGCGGAGAGCGCAGTTATTCTTCCATTTCGCTAGAATCTCTTTCGGCGTTTTTTTTTCTTAGTCTCTTTTATTGAGCTGAGTATCTCACGTCCTAGGTTTTTCCCGGACCGGTATGCGTTCACATTTTGCGTTTTGTTTCGCTTGCGTATGTTCTATCTTACTTCCTCCCGCGCACGTTCTTCGAAGAAATCCGTCCCGCTTCGCAGAAAGTTCTCTAAGCCGTCGTCGACTTTTCTTTCAAGTTTCACGGGGCCGCGCATCTTCCTCGTAGTCCTTCCACCGCGCCCGAGCAGGCGCGAGCTGTGTTGTACACAGCGGCGGGACTTGCGCGCCGTCCCGGTCACTCGACAATCCCAATAGCGCACACGCGAATATAACAACACGACAACTCACTGTAGGGAAGGCGCGCGTATACGGCGAATGCAGAGCACTCATTTGTGTTCGTCCACTTATGCAAATGGGAACGAGCGTCGGCCGAGATCGCGAATTAGCGCGAATACAAAGCCTCTTCTTGCCCCCTCCCCCACTGCTCCCTCACCCCCCATCCTCCTCCGCTTTTCGCAATTATCCCAGCGTTCCGCAGTCGTCCAACTCCTCCTCCTCCTTACATTCGTCGGCCACCTCGCCGCTCTGCATCGGGGAATTCTGCGGGCCCATTTCGGTGCCTCCTGTCGTAAAAGACGGGATTTGCGAAGACCGAGCTTTCGGTGGCCTTTCCGGCAATCGTACATGAGGGCTGCTCGCACTAAGTGCCCTTAGAGGCGTCCGGGAAAACAATGCGCTGGTTAGCGTTCGGAGGCCCTGATTTCTCTCTGCTTTCCTTTCCGAGTGTTTGTTTGGTCTTTTCAATTCTCGGCTTTCGTCCCAGCGAAAAGATGGCGCTTGTGACATCCTTTGACTTTTTTTTTTAAAATGTTACTATTGTACGCATAGTTGCCGGCAGTTTTCAATTCAGAACCGGGACGTGAATCTTTTAAGAAGCGGAAGCGGATTGCTTCTGAGGCGAATGATTTACTATAAGTCGGATGCAACTAAAGAGCGCAGCGGCTTTTCCCCGTCAAAGGACCCCCCTTCCAGCCAATGGCGTCGGCCGATTCTCATGACCCAGCTAGCCTGACAATGCAAGGAGGGGACTATCTCCTACATCTGCCACTCCCTGCATTGCCACAATAGCAGGTTCATGAGAATCGGCCGACGCCATTGGCTTGAAGGGGGTCCATCGACGGGGAAAACCCGCTTCGTTCTTGAGTTGTATCTCACTATAATCTCTCCTTTCCATTCTCTTGCATTTATTGTCGATTGCAATACTTCCAGCTACAACGTTTCATTTGTAAAAAAAAAAAAAAAAGAGGGTTCATAGTGCGACAAATGTATACAATTTCGAAGAACGTTAAGATACCTTCTTTTTTTTTTGTAGTTTGCATGACGTATAGATCGCAATGGGAATAAAAAGGGGTCGGGATCTTGCGTGCAACAAGCACATGGGGCCTCTCCGAGCTTGCCCGTGACAAAGCAGTCGTTCAGGGGTTCTTCCTTTGGCGGGTTCTTCCTTTGGCGCTGCACTTGCCACCGAATATAAGGGTAGCCGTATTCAAGCCCTAGTCCTTTTATGAATATATCCACAATCGCTGTTCGTTCTCTTTCTTTTATTTCTGTCTATTGTGCTTTTTACAGAATATTTCTTTGTAATCATGTTTATTACTAGCACTTGAGTGCCTCATTAACTACCTGCAGTGCTTGTTTTTTCGTGCGTGTGTGTGTGAAAAATGTGTGTTCTGCTTTATGTACCCCCCCCCCCCCCCCCCCCCCCAATGTTATACCTCCAGAGGGCCCTTGGGGTATTTGAATGAATGAATGGATGAATGTATAAAGAAATAAAATCAATAAATAAATATTTTTTTATTACCGCTCCACCTAGCTGCACTTACTGGGCCGTATGTTATATGAGCATCTCGCATATAACCCGCTATCAGCACCGGAACGTCGTGATCGCGGGTCGCTTGCTGACACGCGCGTATCACCTCCCGATGTCAATCAAGGTTGACGGAGTTCAGTGCGCCAGGTTGAGTAATCCTGCTAGCTCAGTGCTGAATTAGACAGTAGATATATCGGAGAGCGTGCTTGTTATGAGAGCGTTGCAAAACGAAATGGTCTCTCAGGATGATACACTTTTGTCCAATTACTCTTTCCCTGCTTAATGACGTACTAATGAGGTAGGGGTGCCTCTCTAAGTGGTAGTCATTACTGTTGCTAATGTTAGCCTGTCTTCATTATCCAGGTGCTGCAGGCAGTGGTTCCGTAGCCCTAACATTGTTCGCGAAAGCTCTCTATATGGTCTACACTCAAATGCACTGTGTGGCCTTGCTTGAGGGCGCTACCCTCGCGGCCATGCAAAGCTTTTACAGTGACAGCTATTAGCGGTGTCGCTGGCGCAACATACCAGGGGCAACGCATGGCGTCATGAAAACGCGCCGCGCTAATTGGACAGAATTCCAGTCACTGATTTATCCCAACACAACGACGCCACTCGTGACGTTAGGAGGCTGGAGCTTGCCCGTGGCGCAAATGCGAGTGTAGTGGCATAAATGTGACGTCGCACACCCGTCATACTCAGAATTACGGAACACTTCGACCGGGATTAGAGAAGAGTATAGTGTTCGTTCATTTTTTGACAAACAGGGGTGAAAACCTGGTTTACGGTCATCAATTAATGAACACTAACGAGGATGCCTGTCAGCCACTTGAGCAGCTTTACGAGCTGCACGGCAAGTTTAGAACCGCAGACGCAACCTTCGCTTACGAAATTCACTACGGGCAATGAGATAAAAGCAGTACAGAGGGGGCTGCAGGATCAACCCAAAGAACTCTTTTCTCCTGGAATCCAGGCATTACTGAAACGCTGGATGACCTGCATTGGACATGCTGAGAACTATGTTTTGCTGAAACGATGAAATAGTTTCTTTAATTAATTCTGATTTTTTTTGCAAGAAAATAATTAATAAAAGTTCTTTTTGGCTGCCCCTTGTTCACCATGACTGAGTGCGGATCTGTCAAAAGTTTTTGATGAGAGCTTGCTATGACGCGGAGATTTCGTTGAGGTGTAGCATTTTAACATCTCAGATATGTTTTATTGCGGCCTGGCTTGAAAGGGCAGCAGGCGTTGAAGACCTCGACCTTCCGGGCCAGGGCCTTTGTCATCGGGCCATTCAGTGAACATGTTGAAGATAAGCTCCAGCCATGAAATTACGTAATGAGTAACGGTGCCGCGGTTTTGCAAGAGACGTATTGTGAGAACTCTGTCGGATAAGCGTGACGGTGCCTCTCCAACGCAAGCCGCGTTTGCTTTTTTATGTTGTATTTCGAAAATTATGAATAGCTGCAGACGCGCGACGTGCCTCAAGGGTGCTGCGCAACGTCAAACCAGCGCAGTGATCTATGCGCTCAAAAAACTTCCAACTCTTGCGAAAGTCGAAAAATAAAACGGAGGTTAGCGTAGCGTAAACGCTTGCTTTTTCTTTGCAGTCCCAGGCAAGCAACTCGCGCTCGGTGATTGCAAAACACCGTCATACCGCTAGCTACGTTCATCGTCTCATCTCTTTCATAATGTGGCTTTTGACACGTCACCCCAGAACTTTAGTTTTCAGCCTGCTCACAATAGCGACTACGAACGCTCTAGCGCTTTCCTATCGGGTCATTACCTATTCCAATACTACCCTAAAAAGTATTCAAGTTGCTGTCCTTCCCTCGCGATAAGACCGGCTTTATCTCCTCGCCGATGCCCACAGTGCTTTTCCTATTTAGTTTCTCATTGCGCCACCGAGGCTAGGTGACAACGCGTTGCAACAGGGCCAAGTATTTCCCAAAATTTCTTTAGGCTGTCTATATACTGTTAATTGATCTTTGTCAATAAAACCTATTGGCTTTCTGTAGACAAATCTTAGACACAATCTGTAGATCTGTGTCCACACAAGTTTTTTAGACTTTTGACTATGTACAGTCTATAGACTGAGACTAGACGAAAGGAAATATCTATAGGAAGGCAATTGAGTCTGTATAGAAAGTCTGTAGACAATTTTGTAAAGGGCGGGTTTAGAGCTGCTGTACTCGAGCAAAGAAGCTCGTCATTTCATTGTTAGCGAGCGAGCATAGCCTGCTACGGAATGCTAGGCTGCGCGCAAGAATGGCCAAAAAATCTTTTTAGGAAAATGTTTTTTCTTCGAGACAAAGTCGTCTCTAACAACCTGTCCGTATATTGGTAATACCACTTTTCGTGTCATTCTTTTTGCATCACGTGTGTCGGAAGATTTTTTTTTTTGCTTGTTTAAGCAGACCGCGAAAAGTGGCAGCGATAAGGTTAGCTTATCTTATATAGTGAGTTGCGGAACAAAAAGTATTATTCCTACTTTTATAGTGTGTACAACTATTCCATTGTCGTTTTTTTATTGTTATCAAAGGGTTTTCGAAGTGAGGTGTATCGCTTGGGATGGAGTCGATGGTGCTCGGCTGTAGTATAACGTAAGGGATCGGGCGACGCAGCAAGCCAATGTATCGTGCTTGACGAGGGGGCCCTCCACCTTTTTAAAGGGAAACTGCATAGGTTTTAGAAATCAACGAGCTTAAGAGGGTCGAATGAGTGGGACTTGCAGGTAAAGCATGCGAAGTGTTTTTGGGCTAGCACTTGAAATAGTGAAGTAATCGCTGATTAAAATCCGGATGCCCTTCAAGCTTCTCCGCAGTGCACAACGCCAAGTGGGGGGCGCATAATGACGTCATCGAAGGTATTGGTACATTTCCAACGCACAAACGGCTGCTTTGAAGGAAAAAAACAACGCCACCGAAGGCGAACCCTGCCGAGAGTTGTTTGGCAGCGTCTAACGAGTCAGGGCAGGGTGTAGTTGACGACAACGGTAATTTGAATTCATACCTTCCATGACATCACGCTGAGTTTCCCTGCACTTCTCTGGCGTATTGAGGAGAAGCGCAAAATTCAAGCGTCGATTACGTCACTATTTTGAATGCTAGTGCAAAAACACATGACATGCTTTACCTACAGCCTATATAGATTTGAATCATTGAATATTGCAAAATTCTCAAAAAAGTGCTGCAGCTGCCCTTTAATAGTTACAGCAAAATTTTCTGCGAATGATGATGCTTTGCAGCCACGCATACTTCACAATTAAAATTGACAAGCTCTATAAAACGGAAAATTTTTTCGCTTGTTTTGTTGCCTGCGGCGTAACGTGGGGAAAGGACGGGAGAGATTCCCGACAAATAGTGTGTAGCAAATTTGTTGGTGGTGTTTTCGCTCCGTTTATCTTTACCCTTTTTGGAATAACGATTATTTAGTTATCTCATTCTCTCCTGCGTTTATCATAGCTTTATTTTAGGCGAACGTCGAAGAGGCTGCGGGGATTGCTCCTATTGTTGCGCTCAGAGTAACCGTTCCCTGTCGCACGTTTAGTAACCAACCAAAGCTATTTTTTAGTTTCACAGTACCTCCTTTGCTTTTGCGCCACGGAATACTACGTGTCGATTCTGCTTGTTTTGTTTTGCAAGTTCCTTAACACACTGCTAAGGGGTGACGAGGACGCTCTGGAGCGGTTAGCCCAGTAGCTCCAGATGACGGTGACTAGGATTAGTGAAATACATTCACACGAAACACTCGCGCCCGCATGCATTACCACAGAATTGCTTACATGCATTATCATTATCTAGAATCGTTACAGGCTGTGTATAAGACCAGTGCTATTGAGAAATTGCAAGAGGCTTTTCGTAGCATAGATAGCCACCACGCAGCGTGGCAAAACGCCATTTTTTCCATCGAATGCCACATCGGAATACCTCCGTTCCTATGACTGCTTGAATTCGGCAGCATGCGGGGTCTGCTACGAGTTTCTAATCATTAGAAGCCGTATGGCGCCTAAATGCGTCGTCGGTCATGAAATTCGCCCATTGGCTGGCGTAAAGTGACGTCACCAGACCGGAGCATTCTCATTGGCTAGAGTTAAGTGACGTCATCAGACGGGAGCATTCCCATTGGCCGGGGGAAGTGACTTCACTACACCGGAAGTGGCGTCACTTCAGGTAAGGGTTCAACAGCTGCGAATGCTCTCGCATCTTTTTCGAACACACAACGGGTGTTCCTGGTAATTTTGTGTGTGCATAATTGTGTATTAGCTTATTGCCTCTAGTTTTGTATATGCTGGCGCCCAGTGTGCGATGAGATCCTTAGTTATTAAATCTTCCAACTCTTCAAAAACATTCTTCGTCTTCGGTTCTTCTGCGCTGACGTTGTTCCACCCCAATCAGTGGGTCTGGGTCTTCCCTTCTAATTCGCCTCAGATCGACACCACTGCACTTTTCGGAAAACGGCATGGCCAACTCAGCGCGTTCGGTGGCGCAGTCGGGGGCTGCGCGTAGGCGCGCCGCGGGCAGGCTTTCCCTTCCTGCGCCTGGTCCCAAGCCTCTGACTCATGCGCCTCTCCATCCCTCGATAATGGCCACGCTCCGTTGCCCTCCGCGCGGAAACGCCGGGACTGGAGGCGATGGCGCGGCGATGTGGGAAAGAGGATTGGCAGGGCAACATGCCGGCGCAGTCACGTACGGAGTACGTAGTACGTACGCGTCTCAATCTGAAGCGCGCCTGAGCGCACGCTGAACAAGCCGTGCTTCTTGGGCATGACGAAAAGCCTCTCTATAGGGTGGAAGAGAGGGTTACTTTCGGTTCAGATATGCCCGAGGAGGGCTTCCTCTTACAGAACTTCGTGTTTTTAAACAAACACTTGTATTTAATTAACGAATGACATTCCTTGGAGTCCCCTGTCTCTCCCGCACAAGAAAACGTTTTTCGATATACCAAGTAAGACTAATTCAAAACAGCAAAAATGGGACGCTGAAACCGAAACTCGGTTTGTGGCCAGGGATGAGGCTTCGGTTGACGCGGCGTTGACGTCACAAATATCGGTAAAACATTCGTACGCGCGTTGAAAGGCTGAAATAGCGGCTGGAAATGAGGAGGTCAGTTCATGAAATGCCTGAAAGCGTTTGATGACTAATGATGATTAATGTTTGGTACTTCGCAAAAGCAGTGTTTTCCGCAGACAGAAATCGCCAGAGCTATGGCCACGGAAACGGCAGACTTTTAAGTCTATTTCCGCAGGGCTGCTAAACTTAATGGAAATTTCAGGTCTCTGACGGAAACCTGCATTTAAGGTTTCATTAGAATACCTGAATTCAGAAAAAAAGAAACCCTGGAGTTTTCCTTTAAAAATTCTCTGGTGCCTATTACATGCTGTACTTGAGAATAAGTTAGTGTTTGAAAGGATTCTTTTTTTTTTTTCATTTTTAGGCAGTAATGTATATTTAGGCCTGAAGGAGAGGACGGAGAGTCAAAAGTAAGGAAGGCTTGGAGTCAGCGAGTTAGGAGGCAGTTGCTCACTGTGTTAAGGAAATATTTAAACTATCTTTGAAAAGGTGGGGTGGAACCAGTGCAGCGGTTAATTATGCAGTTATGAAGATCTCGCAGACAGTTATTACTTTATAAGATAAATGGTGACGTTACGAGTGGCAGCCGTTTACGGAATCATTCATTACATATCTATAGATAGGCTCCGTAGCCTTCAGTAATCAGCAGCGGAGAATTTGTGATCTGCGCTGCTTCAAACCGCGCGTTTTCTTTTATCGTTCTGCTCTTTTAAGAAGCTACATTCTTCATCACTGATGCGAAAAGTGGTGGGCAAATTAGATAGTGTACTATGACAGGAGGAAATATAAAACGAACCACACATAGAGCCGCCGCGGTGGCTCAGTGGCTATGGTGCTCGGCTGCTGGCCCGAAAGACGCGGGTTCGATCCCGGCCGCGGCGGCTGAATTTCTTTGGAGGAGAAATTCGAGGCCCGTGTACTGTGCGATGTGAGTGCACGTTAAAGAACCCCAGGTGGTCGAAATTTCCGGAGCCCCCAACTACGGTGTCTCTCATAGCCTGAGTCGCTTTGGGACGTTAAACCCCATAAACCAAACCATAAAACGAACCACAGGCGTCATTTTTTTTACATGATTTCATTGGGTAGTACAATTCACGCTGGACCTCTAAAGAAGTGCAGCGCCTGTACAGAACACTCCAAACACCACATAGATGGCAACAAGAGCCTGCCATCAGCTGTCTCGTTGAGGAAGTAAATGTGGTAGAGGGGCTTATACTATGTACAGTCGTGGAAGAAAGTTTTGTGGAATGGATCTTTGCGAAAAAAAAAATATATATAATTTCTGTGTTGCATGGTTTGTCAGCGTTCTGGTATTCTTCCAGAAAATGGCCCATGCTTCGGTGTTTTTTACTGACCTGATTTTACCCGAGAGCGCAGGTATAAATTTTTTCCCTCGAACCCGCACCCTGCTAACTTCTGTTCATGGCTGTACAGCATAGTCGTTATCAATCCGTCAGTCTTTATTCGTACGCGGATTTATCCTTACGACAGTTTCTATTATATGCGGATTTACGGTATCCAAATTGCTCTTTCTTGTTTTTTGTTTCTTTTATTTTATTTACCATTCCCGCCTCGCCGACCGGCAGTTTTTCCGTGCGCCGGGTGATGGGGAGGCGCGATGCCTTTAACGCGTTGATGCGGATGACACGGTCCCTTTGCAGAGAGGCGACGTTTCGACTTGCACGGGTGCAGCCGGTGTTTTTGGGGTCCACGCATACTTACGCAAGTCTGTCGTGGGGCGTTGCACTGATTATCGATGCTTCCGTGGAAGCGGGCAGATAAAGGGATTTGCGTTGCGCGGGGATTATAGCTTCCCTCCCACTACAGGGGCCCGAGGACTGGTATTAATAGGGCCGACGGATTACGTTTCCACGCTTCAGCGGTGATTCGGGGGCGGTCGGTACAGCGTTAAATAACTTTCACCTCGCTGTAGTACGTGCGTAGGCGCGCGGCTTCAAAAATTCTGGATCGCATTATGCGCCAGGAGGCCGCGGGCCTCCTGTCGCTTCTGACTCATGGTTTGTCTCGAGAGCTTCGCGTACGAAGACCACGCGGCTGGCAGGAGCGGAGAGAATCAACAAGGTCAAGCAACTAAGCTTTACATAGAACGGGCACTTGTTGACATCCAACACAGCTATGCCACTTTCTTGTTGTTATAATTAGTTAAGTTTATGGGGTTTAACGTCCCAAAGCGACTCAGGCTGCGAGGGACGCCGTAGTGGAGGGCTCCGGAAATTTCGACCACCTGGGGTTCTTTAACGTGCACTGACATCGCACAGCACACGGGCCTCTAGAATTTCGCCTCTATCAAAATTCAGTCACCGCGGCCGGGATCGAACCCGCGTCTTTCGGGTCAGCAGCCGAGCGCCATAACCACTGAGCCACCACGGCGGCCTGCTGTTATAGTTAGTAAGCAAGACTGGCTTCGACGCGTAGCCGGAAATTCAGAATCTTGAATCATGCATCGGTGGTGTCTTTCATTCATGATTAATCAAGTAGTTGAAAGAAAATATTTGGAAATACAAGTAAAAAAAAAACGCGGTCAACACAGATTTTTCGTGATGTGTTTGGCCAAGAACTTTTAGTCGCAACAGAAATTTTCGTAGGGAAAATAGTTGGTCTTTTTATGGGGTTTAACGTCCCAAAGCGACTCAGGCTATGAGGGACGCCGTAGTGGAGGGCTCCGGAAATTTCGACCACCTGGGGTTCTTTAGCGTGCACTGACTTTGCACAGCACACGGGCCTCTAGAATTTCGCCTCCATCGAAATTCAGCCGCCGCGGCCGGGATCGAACCCGCGTCTTTCTGGTCAGCAGCCGAGCGCCATAACCACTGAGCCACCGCGGCGGGAAATTCATGAATCATGAAATAGTTGAACGAAAATATTAGCAAATCCAAGTAAAAAACACAGTCACAACAGATTTTTCGTAACGTTTTTGACTAAGAACGTGTAGTGACAGCAGTAGTTTTCGTAGTGACAATACAATTTTGTGTACTTACTACTGAAAAGTACTACACAACTGCAGACTAAAGAAAAGTACTGCTGAGAAGAGCAGCAGTACAACAGAAAAATACTGTCGTTACGACAAAACTACACAGTATTTTTTCGTATTTCTGACATGGTTCTGTCTTGTTTTTCGACCGCGATAATTATTGCTACCAGCTGTAATATGACATTTTGTATATTGTTTTCTAAAGAGTCCTATATAGAGTTATAATCTTTATACCCTCATTCATCTATGACCCTGGAAAGTCTTGCAGTACTGACAAACAAATTAAATATATTAAATTCTTATTAATCATGCAGTCGGTCAAATACACGATCGATCGGTTGACTCGTCGTTTTGGTTGCTGTGCACTTCCATCTGTCATAAAAACCATAGATTAACATTTTCGTAGCGCGGGAAAACAGGCAATTTCTGGGTGGTGCTCGTAAAAAATTTATTATCGCACAGATTTTAAATTTTTGCTTTATAGTAGCCTATCATAGGGCAAGTAAAGGAGCTATCTTTTCGATTACATCAATTTTTAAAATCCGGATATGTATTGCTTACGACGGAAAAAATCTTATGCAAAATTCGAGGGGCTTGCTCATAACTCACAAAATATTAAATATATTCGCACAGAAAATCGGACAGCTACAAAAACAACAATACACGTTCTGTGCTTTATGATATCAGAAACGAATGCTCAGCGCTACACAGCTCCTTGTGCTGAACATTCCTACCAAAAACAACAACAAAAATGAACTGGCCATGCGAAGCACTTTGGTGGCACATGATCGTTCATAACATGCCTGGTGTCTTCAGAGAGGCTCGGAAAACATCGAACCTCATCGGCAAGGGCCAGAACGAAAGTTAGTGACGGGCACCGGTCGATTATCCGATCTGGGAGGAGCAATCATCTCTGCGCGTACTGAAGTCAGACAAAACGACGCCATCTTTTCACACAAAGCGGTCGCTTGCAAAGTCAGCTGTCAGTGTCGCAGAATGGCTGTGAGTCGAATTGGATGCCATGCTTCTTAGCATGGCGTCCAAATCAGAACTTCTGCCCAGATTTTTTTTAGCGACTGACGCAGGCTCACGTTCAAGTGCCTATAGTCGTTCTCACTTACGATATTTCTCCTCAGACTTACAGTTGATGCTCGTTATAACGTTGAAGGGACCCGGCAATTGCTTTGTTATAGCCGTAGCTTCGTTATAGCCCGTGTTGACCGAGCTTACAAGGGGAATCGTCATCCCTTCGTTATGTTAATTATTTCGTTATAAACCATTTCCTTCTAACAAAGTTCGACTGTATTAGTTTTGTTTTCTGTTTGTGCACGCAGAGCAGTCTTTTATTGGACAGTATCAGCCAAGGTGACGCACAGCATACCATGCTGGGCATTATCTGCTGGTAGCTGTCGTTTCCAGCGTCACCGCTTTCGTCGTTAGATCGAGCAAGGCGACACTGTGCACCGCTCTGCACACCGAGATCAGGCGGGGTCCAGTTAATAGGAGGGGGTCGCAGCGCGGGCTTTTCAGCGCTGGGTCAAAAATGTTGTGATTACTTGAGCCCCCGACATGATCCGATTACAGAACTGCATGCCGCCCCTTGATCCGCCGGTGGCCGTGGCATTGGCAACGGTTGCGAGGAATCCGCATGCAGGGTGTTCATATAGCTGGGTGGAGGGGATAAGCTGCGGCGATTGGCCGGTCTCCCCCCCCGCCCAGCTACGTTTTTGCTCTATGATTTCGCGTTCGCTTTGTATTTACAGATGTCTTCCTGACGTGGCCGCTGCACCGGATACGTTGCCTTTCGTATTTTTTTTTTATTCCAAGCACACATTTTCAGTCTGTTTTTATTTTTTTGTCACTTTATGGGTGGTCGATGACGAGTGTTCCTCACCAAAGCATGAATGTTTGAATGTTTGAAAGGCAACAGAGTTTTGGCATCGCTTGGCGATGTATTCGGTTTGCGCCGACTTGCATTTTTCTCCGTTCTTGGCGAAAGTGAGAGCCGTTTCATGGTATTGCAGCTGTAAAAACTCAGACATTGAAATCGGCATGTGCTCGTGAACAGAGTTTATGTGGCAGAAAGATATATATAACCCGACGCTAAATATTACATTGTTTTTATACTTTTTTGTTTGAGTCGTTCGTAGGGCGTTGACATTCCGAAAGAAAAGGCTGTAGTAAAATTAATGCGTCGTAAAAAGCAAGCGAATAATTTGCTGCGCCCTAACGGAAGTAACACAAGGCTCCGGCACTGTTATAACCTGGCCAGAAACAAAACACGCAAACACCGAGTAGGCTTGGCTAAAGTTATCTATTCGGTTCTATTGGAGGGAATCAGTGCCAATCTATAAACGCATCTCGGCCCTGGGTTTCGGAAGCTGTCGCCTGCAAAGGGGTCGACGTTGATTGCGGTTCGAGATATGCTCTGTTTCTTTGGTTCCTATTCGTGCAGGAGGCTAGCCGAAGCGCACGCCATTGTATAGGCCTGCTCAGGAAACGGCACCGGGAAGAATGAAGGCGAAGAAGAAGAAGAAGAGCCTCAGACAGACACTCGGTGAAAACCCATTGGTCTCCCGGCTGTTGTGGCTTCTTCTTGCACAGGGCGCGCACACGAGGCTAGCTATAGAGCCTGGCCTGCCTTCCTCATAGCCCCATAAAAGCAGATGAATTCGACCGTCTTCCGGGGAAGGACTCCGGGAAATTGGATACTACCGTCGAAAGGGGCTTCATAAAACAGAATAATAGGCCGCGGGGGTTCCCATGCTTTGCTCGGTTGCGCGCGCACGCTGTCTCTTTGATGGGGCGGCGGAGGCTTCTTGCTTTGCCTCGCGCGTGCTCTCCGCGAGCACCATTCGCATTTATATATCTCCCGGTCGGGAGCGCCACCGCTTGCTCGCGCGCGGGCTCAGGCGCGCGTGAAGCAGCTGCGCGTGCAGGTCGAGACCGCCCGGCGTTTATGGGACATATAGCCTTAGCGTACTGATGAGGGGAGAGGGAGAATGGGCATTAGTTTTGTGGCAGCGTAGGCGAGCGCTTGTCGACGGGAATTTCTCACAATTGCCCAGTTTATTGTTTTCTAGATTTCTGTCGTCAGTCGTCTGTCTTCTGTTGTTTGTTGTCTGTTGTCTGTCGTTATAGTTGTCTGTCGTTATGGTTGTCTGTCCTTACGACAAAAATGTTTGTCTTAACGACAGGATTTCCTGTTGTTTTGTTGTAACTTTCTGTCGTACTTTTCTGTAGCCTGTAGTTGTGTCGTACTTTCCTGTTGTAACTGAAGAAAATTATGTCATTGCTATAGGAAATTTCTGTCGTTTCTACAAGTTCGTGGGCAAACAAAAACCTTGCAGATAATCTGTTGTGACGATAGATACTTTTCTGTTTTGTTTTTCGACTGAGTTTTTGATATCTTCCTAGCAATAGATGTACCCGCCGAATTCATTGTGGTAGGGGCGATTTTCTTATCTCATTCCCTTTGTCAGTGTTTCCGATGCTTCTGTACGTCGCTTTTCATTTGTTCATTTCCCCGCGCGACGGAGTTTTAATGTAGAAATGCTGCGCAAATCTTTTAAGCGCAAATCAGGTGGCGTTCTCCAGCCATTCTGTATCGTTCGCGAGGAGGTGCGACATAACAGGGCTTTTTGGCATCTTGGTTCTCAACGGAAAAACATAGAAAGAAAGGGATATCCTAGTCGAACAACAAAACACAAAAGTGTCTTTCGTTGCAGCAGATTTTCTGCAATGTTTTTGACCAAAACTTCTAGTAGCAACAGAAATTTTGTAGTAACAGCATAAGTTTGTGTAGTTAACACAGAAAGGTACTACAGAAACGAACGCAGTGCTAAGATAAATACTACAACAAAACAAAAAAAATCTGTTACTACAAAACTACCAAACATTTTTGTTGTATTTCTGACAACGCCAAGTCGTTTTTTTTTGGCTGGCAGATGAAGTCATATGGTTGTAAATAGTTGAGACCAGCCAGGAGTTGGTGTGTATTGGGATGAATGCACCGATGGATCATTTCATTGAAAAAACGGTATAGTCTGGTTGAGAGGTCTATTTTAATTAGCGCGTCACTGCTCCATTGCCTGCCATCCCCTGTCCCACTGACGAAGAGAGCAGCCTTCATTGCCGATTCTTGTGAGAAGGAATTTAGCTTTTTAGCAGCTTTCAGGTCGGCAAATCTATCGAACCTGCGGATGTTAGGCTTCGTTCTAGTCTGTGGCGATTGTGTATATAAATCGGGGTATGTACTCTTTTCGAGCTTCTAGACAATTTAAGACTGGCAGTTCGCTCTAAGACCTTTTTAAATGAACCCGTGTATTACATTCGGTTTCATTGAAGAATGTTCTAGGTGACATGTTCTATGAAAAGCCACCGAATCAGTTGAATTTTTTTATCGCATGCTTTTGGAGACTCTCGAACATTAGGTTATGAGGGTGCGACCGAACTGTATAACGGCATTACATCATTCTCAGCTGTGTTACTGGTGCCCTATTTCTTGCTTCTTGCGTGTCGGTGTCTCGTGTCGCGTCATTGTTGAGATAAAACTTATGTTTCTTCCTTAGATAGTGCAAAATGAAATGAACGATTGATTTATTGAAGGAAGCGTGACACCACACTCCTGTAGCAGCGAAGAAAGAGGTGCGTTTATATTTTTATTTGTTTATTTCTTCGTGTTTTCACAGGAACAGACGTCGCCTTTAGAAACGACTTGTAAGTAAATCGAACCTCGGAGAGTAGCATCGGTCTGAGATGGCAATTTATGTGACTCATTTTGCAAGCCACGGTAAAAATGTGCCTTCTTCGAGGTTTACAGCGTTCCTAACAAGCGCGGCTTTTGTTTGCCTCTCGATATCAATGCCTACGCGTGCGAAAAAATACGCGCCAATTGTAGGCAATCGACGCATGGCAAGCTGGATACTGCGAAATTCAGCCGCGCTGTTGAGCGCGCTCTGTGCGGTGCTGCCTTCTAGCGGCGGCAGACCGTCGCTCATCGTTGACCACGAGAACAAGAGGTTCCTCAGGGATGGCAAGCCTTTCCAGTTCGTGGCCGGTGCGATGCACTATTTCCGGGTGCCCCGCGCCTACTGGAAGGACAGGCTGCACAAGATGCGCATGGCGGGCGTCAACACCGTCGACTTCTACGTTGAATGGAGTAGCCACGAACCCCAGCCTCTCGAGTACAACTTCGAAGACATGTACGACGTGGTAGGATTCCTCAACGAAGTGAAGAACGAGGGCCTTCTCGCCATCCTGAGACCGGGGCCCTACATCTGCGCCGAGAGGGACAACGGTGGCTTCCCTTATTGGCTGCTCAAGGAACACCCCAAGATGATGTACCGCAGCATGGACGTCAACTATCTTAACCTCACGGAGAGGTGGTACGCCAAGCTTCTACCAATGATGGTGCCACACCTCTACCGGAATGGGGGCCCCATCTTTGCCGTCCAGGTGGAGAACGAGTTTGGACACTACAGACACTGCGATGCCAATTACATGGACCACATACTTTCGTCTCTGGAGAGGCACTTGGGACGCGACGTCATCTACTTCCGGAACGACTTCCCAGACGAGTACTACTACACGTGCGACAAGGTGCGCGACATTCTCGTGGCTGGCAACTTCGACTTCAATCAGGACCCAAACAAGATGTTCGAAATTATGGACTGGGCGCAGGTTAAGCCCTGTCCCAGGTTTGTTGCAGAGTACTACACCGGTTGGATGGACCACTGGACTTTTGATCGGCCGAATAAGAGCAGTCTGCAGTTGGTCGATAAGTTCAAGGACCTCCTGAAGATGGGGGCGTCCGTCACTATCTACATGTTTCACGGAGGCACAAGCTTCGGCTTCAAATCGAGCACCAGCATGGACACTCCTGTAGTGACGAGCTACGATTATGGTGCGCCGGTCGCAGAAGACGGCTCTTTGCGACCCATGTACTACAAGTTCAGAGAGGTAATTAAGGAGTTTTTCCCACTTCCGAGTGGCGAGCCTCCGGGTCCTGCAAAGAAGCTCAATCTTGGCCCGGTTAAGCTGAACCATTACAGTAGCCTGAACGACGTCTTTAACCACTTCCGCCAAAAGAACTGGCTCAAACACGAACGGTCCGAGTTCCCGAAGACATTCGAAGAGCTGGGGCAGGACTACGGCTTCGTCCAATACTCAGCGCATGTGAACATTCAGACGACGGGGAAAGCGAAGTTGCTGCTGCACGGGCTTCGTGACCGTGCTCACGTGTTTGTGCAGAACTGGGTGCACATCTTCTACAGCTTTAAGCCTGTCACTGGTGACAACAAGACGGAAGGGGAGATATCCGTGAACAAAGGCGACAAGCTGGTGATCTTGGTGGAGAACATGGGAAGGGATCAAGTTGGCAACCGAAATCATGATATTAAGGTGCGTGTGCAAAGTGCTATTCTTGCCAGGTTAACCGTGTTACCTCGTGCGTGGCGTTGCATCTACACCTCGAGGTGAAAGCACGCTTAATGATGTCAAGGACAGCGCTATAGAATTTGCACGAAAGTTGAGGAATACTGACATCAACCATTATGTATTACCAGCCTAATCAATGGGTCACGCCTGAAAAATGGACCGAGTGGGTCACGAAACGTTGGGATGCTAATAAATATTAGCTGGTGTCAGTTCTCCTCAACTTTTATTTCAAACACAGCTACACAGACTTCTGCCAAAAACGTTCTCGTTCAAAGCATTAGCCATTATGTAAGGGGCCCGTACACTGAAGGCTTCTGCTAGACGTTTTCCTGTGTTCTGTTGTGTTGCTACTATGGTAGCAACAACAGTAGTATACTACCAGTAATACTGTTGCTTCTGCTTCTACTATTGCTGCTATTAGCTTTACTGCCTCAGGAGCTTTGAAATATATGCCTCTACTACTCGCAACTTTACAAGAGAAGCTAGTATGAGGACTTTCCTCTGTTATTCTTTTCTTCCAAATTTTACTGATACTAACACTACTTCTGCTTCCAGCAAATAATTCTCCAGAAGAGCTTGGAAAAGGTCGTGTACTACTGCAGCTATTATTCGTAACTCTAGAGGGGATTCTGAACATTGTAGCGCTGGCAGACGAGGGACGAAGGAAGGACGAGATACACAGGGCGCTGAAGTGAGGCTGAAGTTTGCTCATCTCCTAGTTTTTGTCCATCTCTTCTGCAATTTTACTTACCATTACTACCACTACTACTAATACTACTACTAAATCTATAAAAGAGTGCCTTAGAAGTTTGAAGAATTTTGTGCGCAGCTCCCACTGTCACAAGCAGCTTTACAAGAGAGGTTGGATAGAGGTTATCTCATTTATTATTTCTTTTTTCAGTTCTTTGCTTAATACAGTTGCTGTTATCACTGCTACTCCTCCTCCTACTGCTACTGCTACCACAACTACTATTGCATTGTGCGCACTAATTACGCTAAAAGGGAGTAAAAATGGAGTAACAGGTCTTCTAGAGCACTCCCTTTAAGGGGCAGAGTAAGTTGCACAAGCCCTGGGGCCCTGGGGCAGATTTACATCACTACATATCGGAATGCTTGCTGTTGGCAACAGAAGCGGATTCGCTCTTAAAAACATGCGAAGTTCTTGAAGTTACCAAGATTTTAACCCAAGTTTCAGTCTCCTTTAACTAATAACCTCAAGACCTTTGTCGCCGCGGTTAAAAGACTATTTCCACCGTTAACTGCGTCAATTCACTATAATCTGAGGTGGGAATATGCCTCCGTGGCCAACATTATAGCATTCTGTATGTTTAGTGATCTAAATCTACCACGCAACTTTGGCAGCCTACCTGGCCTTATTAGGGAGTGGGCTACAGGACCATTTACTCCCTTCCTGCTGCTTTATAGGGTAATTCATGTTTACAGTGTGGTTCTAGAAGTTAACTTCTTCTGCTACAAGGCAATGTTATTTAAAGGGAGGGTGAAATGGTTTTTTGACAATTCGAGGTTATTCGAGAATTCGAATCTATGAAGCTTCTTGGTAATGCGTGCAAAGTAGTTTTGCGCTAGTATTTAAAATGGCGACGCAATCCCCGATTAAAACCACGACGATTTTCAGGCTTCTCCTCACTGCGTTAGAGAAGTGCGGGAAACTCGTGGTGACGTCATAACTATCTACATTTTAGATGTCCACTGCCTTCGTCTACATGCTGCCATGCGTCTTCCGATGCCGCCAAACAATGCTTCATGAGCTTCACCTTCGACGGCATTCTTTTTCATCCTTGAAACAACCGCTTCTTCGCTGGAAACAGCGCGGCCGCACGTGACGTCATCACTGGGGCCTCTGCCTGTCGCTGTGCACTACAGAGAAGCCTGAACACCAATGTCGCTTTAATCGGCGATTACATCACCATTTCAAATCGTAACGCAAAAAGATTTGGCTTGCTTTACCTGCAAGTTTCAAGCATACGGCTCGGCTAAAATCATCGAATTCTAAAAACTCTTCAGTTGCCCTTTAAGTTGGAAAACTTTATGTAATGCTGTTTTTATGACTCGGAACTTTATCACATATTTATCATTCGATTCTTACTAATATCCCTACTGCTGCTACTAGTACTACTATCACTACTATAAAATTAATTAAATATAGTTTTGCGTTGAGTGGTTCTCATTAAATTGCTGCTTTTTCCTTTCTCAGGCATCCAGCTAATGCTTTAGCTAAGGAGGTCGATATCTGAAATCTACACCATGTTTTCTGAATATATTCTGTCAATATGAACGGTGTTTATACTTACCCGAAGGAAATTTCAAATGGCCGCGGTGATAATAAAAATTTCTTGGGGTTCGCAGCACGCTCCGCAAGCTGTATCTATCAATGCGAACGCATTATATGCGTCATGCGAAAGAAAACCCGTCACCGGAAATTGTCCGCAAAACCTGTCCGCAAAATCTGTCCGCAGGAAGTGGCACCTCTCACGTGACGTCAGTAGAAAAAAGCAATAGGGCGGCTAGCGCCCAGGCACTCTGCGTGCCAGGTGGGAACGCAATGCATATGTTACAAAGGATTGTTGGTTCAAGTGTGTTAGATTGGCGCGAAGGGAACGCATTGTGGTGTGTATGATGGCAAAGTGTGTTGGTGATGTGTGCTGACGGTAAGCAATGATGACTCGCCAAAAAAAGCTACTGACGCCATCCAAGGGTCACGTGAGAAGTGTCACAGGATGAATTTGCAAAAAAAAAAGTTCCTGACGTTCAAACGCTAATGCTTTCGCATTTTTTCAGTGCAGTAGACTGCAATGCTCTCTAAGGTTTCCTCCAGTAGATTTATAAACTTTCGTAAGGAGTACTGTGTACTGTACTGAGTAGTATTTGCATTTCTTTTCGGAATTTCTATTGTCAACAGCCTTTATCTGCTCCTTTCCCGCACATTTTTGTCTTTAGGGTGTGAAGAGAGTCACGCTGAACGATGAGCAGATAACGGACTGGACTATGGACGTTGTCCCTTTGACGAGGAACCAGGATGTCACCGAACTCCTGCGCGTCGTCCAGAAGGAGGGCGACGGGAAGCTTCCCGGCTTTTTCGCGGGCAGCTTCAAGCTTTCTGACAAGCAGGAACCCCTGGACACCTTTTTGGACCCCTCGGGATGGGGCAGGGGCGTGGCCTACATAAACGGATTCAACCTCGGTCGTTACTGGCCCATGGCAGGACCGCAAGTGAGGCTCTACCTGCCCGGTCCGTTCTTGAAGAAGCACCCCGAAGAAAACAGGCTGATGCTGTTCGAGGTGGACCGTGTGCCTGACAACCGCACTGTGCAGCTTGTCGACCAGCCGCTCCTTGACACACCCGGAAAGATGCCCAAACCTTGAGTCCATTGCCCTGGGAATTAAGGGCATACATTCTAAATAGGAAGGAGTAAAAAGGGAGTAAAGCTGTTCTCTAGCAGGCACCCTTTAATAAAGGGTGTTCGCTAGAGGACGACTTACTTCCTTATGGAAGTAAAAATGGAGTAAAGGTGTCCTCTAGCGCACACTTCCCTTATAGAAATGGTCTATATACAGTCTGTAAACTTCTTATAGACCCTATTGTCTTCCTATAGGTATTTCTTTTCGTCTATTCATGATTTATAGACTGTCTATAGACAAAAGTAAACTAAAAGTGTATGGCCATAAATGTATAGCTTGTGTATAGACTGTCTATAGCATTTGTTTTGCCTATGGACTGTTCTCTAGGGTTTCTCTATAGAGAGCCTATAGACTTTACAGACAGAAGTCTATAGAGTGTCTATAGACTCCCTAAAAAATTTTGTAAGTGAACCTTGAAAAAAGGGAATGTGCTACGGGACATCTTTACTCACTTTTTACTCCCATATAGATATATTCGTGTTCGGAGTGTAGAAGGAAATCGGAATAAGATAGCTTTGTACCGGGGCTGTGGACATGATTTGAAGTTCCATTAAGCTGCATGACAATCGGGTACTTAGAGCCAATGGTAGTCGCCTCCAGCTTTAATAAACTCTTATCCGTGAGCTCCGCCGTGACGCGAATGTCTAAGCGAAATTTCGAAGCTTTGTGTCCAAATGATACTTCGTCCCACAAATTCCCTTCTTAACGTGAGGCAAATAATCAAAACATCAAATCTTTCTAGGGAAGACACACATACGGCCAGGGTACATTAGAAGCTCGTGTTGGAGGAGGTAGTATAAGAGAATAATGAATCACTGATCGCACTGACGGACAGGAATTAGGGACACGCTTTATTGAGCTCTTGATGCTATGTTCAAGAATGTTTGAATTTTGCGAAGCCTATGCAGTCGTACTTCGGCTGGGGTCTCTCGTTTAATTACACCACAAGGTGGTGCAACGATTGCGTTACTCAATTAGTACATTCCCGTTCTGTACATGTTCAGCCGATTTGAAATTTTCAGGGAACGCGATCTTGACGTAATAAACAACTAATCTTCTGGCGTGCAGGGCGTTTTGTCTGAGATTTAATGGTGTACTGTATACAATTAAAAATTTTTACGAATATCGTATTCCATAAACTTTTGATGCAGGAGAGGGGGGGGGGGGGTAACCGGCTGCTTGTAAGTCTGTGCTGCTCATGCTACGAAAGGGAGGGGGAGGCGGCGTGCGATTAGTGGATTTAAAGACGTAAACGACTGATAGTTCCTAGGGGCAGTTGGGCAAAGATTGGGTTGATATAATAATGCAAATGACACCAGACGTAACATTCAGGCGACAGTTGACCTATTATAGCCGTTTAAAATTATCTAACACGCTGTGTGTTGTTTTTGCCTGCTTCAACTCGAAGATATATCCAAAGTATAAAGACAATAATACCCTTTTATATGTCACGTGGACACCTAACTGTCGCGTCTGATTTTATATCGCTACAAGCGATCTTGCAACTACTTTATTAGTGCGCTGATCTCATCCGTCACTTATAACTAATAGATTTATTTGTCTGTATTTTAATTTTGTTTCTGCTATTTTTGGGAAAGCTTAAAACCTGTAAGTCTTGTCCTTCGGGTTCCTTGGACATCGCTACCGTTCTGATCTGACGCACTTCTAAAAAATATACCAGCACCAAATGGAAAAGTCATGCTTTTAATCAGTTACTGTCTCGGCGACTGTTCTAGAATATTTTTTTATGGATACTAAATAAAAATATATTATCGATCCATGCAGTGGTTCCTGACCTAAGACGGACGCATCAGGGGAGAAAACGGCCGAGGTTTGATTTGAGAGTTTCAGGGATAACTGTTATCCCAGCTTGACAGAGCCCAGTCGCGCGCACCAAGCAACAGCTGATTTATGATTGGAATCACCATTTAGCTGCATATAAATATTACTTCTTGGTAGAATGATGCACCTACTTCATTTAAATTCGTTCCATGTGAGACGTAAAGCAATTCCTGCATCTGCACAGGTTCCTCAACGTTCATGGTCGTGAGACCAAATCTGAACGTTCTGAAATTTTGAAGAATAAACTTCGGGGCATCCACTTCTCTCGAAATCACTCAGGTGTTAGCTCTTATCAGTAAATTGTGTTGCACTGTTTACATGGGCAAGAGATAAATTAGGTTCCGTCGTACATTCCGTCCTCCTCTGCAGCTACATGTGTACAGTTAGATATGGGCGCTTCCAATAAAAAAATGTATGCAAACAACACAATTACAAATCACATTTTCTTAAATATAGGCTCTTTTTAATCATATAGGTCAGTTAAACATATAGGTCAATCATATAGGTTAATCATATAGGCCAGTACACAGTTCTTTTCTTTTAACGTCCGTGCTAAGCCTAACGCTAACACACTAAAACAGTTTGCGTTCAATAAACTTGTCCTCTTGATTTCCCTTTGAAGCCCACCAGTTTTTCAGAGTGCCTCGTATACATATACTTCTCCGAAAACGGAACGTGCATCTCATATTCTCTACGTCTGAACGAAATTGCAAGGAAGAAAAACAAAATAGAAAAAAAGCTACCGACAGCGGTATTCGTTGCCGACGTCGGCATTTTCTGCGACTCGACCCGTCCAACAGACTGTTTCCGAGTGGCGCCCTCGCTCGGCGCAATCGACGACAGCCAAGCAAAACGCGCCCAAAGAGGCACACACGCAAACAGGACACGTCTGGGGTTGCTGCGTTCGCACGCGCGCACATTTCGTATTACCGTCCCGGGGCGAATCCGAAACGACGACAACGACGTCGATGGCTTCGTCGTTCGTCCCGCCGCTCGTCTCGGATTACTTCCCCCCCTCCGATAACATGCAAATTTCTGGCGCGGAGGCCCCCAAAAGCAGCGGACGCTGCAGTTGGCTCGTGTAACACGAGCATGCCCTCCTCCGCCGGAGGCCCCAACTCGCGTTCCTCCCTTTAACCCTATGCCGTTTGCAAGGTGAAACCGCATCCCACGGCTGTTGGCGCAAGCGCGTGTCCCGGGAATCTGCGTCGGGCGATGCTTAATTCCGTGCAGGACTCCAGGCTACGAGGAAGTAGCTAGGCTTGCCTGATGTTATTGCGAGTAGTGATGTAGTCCTGTTCAGAAACTCTGCAGACCAGTGCCTCGTTTTGACTCCTGTGTGAACGTCAAAACTCGGAAATAGAAGTCTATTTTGCTAAACGTATAGCTGCACGGGTGTTCGACCCGTGCTGAATGTAAACGACGCACTGGCGCTGTGAAAGAGGATTTCCTGTGGCGCCATCTATTAGACTTGGCGAAAAACTCGTTTTTTTTTTTGCAGGTTCAACTGCACTGAACGTGCAAAACGATGGACTATTCGATCTCGTTGGCTCAGCTTCTCGATGACGAATCTTCGATGTGTAGCTGTGTTCAGAGTTCAAGTCTGGGGAAGGAAGAAATAATGCAAATAAAAATGCAATTCCCAAATGAGCGTAGACACGGTGGCGCAGTGGTCGCTCCTTCCTCGCCGCGCAGGCTACATACTGCGCAGCTAACACTCTACTGAAAGCTTGGAATTTATATGCAAGGAACTGTCGCACTCGCGCAGACGCTGGTTCCCGATGATTCGCCTGTGGACTCGTGTCCCGTTTCGAGCAGCGACGACTCTTCCATGCATGTTGGCGGCGTCGGTATTGGAATTTAAGTCGCGAAGCAGTCAGCAGCTCGGTGCGATTTGCAACTGTTTATCGTGCGGGGTCGGGTTGCGTCTTTCAAAAGTGCGGCCCGGGCGCCTGCGCGCCGGAGTGGAGCTTAAGTCTTTCGAAAGAAGAGAGAAGTCTCTTCTTTGGTTGGAGTCTTCTTGCTTATGTTTCTGGTGGCGGTCCCGGAACGCAAAATAACGAAAGTAGGCGAAGTAAGTCTGAGACGGTGAAGGTGACACGGTGGCTCACTCACCGTATTGAAATGGAATTGCGCACGACTGCTACGGCTTTATACCGCTGAGGTTCAAGAGGTCACCTCTGCAAGTTTCGCCACCCCGAAGGCTATTTTGAACTTGGTAACGGTTGCAAAACAAAACATTGAGCTCTGTTTCGGCATGATACTGGCTCCTCGGCCTGCTCTATTTTTTTTTGGTTTTGTTCGTGTTCTTGACTGAGCTTCGCGACCTTGAAAATGGCCAAGCAAATAGTAGACTACGCATTCCAAGCTAAAATAGTAAGGACGAAACATCATTGCGCTGTTTTCCTTTTCATCGTGGTGTTGGCACTTCGAAATTTCTTCCAGACTCTACAGAACATGGATCATCTCGGCATTACCATATGTCCCTCCTTGTTGTCGACCGAATTAACTACAATGAAGGTCATTGCAGCACTGCTTTTTTACACATATTACAGTGTGTTCGCGCTGAGTTCTTTAGTGAAGGCAGTGTTTTCAACCGCACTCTACACTCTAAACAGAAAGGAATAAAAAGGGAGTAGACTGTCCTCCAGCGCAGTGTGTTAGAGTAGAGTTTACTCTCTTTTTACGCCAGTATAGGTGTATTTATGTTTAGAGTTTACCGGGAAAAGCGGCCCGCTCCACGCTCGGCCATTTATGTTGCCGGAGGTAACAAGCAATGCGGCTGCGCCGGTCCTGTTTAAATTTCGCGACACAAGTTTTAACGCTCTGGCTTGTGCGCACGTTGTTTTTGCTCGCTGGTGCATTAGTTTTTCTAGCACTTTTCCTTTTTGCAACAATATTTCTTTTATTTCTGTACCCTGCCTGTTGACCCTGCTCTCTCGTTGAGAATGTTATATAGAAAAATAATAAACCAACTATATACACACTTCTGCCAACCGAACCTTTGTCGCTGTAAGGGGAAAAAAGGAGTTTGTTTCCCTCCGAATCCCACCGCCAGCTTGTTTCGGACTTCTCTGGGGGCCCCTCCAATTACAGGGTATACAATGCCCGGAGTCACTGAGCATTTCGCGGATCTGGTGTCTCTTCCCTTCAGAGAAGACGTCCATACCTCACCTCACGGGCTTGGAGTACTTTAATTTTCGTCTTGCTCTTTTTAGGTTCTTAAGGGAAGTGCTTTACGCCGACTATGTTTCGTTTTCTTTTGACTCTCAGCGACCCTTTCCTTAGCTTTCTTGCTTCCTGGGGTAGAGAATCGACCCTTTGTTCCGTACAAAAGCATCGGCTTTCTCTCCAGGAGACAGGAAGGAGTCTCCGATCCCGAAGGGGTCTTGGATAAGTGATCTGAGATATCTGCGCCCAGCGGAAACCCGAGGCCACGGTACTGAATGATTGCAGAGTACGAAAGTTTTCCGCACGCAGCTTTCGAACGGCGTTATAGATGGATGTTTGCGGAGAAGACACGTAGATCAAAAGCAGAATCACAAAGGGCGGAAAAAATAATGTGGTAAGTAGGAGAAAGAGAACAGGAAGTACGTAAGTCCGAAAGAAGCAGCGTACTTTTGTCCGGCCTGCGGAAGGCACCACACAACAGCTCTAATCAGTGAAAAGCTGCGCTTGAAGGAAGCGCTACAAACTAAACAACGGTTCAGGTCTCTTCTCACCTGCCCTAAAGAATTTCAGGATATCCGCATTTTACTTACGCGTCAGGTGGGATGAAAAGCCGAAACCAAAGGACGCAGTTAAGAAATTGAGATTGTTACTCTAGGGAACTTAAAAGCTCATCCCTGTTTCGGTTAGAGATTTGAAAAAAGCTGCTGTCTTGTTCCGGAAGTCACTCTTTTTATGTGCATTACACTTTTCATTGAATTCGAGGCTCGGCGGTGCAGATTTCATGCTGGTGTGTCAGTTTTGTCAAGACTGAACTCGTTAAACGCTTACATTTTTGCAATTTGCCAGCATGTGTTTATGTTTTGCCCATTTTTCCAGCTGCGTAGTCTGAGATATGCATAATATTTAATACGCTGGAGGCTTGAAAGTTACAAAATAAATAAATCAATAAATGTTCTGTGCGTGACCCGATTGGCTGCAGGCACTGTGTTCCCAGTACTTGGATTAGGAAAAAGGCATTGCACATCGCGAGCGATCAGGAGAAAAAGGAGCGTTTCTGTTGTGTTGTGTTGTGTTGTGTTGGGTTTAGTGGCGCATAAGCATCTAAGGCTATCATGCGCCAAGCTCAAGGTGTAGGAAAATCGTTTTCTGATGAATTGTACTAAAAAGCCAAAAAAAAAATTGGTGGTGTAAAGAGCCTAATTATTTAGTTGCTGCTACACTGTAATGCGGGGCGAAAAAATTTGGAAATGTTAGTATTAAAGCACTTAAAGAAGGTCGAGTAACCGCAGTGGCAGTCCTTGGCTGGGCAAGGATCCCGAGGCTACCATATAGTAAAACCTCAGCGTTCTTCTCAGGAATGAAAAAGGAACATTCAGTGAGAGTTTTCCAATTGCATGGAAGGGTGCCGTGCTTACAGGCGCTGACGCAAGCGTCCTCTTGACACGCTCTTGCAGCGTAATAGAAAGGCGGGGGACCCCTACATGGAGAAAATGGTAGCACCAACCGTGCCGCACCGGTGTCCGCGGCGAGCCCAGAAGCACTGCGTCCCGCTACCCTGCCATCTATATGGTTTCCATCCTCTATCTAGAAATGGGATGCAAATGAGCCGTGAAACGGAAACGACTTCCGAAGCTGGGAGATTGAAAAAAAAAATGACAAAAAGGTAAGGGGGAGCAAAGGTGAAAGAGGTGGGGAACCTCGGCAATCGGTGAACGGTAAGCCATGTTGGAATGTGAACACGCAGGCGTATTGAAGGTGTCGTCTTTCTGTGCATAAGGTTCGGGTTGTCGTCAGTCTTCATTTTTGGTCTAGCTGGTCTGGGAACTGGATTCACAGCATCTGTTTTCTTTATTACTGTTGCATGGTTGGTAAGAAAGTATGCATGCAATAAAGTGTGGTTTGACGGCGTCTGAAGGTGAGAAAAATTATAGCTGAAGCAACAAGGTTCAAATGTAGATGGCTCGAATCAGAAGGCAGAGAGAAACAGAGAAAGGGGTGGGGGGGGGGGGGGGGGGGGCGTCGATCAAAATGAATGAATTCGAAGTCAAATATCCCGATTACTATCGATGACAGACCGGGATATCCGGGATTTCGCTGCATCGTATGAACCTTTCTCCTTTGTCAAGGACTGGGGCGGATAAGCGACTGAAGATGTCGCCTTGTTTGACTCCGCAAAAATTCTTAGCTAGCTTTCTGTTCTTAGGAACGACCATTCCAGAAGGATACAGCTCTCCAATTTTTTTAGTAATAATACGGGAGCATCGAACAGATGGTCATTCAACGTCCCATCAAGGAGCGTATTGGAGAAACGGGTGACAGTATGCGCATGCGCGCAGAGAGCTTACCAGTTGCAGCGTCGTCTGCTTCGCTCTTCTGCAGACGGCACACAACCCCCGCTGCTCGTCTGCTGGAGACGCGTGATATAGTTAGGCTTTTAGCTATGAGGCGCACCATAAAAGAGGGCCCCATGTTAATTACAACTGCCCGTCGCTGTTCAACGCTCACTGAAATCTAAGTGCTTGTGCGCTTTGCTATTCCACCAGCGTTGAATGCAGGCGACTAGGAAAGGGTGTAACCCCTGATTCGTGCTCAGTTGCTATGACACCATAGCCTCTGAGCCAGTGCGGCTGGTGAAACAGCCTTCATTCATCCATACAGTCGTTCATTGCGAAGCTATCCCAAACAGTTCTTTTCAAGCAACCCTTGATTTGGTTGCAGTAAGGTTCGCTAAATTAGCTACGGGTAACTAGAACAGCAGATTTCGTTTGCTTACTTTCGAAGGTGATATTCGGAGGTGTACTTTGCCGGGGCACTGACACTAGGTTAGATGTAGAGTGTTTAATGCGGTGACACTACAAGCCTCATCAGGAACAAAAAAATGCGTAGTTGGTCACAAAGTTCGCTCATTGGCTGGAGCGAAATAACGTCACAAGACCAAATAACTCCAATTGGCTTGAAGGAAGTGACGTCACCAGATCGGTATTGACCTCACTTCCAGCAAAGCCATCAACAGCTTCTAATCCTATCGCATTGCCAACTCATAAAGCAATTAAGTGTCCCTGTGAATTTTGTTTTCAGAGCGCTGTCCTGCGCCTTCCTTTTTTTCTCGTAGTATTTTGTTGTCGCGGTTCTTTTCTGTCACCCTGCTGTTTTGTCGCTGTGTAGTTGTTTTTTTCGGCCTGTTGTCCCGGTGCGTGATATTCCTTTGTGTATTGTTTCGTCGCAGTGCTGCTTTGTCACTGTGCTGTTTTGTCGCGTCCTGTTTTGTCATTTTTCGTTAGCCGTTTGATCTTGCGCTCAGGCGCAGACCCGGAAAGCCTCGTGGGCAGCACTCGTTTAACGTCGGGCCTCTCGCAGAGACGACCCATTGGAAACAAGCCTAAGTTTATTGCACGTAGTCCGCCGAGTCGAGCCCGGACCAGCTGAGCTCAGGTAGCGTCGAGTAGTAGCCCGCCGCATCTGGGTAGCCGGGCACGTAGGCAGTGGCTGTGTCAGGTCCCAGGAAGGCAGGACCGGCCAAGGGCGACGCCCACGGTAGTGCAGCATACGGCAGGCTGCGACGCATTACCGCGAGCGTCGTCAGTGAACATTTTCCATTACCACACGATGCGACGGGACTTCAACTACTGCCTTAGTAGAGAGTCATAGCATAGCGCGATCCGTCATCCACCACCGTGATCCTCGTCCGCGAGTCGCCACTGCGCGTGCGTAGAACGCTATCCAGGCGCCAGATGGCGCCACATTCCCGTCAGCTGCGTCCGCGCCTACCGCGTCGGGACCAATCAGCGCGTACGCAGTGGTGCTCCGCGGAAGCGGATCACGGTAGTGGATCATGCATCAGGCTGTGCTATAACTCTCTGCTGACATGGATATCAATCTGATGGCTAGTGTTATTTCCTGTTAATTCGACAGTATTAAAAACCTCATTGAAAAAAAAAAACACGTGCCGCTGTCATAAAATTCGCACATTGGCTGCAGTTAGGTGTCGTCAACATGCTGGGTAATTCCCATCGGCTGGAAGGAAATGACGTCACCGGATCGGAAGTGACGTGCATTCCTGTAACGGTATCAAAATCTTATAATGCTATCGCATTGCAACAAACAAAATAATTAAGTGTCTCTGTGATATACTTTTTGTCGCAAGGAAGGCGGTATCGGTTGGCTGTTCCACTAGCATTGCGGGCACTGAGCACATGATAATTTACATAGAGGCTGGTTGTTTGCAGAAACGACAGTAGTACACCGTGGTGACACTTTTGGCTGGGTACATTCTTCAAGCCTGTGGAACAGGTGAGCGGTTTAGGTGATGTCGACAGAGGAAGAGTCAGACATCACCACTACCCTCCTCTGTCGACGCCACGTAAGCGCTCATCTGTTTAAGGTGGGGTGAGACTTTGAAATCGAGTTTCAAAATTTGGCTGTATAGCAGTAGCAATAAAGGCTATGGTCATAAAATTTGAGAGGAATATTAAAGATAGACGCAGCTTGCAGTAGAGTCAAAAATTAGTTTTAAATTTTGAAGCAATTTTTTATTTTTGTTTTTTTTTTTTGTTTTTTATACGTTTGTACATTTTGTTTAAGATCTACTACCCCCAGAGTGTTCCAATTTTGCACAAAGGTAGAAACAAATGCTTCACAGACGTGGAACTAGAATTATGTTCCTACAAAGAAAACTAGATTTTTTACATTTTTTTGCTTTTGCCGATGCATGAATGTTGCCACTTATGACCGTTCTTTTTATGCTAGAAAAAACAAAAATGCACCTAGGCTATTGATCCTAGTTCCAGTTATGTAGCTGCCAATAATTAACACCTCAGAGAAATTTTGTTTGCTTGTGCCCTATTGTTCTCGAGAAAAAGGTACACAAACATCCAGAAATGTTGTTTTGAGAAAAACGCCGGTAAAGTCTGAAAACATTTTTATTCTTCAAAAATTCCCTGGGCTGTAGTCTTTTGAAGTGGCCGCTTCGCCATACCCTTTCTCTTTGTTTCTTCGGTCCTTTCCTTCCTGTTTCGCTTCAGATCTCAGCTTGAAATCATTTTGTTTACCCTCCGTCTGTCTATAGACGCTAGCGTTGACACACAAACAGGCCCAGGGGTGGCCCCCGAATGTTTCAGCACCCTTACTCGTGCTATATTTCCATCATTAAAGCATGTAATTACATCATCGACCGCTGTCTCAACTGTTTTGAGACTGCCAAAGATGGTTTCAGGACACCTCACCCAGAATAATTGTTAGTACATCGACAGCACAAGGGGACAGCGTCAAAGATTAGCGCGCAGCCATAAACAAAAGAGCAACAAAAGGAGCCCTAGCGGCTTACAAATGAACTACTCACAAGAATAAATTCAAAATCAAACCGAAACCTTCAGAGCATTGACTTTCTGCATGTATCGGAAACGAAGAGACTGCGCGAGATCACAGTGGAGATTACTGGTCGAGATACACCCACTTTTCCCGTGAACGTGTCGAAGAAAAAGGAAAAAAAAGTATTTTTGAAACAGCGAATAACCAAGCGTAACATATTTTCTGAAAGATAAAGAAATTCTCTATCAGATGATTGAAAAATCTCAAAACTGAATTTTTTGACCAAACAAAGTCTCACCCCACCTTAAAATGTTATATGAATGAACATATACGAGGAGTCAGTAAACGTGACGATAAACAGTTGCAAATAAGTTCGATGCCCGATTCGTCACTTCTTTCTTCGTACAACGTTTCTCAGATAAGCTGTAGTCGTTACAGTATGAGGTGCAACTGGCCGCGATCATCGGTAATACTGTGAGTTCGCTTTGGGATCGATCGAAACAATGCTGGGCTTGAGTAAAGGTTTGCTGCAGAAATCTTGCGGTGTATTGGCAGTAGTGAAAAGTATTATTGGTAAGAGTCGTCCTTGATTTTGCATGTTCTGAGCGCATTTTACATTAAAGTCTGCTCTCGAACTGAGGCCTCACCCTTGCTAGGCGGTTCCGACTTGCTGGTTTATAAAGTGGAAACCTAGCTCACTTTTATATCTCTGCGCCGAAATGTCTCGTGTCTGTGCCTCTTTTGCAAAGTTATTCATCTTGAACGCTGTCTTTTCTCGAGAATAGGACCTCTAATGCTATGAAACTAGAAGCACTGTAACCGCCTCTCAGTACCCGTCGCCTTCATGAATACAGTCAGTGCATTCGAAGAGGCCATCGCTAATGTTTTACAAGTATTGCACAATTGTTGATTGTATATTTTGATTAATTTTTTTTTTTCAAAGTTTCAAAGTTTATTTCCCATCTAACACTACAGATGGAAGAATCGTAGAAAAAAGTTGCCCTTGGGCAGCTTGACGAGTCTACAATGCTAATTATTGAGAGGGAGGCAACACAAGAGTTTATACAATTTTAAACAAGCACTTCAAGGAAGCACCCGAGAATACACGAAACAGCAATATGTATACATAATGAATCTTAAACCATGTTATTCGAAAACAAATTATGTAGTTCACGACGTGAAAAAGAAAACAAATCGAGGTTAATGCGGGTATACCTATTTAGAAGAGATGGAAGTGTGTACTGACGGCAATCCCTACCAAGATTTAGTCGCGGTGTTGGCGCTGTCCATTCTTCGCCACGTCTTGTTGGATAGACTGATTCTTTTTTTCCTTAGTTCTGCTAAATTTTTAAGATTTGTTACATTTTTCCTGATTTCTGTTTTAAAATTGCATATGATGTCAGGAAATTTTTGTCATGTTTCTTTTTAAGTATTCCTCTTCTTACTTTAATGTATTCGTCTGGGTTATCTCTATTTAAAGTATAGGCGTAACTATCTTTTTTTGAGAAACGTCGAAGCAGTCGGTGCATAAAAACTGGCCAGCATTGTCATACACATCTTCGATGCACAAATAAAAAAAAATGGAAGGGACACTGAAGCTCCGCCTTAAGGATATGACGCGACAGCGTAATGGTTTAATTTTCATATATCCAAAGTTGATCGTACCCTACATTCATAGGTCACTGGTAGCCCTCACACCACACCTGGCGCAGTGGTGCAGTGTTTAAAGGGTCAGTCTACTGAATTTTATCGACCATACTTTCTTTGCGGCAACCGATAGCTCTTTACTCAAATTACCGTTTAGCCAGCTGTGGTGCCAAGGAGTGCGGTAGAACATTTTAAAATAGAATTTATTAATGTGGGAACACATCTGTATGAGATGGTAGTCTCATCTGGCAACCATCTGGATTTCCGCCGCGCGGCGACAAACATGGCGGCGCCCGTCGAAGCCGGACCTCTCGCTTCGGACTGAATTCTCGTTGTTGCTGCCTTTTTCATTGCGTTCACTGGCCATAAATGGGGCGCCTGTCTTTCGCTTCGTCTCATCTCGGCTATAAGAAAACATATAAGAGATAAATTTGCTTTATTTTAATAATTAGAGTGACGATTCTGCCGCTCCTAGGCTTAAGTGGAGAGTCGGTTTGTTTACCGCAATGGTTCCCGTCCTGACGACCAGATGGCGCCACTATAGGCTTAGTTTATTTTTGCGTCTCTGCTAGCATACGCTGAACTAAAAGTGGGAATGTGACTGCGTTTTGCGTACGTGTAACTATAGATATTCAGGTGATTTACAGAAAAAGCGAGCGGTACGCCTTCTACAGTTTACTAGAACAAAACGTGCGTTTCTCTGACATTGGGGCATACAAATGGTACGTAGTATATTCACTTATGCTTCTACAAAAAAAAGACTACCACTTTCTTGAACAAAATGAACGTTTGGGGTCGACACAATGCTTTTTTACGCGACTTTTAACGCCAAAATAAAATATAAATTCCTGCCTAAACCGAGCGCAGACCCCTCGTTATTGATGTTATAGGGTGCCAACTACCAGAATATGCCATTATTTATACACTCATCTCGGTGAGTAGACTGACCCTTTAAGCACTGCCCTGCGATGGCAGGTGCTCCCGCCGGTGGGACTTGTGCGTTCCAGGTTGCTCTTCCCAGCAACCTTTCGCGACCAGTCATTAATTAACTGTCACCTGCCACAATGGGCAGTTTTCTCGCAATCGGGTGGGCAGGTTGTGATGACGACACAAGGTCACGTGACCTAGATGGCCCACCTGCCTCCTAGGCTTCTTCTCTGGGGATTTTTCATTGATTTTTCGCTCACGGTTAACGACGTCGATGACGACGTCGGATTTTCTGCGACATGAGCTCCCTAACCCTATCACATTAAAACCCGGTAACCTTCATAAAAATCGCAATCCTTCGCTGAACAAATGACGCTAATGTCCGAACAGAGCGTTCTGTCGGAGTGACCGTGCCGACTGTTCAGTAGAAGAACCGAAAACTGTGCGAGTTGGTGCATATTGAAGTAGTAAAAAACAGCGCAGCGACGACGGACAAGACAGAAGGAAGAAGGTGCTTCTCCACGACTGTGAGATTAAGTATCTTGATTCCTATGATTAGAAGTTTTGCGGAGAAGCATGCGTCCTGGTTGTTTTTTGGAGGGTATTAATACATGTGTTTTTTTTCCAATAAACCTCAGTTGTTAGTCAGCGCTTGTCCTTCTTCTTCCTTCTCTCGTGTCCGTCGTCGCTGCGCTGTTTTTTACCACTTCGACTGTTTAGTGTGCCGTTAAGTAACCAGCTGTTCTATTCGAATTTGCCCAACGGTTTCCTAAGAAGGGCGGCAGTACCCCGGATTGACTCCGAACGGACTGCACCTGTAGGGCGACAAGCGCCATCCGTAGTAGTAGGCATACACATCGACGAAGTCAGCGTACGTCACAGGGTACCCAGGGTAGAAAGGGTCCACCGGTAGTGCCGGTGGTTGCAGGGCGGCCACTCCGTAGGGAACGGCCGACACAGCAGGCACGGCTGGCACGGCTGGAAAGGCCGGCAGGGCTGGAATGGCCGGCAAGGCTGGAATGGCCGGCAAGGCTGGTACGGCCGCCGGCGGATCCACATGAGTCCACACGCGGTACGTGTTGTCCTTCACATCTAGTGCTATAGTCGCCGTTTTCTGCGTGGGTAGAAAGGGCCAGGTGGACCGTCAGACCGAATTTCCGCATATTGTCGTCACTAAGGCTTTCTACGTTTGGAGGAGGCATCGAACTTCTCTGTTTTTTTTTTTCTTTATTTCTAATAATGCACGAGAGACTGGTAAGCATGGACCATCAGGCGACGTCGCCCGTTTTTTGACAAATAATACATAATTGAGTTTCTTATGCTATACCGTAGAGCTTCGGCCTCGACAGCGATCTTAATGTGGCGGAACAATTGGGTTTCAGATCTCATGAGGCATGCCGAAACTGCGATGTGACAGCTGCTTTGCCAATTTTCAGCGATAGGTGTGTATAGACTGACTGAAGAAATCACGGCGCCGTCATCTTCGTTATCGATATCCGCCAGGTTGCCAATTGTTTACCGCTGCTGTCAGATTCCACGTGATGATCCATGTTTACTAAAGTCGCAAGCATCCCGTCAAAGATAATAACCACGAAACGAAGAACATGGCGTTTCTATCCGGTAAGGTTGATACGGTACGCAGGTGTTAGTCTTTCCTGCCCATAATGACCAGCGTATACCGGTGATGGTCATCCGGTATACGCTATGATGGATGAAAGAAAATGGCAGTCATCTCCAACTACATTACCGTTATTTTTAAGAGCGACGAAGCACAGCATATTCATAGGGAGTACTATTAGCATCGTGTGAACGGCGAGCAAGACGGCTGAACCGCCAATACAAAAGCAGCAGTCATACCTGTATAAGCTCCTGGCGAGGAAATACAAGTGATGTTGATTAACACTTCTAAAAGACAGCCTTTACACCTTGGGTGGGATATCACCCTCCCCTAGTATTGAGGTTCCCCCGGCTAAGAGATTCTAATTTTTCTGTCCGTGGTTCAAGTTCCTTGTTCGCATTTCATTTGTCGCTTATAGTACCACAGAGCCAATTAGAATTTCGCGTCGTAGTCAATGGAACACGTTGTCAGCCAACGTGGCGTTCGCATCGGGTATCCTGCGCGCTTCAAGCGTTTTTCTTTTAAAAAAAATTATTTGGTATCATCTTGTACGTAGCTTTACAAACTTGTAATTGAGATTCACCTATAAGTCATGCTCATTAAAAAATGAGTAGGAAAACTTAGGTCATTATCTAACTAATTAGGGTCATTTCCTAAGTAAATTACATCCTAAACGGTTTGGAGTGTATGCTTGAAAAACATTTGCTTTGAATTTCAAACACACTTTTTTGTTCGGAGTTATTGAAAGTGCTTGCTGAAGCACCCGATTCTTGGACTTGGAATGCAAACCGCAGAATTCTTAACTGGCCGTCTTCTTTAAGGCACACAGTAGGTAACAAGCGATGGGAAAGCAGTCGGATACAACAAAGCCTATGTAGGTGCAACGAAGATGGCAAGTTTGCTGAGATACTGTGGCCGCGCTTTAAACTATGCGAGTTAGTAGATGTCAGTGGTAGAGTGCGTTGCTTTGCACGAGAGTGAGCCTGACTCTATAGCCAGTGACGACGGTGATGCATCTTACTCAAAGCAGGCATATTTTGGCGAGGATTAACACAGTTCCCCAGCTGTCAGATTATTTATGGCAAAGACAGCGACTAAGGCTGAGGGATCAAGGGATATGGCACTAAGTGGCATACGCTACAGCATCGTGTTTTGCTTGGGTGTGTCTGTCTTAAGGAGCTGCCCCCACTGCTGCAGTTTCGCAAAACTGTTTGAAATTTAACATTGCATTCCGCTGTTGATCGTCTATAATATGCTTAGAGAAACATATCTCTTAGGATTCTTAACCAATCTTCGCTTGAGAAACCGATACGTACTTCTTTTCGGCGCAACCTTCGGCCTGGTTGGTGAATGTTTGCATGAATGGAGACCTTTCCCATGGCATCAATCTTATTACACCTGAGTTGAATGTTAGTGCAGCTCGATGCGTATATGTCTCGTGAAATGGGGCACACGTAAGAAGTCTTTGCTTTCGATAAAGCATTTTCGCATTATAGCAGCTGTATTCAAGATATGTATGGATTCCACCCTAATAAAAATGGCTTATATACTTTATACAGATTGCGTTTCTCTATTGCGTTTCTGTGGGCATTTCCATTTTTCTGTTCATAGTCTCTTATAGTCAAAAGTCTACTGAAAGTATATGAACGTAAATCTATAGCATTGTCTACGGACCGTCCAGACCCAGTAAAAGAAAAACGACTGAAACGTGTCAAGAATACGACAAAATATTTTACAGTTCTGTCGTGAGGACAAATATTTCTGTTGTTTTGAAGTGTTTTTCTGTAGTATACTGTAGCTTTTTCTGTCGTACTTTTTTGTAGTCTGCAGTTTTGTAGTATTTTTCTGTAGTAAATGCACAAAATTCTGTTGTTACTACAAGTTTTTGGTCAAAAAAATACAGAAAACCCGTTCCGACCGCAAAAACTTATCTGGTGTGTTTTTTGGACTCGGAAAGATTTGTCTTGTCCGTAGACTAGTCATAGAAAGTCTGTGTACTTTACTGACGAAAGTCTATGAACACTATCCGTTTACTGCCTGAAGAAATGTTTGTGAGGACAGTGCCTTACCCTCCTGACGCGGACTCGTTCCGGGTGTCGCTTCTGCCAGGACACGTCGATGAAGTCGTTCTTCTCAATGTGCAGCTCCTCGCTTCCGCTCCTGCTGTCAGCGAGCGCGTTGAGCTTTTTGACCACGCCCTTGGAAACAGACTTGTCTAGACTGAAGTCGCCGTACCGTCCCTCTGCCGAGCTGGATTCGTCCGAATCTCTGACGCGCCGAGAAGCGGTGGCAACGTTCTCGAAACCCGCTAAGAACACCGTCAGCAGCGCCAGCAGTCTGGTCGACACGGGCATGGTCGCTGTGGCCTGGCGGAGATGTCAGCGCGATAACTAAGATTATGAAACTTGGGGAGACTTCTCCGCTTTACCTTGGGAGATACTGTTAATCAAATACCATTCTTGTTTTGTTTTTATGCTTCAGTTGGAATGATCCTTAGCTCATTTAACCACTTTTCGCGTTTTTCCTTTTTGGTGACATTCGCTTTACAACAATTCCTACTGGCGATTTGTCGTACCATAAAAAAATGAATAAAATGAATTTGAAATTTAGCACGCTGATTTTTGTTAGATATCTTTCAGATAGTAATAAATCGGAGGATGCATTATCAGCATCAAATGAGACGCTAATAACGGAATTGAAATAAAAGATTCAAAATTGGAAGATATTACTAGAGCGGTTCTTTTTCGAGCGCTTGAGAGTTCGCGCTCCCCCCCCCCCCCCCCCCCCTCCTCCCACTCCTCCATTAAATATGTGGTTGTGCACTGAACCGTTTAAAGTAATTACTTTTAATAACTTTTTGGGGAAAAAAAAAACTACCTGGTCATGTGACAGCCCTTAAAGATTCTCAGACGAGTGCAAAGTTGGTTTCACTAAAAAATTTACAAGCAACCAAACATTTTACTTGCGCGCTCGAAAATATTCTATAGAAAATTCATATGCGTTGTGGTTTTTTATAGCAATGCAAGAGATTTCCAGCGCGAATGTTTTACGTTGTTTTAATTCATTATTTTACCTCACGTATCATCGCTTTTGCTACTTTTAAAAACTGTTTCGGGACAATCGTGGGCAGCGTCATATATTTAGACGGCTCTCTAAAACATGCTCTATCTCACTGAATGGTTTAAACTATATTGCAACACTATATACAGTATATATGGAATAAAAATGTCGAACTTAGAAAAGAGTGTGTTGTGCCGTATTTTCGGACAATTTATTCGTATAGAGGCGTTCCTAGTATACATATAAAATATGTCCCGATTAATAGCCAGTTTTATTGCAACTTTTCTGAACGAATTTTATAGGAGCCTCATTTGTTTTAAGCGATAATTTTTTTTTAACTTCAGTGCTGCACCTCGGCCGTGTTCAGCATTGCAGAACACGGCCTTGGCGCCACTCAGAATTCTATGCTTGGTTTACACTAGCAATGGTATGCGAGAGCAGCATCAGATGATTCGAGGGGGCATAGGGAAGAGCGAATATGACTACCTCAGAAAGCAGGCGTCTCGCCACCGCTGCGCTCTGCTTTCTCCTGCTCTCAAACACTTTTCAGCTGGAGCCGACGCAATTCGCTTTGCTCCCAAACTTTGTAACCGCAGTTGTTCACCTAATAAAGAAAACGCATTACGGTCCTTATTCCCAATACAAAATAAATGCATTTTTCCCTATCAGTGGAGCAAGCAGCCCAGTCAGTCGGCAATATTTTTTATTCTTTGTGCTCGCGTTTTATTTGCCGCTGACGGTACTATAGAGCCAGCGTGTGTCTCTAAACAGCCGTGTGAGGAGCAAAATTTTTTTTTGCGCTTTCGTTTCAGTTTTCGAATGTTTTACCTCTCAGGATTGCCCCATGACAACAGCGCATTTTTGCAAGGGGCACCTGCACTTTCTCCGAGATAAAACGCTTAAGTGTAATATGTCGTCGCCAAATATTCCCGTGTTCACCTCCTGACCGTTTAAACTGTGAACAAGGTGGGTCAGAAAGTGGCCACTCTAGAGGATGCGTGATGCGCGTACGTGTCCATTCGGGCGAAGGCTCCCATGAAGGGCTCGTACGGGGCTTCGCAACAGCTGTTAGGTCCCTTATTCGCATCGAAAGCAAGAACGCCTGACATGTTTCGATTCGTGGTCAAAAAACCGGAAAAGTTAGGGCAAAAGATACACTTATCATTTAAAGGAAAAGTGAGGGAAAATGCAGTTGGTGTGTATCAATAGATTTACTCATCATAGCGACAAAGACCCTACTATAACTTACAATGAAACTTTTATCAGTATCTACAGGTGTCACCATGATAAGCCAATTTCACGAGTTAACTGCTTTGCGTCGACATAGTTTCCTGGCACGGATCTTTGAGGGCTGGCTACAAGGGCATTCTCTTCAAACCAGTGATTGCGGAGTCACTTTCGGTGAAGACGTCAGAAGCTTGAATGCAGTGGCCGGAAAATTTTAAATGCAATTTCATCAGCAATATCTACGTCTCTCGCTGCCAGACACAGCTAGACAGACCCGGAAACAACCATATAATCAATTTTTGCTGAGAACGATAACTAGATGAAGCTTTCCTCAGTGGACCTCTAATTACCACCAGCATTGAACCAGATACTATAATGACGACGTTGGTAATCCTAAGTCTGAGAAGTACTTGCTTCTTTTGAAACAGCTTTGCCTGTCTTTTGTATGGGTTTAAATTGTGCAGTGCTCTCAACCAACAAAAAGAAAAAATTAAGGTAGGTTGGTTAATAGGCAAGGCCGTGTCCAGGAAAGGGTAGCTTAAGGCTCTAAGTCCACTGCGAAGAACTTACAGACCACGTAACACGCCAAGGCAACAAATAATTGGTGCGAATTTAGTTTAAAAAGGCTGGTGCGTTACAACATTTGAAATGCCTATCTGTACCTGTTCTGACAAGGTTTTGTATCAAACACGCATACAAACAATAGCAATTCTTTCCGCGTTCTGACGTCACAGACGAGGGTTATTATGACCCTATGTTCTACAATCCATCGGGATACGAGCTCAGCTACCAAAGAGCTCACTTACCTCGGCAGCGGCGGAGGCCCGGTGCTTCGTGTCGCGTGGCCACGTCCTTTCTGCTACCGACAAAGAGCGTCGCCGATTGCACTATTGTCAATAAGCCCGCGAATGGGATCACCGTCCTAGCCCCGACTCCCCCAATGGGCTGGGCGTACTGCTCCGAGCAGTACTGACGACAGCCAGAAGACGTCGGCGTTATGACACAACCATCGCCTGTCCAGTTGCATTGACCACTGCCATTCAGTTATGAGAGCCCATGTTCCAGGTGTGGCATAAGCTTGCAGACATCGAATGTATGCTTTCGGCTTCTTGGACCGTGTTCCCTATTTTCCCCCTCGATGCTTTCATTATCGATGCTTTCATTGCGCCGACGAGCATAAATAGATGAATGAAATCAGCAAGGACGATGGCTCTCAGGGTTATGCGGAGGCTAAATTGAAGTATGTTTAAGAGCAAAAGCCTCCCTCTGTCCACCGCCCTAACTTAACTACACTTCATGAATTTCTTCAAGTGATTACAGCGGGAGATCAGTCACCCTGTCGCGCATGTTTTTGTTGCTTTGCGGGCTAACGAAGCTCGGTAGCTGTGCTAAACGAATTTGACTGGCAAGCTGTTGGTCGCGTTGATTCGAATCGGACTAGGCTTCGGCTATTTGTGCGCGAGCATTGTCTGCTGGCTTTGTGGACAATGGGGAGCCTGAGTAGAGTGTTCAGTGGGTAAACGCAGGTGCCTTTGGCTTGCACAATCCTTTGTTAGGCTTCGAGTGTTCAGTCGCCGTTCTCTTAATAAGGAGCCGCTTGTGCACGCCTTATGTACGCGTGGCTTTGGGACGCATAGGCAAATTGATCAAGAGAAAACTGGGCACGCTGCTCAGGTGTTTTATCACGCAGTATCTGCTGAGGAGTTGCTGGGTGCTGTGAGCCTCGGTACGTGTTTTCGTTTTGTTCTGTTGTTCTGTGAAGTGCATAACTGATAATCTCTAAAAGACTGTACTACATACCTGCCTGCCGAAATGGCGAATTCCAGTCGTACTTTGAGAGGCCCTCGAGCAGTACAAAGTCCCCGGATATGTGGAGATATACTGAACAGGACAAATACAACTCTGTGTTGTCTTTTTATTGTGATCCTTAATTTTATACCGAGTGTGCGAATGTTGTAATTAAGCGTTTGCGGTGGACTTTGTAGGTGCAACCGAGGAACTAATGGGAAAAAGGGAAAGTGCAGGATGCGCACACGCACTGAATGTCATGGGCCACTCACTAATAATATTCACTAACTGGAATGAACCGGATACTCTTAAGCTATGAGAGGGAAATAACTAGAAGGAAAAGAATGGGATGGAGCGAATACGGCAGGTTCTCTCAGGTCATGAATGGCAGTTTACCAATATCCCTTAAGAGAGCAGTATACAACAGCTGTATCTTACCGGTACTCACCTATGAGGTAGAAAGGTGGACAACGCAGTGAGCTATGCATGGATGATAATGCTTAAACTGTGTTTGATAAACTTCAAAACTACAGGTGTATTTTGCATGGGACCCTCGGTGGGATTTAGTCGCGTGGTTTACGTTTGACGCACTAAAGCTGTCGGTAACATAGATGGCGAGGTTACGGCCAGGGCCAGATTAATTGTTAATTCAAGTTTTAGCAATGCCTGAAGTAGCACAGAGGTGTTGTTGAGCGCTCTCGATGTCTGTGATCTAGGAGCACGTAACGGCCTTATTTCTGTAAAAACAATTATTACCGAATTAAACCAGATGCTGAACTGTCATCGAAAGTGCCCCACGCATGTTTGATTTGTGCGCTTATTGCAGTTAGTACTTTTTCCTAATGTAGTCGGGGTGTCGAACAATGGAAGGTTATTAGCAGCATTTCTGTCGCCCTGTAACATCGCTCATAAAGATGGACCACTTAGCCCTGAGAGTCGGTAATTGACCACATTCATTACCCATGATGGCCTCTTCCGCTTCAAACGAGTGTGTTTCGGCCTTGCTTCGGCGCCTTCGGCTTTTCAGAAGATGATGCACTTAATTTTCAAAGGGTGCAAAGGTGTCCTCTTCTACATCGACGATATCATAGTCCATGGCACCACCCGACAGGAGCACCTGACCAACCTTCGTGCTGTTCTCGAGCGCCTGTCCCAAGCCGGACTCAAGCTCAACCACAAATGTGTCTTCGACGTTCCGAAGCTCACTTTCTTGGGGCACGTTGTCAGTGGTGAAGGACTGTTTCCGCTTTCTTTTGCCATCGAGGCGATTACGAAGGCTCCGACTCCATCTAGCATCGGTGAGCTTCGCTCCCTCCTTGGACTCGCGGGTTTCTACTCCAAGTTCATCCCGCATTACTCCGACGTCGTTGAGCCTATGCGCGCCCTACTTCGTGGAAGCGACTCAGCCTTCACTTGGACCGCTGCTGCAGATTCAAGCTTCAAACTACTGAAGTCCATGTTGACGTCATGTGACGTGCTGCATTTTTTTTTATCCTGCCCTTCCCGTGGTCGTAACGACTGACGCTTACGGATATGGCCTTGGGGCAGTGCTTCAGCAAGACAACGGCCATTCCCTGCAAACTGTTGCGTTTGCCTCCCGTACCTTGACACCCCAAGAAAGAAAGTATTCTGTTGGTGAACGTGAGGCCCTAGCTTGCGTTTGGGCGTGCGAAAGGTGGCACGTGTATTTGTGGGGCCGGCCTTTTGTTCTACGCACCGAACACAGTGCACTTGTCACTTTGCTGTCGCCGAAAGGAACGGGTCATCGACCGTTGCGAATTTCACGCTGGTCGGCTCGCCTGTTGTGCTACAACTACACTGTAGAGTACCGCAAAGGCAACGACAACTCTGTTGCGGACGCTCTGTCTCGCCTTCCCTTACCGACCTCATCATGCAGTGAGCCCAGTGAGTTCGGCTCCAGTGACGACGATTTCGTCTGCCTGCTATCGCCAGCCGTGACTCTACAAGAGCTACAAGAGGCAACCATCAGCGACGCGGCAGTTGCTCAAGCCATTCAGTTTACATCTGCGACATGGCCGGACAAGAAATCCCTACCGGAGAACCTCAGGCCATACTATCTCCTGCGCTCGGAGCTGTCCGTCGTGCAGGGCGTCTTGTACCGAGGTGACAGGCTCGTCATTCCCGAAAGTTTGCCACGACGCCTCATGGACATCGCGCACGAGTCACACCCCGGAATCAGCCGCACGAAAAGTCGACTTCGAGAGCTCTACTGGTGGCCGCGAATGGACGAGCACGTCGAAGAAATGGTACGGACTTGCGTCGTCTGCCAGTCCTGTGACAAATCGGCTCGTCCGGTGGCAGCTCCTCTGCAACCTGTCGCCTTCCCAGAAAAACCTTGGGATAAGGTAGCCATTGATATTGTGGGGCCCTTCGACCAAGCTCCCAGTGGCTGCCGCTTCGCGATTACTCTAATGGATTATTATAGTAAGTGGCCACAGGTTTTCTTCGCTGATGCCATCACAACTCAAACCGTTCAAGAATTCCTGCTTGGTCTCTTTGCTCGTGAGGGTTACCCTCAAGAGATTGTTTCTGACCACGGACCTCAATTCTCATCGATAGCCATGCAAACTTTCCTCCGCGAACGGGGGATACGCCATTGCTACTCTTCAGTGTACCATCCCCAAGCTAATGGACTCGTGGAACGATTCAATCGAGTGCTTAAGTCCTATATACAGCTGGCTCTGTGCGAGCGACGCGACCTACGTACAGCTATTGTGGACTACCTCTGTGTCTACCGCTGTATGCCCCATGCCACGCACCAGCTGTCCTACTTCATGGCCGGTTGCCCCGCGTCGTAGGACTGCCGGATCAGTGCTTCTCAACGGATCCGACAAAAGCGCTTAAGCTTTTGCGGCAGAGGCTTCAGGAGAAGCAAACGCAGTACAAGCTTTATGCGGACCAGCGGAGTGGCGCCAAGTGTCGTCACTTTCAGATTGGCCAGTACGTGCGTGTTCGCAAGCCCATTGTGCGAGGCAAACTTTCAGCTCGGTTTTCGGAGCCTTGGAAGGTTGTGGAGCAGCGTGGACCTGCATCTTATCTGCTGGATGATGGGCGAGTGTGGCACTCGTCCAAGTTTTCTGCGGTTCGCCCAGAAGTAGTTCAGCAGCAACTGTCCTCCCCAGCTCCAGCGGCCCTTTTCGCTGATATTTCGCCGCCTATCGACGGCAACAGAATGCCGCCGCCCAGTCCACAGTCCGGAACCGTGGTCCAGGGTTCTTCTTCGGACGCGCCTTCAATCCATCTGATGCCAGCCGCTCAAGTTAGCAGCCCGGGCCCTTCATCGCACCTGGTTTCGCCCGCTCCGGAATCGGCAGCCGCCCCTCAACCCTCGTGTAGTACATCCACAGCGGCAACTGCGGCTTCACTTCCTGCGCCGCCTCGCCGAAGTACTCGCAAAAAGAAGCGGCCCGCATGGTTCAAAGACTATGACATCCGCTAGACATTTTGTTTTTTTTTAAGTGCGGCGGAAATGTGATAAAGATGAAGTGTGGCAAGTGCGCTGCACGCACTCGCGCGCACGGGAGTAGAGAAGACGACGAAGTAGGAGAATACAGATCGGCTCGACCGTATGCTACGTGTACTGTTTCATTCTAATTATCATTACTTACGATACAACAATAGTCTATAGACTTCTTATAGACTCTATTGCCTTCCTATAGATGTTTTTTTGTCTATTCATACTCTATAAACTGTCTATAGACAAAAATCTACTAAAAGTGTAGGGTCATAAATCTATGCATTGTCTAAGACTGTCGATAGCATTTGTATTGCCTATAGACTGATGTCTAGGATTTTTCTACAGTGAATCTATAGACTTTATGGACTGATGTCTATGGACAGTCCATAGACTGTGTAAAAAATTTTTTGCAAGGGATCTCCGGGTTTAGGCCCTCATCAACCAGCAGACAGCGGTAAGAAAGTCGGTGTTCGTTACGGAGGGAAGAAGGTAGAGATCGAATCTATTCTTCAGTCAGTAAGGCCTTGGAACCAAAGCTTTCTTGACCGTTAACGTATGAAGTTGAGCTAGTTGGTACTCGTTCATAATCAACGAGCACAAAAGTTTCTAAGACGGCTTTATTGACCCTTTGTTTCCCAAATTATGAAGCAATCAAAGAAAATATAATTGACTTCACATTGTGCTACTAACGTTTCCACATCAGAAGCCAATATCAAAGTTTCATTAGCGCCGCTGAAGTTTGAGCAATCGGAACGTCACCAATTAAAACCAATAAGCATTCAGTTCACTCTGTGAGACAAGTACGAATTTTGTGAAAAACCAGAACGAATGACTTGAACCACTTTAGAGGTCAAGAGCTAGTAAACAATATTTTATCAAACAAATACCTTTTTATTTTCTCCGCAACATTTGCCACAAAATGAGAGTCGAAGAATTGTTGTACAATGGCTTGAAGGCGCACATTCACAGACACTTCTTCACACAGCTTGCTCACAGTGACGCCGTACATTTTGACCTGAAAGTGCTGGCCGCCGGGAACGCTTTGAGATCAAATTTTATATCCAAGTTACCGCATTAACCTAGGCGAGCTGGTAATGGCTTACAAAATTCCTATTTGCTAGCGAACCTCCAGAGGCCTGGCTGCACCGCCATTCATTTCAAAATGGCGATCTCGGAGTCCTTTCCGGTCTAGACGTCACGACTTTGAATCGAGTGGCGGGAAAATTTTTGAACTTAAACTTTCTCAGCCATAAATGCGTCTTTTCATGCCGTACATGAGTCAGCATGCTGAAAACGGGCCGTAAAATCAAATCTTACATTGTACAATATTTGTATGTAGCACTAAGAGTGCCTTTAAGCTTCGTCCCGGTTTTCTTTCTTACGATCCTGCCAGCATCTATACATATGTCTCACGGGCATGGATGCTTTCTCCTTTCCTTTTCCTCTGCTATAAAAAGCTTCAGCGAGCCGGTACACGGCTTCACGGCTTCGGGTACGGAATGGATATGTTGAGGAAAGGCTTGTCGACGAACTCCACAGTCCGAGAACCCGCGGAGAGAACCCCTTCTATCTCGAAGAGCATAATGCTGTTCTCCTGGGGGTACGGCTTGAGAAAGGGCGCTGGCACGTACAACGTGACCTGTGGCCCTGTTGCGGGCCAGTAGCGCCCTAGGTTGATGCCGTTGACGAAGGCGACGCCCTTGGTCCAGTTCCTGGGATCCAGGAAAGTGTCACGAGGCTCCTCACCTTCGGGCAACTTAAATGTGCCTTCGAAGAAGCCGGGAACAGTGCCGTTTGCGTTGCTTTCGAGCTTTTCCCGGATCCGGTCAATATCCTCGGTAGACGTCAAAGGAACGCCTTCTATGGTCCAGTTCTTCAGCGCCACGCTGTTGAGTGTGACAGACTTGAAGCCCTGTTGGCAAAGGCGAGTCGGGTCGAATAGATGAGCTCCCAAGCGTTACAGGTAATCGGCCCAACATAGTGGCAAATATAGTGGCAACATAGTGGAAACATAGTGGGAACATAGTGGAAATATAGTGGAAACATAGTGGGAACATAGTGGCAAAGGCTGGTCCTACAAAGGAGCAGAGTGAAACCATCCATTGCAATATTAGGCCGATTACCTGTGTTGCTTGGGAGGTAGTACGATCGACAGTCGTTATTTAACTCACTATTTACAGCCGTGCTCAGAGGCGTTGGGCCAGTCTAGTAACTGGAACTTAAAAAAAAGAGTGAAGTTTAGGCCTATCATTCTCCTTAAGATGCATTCTCTCTTTGCATTTTATTACGTTCGAGGAAACCTGTAATTAACCCGGTGTGAAAGTATGCGGGCAAGTGGGTCGCGAGAAAGGTGCATATTCTCCCACCCTTTGCATGTAACCTTAAATCGAAACCCTCGGACTGCGGTTCAGGGAGGCAGTAGGGTAAAGTGCCTGTCATTTGCAGGCTGCGCTCGCGGGCTTTAAAGGCATAGCTTTTTTTACCTACTCCCCTGACCCGCAAACTTTTGTCGCCAAGCGGGCATCGCGACAATAGCCCCGTTGCTACTCGCTGCAAGGGGCGCTTTTGCACATGCTGAAGAGCAGCTGTGGTTAGTTTCAAAACGTTCTAAATTTACTGACAGCGTGGTTGCAGCACAATCACTCTGAAATCTGAACAGAATGGAAAAACAAAATGCAAATAACTATTCTTGCGGCTGCCAATCACTGCAGGCCTTTGCTGCGTTTACCTTGGGATCGGTGAAAGTTTTGGTGTACGCCTCTCTGCCCATGTTCTCGACGAGGATGACCAGGGACTTATTTTTGCCTGCCGGCACGACGTCCGCAGTCTTGGCCACCTTCCAGCTGACCGCGAAGCTGTAGAAGACGTAAGCGCGACCGTTGCCGTACACGTAGGCCCGGTCGGACAGCTGGAAGAACTGCAGCCAGGCCGTGGCAGCTGTGACGAAACGCACTGTGGTGTTGTACAGCAGGAAACCGAAGGCCTGTCCGAACTGCTCGAAAGTCACAGGGTCCACAGACTCCATTCGTTTGAGCCAGTCCTTTTCCCGGAAGTGAGCCATGACTTCTTCCAGGGACACGTACTTGTCCAGCTCTACGGGGCCAATGTTCATCTTGTCCGACGGGCCCGGAGGCTCTCCTTCGGGCAGCGGCAAGTACTGCGCAACAGTGTCAGGGACATAAATTGCGTTGTTTTCCCCATTGCATCACTGCGACAGGAAAAGTCGGAGCGCGGACCACAAATGTGTAGTCATAATGCGTTACCCAATGCAGTCTACTTTCGGTACCAGGTTAACACAGGCTGTGGGACGCAGACTATGTGCGAAAAGTAGACGCCGAGGTCTTGCTCCTTTCTAACGCCTCTCATGTCTTTAGAGTGCGCATTCCAGGCCCCAGTAGTGAAAGGAGAGTTTAGAGTTCACCCTGATAAAAAATTATACATAGATGATATTCTATAGACTTCTTATAGACTCTGTTGTCTTGCCATGGATAGTTCCTTCTGTCTAGTCATAGTTTAAAGGCTGTATTCAGAACTCCACTAAAAGTGTATGGCCATAAGTCTAGAGATTGCCTATAGGCTGTCTATAGGATTTATATTGTCAGTCTATCAGATTTTTCTATAGAAAGTCTATAGACTTTACAGACAAAAGTCTATGGAGAGTCTATACACTTTCTAAAGAACTTTTTATAAGGGAATACTCTCTCTATTCAAGCTAGTGTTATTATGAATCAAGGCGATATATCAGCGCCGATGGAGAATTCTCTTGTCTCCACGTTAGCAAGCTGCTTGGCATATCGCTACGCACAGCTGTTGTCAAAAGTTTATAGACCACGGGGGTGTGCTTCTCGCTCACGCCATGTCGCTCGCTACGCATTCACAGCGTTGCAAATCCTCAGAATCTAACAACTTTCCACTGATGCTATGCGAGCACCACTAAAATACTTAGAAGCAAACCACCCCAGCTTTAAACTTTTGACAGTCGCTGTGCGTTCGAAGTCATGCATCCAATACTGGATTCTGGATTTCAACCCGAACATTGATTTTTAGCTTTTACGCTATGTAATGCCACCGATTTACCAACTCGCCCTGAACGATGCACCCGTCCAGACATGTAGAACAAAGTGTTTTTCAAAGTAATAAAGAAAGAAACAATGGCATGAATAGTGTGGGCACCGACCGCTTGCAGCCATTTCAGCACGAGTTAGATATCACGCTAGACAGAGAACAGAGATTTCTGAGCTCGTGAAAAAGAGCTAGCCTTCTAAACAGTAGGTGTAGGACAGCTGTTACTGAATTAATAATAAAAGCGACAGTGGCCTTCAAAAGTGCTAGTACTGACAGTTCGTAACACAATAATAAATCTGGGCAGCAAACCCCTTTGTGCTTAGTGTCACAAAGTGTCCAGCATGGCCCACTAGTAATTGTACTTGTTAACTTTAAATCGCTTTATTCGAACTAACGGTTTATTGGCACCCTCGCTTTAGACCCGCCAGCATCATGTTTGTCAAGAAAGAACTCGTTAATTCGAGCAAATTTTTTGTCCTCATTGTGTTTGAATAATCGAAAGTCGACTAGATTACCTGGCTGGTGACGTTTCGGATGTCGTAGTACAAAGGTGTGGGGTCTCCGAACTCGCTGAGGGGGGCCCCGTAGTCGTAGCTGGTCACTAGTGGCTGCTTCTGGCTGCTGCCGGCCGTGAAGCCAAAGTTTGTTCCTCCGTGGAACATATAGAAGGTTACCGAGGCGTTCATCTCCATCAGGGTCTGGAAGGTTTTCATCACCACCTCCCGCGGTCTCCACGTGTGCTCCCAGCCCCAGTAGTCCATTCCGCCCGTGTAGTACTCGCTGATGAACAGCGGGCCTGGTGAAACCTACGTGTCAGTAACATGACACTGTCATGTGTCAGTAAAATGCCAACACGGAATACACGACACTATCACAAAGCTCTTTTAAAACCACATTTTGCCCGGACTAACTCGTTCAAGTTTTCCTTTTTCCCACGCACCATATCCGACTGGAACTCATTAACCGAACCTAATCAACCCTGAAAATCAGACGCGTTCCTCGGCCATCTTTGATATTGCGTATTATGTATTTTTTTACTTTGTCTTGCATTGCTGTATTGTTGTATTTTTGTTGCTATAATTTTGCTTTTTGTGCACCTGTCCTTCCTGCTTGCACCTAACCATGGTCTGCAGTATGTACATAAATAAAAATAAATAAATAAAATAACAGAAGGAGTGGTAGGCAATCCGGCTATGGTAACGTTGTCAAAAATCTCGCTCCTATTAAACTGCTCCCTATGGCGTTCCTACAAACTGCAGGCCCTCCGTGCGTTTCCTTTGCGAAAGGTGTTAATGATTTTTACTGTGCAAGCAGTATGATTGCGATGAGGCTAAAATAAAGAGATTTAGCGTACCGGAGACGTACTAGTAGAGACGTATAACGTGTTACGTACGCCTGTTGTGCACGCGCAGTCGTGCTACCCGGCCATGGCCTTGCCACTGCGCAGGAGCAGCTCCCGTATTTAAAACCGGTATACGCCTATGCTAGTACGTCTCCGGTATGCTAAATATCTCTAATTTCGGCGTGTGTCTCTGCGTGACCGCCGAGTGAAGCACACGGCGCCTGCAGCGAGACGAGCGCACCTCCCCCCCCCCTCCCCGGGAAGGGGCGAAAGGGAAAATCTGCATCGGTGTAGGCGGGCGCAGTGACGGGAAAACGGCGCCGAAAGCGAGCACGCGTCATCGGCTGATCCAACGCGGCGCGCCAGGCTGAAACGTACATGTAATGCAACGAGTGTAAAAGAATAAAAAAGGTCACAGGGACACCTAATTTCATTATGTGATGGCAATTGTGTAGCATTAGCAGCTGTTCATGTCTTTACTGGAACCGACGTCACTTCCGCTCTGGTGACGTCACTTCCTTCTAGCCAATAGGAATACTCCGGCTTGGTGACGCCACTTCTCTCGAGCCAGTGGGATTGCACCGGTCTGGCGACGTCACTTTCCTACAGGTTATGGAATAATTTTACGACCGATGACGCCTTTGTGCCTCATGGGGTTTCTATACTATCGCGTTAAGATTATTACCGAGCCATAAAAGCCAGCCAAAATAAAGCGAATCTAACTTCGTGGCTACGTTGTTTTCTAGTGCTCTGTGCATCATTCTAACGACAGAAAGTACAACTAGAATTCGGGGTCTCAACCCTACTAAACCTCGAAAGACCTCGTGCACCTCACCTGCGCGGATGTTATGATGGGAGCCAGCACGGCGGGGGCCTCCGTGGGCGCCATGTATCCGGTGACGAGGGCTTCGCGCACTTTTTCGCAGTCGTACTGCGCCTTAACGACGGGGCCTCCTCGGAAGAACACCAGCTTCCTGCCCAGTCGAACCTCGAGCATGGTGAGAAGGTGTTCCAGGTACAGGTGGTCGCATTTGCCGTAGTAGCCGTACTGGTGCTCGAGCTGGACCAGAACGATGGGCCCGCCGTTCTCGTACGTGTGCGGCCTCAGCACGGGACCCAGCTTGCCCAGCCACCTGTCGGTGGAACATGGTTAGGCTTAGCTACCGGACGTCGACACTCGGCTGCGAAGCAACAGTGCGAAGCCGGAACGTACAGTCTTTGACAAAAGTAACCAGGCTGCATGGGTTGCTTCTCATTCGTATAGTAGAGCCCTTACGGGGTCCCTAAAGATCAAAAAGTTCTTTGACAGTGAGGACTGGGGTTCTCCTTACCATACAGAGATTTAGAGCTTGAGAGCTGGCATAATAGCTTTAATATACGACTGAGAAGCAAACCGTGCAGCCTGGTTACTTTTAGCAAAGACTGTATGTGGCAAGCAAGCACTTAATTACCGCTGATATACGTCTCTACTTGCGCAAGGGGGGGATCGACTTACGGATTATGTATCGTAGCTCGATATCATGGTACTCGAATAGAATACCAGCACTCGTTATCAGATCTTTTATTTCTTTGATTCGCTGCTCATTTCCTTGTTTTTATTATTATTTGTTCAGACAAAAGGTTAAAAACTTTTAGGAGATCCTCGGTGGTTCGTTTGAATGACTTAGCATCTTCTTTTGCTGCTGATTTCTTTGCAGCTAATGACCACGTATGCGGAGTTGGTCGTCCTCTACTTTACATTCATATATTGCTGGGAGTCCTCGTGCCACTCCTGGCGTAGTGGTGCAGCGGTTAAGGGACGCGCTACTGCCCCGGCGAGTGACTGTTTCAAACACAGCCATCAGTAAGGCTTACAAGAGCTAAAATGCTCTTCCCGAGCAACCTCATGCGTCCAAAAATTAATTTAACTACCACCAGCCGCGGTGGGCAGTTTGCTCACAATCCGGTAGGCAGGTTGCTATCTGCAATGTTGGTCAGGTTGTGATGACGTCACAAGATTCGCAGCGCGTCACGCGTGACGGCAGTTGCGATTTCCGCTCGCTGAGACGCTTCTGATTCCAACGCTTTAATAATTTGTAGTTGAGGTTAAAAGTGCAGAGATTTAGTTTCCTTAACGACGTTTAAATTACCCGCCTACTGCCACGAGATCTGTTGTCCTTCAGGTGAGCGTCCGTGGCCAGATCACCTGGTTATTGTTTGACGGCGTACATTCTCTAGCTACTGGTCAGGCAGTGGTATGCGGGCCAGAACTCTGGAGGCTAGCTCGTGCTTTGGGAAAGTAGGAGCCATTCAGGTGTTAACCGACAAAGTAAATCTCATTCGATAAGCAAGAGCATTATAGCAAGTAGCTGTCTTCGCACACGGAACGCCATTATGCCTTACTTTTAATACGTGTCTAAGGCAGGAGACGTAGATACGGCGCGATATGAAAGGTAAAAGTGCGAGGTACTCACTTAAAAAAAAAAAAAAAAAACTCCAGAGAATGTTTACTACATTCGAATCGGAGTGAAAGTACGGATTTGTGCTACGTAGAAGACGACGGCGAGCAGGCAGTGCCGCGGGACTGAGCAGATGGAAGTTGATGAAGACGACGCTGTCCAGTGCACAGCGCGACAGTGTGGTGCAGTTTAACACGAGGCGTGTTAGCTGCCTTTTTTCTCGTTCTTTGTTGCTTAGATGTGTCGTGTTATGATGTATTCGCTATGTACACCGAATTGACTCTCTTCTCGTGCTTGTGTGTTGATGTGCCACTGTTTGTAGATAGCTCATGTGCATAAACATCGCATCATTGTAATGAATACCATGTTTATGAAAAAAAATCAATAGCCTAGTGGTCTCGCTGAGCGGCCCTTAAAAGAGATCTGTTCGCACAGCCGCGGGTTCGACTCCCGGTCATGGATATTGATTCAATTTCTTTTTAATGGTTCGACCTGTAACTAAGCTGAAGGTCAAATTTACACTGTCCTCGATTGAAGCCCGAGGTTCCGTAGTGAAGCTTTCACTTCAAAAAAAAAAAAAAATCGCGCATCTGTACGCACCGGTCCAGGTCATGCAGGAAAAACCAGTCCCGGGTTCGATACTTCATATCCGGGTGTTCCCTAAGCAGCCAGTACGGTAGTCCACCGTTGTCCCTTTCGCCGCAGATGTATGGTCCTGGTCGCACTATGGCCAGGAGGTCCTGCTCCTTGACTTCCCTCAGGAACTCGTCCAAATCGTACATGTCCTGAACGCAGTGTGGCGCCAACAGTAATGCTTAAAAACTTATTTCCAATGCTAAGAGGTTGTGAGCGTAAAATGCAGGGTAATAGAAGTCACTAACCTGTCAGTATTGACCATCGAGCATTCTCCCAGTCGAAAAAAAAAATGGGGGGGGGGGGGGGGGGGGCAGAGTCTCGTCAGGAACACTGTAAAATACGTTCTTTGTATTTGTCGTTTTGTCGTAACGAGAGATTAGGCTGTTGTCTTGTAGTATTTTTCAGCAGTATACTGCATTTTTTTACTGTAGTACTTTACTGTAGTAAATACACGAAAATTCCGTGGAAAAATTTTTCCTCGTTTTGTCGTAGCAACGGACTATTCTGATGTCTTGTGGTACTTCTCTATGGTACTATTCTGTAGTAACTACGAAACGTTCTGTTTCTATACAAGTTCGTGGACAGTAACATCACAGAAAATCTGTGGTGATGAAAAATTTAGTTTTTTTTTTACTCAGCTACTTGCACTGTTGATATCCTTTCCGGTCATTTCAAGTTGCTTGTTCGCAAGACTTCAGGAAAATTCCAGGCGTCGTAAACCTCTAGTCTCAGTACGATCACGGTTCACTGAACAGACCAATCCCGCAACAAATTTCACCCCGTCACCGCTACGGCATTGTATGCCGGTAGCAATATTTCTACGTGGACACACAACTACAACTGTGTCTGGAAGCGCAGGCTTCAAATAGACGCATGTCTTAACGACCAACAACGGTAAATTTGTAATTTTAATATTCAGGATTTTTTTTTTTGTTTGGGCCGTGGAAGTTGTATGTGAGGGCCTGTCTTCTTTCTTCGCCCTTTAAAAGTAATATGCTTAAAATTTATTCCTTTCGTTTCTTACAGGGCAACCTTTCGAAACTTGCAGCCCACAATTCACCTGGAGTGATGCCGGAAGATGAAACTCTCATAGGTATGAAACTCATGAAACCCTCTATTGAATATATAGCATAGGGGAGTCGCACAGCTTCCGCCTCCACCGTTCGAACACGTTCCTACGCGGCATTCGCGATAATACAGGACGTACTACGTCCCCCGCTATGGACGAGGATGGCGCTGGTGAACACTCTCAAGCTAGGGTTACACTACACATAGTGCCATCTATGTGTACCCCTAAAAGCAGAAGATTGGACAGCCGTCGCGTACCTTAGTTGGTAGAGCACCGAACGCGAAATTTGGAGGGTCGTGGGTTCATATCCCACCGGTTCCGTGTGGTTGTTTTTCATTCTGCTTTTTTATCAGTTACCTTTAAGCGATAAAATATTTACACTGTTAATTTCCAATTAATCAGCACCACAAATTTAAAAAAATCCTCTCTGCTCTCCGGTTTCGGTGACCGTTGGCTTCCGTCATGCATGTCGTAACGAGCACCTCTTTCCTTCCCTTGTCAGCTATAACTGAGTTACTTCCAAACCACTGCGTGGCTAGTTTGGGCGTCCATCTCAGTCTTTCTTCAATCCCGGAAAAATAGCGGTGAACTGGCAAGGATCACAAGGAGTAATGTCCAGCGCCATCAGTGTGCATGCGCTGTGTACTCAGTGCGATTGGTCTATTCCGAGTTGTGAAAGATCTGGACACTCTTACTTGGAAATTGTACTCCCCTGGTTCCGGCTCGTGACCACTCCATTCGATGTAGAAGGAGACAGCGTTGAGGCCTGCCATCTTGATCTTGTACAGCCGGTCCTTCCAGTAGGCCCGGGGCACCCGGAAGTAGTGCATCTCTCCAGCTACAAACCGGAAGGGCTCCCCGTCCTTGAGGAACTGTTTGTTGTCGTGGTCGATGACGAAGGAGCGTTTTTTTTCGTCACTGAACGAGACATGCACGCAGGCGCTGAAGATTCCGACGATGCGCCATAGTAATCCCATGACAAGGCCTCTTTTTCAACATCGTCGCATTTTAGTACGCGCACTCCAAGTGCTTCCCCGAATTGATACCCTCTGGTTTCCGGCACAATGAAAGCCTTTTTGAAACTTCGACGCCTGAAGATGCGGGGCTTCTTGCGTGCTGAATGTTCGTAGGCCAGTTTAGACGTGTTCTGTCGGCGTGCTCAGTGACAAAATTTGTCAATGACACCGAAAACGCTTTCTCAATGCCACAATGACTCTATAGACCTCGTCGCCTGCTCCTTGCTCGCTTTATGGGAAGCGGGCTGCGGGATGAATGCAATAGTGAAGGGCCTCGATAGCATGCCGCGTCTCAGACGTCGCACGCTCGAAACCTTTAAAAAAGAATTTGTTCAAACTTTATTTGTATGCTGTTGACAAAAAAGGTATGGAGATCTGTTAAGGAAACAATTCGTCGGCGCTTGATTCAATTATGCGTCGGATTCTACCGCGTTTGCAGCCGGGTTTCGTGAAACGTCTTTTTTTTTTTTTTTCGGCTCCCGAGCTTATCCTAGAAGCCTTGTTACACCTCTCCGGAAAATTTAGATTACGCGGGGATTTTTTTTCGCACTGACGTATATCTTCCGTTTATCAACGCACTTAGTGTGAAAACACTGTCGTGTAACGGCGAATTCCGCGGCGTTCTTGCGGCTAGACGTTTGGTGAAGCCAATGTGTTGTTTTTCATTATAGTTTCGTTTTTGGGATCTCTTTAAGCCTTACTTTTCGCGCTGTTCGACAACTACACGTTACGCGAGTCGCTGGGCTCTTCGGAAAGGGGTGCCGAAAGCACTCCCAAGCATGCAACCCTGTCGGTTCTGGAGCAACTGGGGCGCGTGGGAGGCCCTAATTTCGTCCTATTGATGGAGTCCGTTCACGCTTTGGGATATTGGAACGGAAGAAAAAAAAGCTCGTTTTTCGTTGGTGCTGGAATGGAACTAAGTTGCCGCTTGGGTGAATGATTACTAGCAGCTGCGTCTCGTTACAGTTCTTCGAAGTGTTCCCATAGGAGCAGCTGTTGTGCTCGAAGTCTCAGTTTAGGAGGATTGTTTTTCTTTTTTTCGTCATTTGCTGTCACTGAGAACTCGTCGCAGACTGTAGTGTGCCGTCGGGTTGAATACCCGTGTTTGACACGCGTATAGAAAGACAGAGCTGTGTCAGTATGTCGTGAAAGCAAGTACATTAGGTTTGGCCTCTTTCACGGGTATACATCAGCCTCCTGTTGTCGCGACATGCAGACGCACCGATAACTACATAGCGTTCATATTGTCACACAGTCAGCGACCGACACTTGCTTTACGCTACTCAGAATAGGTATAACAGGAAATTTATTAATGCGAAGCATTTCCAGGCTATGTCGGCGGGGTCGTGTCATCAGAACGTGTCCGCAAAAAGTCTCCGCAAAAAGTCTCCGCAAAACGTCTCCGCAAAACAACTCCGCAAAACGTCTCCGCAAAACGCGTCCGCAGCAGTTGTGACGTTCTCGAAAGATATAGCACCAACGGAGTGGTTGTAATCGAAAGAGGATGATGTGACGATGCTGCGCAAAAAAAAAAAAATGATGTCGATAGAATGATCAGTTAATTACTTAGATCCAAGAATGCCGAAAAAACTTCGAAATATCGCGAACGTCGATATAGTGAGTGGACGGTAAAACAGCTGTGGACGGCAAAATAGGGTAGAAATGGTCAAAGCAGTGATAATAAAGTTTGAAATGAATTAAAGTGTGTTTCATCAGTGATAATTAATCGAATAAACGTTTTATTGACGTATATCAATTAGTTAATTTCTTATCAGCAAAAACCATCGGACGGTTCAATAGGCTGGACGGGGATATAGTAAGTAGACGGAAAAACAACCACAGCGCCAAATTTTAAAAACCAAAATGGTTGTTTGAGATAAAAGAAGGTATAATCAGAGTAAATAAATCGATCATTAATTAAAGCATAAGATAATTATGCTAATTCTGTCGTTAAATTAATAAACAAAAAGAAAATTATAAAGAAAGGCAAAGAGAGGCGACGAGTGCCGAGGAGGCGTCAGTGCTTTCGCATTCTCCCAATGCTGGTTGCCGCAGTGATCTGATTTTTTTCTTGAGCTCAAGTTTACGTTATGATTAATTTTCACAGAAAACTTGCACTGTTCTTTTTATTTTGTGTGCTGTGTTGTTTAAACTTCTATCTGAAAAAGCATGCTGGTCGTACGGCAAGGCCAACATCACAAGTAGAATAGGAAGAGCTGTTAGTATCAGGCTGATTAGCAGAACAGTCGGAAGTACAGCCGATGGTATCGCGAAACTGTGTGCTATTCCTGCAGTTAGAGTCATCAACGCTTGCATTTTCCGCTTTTTCTTAAGTTCTGTGCTCTCATCATCCAATCACCACATCGACACTCCTCAGGTCGAGCTGAAATCGAAAGTAACGCTTCGAGCATGCTACTCATTTCTAATGACGTCATGGTGCATCCTTCCTCTCCTCCACCTGTAATCTGGCCACCGTGACCCTCAATAGGAAACTTTGTGATCAGAGTTATTTGCGTCATCAAGGTGATCATAATGGGATCAGAGTCGTCAGCATCAAACCAATCAAAAACACAAAATCAGAAGCGCCGTTTTATTTTTTGCCCCCGGTCACATGTTGCGTTTAATGCAGCACTTCCATGACACACGCTGCAGGAATAGCAGCTACACCAGCGGTAGTCCAAGTACGCCACTATACCTATAAAGTCCTATGAAGGTTACCGAAGCAGCACGGATAATTGGCCCAATATTGGAAACGTATTGGAAAAGGCTGGTGCTGCAAGGAACCAGAATGAAACCATCAGTTTGCAATATTGAGGAGATTGCCTACACTGCTTGGGTACGCACTTGTCGTATCCAGATGAGCTGAATATGTTCAAGTGGCCTGAAGCTGCACATTAACAAGACTGAGAACAAGTTTCTTAGCGAACTTCGTTTAGGTTTCGTCTGCGGTTTTCCTCTGTGGGACCCTTCTCCAAGGGTGCTGGTAGATAAAGCATGACGCGTGCACTGGCAGCAAGTAAATATCAATCTTTGTCGAATGAGGAGCATTCGTTCCCTCTCGAAGAAGGGAGGCGTACACGAACACGTGACCTTGCGGAATGCAGAAGCTTTATGTACTAGCAGCCGCGTCCTCTGGAACCTGGCGGTGATTTGTACCTTTGTCTTAAGAGGAGATGCTTTGATCCTCAGGTTTTTTTAAACAGTGAATGCATAGGGGTCGCCGTCCGGGGGAGACGCCATCATCTTGGCCATCGATGTAGTCTGTCGTAATAGAACTGCCGCGTTCCTCTATTTGCCTATAGTCGGATACAGCTGAAGAACGATGCTGCAAATGCATCTCAAAGGAGGCGCTCCAGCCAATGCCGTCTCTCGTTTGCCATGACGTCGTGGTTAATCCACCAACCTGGTAGCATGACGTCGCGGGGCCGGCAGATGCTAGGGGATTAACGGCGTGTTAGCGGATTAACCGCGAAGTCACGACAGTGAGTCGATACCTTTAGCTGGAGGGTCTCTTTGAGGGGAGTTTGCTGCTTCATTCTTGAGTTGTAACGGGCTTAAGTTGAACAGGATAGTGGCCGCTGTTGAAAATGTGCCCTGCCTGGCATGTGAGTGTGATCCATGTAGGGTTTGGCATGTGCACTGTGAGGGAAGCATGAGAGTATCACAGCTTTTAAATGGACAACCAATTGCGATAACGCAACAGACAGGCAACGGAAGTGAGGTTGATAGTACTGGCGCCAGTCCAGTTGACCTCGTCTCCAGTCTCCGCCTTTAGTGTTCGCGCATTTTGTTGTCAGTTTAAAACTAAGAACCAACTCGTCCAGCAAGAAGTACTTCTGTGTGCCACATCGAACGTCTACAGGATTTTTTTTTCAATTCCACGCCGCTGAAAAGATCGCCAAGCACTGAACGATGGAGATCGGAATCTAAAACATCAGTTCAATGCAAACCCGGAAAGTGAATGCGTGGGAATGCGTGGTCTTGCGATTTTTTTTTAAATACAAATTTTAGTAAGAGAAGGTTTTTCTCTCCGAGCTACTCTTATGCAAGAATGCTCGAGAAAGGGATTCTACCTTCGCTACTTCGCATTCCACCGAGAAATGATTCAAAGGACGTAACAGAAACTGTTTGCCTGCTCGTGTGAGTCGTCGTCTTACCTCCACAAACCCAGTTCACTTCAAGTCAACCACTGAGTCGCTCTTCTATTAACGTCAAGCTATAAGCCCTCCACCTATACATGGCCCTTGAGGTATTTAAAACAAATAAATTAATAAATTTGTATTATCATCGTTTACTTGATCCTGAATCCTTTACTGTTAAGTTTTTTTTTTCTTTCAGCCTCATCTAATAGATCATACTAGTGTCACTGCCTTGCTTTTCTTCCCTTCTTACCTTTCTTATTTTGTTCATGTTAGTTACGAAACGAGGTCGGTATTTATTCCGTATAAGTGTTATGGCCAAGGCATATGGATGCTTCAAGAATGCATCATAAGCGAGATGTCCATAAAAGAGCCTTATAAAACACCTTGCTTTAAATCCAAGGATCGCGGCTACCATTAGAAAGGATTGCGGTGCCGCTGAAGCATATAGCGGTTCGTTTATACTACAGCGTAGCTGTTAGTAGATCATTCGCGCTGCGTCTTTCGGCGTTGGCGTAGTCGCACAGCTGGTCACGTGGACATGCGCCGCGACTTCTCCCGAGAGAGAGCTCCAAGAGACCACACCGGCCGTGTTACTGTACGCCGTGACGTCACCGCGAGCATGCCTCGAAAAGAAGACGGGAAGTAATCGCAAACTCACAAATCGCAAACGCAGACGACAGCTCGATTGGACAAACGAATCGATGGCACATAAAATAGTCCAGTCATTTTTATTTGTTTATTTATCTTATTTTTAGTGACACTAATTACACCACTAGAAGTTGTTGCAGAATGGAAGCCCGCTCACATGGGAATCAAGAAATGACAATAGCAAAAGGGCGGTAAAAGCAGAGTAAAGTACATATGTAATTAATAAGTAATATGTGTGAAGCAGCTGTCATCTCAGTGTAATATCTTTTTATTTCGAGTGTAAAATGTTACGTTAACGTCAGCCCTTCTAACTTGAGGGCGTTCTGGTCGGCTGTTTATGCTGCACATAAATAGCTGCTTTCACAGCTGATTCAAACCTTCAAAGCTCGCGGCACAAGCCGTATTTCAATGGCGCTGCTTCCGCTAAGTTCTCATAAACGCACTGGCTTCCAAGAGTCATGAATCCTCGAGCACTGGACAAGAATTTGGACAAGAATTTGTACTGCACAAATGTTTCCAAATAAGGAATATTTTATTGTATATTATTTTCTTAGATTTTATTTTAATCTCAGCCCGGCTGAAACTTCTTTTTGCGGATGTAGGGCGCAGCTTGTTCAAGGAACGAAGCCGAGTTCCTAAGGCCACGGATCTTCTATGTCAGCATGCAGAAGCGGCTTGTCCACGAGTGCGACCGTGCGATTGGAGGACGCTCCCTGGAGCTCGAAGAGCAGCAGTCGATTTTCCTCTGGATGCGACCTTAAGTACACACCTGGAACGTACAGCGTCACCTGCAAGTTTCCGCAGTTTCATGAGGAAAAAAAGATAACCGCGCTTAAAAAGTGTCAGGGTTCTAACTTGGCTAAACCCATTATAGTGCGTAGCACGGGCAGTATTAGTAGACGAAGAAGGCGGTGTGCAATGTACAGCGCGAGAGTGGGTTGCAGTTAACTCTAGCACGCTTTCAGCGATTCCAGCGTTTCCACACCTTGAGCCATGAGCCTCTCCTCGCTGCAGCGGATTTTTAACACCTGGCATTTCCTTGGAGTGTGCGGATGTGAAGTTCGAGGCAATGTGAGGTGTCCATGACCCTTTTGCGCTGCAGGATAACGCGGCTTAATCTTTATTTATGCCGATCGGGGCTTTCGATATCCAACCTTTGTGAGTCTTGTGGCGAAATGGAGTCTATAGAACATTTTTTCCTCTCCTGCCGGCGGCTCGCTGCTCTCCGTAGAATTTACTTGGAGATCCCCCTCGCTCGGCTTGGGCTTCCTCTATCTATTCCGATTCTCTTATCCTTCGGGGCAAGCGCCAAGGGATATGCCCTGAAACCAGTGTTCGATTCTATTCACGATTATATAATTTCATCTGGTAGATTCCTCTGCTAGAATGTGAATTCACAACTTTTCTTTCTCCGTATTTTTTGTTTTGTACAAATTCTAGCTCTGCGTCCCAAAATTTTTAAATTTAAATATACTACATTCCCTGTACATGAGTGCGTTTGTATCCGCTATGCAACCTGGCCAATCCCCCGCCGTGGGTATATGCCATTCAGCCTGAGGACATCATCATCAGCATTAACACGAGGCGTGTTCGGCTGCTGCGATATCGCGTGTTGTTTTCTGTCAGGCTAGTGCAGTGGAGTCACTAGCTGCGTGCTCTGTAAATAATCTGTATATAGCCCCTTTATGTACATACATAATCTCGTATGGTAAATACTATGTTGGCAAAAAATGTGGCGATGTCCTTGTGCTGCCGCGCTCCGGCGTGCGAAGCTGATGTGTTCGCGCCGCCACAGGTTCACCTCGCAGTCGTGGATATTGATTTCATTTCTTTATTAACCTAACATGGTGTAGCTGTTGCTAGGCAACGGCACAAGACCCAAAGATGACAAGGTTCTTGGTCGGTGTTGGCGAACGTATGCATGCTTTCGCATTAATGTGTGTAAAGGTCTTTAAACCTCCTGCCACTAGCTACCCGCCGTAAGCATTTTCGCATCTGCCTAAACCATAAGATTTTCTACCCTAATTTTCAACTTCGCTCTCGATGGCTTCAACTGGCATCGTTCATTTCTCACCGTCGTGATCATCAACAAAAGGTCACAGTGCCTCATTGTAACACAGTGACATGTGCACAATCCTATTTTCCGCTAACCTCTAAAGAATGGAATTCCCTACCTGCATCATTAACTAGCATCACTGATACAATTCATTTTAGAAGAATACTTACCACTCTGATTACATAATGATCGCTTTTGTATTTTACTGTAGTGTTGTGTTCTCCACCTACTAGTATTGTTCTTAAACTACTTTATTAATCCGTTCCGAGTTAATTTTGCTCACTTCTTTTGATCTTGCCTCAGTTGTTCTATAGTTTTGTATGAATTGTGCTTTGTTTGCTTTTTTCTTGTTATCAACTGCCCTTCCCCTCTGAAATGTACTTTGTACCCTGAGGGTATCAGAAATAAATCAATAAATATTGCTCCAGGATTCTACGCACATGCGCTATAGCCGACATGCATTATAGTCGTGGAACATAAATTAGTAAAAGATGGCACGATATGCAAGTTATAACTCAATTTGATGTCACGTAGTCTTTTTGAACGCAATATTCTGATTCTACTATAGTGGCTTACAAGAATCAGTGCACTATTTTACATTTCCTACGCTAGGTCTTCCTGGCTATTTCGCAGCCTAATATTTTAGGTTTATTTATTTAGCTAGTGTACCTAAAGCACCAGAAGTAATTATTGTAGGGGGATAAGCACATCAAAACCACAGAAATAATTTGTGAACACAACAAAACAGAACATAGAAAACGAAAAGCAAAGAAGCATACTATTGGCACTTAGAGACAAACCTTAACACACCCTGTTTTCGCTACACCTTTCTATAACTAGCCCGCACAACCAACTACGATAACACTAAATCTCAAACGTGCACAACACTTTCTAAGGCAGCCTGGAAGTTCGGACTTGTAATAACTTCATTCGGCAATATATTCCAATCATTTCTTGTGTTTGGAAAAAATGAGTATTTCAGGGTATTAATTCGGCAGTTACAACTTTTAAATTTCATGGTATAGACGCTTTACAGCGCCGTATCATGGCGGCTGCCATCTTTGATCACGTCATCACGCCGCCATTACTCGCCTCCTGACCGCTCGCGCGCGCCTCGTCGCGACGGCTGCTGCGTCGGACGGTTCGGTTCCGACAGGCAGTGTTTCGGCTGATACGGTTTTAAAGGAGAGGGAAGACGACACTATGGTTTGGGCAAAGCTTGGAAGGACATGTGAGGACCCTAATTTGATCACTTCAGGCGTGAAAACTCGATAGGACTTCATGTCGCGTAGAGCCGCTGAGCTCTCCGCCTCTTCAAGCCAACAGATGGATCGCCTGAATGCTTGTCTTTGCATGCGCTGAAGGCTCTGCTTAATGTTTTTTTATTGTTATTATATAACACGGCAAGGTTGAATATTCCTGCGGCCTTACAGGTCGTTGTCCTTTTGTGTACCTGCATGCAGACACTGCTGTAAAACGCTCACATGCACATCGTATGAATTTGTTCACAACCTGTTAACGGTGCTTAGGAAACTTGAAATATTTCCTACTGGTTGGTTAAACATAGAAAGGCGACAAAAATAAATAGACACACAAAAGCTGACTATCATGGTAGCAGTACCATGCATCAAGCAGCCGTCACAAGCTGGCGTGCAATCATTTCGAAGGATTCCGCGATATAATTGTTTAACGCGTGCATGGCAACGCGTTCATGCTAGTCGAATTTCACAATAACGTCAGCCTCATATAAAAAATTTTGGTACGCTCGACGCTCGATATGCGGACATGGAAATGCCCGTGGTCTCTTTGGTTGTAATTAATCAGCTTCACTCTGAGCGTCCGAAGTCACTTTTAGTGACTGTCGCGCATGGACCGCGAGCAAGTGACAACCGCCCAGCACAGCAGCCGTAAACCAAATGCTGTAATCCGAATACGGTCCACGGAAACCGCGCTACTAGGAGTGAAATTGAACAGTAGCACCAAGACGGCGTGTAATACACAGACTGACGGTAAGCGTTGTCGGCTCGCACGGCAGTGCGGTGCATAATAAACAGCAGCAGCATGTAGAAGCACAAGTCGCCTTTTTTTTTTTCGTTCCTAATTCGGCTTCGGTCGCTCCTTTTACTAATGGCCACACACCATCACTTACGATCAATGGGGACTCAGGACAATGCACAACAACTGAAAGCACGCCGTCATGGTTTCGGTGGCGGAACAGCTTCTTCATGCGGCTGTGTTGTGCACTTACCCTCGCAGATTTTCCAAGACCGAAACCTTTCTTTATTATCTATCTAGCGCCGGTGAACGTTTTTGTTGCATTCGCCAGTTCGGAAAGGGTGCGTGTCGAATGGGCGCGAACATTGGCTTTACCTCCTTGTGCAGTTCGGTTCCGTGAAGCTCGCAAACGGCCACATCCCGCACCTTTAACTCTTTGTCGCAATTCCTGCAGTCCACAACACAGCAAGTATTTCCTCTGCCTTTTCACATCGTAGAAAGAACACATTCGGCAACCACCCGCGAAATTTCCACTGCTGCGTCGAAACGTACACGCCGGCGACTTACGAGGCCAGTAATGGTGCCTTGTTCCGAGCGCACCTGTGGCGCCATCTGGTTTCAAGAGGAAGAACTGCCCTCTGTAAACGTTCTATAGTCCCTCCTCCTCTAAACATAGTGAGGCTCCATTAAAAACTATACAGTTTTATCAATTCTGGTTTCATTGTTTGTTTCAGATATCATGCAAGAACATTAATCTCGATGATTTTCTTCTCTGGGATAGCAGATCTCTTTGCGTTCCTTGAAATGGCAAAGATACCGAAGAATGATTCCGCCTTGGCAACACCTCGCTTGCCTGGGGTCCGGTGACAGGCCAGTAGCGGCCCAAATTAAAGCCGTTGACGAAGGCGATGCCCTTGGTCCAGCCCGATGGGTCCAGGAACGTGTCCAGCACCTCCTGTCCCTCCGGAAGAGTGAACGTGCCGTGGAAGAAACCAGGAACTGTGCCGTTGCCACTGCGTCCGACGATCTGCAGGAGTTCGCTCAAGTCGCGGTTCGTGTTAACAGGGACGGCTTCTATGGTCCAGTTCTCCAGGGGGACGTCGTTGAGGGAGGCCTTGGTGAGACCCTGCTCGATAGGAGAAAAGACGTGCAGAGGTTTGCCTGCAACTTGTAAGCTGCGTGACATGCAGACATACGTGACAGACAACTGGACATCGATTTCCGCAAGCACATAGTCCATATTCCGAACAATTGGTCCAGCGGAAATGCTATGGCTTCAGGACAAAATGATCACGCTGCGGTGTGGTTCTGACGTCGAGACCAACTGCGTTGGATTGCCTTCTTCTTTGCGCATTAGCGCTGGAAATGTGACCGTAGCAATAAACATCTTGAAGCCGTAAGGCCTGCGCACTGCCCATGTCCGTACTCGTTCGCACAACAAATACAAGAATAAAAACCGGAAAACAAAAACAAAAAATGACCCTTTATAAGCACCCGCCGCGGTGGGTCAGTGGTAAGGCGCTCGTCTATACCGAGCCGGAGTCCCGGGTTCGAACCCGACCGCGGCGGCTGCGTTTCGGTGGAGGCGAAACGCAAGAGGCGCCCGTGTGCTGCGCGATGTCAGTGCACGTTAAAGATCCACATGTGGTCGAAATTATTCCGGAGACCTCCACTACGGCACCTCTTTCTCACTTCCTTCTTTCACTCCTGCCTTCCTCCTTTCCCTTACGGTGCGGTTCAGGTGTCCGCCGATATATAAGACAGATGCTGCACCATTTCCTTTCCTCAAAAACCAACCAACCAATTAAAATTTATAAGCGATTGGTAGTGTTATGTTTAAAAAATAGGTTATTTGTTCTGCAAGCCCGTGAGATGGTCGGATACTGTAAGGCAATAGAAACCGATCAAACAAAACGTCATTAGGCTGGATAGGTCTTGAAATGATGCTATTGCAGTGATATCAATTCTGATGTTTAAGAAGGCAAGTGCCCATGCGTCCGCTTAAGACTTCGTTCAGTAGAAAGAACGTCCAGGTAGATTTGCAGCTTTTGCTTTATACTGAGTGAGTGACATTTGTCACATATAGTCGGGTACAACTCAAGAGCGAAGAGGGAAATGACCCTCTAAAGAGGCCGTCTAGCTAATGCCGTCGACCGATCCTCATGACGTCGTACCTGGTCCCCAGCTAGCATGACATCGCAGTGGATGGCAGATGAAAGGGATTAATCACGGCTTAATCTGATTAACCGTGGTGTCATGAAAATCTGTCGATGTCATTAAGCGAAAGGCCTCTTTTGACGTACGTCTGCCGCTTCGTTCTTGAGTTGTATCCGGTTATAGTTCATGATGACAACACCGGACATGCCTGATTGAAAACCATTCGATAAATTTTCAATTCTTTGCTAAACCGCTTAGGTACTGCCCTTACGCAGAGGCTTTTGGTTAATGACCAGCGCTGCTGCACTGGTCACTCAAGATGACCGCCGGTACAATGGTAAAAGCATGATTGCCAAACAAAAAGCCAATCGCCAGTAGCAGACGTCTTTTTCGTAGGTGAATTTGATCATCTATGAATTACTCACCTTAGCGTCGTGATTTATGGAGCCGTAATCTTCCCGTCCCACATTCTCGACCAGGATTGTGAGGTTCTCTCCCTTTACCACCGGTATGGTGTCCTCGTATTTCAGTTCCTTATTGTTGATGGGATGATTGTAAAAAACAAACATCTTCCCTCCGGCCCGCACGTAAGCCCGGTCCCGCAGTTCTGGCAGATGCAGCTTCGCTGAACCCGTGGTCGCCGCGCTAAGATTGGTCCTGTAAACCAGGAAACCAAAGTCATGGTTCATTGCTTCGAACGTCAACGGATGAGCCGACTCCTTACTGTTGAGCCAACCTTTCCCCCTAAAGTGATCCATTACATCTTCCAAGGAGATGTCATCATTGAGACTAACTTCACCGAGGTTTAGCTTGGGTCGATTCGGAGGGACTTCACCCTCGGGCAGCTGTCCCAGGTACTTCTCCGAGATGTTTCGTATGGAGTAGTACAGGGGCGTGACGTCACCGTCTTCGGCTATGGGGGCGCCGTAGTCGTAGCTCGTCGTCAGTGCCCACGTCTGTGACTTGCCTGCTGTGAAGCCGAAGTTGGTTCCGCCGTGGAACATGTACAACGCGAATGAGGCGTTGCATTTTATCGCAGCCTCGTACGCGTTGACCACTTTTTCCTGTTCCACGGCGTTGTGCTTGTAGCCCCAGTGGTCCATCCAGCCCGTGTACATTTCGCCGACTATCACGGGTCCCCCGTCGGGCTTGGCCTTTTTCATAACCTCGATAGACTCGGTTAAGTCGCTCGCGCTGTAAACATTAGCCGCGAGGAGAGCTTCGCGGACGCTGTCGCAGGCGTATCTCTCCTCCGTGGCGCCGTCGGCGCGGAAGTAGACCACGTCCCTTCCGAGGTACGCTTGAAGCACAGTAAGCAAGTGCTCCATGTAAGTTTTGTCGCACTGATCGTAGCTGCCGTACTCGTTTTCAACCTGCACGGCGATTATGGGGCCGCCGTTAATGTATAGGTGGCGTTCCAGTAGTGGCAGGAGTGTGTCGAACCAACTGTCCATTGCCGCGATGAAGGAACGGTCTATGGTTCGGTATACCATCTTTGGGTGGTCTCTGAGTAGCCAATACGGGAAGCCTCCGTTATCGCGCTCCGCGCAGATGTACGGACCCGGACGCACTATGGCGAGGAGCCCTTGTTGATGAATCTCGTCGAGATACGACTCGAGATCGTACATGTCTTCGAAGTTGTATTGTCCAGGCTCTGGTTCGTGTCCACTCCATTCGATGTAGAAAGATACGGCGTTGAGCCCCGCCATCTTGACCTTGTACAGGCGATCCCTCCAGTATGGTTTCGGAATACGAAAGTAGTGCATCTCACCGGCTTTGTACTGAAATGGCTCGCCGTCTTTGAGGAGTGTGTTGTTGGTGTGGTCGATGACGATTGAAGGCCTGTCTCCGTCGCAGCAATAAAACAAAGCTGCGAAGGTAACGGTTATTACCCGAGTCCACAACGAGATCATCCTGAGGCCTTCGAGAGCACGTCTTGTAAATTTCTAATTGAGTAACAATAGCGTGTCTTTTAGATACAAAAAGTGCGTTCAATCGACTGTGTAAATTTGAAATATTCTAGTGCGTCATGTGAGAAATACTTGAAAGCTTTATCAAGTTGCAATTCTTTCTCTTGCTTTTTTCGTCCACTTGTGCCAGTCCTGTGACAGCGCACCTGCCGAATACATAGCTTCTTTTTTTATGGGAACGAAACCTGTCACCAAAGTATAGACTAGTCTGTTTTCATTTTACCTCAATTCCAATTAAACTTTCGGTGGAAATGAAACCTGTTATTTATTTATTTATTTATTTATTTATTTATTTATTTATTTATTTAGTTTTTGTCAGATATAAAGGCTTCCGTGGCCAGAGGTGTATGGGATTGCATGTACACATCGTATATCTTCTTGATTAGGTATTCAATCCTCGGGAGTAAGAGTGACTTTTTTCTAATTCTGCTTTCTTTATAATTTTCGCTGGGCATTCGGAAATATTTTTTTCTAGAAAGTGAACTGAGAATTGGGTTTACGGGTTGACGTTTTTAACAAATCGTCCGGCGCCGACTTATGTCACTCTCATGGAGTGCTCTTGAGACCGGAGGGCGTCCTTGCACTTGAAAAAAGTTTACTGAAAATTTTTGTTTTTTTCGCTCTCTCGAAGTTGCCGAACTTGCAAAGCGTATTTAAAAAAAAATCATTTAATGTCTAAGTACTCTGGTATTCTACTCATCTTGTACCTGTTCTTGAATATGCGAGTGTAATGTAGGATTTCCCGTTTGCTTTTTTATGTGATTACAGCTTTTTAACCAGTGCCGCATCTCTTAAGGAGCTTCTGGTTGGAATCCGTTACCTAAGTGCAGAAAACACTTCATATCGAGAATAACGTATTGTATCTATGATCAAAATGTCATCATTAACAAAAACAAATATATTTGATTCAACCTCATCTTTATTCAGACGACTTGACCATCAGTAGAAAATGCGTGCGACTAAATGTCTGAGGGATAAATTTAAAAACTGATTTGTTTAATGGTGATCAATGACAGGAACACGTTGACAGATGGTGCTATTGAAGCCTCCACTGAAGATCGGTTCCGCTCAGGTGTGTGACGTTCAAATCAGGTTTATGACGTGTCCTCTTCTGTGGGAGTTTTATATGGCTCATTACTTTTTATCATTGTTATTTTTGTTTTCGATCTTCCCAATGTGCGCAATATTTTTGTCATACCCCCCTGGCTTATAACGCCTTCACTTGGTGACACTTGCAGGCTACGGGCTGGCCCCACTTATGCTGTTATTTCACATTATTTCAATTTATGCTGTTATGAACCTCGCTGATAGATCCCTGCTTCCGCTCGATGTCACCTCTAGAGGCGCCGCCGCGGTGGCTCAGCGGTTATGGTGCTCGGCTGCTGACCCAAAAGACGCGGGTTCGATCCCGGCCGCGGCGGCTAGAATTTCTTTGGAGGAGAAATTCTAGAGGCCCGTGTACTGTGCGATGTCAGTGCACGTTAAAGAACCCCAGGTGGTCGAAATTTCCGGAGCCCTCCACTACGGCGTCTCTCATAGCCTTATTCGCTTTGGGACGTTAAACCCCATAAAACAAACCAAACCATCACCTCTAGAGGCTGCCACAGCGGCGGCAGTCATCCGATGTCACCCTAGGCGATGTCGGCTTTATGTAGTACGTGCGTAAAGTAAACGCATCATCATCATCATCAGCCGGACTAAGCCCACTGCAAGGCAGGTGCCTCTTTCATATCTTTCAGTTAACCTTGCCCTCTGCCAACTGCAGCCACCCCATCCCCGCAGAATTCTCGATCTCATCCACCCACCTAACAATCTACCGCCCCCTGCTACTCTTGTCTACTCTTGGAATCCAGTCCGTTACCCTTAAGGGCCATCGGTTATCTTGCCTTCGCATTACATGCCCTGCCCAAGCCCATTTCTCCCTTTTGATTTTGACTGGGATGTCATTAATTCGCCTTTGTTCCCTCACCCATATTGCCCTCTTCCTGTCCCTTAACGGTACATCCATCATTTTCCTTTCCATAGCTCGCTACGTGGTCCTTAAGTTGAACCCTTCTGGTTAGCCTCCACGTTTCTGCCTCTTAGGTTAGTACAGGTAAGACACAGCTGTTGTATACTTTTCTCTTGAGGTATATTGATAATGTGCCATTCATGACCTGAGTGAACTTGCCGAATGTGCTCCCCCCCCCCCCTTCCATTTTTATCCTTCGTAGTTATTTCACTCTCGTGATCCGGATCTGAGGTCACTACCTGCCGTAAGCAGATGTGTTAGCTTAGCCCTTCCGGCACCTCGCTACGAATTGTAAACTGCTGTACCCTTCCGAGACTGTTGAACATCACTTTGGTTTTACTCATGTTAATTTTTAGACGCCCCGTTCTGTTCTGCCTGTCTATGCCATTAATCTTGCTTTGCTGTTCATCTCCTGAGTTACTTAGCAGGGCAATGTGATCAGCCAGTCGCAGATTACTAAGTTATTCTCCATGAACTCTTATCACTAACTTTTCCCAATCCAGGCATCTGTCTACTTCCTCTAAACAGCACTGAATAACATTGGCGATATCGTGTCTCCCTGCGTGACACCTTTCCTTGCTGGAATTGCATTGCTGTCTTTATGGAGGACTGTGCTGTGCAGGCGTTATAGATGCCGTTAAGTATTTTTGCATAAGGCTCTTCTACACCCTGATTCCGCAACGGATGTGACTGCCGAGGTTTCGAGTGAGTCAGATGCTTTCTCATTATCTATGAAGGCTATACGAGGTTGTTTCACCTAAAGACTACACAATTTTTTAAAAAAGGCTTCTTGAGTTAGGAGCGCACTTTTTTTCGGTATAGCATTGTTAGTGGTTTAGTGCATCAAAATACTGCTAAGGCGTGCTAACTAGGAGAACGGTTAACTAGTATAGAATAGTTAACTTTTAACTATTACTCTTACCCTTCTAAATTATTGAGAGGTGTGTAGCCTACCGTAGGTAATATTCACATCAATTTTTAGAATTTCGAAAACGTGGTTACCCTTGGCGCTGTGGCCCAACAAATTTTGGCTAAATCGAGCCTAAGGTGGGCTACACTCCTATCAGTAATAGCCTAACAGCAATTGCTAAAAAGTTAACTATTCAGTATTAGTTAACCAGCCTGCTAGTTAGCACGTCCCAGCTGCATTCTGTGCCCTGCACCGCTGACAGAGCTCTGCAAAAAAAAAGGGCTCCTCTAACTCCAAAAGCCTATCTGAAAAATCATGTAAAGTCATAGGTCAAGCACCCTGTATATAGGGTTTGGTTATATTCTGCGCATTTCTCTATCACCTGATTGATAGTGATAGCTCATTATACATACTCACCTAAGAAGAACACAAGTTATGGCATACTTCTGATCTGCATCCATCTGAAGTCTTTTGTTTCCTGCAGATTTTTTTTTTTTTTCATTGGCGGAATTCGAAAGTAATATATACGTTCTGTGTTCGCCATTATATGACTAACAGTAACTCGTCGGTATATGGGTTCGCACTCCTGTTTAAAGAACGCTGCCCGTTTGCACGTCTTTCTTGGGATCCGTAGGACTGTTTTTTTATTTTTATTTTTTTTGCTCACCGCCTGCTAAATGACCGCTGTTTAATAGAATTTCAGCGCAGAAAGAAGCGTGGTCTCTTAAGTGCCATAGCATTTCACACTTTGTGCCAACTTTAAGAACTATGATCACAATTTATATTCTGAACATCCCTTGGAAAGTCGTGCGTAATGCGTGCTAAAACTTGAGCGAAGATTCTGTTCCAAAACGATCTCAAGACTCACCTAGGTAGGCTTTTAAGACCTGGATATTCTCGAGAGCCAAGCGCTATAATGTCTGCTCTTATCTTTGCTTCATCTTACTTCGAAAGCTCTGCTTTACGGGGTCAAATCCAACCGAGAATCCCGTGTGAGGCCTCGGAGTAACTCGGGTAAGCTCGAGGCAGTTCGGAGGAGCGTCGCGCAAGCTGCAGCCAATGGGAGGAGGGCGTTAAAAATTCGTTAAAACAGTACCACTTTTATTTTGTTTATTTATCTTTGATGCTTTTCTTTTCTAGCGTTGTTTGCGCGGAAGAGACTCGAGGATCAGCGTTAAATGACTCCACAATAAGCGGTACACTCATTTCGTTCTTGACAAGATTTTATTAAGGTCATTTGTTTGGAACTGTGCTATATTATCTCGTGATGTGCGGAGTGAAAATATGTTTTTCTATGGTCTGGCGCTGGCAGGTAGCGTCCTGGATGCTTATGCACTGTCTTCGTTCATCTTCCTTCCATGGTCGCGCCGCAAATAAAATCGCAAAAGTTGCGACGGGTTTATTGAGCGTGGGACTCGTCTTGCTGCGTTGCCTTTCCCATCTGTTAGTGACACATTGTAAAGTGTTTAGGCAGTCCAGCAATAGAAGAAAAGGGGAATGCCATAGTAGTCACAATTCGGTTTTCACGACACGCTATTGGCCGAACCCGTTTTTGACAACTGGGGGATCTGCAGCAATATTAGAGAAAAAAGCAAGCCCTTAACTATAGCCATCAGTCACTTCATGCTTAGTTTCGTAAATGACCTCATTTACGCCTTAAAGCTAGGCTATAGAAAGCCGCAGGTCATACCACTTCTGGATAGGCAATCGCATGAAACGACTTACGTAGTCCAGCTTACGTAGCCTACGTGGTACGTATTGAAGCCCTGAACCGCACCATGGGCATAAATTTGTCATCAATTTTTCGCCTCACATCACTCAGATACAACTAGCGTTACTCTTAGTGGGATCTATCGTTCTGAGCAGCGTGACAACGCAAATGAAATTGATCGAAAAGAAGACACTGGCGACAAGACTTGTCACATAACTGCCTTGCACCCGATCTTAATCACCACCTAAGTGTTGTTACGGTGGATCAGTTGGTGACAGAATAGCTGCAAGGCTAATCTCACCAGTAGCTTACAGCAACCTCAGACTCAGCTCAGCCTCAAGCCAACAGTTCAGGTTTTTTTCATGTCTTGAAAATTTCGCTCAAAAAGGCACGTCAGTAAGCTATTGGTTTTGACATGTTACAGTGTGTATCGTTTCTTTCAGCTGTAAGCTAGGGGAATTTCGAGCTTGAAACACAGTAAGTGAAACTGATTGTGACGGCCTTTATCAGCTGCCTGGACCATATGCTGGTACAAGACTCCATAGAGATGGAGATATGGCTTGTTTTGTTGTAATTGCGTCCCACCTGTGACATTCCGCCCACTCTTTCACTACTGTTAGGCTATAATTTGCGGACCCCCTAAAGCTTGCATAGAAGGGTACGTTAAGCGAAGGCTGTTGACATCGGAGGCTACATCACCTCCTTAGAGTGGTTTGGAATTCCGGCGCGTTAAAGGTGGACGCTCGACAAAGTCACAGGCTACTCGTTGCTCTTCGAGATCCAAACCAAAACGTTTTCGTCAGTAGTAGTAGTAGTAAAAGACTTTTAATCGACCATAATTTACAGGCCGAGCATTTCGACCGCCTGGGCGACCAGAAGCCATGTTATTATTATCTATTAGCTGCACGCTGGAACAATAGAAACTCTGAGTAGGGATTTGTTCATCACCAGAACAGCACTACATGTTCGGCGAGTTGATTCGCTTTCACCGTAGCTACGATGCAAAAAATTGCGAGGACACTTTGGCAACTAAAATGTTGAGAGGCGAAAGCCAGGTACACTATGCCGTGACGACTTCAGGTGGATGTGACGTCACACCCTTCCCGTGGCTATATCGATACCCAAATTATGCATCTTTCGGGGATCTTAAGCGTTGATTACGCTTAATTACACATTTTTTCATCTAATTCGACACAAATCCGACGTTTTTCCGACCATTCTGTGGCAATTTTCACTATGCCGGGACGACTTCCGGTGGATGTGACGTCACACCGTTCCCGTGGCTATATCGACGTCCCGCTATTTCGACGCAATTTCGACATTTTTGCCTATAATTAATTGAGTAATTAAGCTACAGTCATCAAACGCGGCTTCCAGGTTCATTTTTTCCTCTTCTATCTGATGCAATTATTCGATTTCTCCTATCGCTTCTAGTTCCCGAGTTAACACGAGTTAGACGCTGCCAAAGTGTGACACCCTCTGCTAACGGACCAGAATATGAGCCATTAAAGGCTTTCGCCTTAATACGCAGTTGAAGCCAAAAGAACGTCTATATGTGTCGCCCATTCCGTGCCAGTAGCTGACCTTTAAACCGGAAATCATAACACGCTGGTAATTGGTGCTCGCACGCTTTGCGACTCAGATCTGCGCCTTCCGAAAACGGGGCTGTTATGCCATCAACGTGCTGGCTGCATGCTGTCTTATACACAACCCTCATACGCTGTTCTTGCGCATTGCTCGTATCGGAGTGCGACGCTGCACATCTTGGAGAGCACGATGAGGTTACGGGCTGGGCTCTTCGATGTCTATATCCAGCAACGGCTTGTCCACGAGCTTGACTGTTCGGTTCTTGGCTGCCCCTTCTGTTTCGAAGAGCATCACTCGGTTCTCCTCCGGGTAGGCCTTCAGGATGGTGCCCGGCACGTAGAGGGTTACCTGCACGTTCCAACCTCCCGATTAGGAACAAACGGTATGAGTGTTTGCCTGTTGCATGTTTACACTTCTTGCAGCTTGCAGCACTGGGAGCGAAAGAACAATTACAGCCATGGGCAGTACACTGCAGACAGAAAGGAGTAAAAACGGAGCAAGCTGCCCTCTAGCACACTCCATTTTATAAAAGAGACTGCGCTAGAGGTCAACTTACTCCCTTTTTATTCCCATGTCGGCGTATTAGCGTTAGAGTGCAATTTACGAGATGCTGGCCGGCGTAAAAAAAACACAATTCACTGAACGGTTACACTGTAAACGCACTCCCTTGTAGGGGCAGGGTATGCTGCTCAAGTCTCGTAGTAAACTTCAAACACTAAATATACTGAATGCTTACTGTTGGCATCGGAGGCATATTCACACTGCAAAGCATAGAAACTTGATGCAATCTGCAATGGAAGGAGACTTTTAAACGCGGCACGAGGTGTCTTGAGGTTAGAAACTAGAGGATATTGAAACCTCGGTTAAAACCTTGGAAACTACAAGGACTTCACGTGTTTTCAAGAGGGTATCTGTTTCCGTTGCCAACTGGATGCATTCCGTATTTCTAGTGGTGAATATCTACCCCAAGGCTTGGACAGCATACCCTGCCCTTGTTAGGCAGCACGCTAGAGGACCCTTTACTCCTATTTTACTCCTATTGTAGAATAATTCGTGTTGACAGTATACAAATGAGTGGCGTGCGTGTTTTAAACTTTAGCTGGCGCCAGAGCAAGGAAGAATTGTTCCTTCCTCTCTTTCATCATCTTCTCGTTGCAATGACTCGTTGTAGTGACGCTATGTGAACGTCGCTGCATTTTGATTAATCCGCGTCATAGCTTTCAGTGAGGACTCCAGCGCCGACAACAACGCCACAAGACAGGGGTAAGAGCCAGCAACAGCTAACACTGCAGAATATTTCTGCGTGGTCAAGCGAATCATTTTACTGAAAAGCACGAATACGGGATGATACAAGTGTGCTTTATTATCCGCTGGGTACTTTATCAGCTGCCTCGGCTCGGTAACGAAGCAACAGAGGTCTTTTTTTCTTTGTGTGTTTGTGCGTGTGTGTGTGAGAGAGAAAGAGAAAGAGGAGGGAGGGAGGGAGGGAGGGAGGGAGGGAGGGAGGGAGGGAGGGAGGGAGGGAGGGAGGGAGGGAGGGAGGGAGGGAGGGAGGGAGGGAGGGAGGGAGAGCCCGCAAACCGGGAACTTTTATCCATGATTGTGCAAAGAGTACACAAACATGCTTTTGAATCGTTATTGACTTCCTTGTTGGATGTCTATCCTCACCGAGTACTGCTCACTGCGGAAAAAAAAAACGACCAACTACCTCAACAGCATGTGTTACTGAGGTTCACTTGTTTATATCGCCTTTAGGATGAAAGCTTGAGCAGCAAAAACCAGTCACTGGCGCTAGCGTTGGAACGTGTACCACACGTTAGCGCTGCCTTGATTCGAGAAGAAGCGCTTACGCTGCGATTAGGCTGCTGCTTCTGCAACAGAAGAGAATGGCTCGCTCAATTTCTCCTAAGCAGCATTCTTTTATGCGAAGCATACTAACCGCACAACCGAGCTCTTCCTTGCTGCGCCGCGCGCGGCCGCGTAGCTACCACTTGACCTACATCGGCGCACCACGTGATATGACGTCACAACAGCTGTGAAAGCTGGGGCTCAACTTGTGCGCTCGCTTGCGGACGCGCAGCCTCCGCCGGCGGCCTAACTCCCGCTCCTTCCGCTAGGGGCGCTGACGTCAGAACAGCTGTGAAAGCTGGGGCTCAACTCGTGCGCTCGCTTGCGGACGCGCAGCCTCCGCCGGCGGTATGCTTCGCATCCTAGGCTTAACCATAAGCTAAGCCAGGCCATTTTTTCAGCTGTAAACAGAATTATATATCTAGCAAATATGTAAATGACGTGAAACAAATTAATGACCACTTAATTAAATGTTTTTTGAATCCATATAATTAGCTCTGACGGACGACCGACGGAATGATGAGCCATTAAAGGCTTTCGCCTTACTATTTCGCCTTTGTATTTTCATTCACTTGCCTGAGGACCAGCGACGGGCCAATACCGACCAAGGTTGAAGCCGTTGATGAAGGCGATGCCCTTTCTCCATCCCGTGGGGTCCAGGAAGGTGTCGAGCAGTTCCTGCCCCTTCTGTAGGGAGAACTTTCCGTGGAAGAATCCAGGAACGGTGCCGTTTCCCGGGCGCTGGATTATCCGCATGAGTTCAGTGATGTCTCGGTTGCTCGTGATTGGCACTGCCTCGGTGGTCCAGTTCATGACTCGAACGTCGTTGATGAGAACGCGGCGGAGGCCCTGGACAAAATTTTAAAACGGGAGGGTTTATTTCGACCTTTGTTTAGGGGAACGCTACGGCCCTTATAAAAAGGGTCTATACTTAGTCTATAGACTTCTTATAGACTCTGCTGCCTTCCCATAGATATTTCTTTTTATCTATGCCTAGTTGTAGAGTGTCTATAGACAAAAGTCTGCTAAAAGTCTATGGCCATAAATCTATACATTGCCTATAGACCGTCTATAACGTTTGTATCACATATATACTGTTCTCTAGGATTTGTCTACGGAGAGTCTATAGACTTTATAGACAGAAATCGGTGGACAGTCTACAGATTCTAAAAATTTTTGTAAGGGGGAGGACCTGAACTAATTACTCTAAAGAAGCGCGATTGTTTTGCTGCATTTATTTGGACTTTGTTGGTTGCCCATAAAGAGAGCATCAATTATACAAGCTTATAGATTATATACTTTCTTCTGTTGCATGAAATACATCCTGGTGTAATTGCCTGCCGCTGATGACTGAATACCTTCGGAGCTAGGTCCTCGACAAGCTGCTCCTCGGGCCGCTTCTTCTTGTAAACAAAGTAAATAAGCTTCAAATTTCAACCTTAAATGCATGCAAAGAAGGACTGCAAGTCGCGTATTTCGTAAACAGGGTTCCACCGTATGTCTGTCTATTTGAAACGCTGCTAATCACAGGTGAAAGGATAGATACGGAGATCTGAGTCTAAAATGTGGGACAACATTTAGTCACTTCTGCAATCATTTTATCGCGCTAGCCACTGATGAAGTTCGCAGCCCAAACTTACTGCCCGTCACTAAGAGGGACAGTGAGCTCATGCATGCGGCAAAACTTTACACATGGATAAGACAGGAGCGATAGAGAAATATCGATTGAATTGAATCGGATGCTGACTTCATAAAATGAAGCTGGCTACATTAACACTTCCGCGACTTTAGCAGGGAAACCGCATATGCGGTACGAATGAATAGAACATGAAACTGCACAGAAACAAGGACGAAAAAAAGTATAGCAAGATAAGCAAGATAAGTGATCGCCCTCGGTAGAAGTTTTTAAACGTAATGTACGAAAATCACGTAAAATCAAAAGATAGCAACCTACTCAAAATCACGAACATCGTGGCATAAACATTCGCGTACACTACGAGTGCATCTGTCATAATGCTACATTCAAACAATCGTTCTTCCCTCTCACCATTAGCGAATGGAGTCGTCTCCATCACGAAATTAGTGCCACTGAATCGTTATCTTACATAATGGGGCACACGAAGTGTTTGATGAATATACGGTAGCGACACAATAGATGATCATGCCTGCTAGATGTTGATACCACTACCAAACTCTCATTGTGCAAGGTGTTCACTGCGTTGTGAAGTTGGGACTGCCATTATCGGTAGTTGTGCTTGCTTGCCTTCCTCTTTTGTTACTTATGATCTGCCTCATTATACTTGTCTGCTCGTACTTCCCTCTCCCGTGCGCTACCTATGAAAAATTTGTCTTTAATTGCTTTGGTTTGGTTGACGGTAGGGGTGTGCGAATATTCGAAATTTTCGAATATAATTCGAATATTATATTTTTAGTATTCGTATTCGATTCGAAATCCAAGTATTCGTGTTGTCTCGAATATTCGACCCGACGCGAATATTCGTATCCAGCCGAATATTCATTGTGAGCACCGGCGTTCATATCAGTCCGCAAGCCCTATCAACAGAGACATAACAACATGGCGGCGCCCAGAGTAATGCGCATGGAGCTTGGAGGAAGGAAAATCCTTCCTACCTCCGGGGCCATGCCGTACCTGACTGCGCTGGTGAGCTTTTTTGCGGCTATACCTGCAGAGCTGGTGTAGTCAGAGCTGTGCACGATGTACCTCGCAATACGTGCGAGTTCAGTGCTAAGTGAGAGGGAATTTTCTGTGGCTGGAGGAGTCGTTTCAGCTAGAAGAGAACTACTTCTGCCTGACCATGTGGAGCAGCGAGCGGGTTTTCCTTCACGACAACCTTTTATGTTTATCCCAGCAACGCGCGTTCGTGCTGATGGGAAGCTAGCCTTAATCAATGCTGTGTACCAGCCATCTTCTCTGATATTTTCACTCTTCTAAGAATAATGTTCGAGGCTGATACTTTTTGTGCAGCCACACACACTTTTTGCGTTCATTTAATCATCGATAGTTTAACTGTGATGTTCTTGGTTGCTCAATTAAATGTTTTGTGGTGGTTAAATGCGTCTGTCCTTGATTATTCGATATTCGATTCGATATTCGGAGCCAAGTATTCGTATTCGATTCGTATTCGAAGAATTTGATATTCGCACACCCCTAGTTGACGGTTTAGAGGGTTAACGTCCCGAAGCGGCTCAGGGTATGAGGGACGTCGTAGTGAAGGGCTCCTGAAATTTCGGCTACCTGGGGTTTTTTAACGCGCACTGACATCGCACAGTACGCGGGCCTCTAGTGATTGATTTCACTGATTGCTGTGTTTGATTTGTGTAATTATCGTCTGCAAGTGGCTTGCAATAAGGCGGGTAGTATCGTAAATGAATAAGTCAAGCAGTAAAACAGTGCTTCACCTCGAATGTCACATTTTGCAACGTGTGCTGACGATCCATACGCACATACCTTGAAATCGTGGTTCACGGCACCATAGTCCTCTCTTCCCATGTTCTCCACGAGAATAGTCAGGGTGTCCCCCTTCTTTATGGGGATCTTGTTGCTGCGTTTGACCTCCGTGACGCCGCTGACCTTGTGGTTGTAGAAGATGAACAGCTCTCCTCCTGCCCTCACGTAAGCGCGGTCGGCCATTGCCGGCAGGTACAACTTCCCTTTCCCGTCGGTTTCCACAGACACGGTGGTCGTATGGACGAGGAATCCACCGTCCTGCTTCATATATTCAAAAGCCACAGGATCAGTCCACTGCCTCCGTTTGAGCCAGTCCTTTTCCCGAAAGTGATTCATCACTTCGTCCAGGGAGATGTAATCGGTCATCACAACTTTTCCGACGTTTAGCTTTGTCGCGTTCCGAGGCAAGTCTCCTTTGGGCAGATTTCCCATGTACTGCGCTGTTACGCTCCGTATCGCGTGGTATATGGGCCGGACGTCACCGGCCTCGGTAATCGGAGCCCCGTAGTCGTAGCTCGTAATCAGGGGATAACCGATACTCTTGGCCGTCTTGAAGCCAAAGTTGGTGCCGCCTATGAACATGTAGAAGGTGACTGATGCGCCGCGCTTCATCAGTGCTCGGTACGTGTCGACAATGGCCTTCACTTTCGGAGGACTGTGTTTCCAGCCCCAGTAGTCCATCCAACCGGTGTAGTACTCGCCGATGACAATAGGCGCAGGTTTCGGGTTCGCCTTCTTCATTGCGGTCAAGCTCTCGTCTATGTCCCACGAACCCTTCATATTACCGGCCGCGATGATGTCGCGAACCTTGTCGCACGCGTAATTCGTGTCCGTGGCGAAATTGGTGCGATAGTAAACAACGTCCTTGCCCAGGTGCGCCTCCAACACGGTCAGCAAATGCTCCATGTAAGTTTTGTTGCACTGGTCGTAGTGGCCGTATTCGTTTTCGACTTGCACGGCGAATATAGGGCCTCCGTTTTTGTATACGTAAGGCTCCAAGATCGGCAGCAACTTGTCGAACCAAGAGTCCATGGCAGAGATGAACGTCTTGTCCATGGTGCGGTAGATCATCTCCCGGTTCTGTCTTAGCAGCCAGTACGGAAGTCCGCCATTGTCCCTCTCCCCGCACATGTACGGTCCGGGCCGTGCCACGGCCAGCAGCCCTTGTTCCTGAATCTCGTCGAGGAAGGACTTCAGGTCATACATTCCTTCGAAGTTGTACTCCCCTGGTTCCGGCTCGTGCCCGCTCCATTCGATGTAGAAGGAGACGGCGTTGAGACCCGCCATCTTGATCTTGTGCAGACGATCCTTCCAGTAGGGCTTGGGAACCCGGAAGTAGTGCATTTCGCCAGCCACAAACCGGAAGGGCTTGCCATCTTTGAGGAAGGTCTTGTTAACGTAGTCTACACTGATGGAGCGATTGTCTGCTGCTGCTCGGCAGCGCTGGAGCAACACGACGATCACAAAAGCCGATGTGACAGTCCATATTGAGACCATGATGTGGACATGCTCACCCGCTCCTTCTTCTCGCCAAGCGAACCATTGTCTTTGGCGGCTGATAAATCTGCTGCGTTGCGTCGCGCAAATTTTCCTTTCTTCTTGTTGGAGTTTTTAGGTCACATTCCCAATTTCCTTTCTCTTTCCACTTCGTGCTATTTTCGTCAGAGTTGCTCCAAACTGCTCGATTTCCCTTCCCGTGAGATATATTTTTCCACTAGGGCAATCAGGCAGGTGGGAAGCATGTTGTTCGTTTTTACTTTGCGACCAATAATAGAGATCTTTAGGCAAAATAGTCAACTGAGAGGTTTCTTTCAAAGCTCTTGATTGCCTATTCATTTCCAATTCATGTCATATATTTTCTTTTTCTTGTTCTCTTTGATGAGCCAAAGAGGCCGACTGCGTCTGCAACGCACGTTTGGTAACAGGCCAGTCGCAAAAAAAGGACGGCAGAATTGTGCCAAAACTACGACGAAATATTTTCTACTTTTGTTTTAACGACGAAATTTTATGTTTTGTAGGGCTTTTCTATAGTATTCTAGTTTTTTCTTTAGTATTTTTGCTGTAGTCTGTAGTACTTTTCTATAGTAAATAAACAAAATTCTGTTGTCACTACAAGTTTCTTGATCAAAACTTTACAAAAAACTTGTGACTACACCAAGTTTTTCGTTGTGTTTTCGACTGGGACGTGTTAGCATAGTAAGCGGAGAGGCACGGTATACCGAACCTTGCAATAAATCATTTGCCTTCGTGGGCGTGGGCTTCTCGCTTCTAGATTCGTATATCATCCCTTCGAAGCGCAGATATTTAATTAGGCAGTTCACGAAAGAATTCAAAATATATGCTGCAAACGCCACCGCGATATGCTAGCTGGATGTTTTATTTTTGAGGGTACTATTTTCGGCAGTTACTAGTTACGTTAGATGTAAATCGATTCTATATTTTTATTTTTGAACGCGGATGTGTTTCAAGCGCGAAATCTTGTTAATATGGACTGCGTTACAGCTAATCTGACCCGTGCCTACTTACACCGTTTCTTTATGTGGTCCTACAGACTTCACACTACGCCTCACCGGCCCATATGGCAGCTTCTTCAGGAATGAAGCCGGCACTCATTGTAGACGGCGCTGATGCACTTTTCCTTGCAAGCTTAGCGTGCAATGCTATGAAACCTACGAAAGTAGTGCGCCCGCAAAAATGTATGCCTCCGCTGCGTATCGCTCGTTCTTCTCAAATCCTCAGTGATAGATTCAACGAAAAAGTGAAGCGGTGAAAAACGACGTGCTTAACATAGTAAACCATGAACGAGGCAGTCATGCGTTACGTTACTTAACCCTCTGATTATAATGTACACTTATGGTGAACTATTTTTTGGGTGCCGATGCGGTCAGACTGAATAGGCATGTGTATCACTCTGGCGCACGTCACTCTCCGGGATGTCTCGATGAGCGACAAGAAAAAAACGGGCTAAAGATAAAACGATCCACCGAATGCTGCCTGTCTCGGTACTTGGTTTGTCGCAATGAAATACACACAATTAAATTAAATAAATACAGAAATAAAATAAACAATTAAATACTGGTCTTGGGTAGCAGGACATGCTACCCAAGACCTGAGGCAGATTTCCAGCACTAAACATACGGACGGAATAATAACGGTTGGCTACGGAACAAATTTCCCCTTCAAAACAGGCGAAGTTCTACTAGTTACGAAGAATTTAACCCGGATTTCAAACCTCCTTTGTCGACTAACCTCAAGACGTCCAGTGCCGCATTTAAAAGCCTTCTTCCATTGCTAGCTGCATCGTTGCTACGCTTTCCAGTGGGAATACTCCTCTGTTGCCAACAGTGAGCATTCCTAATATCTAGTGATCGGAATCTATTCCGAAACTTGACGGCGTGCCTTGCCCCCAAAAAGAGAGTGCGCAAGAGGAGAGCTTACTACCTTTTTTACTCCTATATAGGCTTATAAGTGTTAAGATTTTATGCCAGTTTGTATTTTTAGCGTGTGCCGAACTGCTTTTCGGGCGTGGTTGTAGTTAATGCGAAAAGTCGCACTAGATTTAGCAGTGTTGCACACAGTGCCTGAAAGGGAGTATAAGGCTGCACTGTTCATCGGCAACGAAAACAGCGTGAATGCACTGACTGCTACTCCAGCTAAAAACCACTGGAAGATTGGTGCCTAAAGAACAGCGAAGAGACATAAATTTACTTAAAACACCTCGAAAGACGGGACGCGAAAATGCAGACACCACGATCGTGTCTCGCCCTTCGGGCTGTTTAAACACGAATTCCACTGGTCGATTTGGAGCGCGGTGCTGAATCTGCTGTCATGCGCAGTCGAAAAAGTGGATATCCTTCTCAACCGATTCCGGAAGTTTGGCCTGGCATACACCCGCACATATTCGTTTTCAGCAGCGCTTCATGATGGCGTAGTTCTGACGTTTCCTGCAGTACGCTTGTGAAGTGAGCTGAATTTTGTCATGGCCTATCGCCAGAGACAGCCGGTACTTAACACCCAGAACAAGTACAAGTCCTGCGTACGTAGGCATACCTTTTCGTCCGTATAATAATCAATTAAAGTCAAGGAGGCTGTTAAGAAAACGCAAAAAGACTGAGCCTGTTAGTGCATTTCTTCCATCTCGTTTCGAAGAGGCACCATCATTATTCATCCATTGACATTCACAGTCACAGTACACTCCCAGGTACTACCAACACAGTGACAGGTAATACCTACTTTGATGTTCTTTAATGACCTCCTTAACGAAAGGACTCCCACGTGATGTTTTTGCTGCTTTCTGCTTCCCAAAGTAGTTTTGGCACGTGCCATTCGTAATTTAGTGCGTCTTTCCTCTAGTCACGAAGTTCTCGTTCCCATTTGAGTTGCTGCCGTTCTCACTGAAAATGCTTCGCTCATTTTCTCGCTGAATGAAGATAACGTATGACTGTCTCTTTTCGAATACGGCGCCTTCTCTTGATTGGGTATTCACATGTGCTGCGAACCGTGGATATCCGTCTTGAAGTTTACTCCAGTTTGTAACGAACCGAAAATTTATTCCGCGGATGTCGATATAGAAGCGGCCATTTTTTCACCCTTTCACATGTGCGGAATGTAAGTGGAAAAGCCATTATGCGAAAGCAAAACTTCTCACAAGGCGTCGCCCGCGCAATCGACAAGCTAGAACTAAAAAAGGCCCCAGGACCCGATGGGATCAGTACAAAGATTCTGAAACTAACATGTCACGAATCATCTGGTTTGCTCGCGCTGATATTTCAACAATCTCTGGATACAGGACAGCTCCCGGACGACTGGAAACAAGCACACATCATTCCCGTACACAAATCAGGAAGTAACACCGATCCAAACAACTTCAGGCCTATCTCACTTACTTGCATCTGCTGCAAACTACTAGAGCATATCTTCTTTTCCCACATCATGAACCATCTGAACCTAAATAACTTACTTCTCGAGAACCAGCACGGATTCCGGCAAAACCGATCATGCCAGTCACAACTCTTTGAGCTTGTGACTGACCTTCATCAATCCGTACACATGTCTCATCTCACAGACGCCATTTTCATTGACTTTACAAAAGCTTTTGACCGTGTTGCCCACAAACGCCTACTACTGAAGACCCGAAATTTACAGCTCGACGACAAAACAACTACATGGATCGAGCAATTCCTAACCGATCGTTACCAGTCGGTCAAAATTGAGAACCTCATTTCTAAACCCACTCGCGTATTATCCGGTGTCCCGCAGGGCTCAGTATTAGGGCCATTACTTTTTCTAATTTATATAAACGACATAGCCTCTAATATTACTTCATCAATACGGCTTTTCGCAGATGACTGCGTAATATACAGGCAGATAACCACCCCGACTGATGCACTAGCTCTCCAATCAGATCTAACAGAACTAACTGAATGGTGTTCAACGTGGCAGATGGATATCAATGTCAGCAAAACTAAGCATGTAAGATTCTCTAGCGTAGCAGAAACATCACAGAATAATTACCGGTTAAATAATAGTGGAATTGACTCCGTGTCGTGTATAAAATATCTGGGAGTGTTTTTCAGTCAGAACTTAACCTGGGATGCTCACATTGAATACATAACTAATAAAGCCTTTAAAAAAATTGGTCTCTTGAAACGCCGTCTACCCCTTGCAAACGCTGAAACACGGCACAGCGCTTATACAACGCTTATCAGGTCGTCTGTTGAATACGCTTCTGTTATATGGAACCCCTCCCACGCGATTCTTACAAATGCTCTAGAAGCAGTACAAAATAAAGCCGTCAGATTCATACTGTCATCCTACTCACGTCATCAAAGCGTATCAGCAATGAAGCAAGCCATCAATCTTCAACCTCTTGCTACACGTAGAAAGTTCGCCCGGTTGTCATTATTTCACACCTTATACTATAGCGAAACGCCGTTCTCCCGAAATCATATCTTTCCTGCACCTCATTGTTCAGCTCGCCTGGATCATGCGCATAAGGTACGTCCGATTTTCGCTCGCACACTAAAATATCAGAAGTCACCGCTAGTTTTGTCAATTAATGAATGGAACTCATTGCCATCCAGCATTGTCGGCCATACTGAATTATCATCGTTTCAAACAGCTTTACTAACATTTTTGAACACAGAAGATGCGTCATAGAGTGCTAGATGATTTACCGTGTCCGTGACTTTTTGGCGGTCCTTTTTTTGCTTTGCCATTTCTTGTGTGCTGAACAGCTCCGGAGCCTCTTTTGTGTGTCATTGTATTTTTAGTTACTTATTTTGCCCTAATTATTACTCACTTGTTTGAACGTGTTGAATTTTGCGGTTTCAATGTGTTATACTGCACTTAACCAAATGTTACCCAAACTCTGCCTTCTGTATATTTACCATCATTTGTTATGAGTTGATTTGTTATGTGTGCTTTCTTTTAATCATTCCCCCCCTATGTAATGCCCTCTTCTGGGTCTTTAGGGTAAATAAATAAATAAAAATAAATAAATAAATAAATAAATAAATCTCACTAAACTCGTGTCGTTATGGCAGGGTGACATATATTATCACTGCGCTCTTGTTACCAAAAGAGGGCCGGCTTGCACGAAACAAATAAGACCGGCTTATTTCCAGTCTAATCTTATTCGCGGTCTAAAAGCTCTCTCGGTTTTGAAGAAAGGAAAGGCGCATAGCTGGTTCATTTTGTCAGTGGACACCTCAAATGCACCACGAACTCCGACTGAAAGTTCGGTAACTCAATGTTTTAGTCGGCGTCGTGCGCACTTGAGGCACTCACCGACAAAGTGAACCATCAATGCGCATTTTCTTTTCTCAAAATCGAGAGAGCTTTTAGACCGCGAATAAGATTAGACTGGAAATAAGCCGGTCTTATTTGTTTCGTGCAAGCCGGCCCTGCAATTGAACTCGAAGTCGCGCTGTTAATAGGCTAGCAAGAAAGACGGAACACAACTTTGCCTGTTGCATATCGGCAATTGGAGCCTTTCAGGATCGGAGGCCTCCACAGTATTCGTGAGCGTATAAACATCAGCTCGATTTTATCGTCTCTGAAGTCGTAAAGCGTTGTCGAAATATGTGTACGTGCAAGCCAATGAGGAGAATTTTTCAGAAGGCCTCTCGAAAGCGACATCGGTTCGTGCTTCTTCTCGAACACCTGTGCTTCAAAGTAGCTGGCTTGTTGTGCGGCGTTAATTGGTATATTTTTATTCACTGTGCCCGTACAATACCCTGTTCTTACGCATAAGGATATCGCTCGCTTACTAAACGAACCCCACACATTAATATTCATGATTCAAGAAAATTCACAGAATTTTATCCCCCAGAATAAACGTAACGTTATCCCCAGAATAAACAAACATGCAACGTTGAAGATACGTAAACTGTGCAACAGTGTTGCGTGTCCCCTTGTTCCATGTTCCGTCCATGCAGGACGTAGGCGGAAGATTCCACCATGTTCATGAATCTGAATTTTGAAGTGAACAGCGTAGAATGCAGGGACACAGACTGCACACAAGCGCTGCACTGAAACGGGCCCGAGGTACAAGAAATGTAATGTGCTAGAATATCAGCTTGAGCATCTTCGTTATCCATTTGAAAATAAACAAATGATCAAATGATTAATAAAGTTATCAAAGAGATAACCAACATGTCCAAGCTTCTATTTTTGCTTGAATCTGAAGTTTCTGCCACACGCCCTTGGGTCTTTAACGGAAATAAAACCAGCTTAATCAGAAGCTCGTGAAGGCAAATTACACCTGGAAGCTGTGATACTCAGGGGTCTATATATAGGCGTCACGATAACGGGACATTTGCTTACAGCATCGCCCGTCTCTAATGAATGCAGGATGCTGCTCGTGGTGTGAACCGCCGCAGAGAAAAAAAAAGGTTGCTTCGGCTCGACCAACGGAATTCGCAGTTATGTACGAACGTTGACCAACAAGAAAAAAAAAACATAGCGCACCAGGACACGAAAGACGAAGTAACAAAGATGAACAGCTCGAGTCGTTTTCGTCGTCTCCTGCGCTACAGATTTTTCATGAACTATGCACAAATAAGCATAACAAGTCGCGTGGTTGAGCAACGAGCTGAGTTCGCTGCAATTGTATGTACAGTCTTGGTGAAAAGTCATAAAGCCACAGCGTTAAACTGCAGCGAAGTTAATGTTCCTAGAATGCTCCGTGTAGCGTGTTATTCCAAACACAAGTCAAGCAGTAAGCTTCTCTACCGCAAGAAGCAACACAACATTCACACCCTAGAATCCCGAAGGAAGGTTAGTCGCCTCATCTTGCTTCATCACTGCCTGCAAGGAAAAATAAAAATGAAGTTGCCTAATTGCGTCAAAGCTCATTGTACGAGAAGAACCAGACATACGCAGGAACACTCAATGGCACCAATTTTCGCCCGCACAAACACATTTAAAAATAGTTACTTCCCTAGAACTGTATCCGAATGGAATGCATTACCTTCTCATATTTTTCTGTCCAGCAATTTTGTAGCAGAGTTGGAACGTCATCTCTTTATTTCATGAGTATTGTTTGTTTTGTGTTGCGATGCCTGTCTATATATTCAATTCTGATTGATTGTCTGACTTATTTCTTTTTTTCTCTATGCATATGCTTGTCATTTTTTGTATTGAAAAATGTTTGAATGTGCCTCTCCTGCTAGGACCATGCATGGTCCGCAGTATTTCAAATAAAATAAAAGAGGAACCCTTCTGCTAGCATATCAAGGTCATTCGGTCTTTAATAGTGCCGTAAAGGCTCTGTCATGCGGCTGAAGCAAAAAGCCTCTGGCCTTAAGACTTTCGACCAAGACTACACCCAATTATCCCTGGCAAAGTACAGGGTTAATTGGAGAGACATGGGAGAGGCCTTTGCCCTGCAGTGGTTGTAGTAAAGCTGATGATGATGATGATGACCACATAAAGAACGGTTATAGGGAGTCACAGGGGGTATTGTCTGAAGCCTACTGGAATTGGTTATTGAAATAAATGGTGATATACAGGGCTGTACTTATTAACGTCAAGAAGACTGTTCAAAAAATAGATAAAAGACTGAACATGTTGGCGATTTCCTCCATCTCGTTTCAGAGGAGACACCTTCACCATTCATTCATCCGCTGGATCCACCTCTCGGTGTCGCATTTGCTCGCTGTCAAAGGCGCAAGAAATACATTCACAGGTAATACCTACTTTGATGTTCTTTAATGAACTCCTTAACGAAACAGCTCCAGAGTTACATTTTTGTTGCTTTCTGCTACCCGAAGAAGTTTTGTCGCGTGCCATTCGTAATTCAGTCTGTTTCTCTTCTGGTCACGAAGTTCTCGTTCCCATTTGAGTTGCCGCCGTTCTCATTGAAAATGCTTGGCTCATTTTCTCGCTCAGTGAAGATAACGTGTAGCTGTCGCTTTTCGAGTACGGCGCCCTCTCTTGATTGGGTATTCACATCTGCAGCGAACCGTGGATATCCGTCTGGGCGGTTACCCCAGTTCGTAACGAACCGGAAATTTATTCCGCGGATGTCGTTCCATAGCAGTGGCCATTCATTCACCCTTTGACATACGGAATGGGAGCAGGAAAGCCGTTACAGGAAAGCAAAACTGCTGACAAGTCACGAAATCTTACTAAACTAGTGCCGTTATGATAGGAAGGTGACATATATTATAACTGCGGAATTGTTATCGAACGCTACAATTTTCGCTGAGTCGCCCTTTTTTTAGTAGACTCGTAAGAATGGAGGAATAAAACTCTCCCGATTGCATAGCGGAAATTGACGGCTTTCAGTTTCAGGACTTCAACATTATTCGTCCGTAAATACAGCAGCTTGACTCTATCGTCACTGAAGTGATACAGCGTTGCTGAAATATGTGCACGTGCGAGACAGCTAGGTGCCGTTTTTAGAAGGCCGTTCGAAAGCAACATCTGTTCGTGTTTTTTTTTTTTTTCCGAGCACCATTCCTTCAGCGTAGCTCATTGCGTATAGGACATTGAAGCCTTGTGTAGATTTTTTATGCTCGGTGTACGTACAATACCATATTTGTTCACATAACGATCTCGATCGCTTAGAAAACACACCTCCCACATTAATCATCACGATTTAGTAAAATTTTAATCCACCGCAGAATTTTATGCTGCAGAATAAGCGCAGCTTACAAATCAGCAGCAAATTCGTTGAATAAAAGGTGCGCTCATTATGGGAGTAAATGCCATTTGCTGCGGGCAATTAGGGCTTCAGCCAAAACTTTATCACGTCCGCATGCGCAATGGAGACCTGTCAGAGTTTTGTTAGGCAGAAAAAAAAATATACACACATGACACGAAAAAAAATGAAGGCAACGGTTAAGCCCTGCTTTAATCGGTATGACGCGGTATCGTAATGTGTTATTTCCCATATCTGCAGAAGGTCATTCTCTACATTCGTAGATCCCTGGGGGTACTCATACCCCTCCCGGCGCAGTGGTGCAGCTGCTAAGCGGTGCGCCACTGCCCTGCGATGACAGGTGCTCTCAGCAATGGGCCTTTTGCGCCCCAAATTGGCCTTCCCGAGCGACCAATCATCGATTTAACTACCACGTGCCATGGTGGGCAGTTTGCTCACCATCCAGGATGCAGGCTGTGTAGACGCCGCATGGTCACGTGACCTAGGTGCCCCCCCCCCCCACCCCCACCCCCCCTGCCAGAGGCATGCTTGTGATGTTTTGCTCACAACGCCGACAATGCCGGCGCCGCCCTTATAAAAATAGTCTATAGACAGTCTATAGACTTGTTATTGACTCTATTGGCTTCCTATAGATATTTCTTTTTGTCTATTCATAGTCTATAGACTGTCTATAGACAGAAGTCTACTGAAAGTGTATGGCCGTAAATGTATAGATTGTCTATACACTCTCTATGGCATTTGTATTGCCTATAGACAGTTCTCTAGGATTTGTCTATAGACAGTATATAGACTTTATAGACAGAAGTCTATAGACACCCTATAGACTGTCTAAAACGTTTTTTTGTAAGGGCGGATTTTCTAGGGAACGAGGCCTTTTACGCTATCGCGTTGAAATTTGCGTCATGCAAAGCCAGCCTGCTGTCTTGTTTTTGTAGCATGTCTATTTTTTCTACGATTCGTTCATTCGTTACTATATGGGAATACAATCTTTTGCTTTTGTCGTCCGTGAGGGCATAGCTCATAGCCAGGAAGGGATGCAACTTACCGGCCGTCAAACACAATGGTCTTAAATTAAACTGGCTTGGCTTTAAATGTCTAAAAGGTCATTGTAGAAAAAAAAATAATCTATTTTTCGCTTTAGATTTATGTGGCAGTGACGACAAATGTTAGTTCACTGAATACTAAACGTCTTGGGTCGCATTCTGGGATGACAACGAGGAAGCTAAAGTTCATGATTTTGTTCACAGCGCAACAAGAACGGGAAAGACGAAAGAGTACCACAAACAAGCGCTGACTTTCGACTAGTTTTTATTGAAGAACAGAAGGGGTATATATAGAAACACTTATCAAGCACAGAGAAGTTTTCTGGAAGGCACGTGGCAGCTCAGATACCTCAATTTCCTCTCGGATAAGGCAATGGAAGGGCTGCTGATACATAAGCTGCCTTTCTGGTGAATATAAGAGGCCTCCATTATCTCGCGTGTGACCTTATCGCTGTGTCGGAATAGGATGCGCGTATTCTTATAAGCGGGTACGCATTCGCATTCCTTGCACAGAAACGTACACTGTGCAAGGGGTCACCTCTTGCCCTCCTTTCTGCATGATTTTTCACATGCTCGCATTGGCAGTTCCTGCAGTGGGTGCCTGTGTGGGAAAGCGGCTCATTTTTCCTCGTATTTCATGCTCCAACAGGCGCTTATTCATCCACCTGCCGGTTTGGCCAATGTACATGGTACCGCATGAAAAGGGAACCTGGTACACCACCCCCACTTCGCAGGGTACTTCCGGGGACAAATGCCGCACCTGGCAGGCACCCCTCTTGCCTTCTAGCCTCTGGCTGATCTGTTTGCACATCGTTCTTAGCTTTCTGGGCGCAGAAAAGACGACGTCAATGTCGTGTCTGCCTGCAACTTTTTTCAGCCCATGTGATAAGCAGTGTGCATACGGGACCACAGCCGGCCTTTTCTTCTTTTGGCCTTCTTTCGGCCGAATGACATTCTTAAGCTGCCTGAGAAGCTTCTCCGCTGTTCTAGAAATGAGTTGATCAGGGTACCCCTTCACATGTAACCTGCTTGCTTGCGCCGAAATGCTCTCTCCCATCCTTTCATGGCAGGATTTCCTGAGATCTGATTGCAGGCAAGAAACGGCAATGCCCTCCTTTATGAGCTTAGAATGACCAGACCGGAAGCGTGCTTGATAAGTGTTTCTATATATACCCCTTTCGTTCTTCAATAAAAACTAGTTGATAGTCAGCGCTTGTTTGTGTTCCTCTTTCGTCTTTCCCGTTCTTGTTGCGCTGTGAACAAAATCATTAATACTTACCAACTCGCCCAAATTTCTGCCTTGCTGAAGGCTAAAGTTGAAAACTGTAGCTAGGTTTTCTGCAGACGGTTTTCTGCAGACGGTCTTCGCTAATGTGTTATTCTCAGAATTCAGCAGCCTTGTGAGTGGACCCCACTGGCGATAACTTTCGGTTCCCTCGCGTAAGCGTACCGTTTCAGTTCAGCCTAAAGCCTTCGGGGTTATGAAAGTCTGCTGATAACGACGGAGTGACCCGGTCGCTGGCCAAATTTAAAAAAAAAATGAAAAATAGAAAATTGGTTTTGAGGAAAGGAAGCTAGTGACGCAGTAACCGTCTAACATATATCGGTAGACACCCCACCGGCGCCCTAATTACGTTTTGGCCTTTCAACGCTCGATGGTCTTACCCAGAGCACCTGTGGTGCCACCGCAGTTAGTCGTGTTTGATACATTTGAGAAAGCCAGCCCACAAAACTGACCGAGAGAAGTGAAAGGCAGGGTTATATATTCCAAAACACGTTTATTTTTTCTAAAAATAGGCGCGACCAATGTTGCATTTTCACGCGTGCTTCATCGGGTACAAAAATTTGTTTTCAGTGATAACATTCGCCCATTAGCAGGAAGAAAGTGACGTCATCAGCTCGACTAGTTCTAATTAGCTGAAAGGACGTGACGTCACCAGACCGGAAATGACACACTTCCGATAAGGGCACCACCAGCTTTTAATGCTACTGCATTTCCAACGCATAAGGGTGTCCCTCTGATTTTTTTTTTTTTTTACTTATTGGTGCGATATTCTGGAACGGCACTCTGACATTAAATAATAAGTCGTAGCTGACCCATCTTTGCGACCGCTCTCTTGTTCATGGACTATGTATTAATTTTGTAAATTAAGCGCTTTGCTCGGATTCTCTCCTTTTCTTTGTTCATCTGCGGCATCTAGCTCTACCTGCACCCCGGACAGAGGGCGAGGCTTTTTCAGGCTTATTGAAGCCCTTCAGGGGCCCTATTATTACAGTTTTCTTCTATGCCTGCTCGATATACCATATTACTCGAAGTCCAATCAATCTCTGCACCGGTTAAGAACTTATTTAAGAGACCCGTTTGACAGGAATGCTACCAATGGTTTGCACTCATCTTTGATCACTTTCCGTACCTTTCGCTTTAGAAAGGTGGTGAGAATGAGAGAGAGAGAAATAGGAGAAGGAAGAGAAAGGTATGACGGCCCTTATATGCCAGCGCCGTGATTCGGTAACTAAACCAGGGAGATGCCATTTTCTTGGACCGGCTTGCTAGGCAGAAAAGCTGCAGAACCTTACCACAAACCATATGCACGTCGACTTGTTGCTCGCACTTAACGGCAGACATAATACGTCTTGCTATGCTTTAAACGGCGTCACCTTAAGGGCCATAATGGTTGAGATCTGCATACATACCACCACTCAGCCAGGTGAGGAGCAAGACAGAGAAAGTAAAATGTGAAATTGCAAAAGAAAAATCCAGTTGACAATCATCGCGGTATTAGTCAACACATGGGAAGCCATTCTTTAAAGCTTCGTCTTTTTCCTCGTACACACCAGCTGAGCTTAAATATCAGTGCAACGTTGAAGGCACGTAGACTGAACAACAGTGTGGATGTCACCTTGGTCCATGCATGTTCCGTGCGGGTAGGGCACAGGCCCACGATTCCACCATGTTCTTAGATCTGAATTTGGATGGGAACAGTGCAAAACGAAGGGACACAGACCGGAGACATGCGCTGCACTGAAAAGGGCCCGACGTACCAGGAATTTAATCTCCTTAATCATGTTAGTCATCGATTTGATGGCCTAATTGATCACTCGGTCATTTGTTCAATTCCAAATTTGTAGCTCTCTTGCCCAAGCTGCTCTTCTAGCATGGTTCTGCAGTTTCGGTCACGCGCCCTTGGGTTATTACTGGCAGTAATGCCTTTTCCTTAAGAAGCTCTTTGAGGCAAATTACCGGTGACAGCTCTGAAACTCAATGGAATATCATCATCATCAGCTTCACTTCACCCACTGCAGGGCAAAGGCCTCTCCCATGTCTCGCTAATCAACCCTGTCCTTTGCCAGTTGCGGCCACTGTATCCTCGCAAACTTCTTAATCTCATCCGCCCACCTAACTTTCTGCCGTCCCCTGCAACGCTTGCCTTCTCTTGGAATCCACTCCTTTACCATTAAGGACCAGCGGTTGTCTCGCCTTCGCATTACATGGCCTGCCCAACCCCATTTCTTCCTCATGATTTCTACTAGCATGTCATTAACCCGCGTTTGTTCCCTTACCCACTCCGCCCTCTTCCGGTCTCTTAACGTTACTACTATCATTTTTCTTTCCACAGCTCACTGCGTTGTCCTCAACTTATGCTGAACCCTCTTTGTAGGTGTCACCATATCACCACCACCAGTCACTAATGAAGGCAGGAGGTCTCTCGTGGCGTGAACTATAGGGCATCAACGGAACACCTTAGGGCCTCGGCTTCGCAATGTTTGCATCCAGCAGGGCCTTGTCCGTGAGTGCGACCGTCCGGTTTGCGGGGGCACCTTCCGTTTCGAAGAGTAGCAGCCGGTTTTCCTCGGGGTGTGGCTTCAGGTACACTCCCGGAACATAGAGGGTCACCTGCAGGATTAAGTGGTGGGTATGGGCTGCAGCCCACCCGGAATCATGGAGCAGTAGGGATCGGGAGGGAGTATCGCGAGGCCTAACTGAAGCCTAACTATGAAAGGTCGGGTTGGCTCATGCTTGACTATCTAAGGTGAAGACGAGACATGCAGAGCACAACCGTGCAAACATGGCTGGCGCGAAGAAATTTTCAACGGCTGTCCTGTAGGGATTTGGAGTAAATGGGTGGCACTCAGTTAGGGCCTACATGGCGAATACAGGTCAAATGTTAAATAGTTCCAGCCAAATTGCTCCATGTACTCTAGAAAGGTACAACTCAAGAATGAAGCTGCAAATGGCCCTAAAAAAAGCCCTTCCAGCCAGCGCCGTCTAACGGCTGTAACGACTTCGTTGCTAATATGGTTTTATCGAGGTTAATCCCCTTGCACTTGTCAGCTGCCTACATTAGTAGGTGAAAAGGAATTACATGATTCTAGCAGAGTCTGCGCTTGTGTAGCCAACTATGTGTAACCAACCAGTGCCATGAGCAGGAGTGGAGGCCTGTTACTTATGCGTATCGAGTTTTGACTGACTGCGAGCGGCTATACTCGCAGATATAAAGAGAGGAGTTAGACTGTCTATAGAGCTGTGAACGTTTTCTCGAGTGTATCTACACTCTAAACACGGTAACCTTTGGGTAACCTTTGTAAAGGTGCACATTTTCACATTGAAGTATACCTATAATTTAAAGGTTACAGAATGTAACCTTTCCACTTATAACCTTTGTAAAAGTTACAAATGGTAAAGGTTACTCCTTTTTACGCATAGGTTACGCGACTTTTTTAGCGCTGTAACCTTTACAAAGGTATACATCATTGAGCTAGCCATAGGTTACGTGCTCCAAAATGTGTAACCTTTGTAAGCCACAATGGCTGGCCTAAAAATGGCAAAAATGTCGCTGCAACTTGCTGAAGGTGATGAAATACAGAGCTCTGCTGGATTTCAATTAGAATGGAACAAAAATTGGCCAAACAAGAGAATGGTTTAGAAAGGAGAAAAATGACACACATCGGCATATGATAGGCAAAATTTTAATTGACTCCAATATCTTCAAGACTAGAAAAAATACAAAACAAGAAAACTTCCCAAATATTGTCTACATTGAAGAAAAACTAAGGAATGCAACAGATGCAGGTCTGGTCAAGGCACCATTTTTGCTAACTTTTTGCAAAAAAAATCACAATAAATGGGCATGCAAGGCACTAAAATATGGGCCCATATTACAGTATTACTATTGGCATGCGAAAGATAACCACGTTGAACAAGCAACTCAATAAAGCATGCTCAGATGAAGTCTCGCTTCGAATAGAGCTTGGCTACAGCATATTGCAATGTAAATTTAAAAAAAAATAGGCACTGTAATTGTAGTACCAAAAAGGACAAAATGAAAGCTTTATTATTCACGACCAAGTGCCAAGTCAACTTGACATACAAACGCCGCATACAAACGCAAACAACAATCAATCGATTTAAACATCCTGGCTAAACAGCAACCAGCGATATACCTATACCTAACAGCTTTCAGAGGTACGTACATAACATCAGCAAATTCAACACAACTTGCCTAGACCATATGCACAAAAGCCCTTTATGACTCCTCCAGTCCCTTCATTAACAAAGATGCAGAAGACATGACCAATAACTTGTAACATTAACAGTGCTATAAGCCTGACAACACTCGCATAAGTACATCAACTTCCAATACACTGTAGCGCAGCAAAAGACGAGGACACAAGAGACGAGAGACGAACACCACGAGCGCTAACTTCCAACAAATTTTATTCTCCTGAAGCATCACATTTATACGCCAGAAAACAGTAATCACACGTGCGAACAGTATCAATTTCTTAGAAAAACAAGCTATTTATCTGAGAGGAGAATGGAAGGTGTGCTTACACACGAACATCCTGACCTATTTATCTTTTCGGCTTCAATGATTTCGCGCGTTACCCTTTCTCTGCTTTTTCCTATTACCAGGCTTTTATCAAAGCCTGGTAATAGGAAAAAGGATATAGGTTTTCGACTTGCATGCGAGAATGTGGTCAACCAGCGATCCGCCTTGCCCGTTTCTGACGTTGCGAGCGTCTGAACGAGCGCCTAATGGAACACGCTTGCAACGTCAGAAACGGGCAAGACGGATCGCTGGTTGACCACATTCTCGCATGCAAGTCGAAAACCTGTAAGCCTTTCTTTGATAAAAGCCTGGTAATAGGAAAAAGCAGAGAAAGGGTAACGCGCGAAATCATTGAAGCCGAAAAAATAAATAGGTCAGGATGCTCGTGTGTAAGCACACCTTCCAGTCTCCTCTCAGATAAAGAGCACGTTTTTCTAAGAAATTGATACTGTTCGCACGTGTGATTACTGTTTTCTTGCGTATAAATGTGATGCTTCAGGAGAATAAAATTTGTTGGAAGTTAGCGCTCGGGGTGTTCGTTTCTCGTCTCTTGTGTCGTATTGGAACTATGTACCAACAAGCCCAAAAAGCCACGCTACATCAACTTGTGTACTGCAGTTAAAAAAAAAAAAACTTGCTCAATTTAGCTGTAGAAAATATACTTCAACATATTAGAAAGTGAACAACTGAACCACATTTCTTTCCAAGAAATAACAACAAATTAATCTTTTTCAAGAGCATGAACAAGCTCTTAAGTCTGTTCGTCAGCAGTCCACGTGGCACTAAAGTGTCTGGCAGGGCAATCTTCTGCCACAGGATGAGTATGGCGGAAAATGCCGGTGGATAGTCGAGGTATTTTATGTAATATGTCACCAGGCAGAAGATGAGGGCACGCTCTAGGCTGCCGTTGCTGATCGAGATCACTTCTTGACTACTTCCAGCGTAAACACTCAGCACAGGTATATACATGAGGTGCAGTCACTTGCAACTCTTCCGGCAGTGGGATCTGTGGAATGTTAAATTAGAGCCAGTGAGCAACCATTCATACTTAAAGCATGGTTCATATTCTCACCAGAGTGAAACATGGTATACAAAGAACACCGCAGTGCCTACGGCATCGCAGCGCCGCTGCTGCGATTGCTGCGCTGTTGCTTCTGCAATTCACTCAGGATGGCCATTGGTCAAACCACAGCCAATTTTTTTAATGAGCCCAACTGTATATCCAAAATCGTATGGCGCACCGATCAATTGATAATCAATGAAACGACGTGCAAAGTTCCAAAATTCAGATTAAAAACAAAAGTACCGCTTCATAGTGAAAACAGCGCGGGAAAACGAGACGAGCAAAGAAAGACACAACACATCGTCTCGTTTCCCCGCGCTGTTTTCACTACATGACTCAATACTGTTAGAGATGAGCAAAACGGGAGTGGGAGCGAGTAAGAACATTCGTCGCCAACACAAATTTTTGAGAATAAAAAACGGATATATTGCACTTACAACTTAATTATTGTTAGCGCACTTCAATAGGGCTCACACTGGCATATGCACGTCCGCTCAGATCGCTCGCGCACCACACACCCTGCGCTGCGCTTCTCGTCGCCAACGCTGATGAGTCGACGCGCCGCACGCGCGAAAAACAACCATAACAAACACAAACGTCATCCAGACGGCGCCGGAAAGAGAGGAAAGAGGATGGCAGGCAATGCGGTAGGCACTGGACCGACCGGCACACCGAGCCAGATTAACGTGATCGCCACTCGAGTCGAGGAGACGACTGCCGCCGCCTGGGCGGGAATATAGCGCCGATGTGGAATTGCGTCATAAGATCGCTTACAATACCAACTTGCCTAAATCGCATCCTTAATTAAAGAAGTACCGTCGTGCGTTTTAAGCGTGCTCTTTTGTACGTATGCAAAAAAAAAAAACGCGCGCACACGCATGCAAACGATAAAGAATTAGCGCTGGATTACCCGTATTATCACACCTAATGACCCCAAATTACATACGGCAACAATATTCTAAAACCAATATTCTGGATAACCAAACTTTTGGCACGAAACCCCGCGCAGTAGGTGACTGAGGCACTCAAAACTACTGAACCAGATTTCGCTTCGAAGTACACTCAACGAGGCTTAGAAATGAAGCTGTTCTGGCAAACAAAGAAAATACGCACTTTGACTAGCATGAAATGACTTCGCAGGTCGTTATTGTGCATATGGTAAAAAAAAGGACACTCACCCATGTCCGTTATTCTTCCATGAGCACCCGGAACGTGATTGCAGTAGTCGCAACGAATAGCGCTGGGCGCGGAGCTGTCTGCCGAGCACACAACGACGTAGCGTCTTCAGTCACATTGGGGTTCGTTGCAGCTGTCCGGCAGCATACTCCACATGTCCCTGCTGCTTAGCGGCATTACTGACACGGGGCATCCCAAACAAACCACTTCAGAAACGCCACCAAAAGACGGAGTGGTTCACGAACGGTTTCAACTCTCGGTTCCAAGAACAAAGCAGCCTCCGAAACGCTGCAACGTCCGAGCCTTCCCGCCGTCCAGGCTTGCCGGCGTGCTTGCCAGCGTGCAACGATGCCAAGCGTTTTGAAACAGAAGCGCCGCTTTTCATTGGGTGAAGCGCCGGCCGTCTGCGCATGCGCGTTTTACGCATACTGGAGCGGCCGTCGTGTCATATTTTGAGTAGTTCTTTGCCAATTAATCGTTTCCTATAGGCGCCGCCGTTCATACCGTGGGCGCATTACGTTTTGATTTGAGATATATATTTGACACCTGAAATCATACATTGGAAGCGTATGTAGAGAGCCACATGAAGGGAAGTCGAATCGCGCACTCGGCGGCCCGCAAATGCGGTTACGTCCGCTGTCGCCTTCCCAGGCGCTGCCCTTCCATATATTTGTCTGCTTTTTTACTATTAATTGCGACCGTTGTTACCGAGTATCGGTTCGAGGAAGATGAGAAATAGGCTCTATCCGAGGCATCGCGAAATTATAAGTAATTTGAATTATTTTTTTATTAACGTTTATTCGCGCATCGGTACAGAACATGCTTAGAGAAGTAGGACGTTGGGTTTCTTTGCAAAGCTCATGGATAGGAATCGAGCATTCAAAATGTGTTCTCATATATATTCAGCTGCAAAATACTGCATTCGCATTGCATTCGCTGCCTCCTTTGGTAAATGTGAAGACAGATATCTGATAACGCGCGATTCAATGTGGCTGCGACCCAAAATAGCAGTTTCGGGCTCATGCGAGAGCTTACGTTGATGTCTCCCCCTTGCGGTCGAAACCGCCGCCCCATTGCATCCGAAAAGCACATTCCCGCACGTAAAGCAGCATACGTCCGCTATATGTGTATATCTCCTGGCTTGACGACGCATATAGGTTACCGTGCTGACCAAAGGTTACTGCGCAAAGGTTACTTGGCAATATTTTCATTGTAACTTTTGAAACAGTTGACTTTTGGCCGTTGTAACCTTTGGGCTCCACAAAAATAAAGAAAACGTAATGAAAACATAAAAAAACATCAATTGTAACCTTTGTGACAAAAGTTACTCACGTCCAAAAGTTACTTTATAGGTTACTGTGTTTAGAGTGTAAGGAAAGCACATTTCAACTGAAATCGACCATCAGCAGCTAACCTTCATGTCGAAAAAAAAAATATCGGTGACATGCCTCCACGCCACGAAAGGCTCTTTCTTCGCCCCGTGAAGTATAGCTGTGCCTTTAAGTACGTTCCTGCTAAGCATCTTGTGCTGGCAGATGCTTTGTTTTGACCATCATCAATGAGTGCTTGATAATCCCCGTCATCACATGACGACGCCGAGGTTCACGTTGTCTCAGTTCTGTTTGATATGGTCACAGAGGCGACATATCATAGACTGTCAGCAGAAACGGCAAAAGACTCAATCCTCTCCTCGGTGATGAAATGTCATAGAGATAATGAGGCTGCATGGACAGTTTAAGCAATACGAGTCGGAACTGAGTGTTTGGAAGAGTGTGTTCTTCAAAGGCTCAAAAGTCGTTATCTCTCAAAGCCTTTGGACCGAAAAGCTGGCTAAGTTGCATGGCGGCTTAACGCCCTTAACGCCACAGTTAGCACCAGTAAGCCCACAGCGCTCTTCAAGGACACGTCGTCCATGCCATAAGTTGATGTATGATGATTCTTTTAGACAAGTGTTTTTAAATGAGAGTGGCAGCCTTCCCAAAGTAATGGGGTTGTAACGGAGTCGGCGCTTATGTAACCAACCGTGTGCATCTGGCTACAAGGAAGCTCTATACAAACTGTCAAAATAAAGCCAGCTCCCTTTCCCGGCTAGCAACCCGAGTGTGATGTTGTTATGCCTGCGGCCCGCACGGCCGTAGACGATACAGTCATGACAGTCAGTCGACGCCATTTGGAAAGGTCCCTTTAAAAAGCATCTTCCGCATCGTGCTTGACTTGTATCCTACTATAGTACTCATTGCATTTGGAGCATTCAAGTTTGACGTGTACTACAGCGCATGGGTGTGATGTATGACTAGAAAGCCTATGACGGCGGAACGGCTTCGAAAACGACATTGCTATCAGCTCCATCTGGACTGACCGAGGAGCCTTCAGTCATGTGCGGCGCTGGCTTTGTCTGTTTCTGTGAAATAAATTAGCCATGTCTCGAGACCTGCTCATTAGCAAGTAAAATAATACGCATCGGCGTTTTCACTCGACAACACTTTTAACATCCCTTATCAATCTGTACGAAAAAGTGCAGCCCTCAAGCGCCGAAAATTGACCAATAGGCGGATTTAACGACTTGACAGTAGTTAAAAGAAGGCTGTGCCAGAGTAGATATAGTTATGAAGCGTAAAGGTTTGGGCAAGTTGGTGACACATATGTTAAGCGGAAAATAGCGCGGCAGAAAAAGAAGAGGAAGAGAGGATGCACACACACTCAAGCGCTTGTGCGTGTGTTACCTTCTTGTCCTCGTCTTTTTCGGTCGCGCTGTTCTTCGCTTAACATGTCCGATCATACTTGCCTGTGGTCCCGATCCAGGCCAGTACCGCCCCAGGTTCACGCCGTTGATGAAGGCGAAGCCCTTGATCCACCTGGACGGATTCAGGAACGTGTCTGCAGGTCTGTGTCCTTCCTTGAGTTTGAAGGTCCCGTGAAAGAAACCGGGAATGCCGCCGTCTCCCCGACGTCGGACGATGTGCAGGATTTCGCTGATGTCCCGGTTCTTGTTGATGGGAACTGCTTCGATGGTCCAGTTCTTTATTACGTAGCCATTCATGTAGGCCAAAGTTAACCCCTGGAAAGAGCATAAGGGTCTAACGGCATGATCTTCACTACTTTTAAAGACATCCCATTGTCACCACAACCACGACCAGAATTTGACTATCGGCGAAGTGAGCGGAAATGCCTTGACTGCTGCCGGGAAAACATTTCCACGTTTGAAGGTTCACTAGGACCACGTGCGGGGTTTTTGTGCTAACAAGCAGGCTTGTTAAGTAATATTGAATAGTTGACTTTTTAACAACTGATGTCAGGCTCCTTAATAATTGAGAAGCGTGTAGCCCACTGTGAGCGGTATCTATATTATTTTTTAGAATTTCGAAAACGCGATTATCCTCGGCGCTGTGGCCCAACAAAGTTTGCCTATATCGCGCCAAAATACAAGCGCTTCCTGGAAGCTTTCAGGCAAAGCATCTTCTGCAATTCCCGTTACTCGTCGAAATAGCCAAAACTTTTTGGGCCGAAGCGCCGAGGGTAACTGCGTTTTCGAAATTCTGATAACTGATATTGATATTACTTACGGTGGGCTAAACGGCTCTCAGTAATTAAGGAGCCTAACAGTAATAGGTAAAAGTTAACAAATCAATATTACTTAATCAGCCTGCTAGTTAGTACGTCTTAAAGGTATATTGGCGTTCCACACCGCTGACAATGCTATGACGAAAAAGGCGATCTTCTAACTGTGTAAAAAATTTAAAACTGTGTAAAGTCCTAGGTGAAACACCCTGTACAGACTTAAGGTACACAGCATTATGTTGAGTTTAGCAGGGCAGAACCACGCGTAAACCTAACGCTCTAGAAACCATGCGTCTTAGCTAATCGGCGCCAGTTTGGACGGACGGCGTGTAATCTGCTGGCACTCACCTTCGGGTCGTGGTTTATGGTGCCGTAACATTCCCTTCCCATGTTCTCTACCAGGATTGCGAGTTGGTCTCCCTTCTTGGCGGGTATGAGGTTCGAAAATTTAGCGGACACGCCGCTGGGTGCGTGGTTGTAGTATATAAACTGCTTGCCTCTCGCCTGCACGTAAGCCCTATCTCGCAGTTTGGAAAGGTACAGCCTCGCCGTGCCATATGTGTACACTGCAACCGTAGTTCTATAAACCATAAAACCGTAATCGTGTCTCATTGCCTCGAATGTCAACGGGACTGGAGAATTCTTGCTGTTAAGCCAATTCTTGCCACGGAAGTGGCTCATCATGTCTTCGAGGGATATGTAGTCGTTCAGCTGAACGTTGCCAATGTTAAGCTTAGGCTGGTTCTGAGGCAGTTCTCCGTGGGGCGTAGTCCCCAGGTACTTAGTCGTGAGGTCGCGGATGTCGTGGTAGATGGGTCTGATGTCCCCGTGTTCAGCAACGGGGGCTCCGTAGTCGTAGCTCGTTGTGATTGGATAGTTGTTGCCCTTGGCCGATTTGAAACCGAAGTTGGTGCCGCCGACGAACATGTAGAAGATGACGGAGGCGTTCTGCTTAATCATGAGCTTGAAGGTGTTTATCACAGCCGTTCTTGTCTTAAAGTTGTGCGCCCATCCCCAGTAGTCGATCCAACCGGTGTAGTACTCCACCACTACCATGGGAGCCGGCTTGGGGTTCACTCTTCTCATAACCGCGAACACGCTGGACACGCTGTAATGCGCCGGCACGTTTCCGGTCACCAGTATGTCGCGCACCTTGTCGCACGCGTAAAATGCGTAGTACGGAAAGTCGGTCCGAAAGTAGACGACGTCCTTGCCCATGTGCTTTTCCATGACGGTCAAGAGGTGCTCCATGTAGGCCCTGTCGCACTTCCCGTAGTGGCCGTACTCGTTTTCAACCTGCACCGCAAAGAGGGGACCTCCGTTCTTGTATAAGTGTAGAGCGAGCAGGGGCAGAAGCTTACCGAACCAGCGGTCAACGGCCTCCAGGTAGTTCTTGTCGCTGCTTCGGTACCTCATACTGGGGTGGTCTCTGAGAAGCCAGTAGGGAAAACCTCCGTTGTCCCGCTCACCGCATATGTAGGGTCCGGGCTTCGCCACTGCTAGGAGTCCGTGATTGTTGATCTCCTTTAAGAAGGCGTCTAGATCGTAGTAACCGTCGAAGTTGTAGACTCCCGGCTCCGGCTCGTGCCCGCTCCATTCGATGTAGAAGGCCACGGAGTTGAGACCCGCCATCATGGGCGTCCGGAGGGGGGGGCAAGGGGGGGCGGCTGCACCCCCCTGGAAAATCACTCACTCGAACCGTGAGTGATGGCCGCACGCCAGGGGCGGTGGTGCGCTCAGCCAAAAGGGTAAAAGCAGCCCCGCTTCGACGCTTGGTCACATCTGCGAAATGCCGCGTCCGGGCGCGCGTCGTTCCGCCGTTTTCAAACCACGCCACCGCCAGCTCTGCTGAAGGACGACCTGTTGCAGACATGCAGCGGCACCGGCGAGCATGTGTTTCGAGCCGTCTTGAGATGGGTGTCTGTTTCTTTGATCTCTAGAGAGATAGCGACACGGAGGCAGACAGTGCACAGGGCACAGGTGGTGGTGGTGGTAGTGGTTTATTTAAAAAAAAATAAAAATAAAAAGTGAAGCAAAAGAGTGTTGCCGGCCGCGGCAATTGCTATCTAATATCTTAAGCACCCGAGCTGCAGCCGGCGGAAACGAAAGGGAAAGGGAGAGGATAGTGAGGAGAAGTATAGAGGGGAGCGACAGCGAGAAAGGACAGGGGAGAGCTTTGTACACTATTTACAAAATACAAAAGTAATCAAGTTCGCGCCGCTCGCGCGCTAAGAGGGCACAGGTCGCTCGCTAGAATCAGGATACGTTCGTACGCCGGCCACCGATGAATTCTTGAGGGGGGAAGGACAAATCAGCCGTGTCCACCCCCGCTTTGTCGGGCTGCTCAGGGGCAAGCGGGCGACGAGTTGGCGCCGCCGCCGCTCGCTGTCTCCTCCGATCCACGGGAGAGCTCAGTGCGGTAGAAGCGCCGCTTTCAGAACCTTCGGCAAAGGGGATTAGCTGCTTTTGTTCACGGCGACGCAGTCTCCAGAGGCGCCCCCACACCAGCGTTCCTTGCGTCTTCTCCGAAAACCAGCGCCTTTGGTCAACGCAGCCCGATGGCGCCTGCCTGGCTCGCCTGTCACCTCTGGCTGGGCCTCAAATCACAACAGCGCCCATGTACTGTGCGTGTCAGTGCGTGGTAAAGAGACCCAGGTGGTCGACATTATCCGAAACTCTGTACTACTCCGTCCCTTATAGCCTGAGTCGTTTTGGGGCTCTGAACCCCATAAAAGCACAAAAACAAATTTTCCGACCGAATTAGTTGCCGGTGTCCCTTCCCCTCGGAAGTCGCGCGGCGTTCCTTACACCCCAAAAGTGCGCATTCGTGGATATTGTGGCAAGTAAGCCCTTGCACATGTGCGCGCCTCTGTGTTTGTGCTTCGGTGTTTTTAGTGGCGGGTTGTCAACGAAGGTGAGAACAACCAAGACAGCGGACGAGAAAACGACGAGCGGCGAGCAGTGTGTGTGCGGTTGCTCGACTGTGCGGATGCGCGAGCAAGATGGAGCGAGGTGTATGAAGCTGCGAGCGTGCATTTATCTTGTAAATAAGTTTTCGTTGTATATAGTCATCTTTTGTTTTCAACGTACTCGTTCAACCATTTTTCCAATCAATATATATGATGACTGTGCACTGAGAGCGTGTAATGAAGCACAGAAATCAATTTATCACCCGTGTAACTACGCAATTCGCCCAGAAAAATCCGAGGCGCCTACAGTTGCTGTTCAAGGAAGACTGACTGAGTGACTGTAGTTGCGTGTTTGTGAACATATTGCGCTGTGTGCTGGTCATCAATTCGGGTGAGTCGAGAACCCGTATGCAGTAAGACTGAGCACTTCGAGTATTGATAGTATCTTTTTGCATTTTTATTAATTTTAATTGTTTCTTTGTTGATAAACTCCAATGTATCTCTACAATCCGCGCTTTAATTTGCTGCTTGTAATTTTCTTTCATGTGTGTATTTTACTTATTTTTTATTTATATATAAATAAATAAATTTACTCCGCAAATAGTGCCTTTTCGCTACGAATATACCCCCCCCCCCCTCCGGCGCCAACAACCAATGGGCCCCCCCCTGAAAAAAATTCTGCGGACGCCCTTGCCCGCCATCTTGATCTTGTGCAGGCGGTCTGTCCAGTACTCTCTCGGTACACGGAAGTAGTGCATTTCACCGGCGATGAAGCGGAATGGCTGGCCATCTTTGATGAATTCTCTACGCTTGTGGTCGATGAAGATGGACCGGTTGCCTTTCGAAAGCTCAAAGTTCGTCGCCAAGATGACTATTGCGTAAAAACTAGTGCCGGCATAGACAGCGGCCGCCATACTAAGTGTTCCGGGCTTGGGATGCGAACTGTTATTCAAGGTTGCTGTTTAGCCCGAACTGGCGCTTTATGTAGAAATCGTTGATTATATCGCTACGTGAATCTTGTCTGGGCGGTATTTCTGGTTCCGCTGCATCCAGAGCGGAGCGCTGTGGTTTACGATGAAACGACTCAGATTTGTAGGCTTGCCGGCGCCTACCTGAACTGGATTCTTTTTATTTTTGTTGCACTGTCTATTGGTTATGCCCACTGCGAGTGTCAAAACTGGCACTTGTTTACTACTTTGAGTATCCCATGCGGCGAATTTTGGGATGAAACAGGTCCGTATTTCAGGAACGCAGGTGGGGTAAACACGCGCGCAAAGGAACATTTCCGTGCCGAAGCTCTTGTTCCCCTTTACGTACCATCCGCAGCCCACAGACGGGCCATTAAGTGCTTCTGCCTATCTGATATGTTCCCTGAACCAAATCTGCAGCGCTGCGCGCTCCCTTGATGACGTATTGTGTACGACGCCATCCGAAAAGAGCTGTTCGGTGGAACTTTATGAGTCAGCCTTACTGGCGTCTGTTATAATCTATCATAATACAATCTTCTTAGTATGCATGCCTTTAGTTCATTGGCTATTCCTTGCGTACTGCGGGTGGCTAGGCGATTGGTTAGGTCACGTTATTCCTGCATGCTTAAAGGTGCCCTGCGACGTAGATAGAGCATGGGGTCTTTATTCTTTGCAGAGTAAGGACATTGTGAGTCCTGAACGCGCAATGAGATCACCGAAATCATAATATTTGATATTTTAATCTTCGCTAGAAATGCTTGTTTCGAGCCGATGGTGTCGCAACGCGGCGGCCATTTGCGGCAGCGGAAATGAGGTGGCATCCATATAGGGCGCTGCCTTTCTCATTGGTTGGGCGTCCAGTTTGCATATTGTTCCTTTATACTTGCGAAATGGACCCAAAATATTATGTCTCTGAGTACTGAAAGCTTTTCGCATGCCACAAAAACTGGAACGAAGCAGGGAAAGCGAACGAAAACTAACAAGACTACAGCTAGGGGCGACACTTTCCATTCCGCTTCAAACCTTCGTGGCGGCCAGCGCTGTTCAAAAAACGTTGGCCCAGGCCAGAAAGCGCGCGCGTCGAGACCGGCCGTGACCATACCAAGACGGCAGCGAAAAAAAAGCCAGTCAACACATATTGCCCAAAATTGTGAAGAGAAAGGCCGGACAGGAGACGGGAGTCGAATTTGGGGGGGAGGGGGGCTACCGCTGACAGCCTTCCAGTCCGACTAAAAAAGAAACTTCGGGGAGCTTCCTTTGTCGTTAGTCACCCCTGCCCTGACTACGGCGTCGCGTACACGGGGGGAAGACGCCGTCAAAATGCTCGGCTGTCTACAGCCCCGACAAAGCAAAAACTGCATGCACGCTTCCGCTGCGTGTGCGCTAGGCGCGGTTCTGATTGGTAGCGCCCAATCTCGGTACTGGGTGAGGGAAATGCGCTTTCGTCTGAGCTTTTCATTTCGAATTTTCAGAGTGGAATAACTTTCGTTTGCATTGGCGGTAATCATACCGTTGAGAACGTTCGCGCTATGTATGTTCTTTGGATCTCGGCAGTGATAACTGAGAAGCACCGCGTACGAAACAAGCGTCAAGCAGTGTGTGTGTGTGTGGGGGGGGGGGGGGTGCTTTCTACGTCATCCTTTCCTTCGCTATAGTTTCTGTTTTCTTTGTTTGTTTTTTAGTACGATGTTTACCAGTCACACATTGGGTATTTATTACCTGTAAAAAAGACGTACTGAGGCTTCGGGTATGGCCGCCTTCATGTATAGCGCTGGTGTAAGGCGTAGTGAGCGGACAGGTGGTGGGTAGCTCCTTCCGTAAGGTAGAGATTAGTTTTGGTGGTGGGCGACGGCTTCTGGACAGAGACGGTTGGTGGAGGACTAAAGTGGGTTGGTAATGTAAGATGGCTTTTTTTTGGCGGGTGGTGGTGGGACCAGCTTCTGGAGGGTGAGGGGGGGGGGGGGGTCGGAGGAGTATTTCAGAGTGCAGAGATAGGTGAAGGTCATAGGCGGGTGATTAGTGGGTGGAGATCCCCTTGATGGTGGCGGCGTCATCACGAAACAGACGCAAAAATTTTGCCGAAGTGACTTATAGTAATGCGAATGCATTAAAGAGCCCATCATACAGCTCTTGGTGTAAGGAAACAATCGCTCTTCGTACCTGGGACATATTTTTCTGCAAGTGGTCGATAATTTTATTCATGTCACAGAGTCCATCATACATTTCACTAGTAACAAGGGCTGTTAATGCAAAAGTATAGTGAAGTGCAGTTTCTAAGTCGTCAGACTGGAATGAAAAATGCCTTCTTTTAGGCGCAAAAAAACGATATACTCCGTTGATGACAAAACCTTTTGGTTTGTTTAATACCCACTGTATAGCACTGAGGGGTCTTTGACGGTTATTTATTGGTTCTCGCGCAGGACTATCCCGATAACCTACCTTCTCTAAAAAATAAAGAAAAGAAAAAGCGTTTTCAGGATTTTTGTAGAGAAAGTTTCTCGCTGATGGAGGTGGGGCTTAAATCAGTAAAACTTACCACATTATCCCAAGCTCGCCACAACTCTTGTCAGTGCCACAACGCCTAGATTATGCCGTGGTGAATGGGACCTGACCCCCAAGTCAGAAGTGTATCCTACAACGTTTTATTATTGAGGCATTGAGCAGAAGTTCACACAGATCTTATTTCCTCACACGTTGTGTTCTTTCTGGAGTCCACGCTAATTCCAAGCGCTCCTCGGGTTTGTCTCAGGTCAGACGTCGCTTTCTTTTTGAACGAAGAAGTTGATGGGGCATTCGGTAGACTTACTGCGCGGCTATTGGCTTTATGCGACATTAAATAGGAAACAGGGCTGTTTCCTGTTTAATGTGACATGGCATCCCATATCTCAGGAGAGCTACCGCAGCGATATGCGGTAAGAAGGACATAGTATTTTAGAAAACAACATGTTGTTTATTAGATTGAAGATGGAGCACCAGTTCACGCTTGGTCCTACGCCATTTAGAAAAAGGAATTAGATGTCGAAAGAGGTGGCCCACGGTTGCTAGGCATTTCGCGGTAGTTCAAAAGGGGGGGAGGGGCTTGCTGACTGAAGTGGCTTACTGGGGCAACGATGAAGAACCTCTAACTCTCATAGTCCAAGAAGGGCTTGTTGACAAAGCTGACCCCGCGTTGACCTCGTTCGGGTAATTCATCGACCTCCATCACGACAACGCTGTTCTCTTTGGGGTACGGTTGCAGGAATACGGCAGGCACGTATAGCCTCACTTGAGGACCAAGCTTGGGCCAGTACCGGCCAAGGTTGATGCCGTTGACGAAGACAACGCCCTTCGTGTAGTTTGAAGGGTCCAGGAAGGTGTCCAGGAGCCGCTGTCCCTGCGGTATCACGAAGGAGCCGTGAAAGAAACATGGAGCGCTTTTGCAACCCTTTCTTCGTCTTCTCGCCAAGAAGTTCACTAGCTCGGAGATTTCCGCGGTTCGTGTCAGCGGCACCGCTTCCATGGTCCAGCCGGTCACATTGACTCCGTCTGCGGTCACTCTTCTGATTCCCTGAAACGGAAAATACCAACGTGGGGTTTAATGAAGAAAGAAAAGGTGCAGTAATCGTCCCACTCAAGGTACGCACCGAACCGCGTCTTAAGGGAGGAGGTGAATGGAATCAGAGGGAAAATGGAGTATCCGCAGTGGAGGGCTCCAGATTATTTTCCGCCTCCTAGGGAACCTGCAGGGATGTCTCCCAGCACATTTCACATGAACGGATTTTTTTTTTGCTTTTTGCTTTTTGCCTCCACCCATGTGTGGCCTCCACAACCAGACACTCAATCCGCGGCTTCAGGCTTATCTTGCGCGCAGATGTTGCTGTGGAGGCTTTGCGCTGTAGGTTAACCTGACTTCAAACAGTGCCGAAACGGAGACGACTATATGCTGGGAAAACACAGCGCAAAGCGCAGGACAAGGATTGACACGCACAAAAAAAAATTAATAGTAATTAAACACGCAGTAACTCGGATGATATGAGTGCTAGCTCTGTTAGGCACAAATGCATTTTAATCCCATTTGCTCATAATCAATACCACCCAGATAGGCTTTCCTCCATGCTTCGCGTCCTCGGTGAATCCGAATCACGCGAAAGCCAGAACGCAAGAAACTGGAGATAACTGGGCAGCAATTTTCTTTTGGGGAGGTTGAGAAAATGATTAGTAATGCGAGATGTTTAAATGCTCTTCAAAAGTAATTTTTTTTCTTGTATGGTTGCAGTGTTCTCACCTTTGGGTCCTTGTTCTTGGGGCCGAAGTCCTCCCGCCCCATGTTTTCAACTAATATAGACAACTTTTCATGTCCCCTCTTCAAGGAGACGTTCGCACACACTTTGGGCTTCTCGCCCTCGTTGAAGATGAACGATTGGAATACATGACGATCGCGTCTCACGAACAAGTGCGCCCGATCACGCAGGCCGTGGAGCGTGACGTTGTAGATACCCGTGCGACGCACCTTAGTCCTCGCTTTGTACATCACAAAGCCAAAGTCCTGGCCAAACTCCTCGAACGTCATTGGATGTTGAGACCTTGCTCGCTTTAACAAACGTTTCCTTCTAAAGTGCTGCATCACTGTGTCCAGTGGAGTTCCTTCGTCCAGAAGCACAGCGCCGAGGTTGAGCTTGGGCGTTCGACCCGGAAGCTTCCCCCTTGGAACTGGCATATAGTTGCGGATGACTTTTCTTATCTGGAAGTAGTAAGGTCTGGGGTCGCCATCTTCCGTGAGTGGTGCGCCGTAGTCGTAGCTGCTGACAAGAGGAGATTCGTTGCTCGTGCCTGCTTTGAATCCAAAGCTGGTTCCGCCGTGGTACATGTAGAACACCACATTGGCACCCTTGTCCATCAGCTCCTTGAAGGTCCTCACGATGATGCTTGGATCGTCCACGTTGTGACTGTAGCCCCAGTAGTCCATCCAACCAGTGTAGTACTCTGGTATGAGAATGGGACCGCCGGGTCTCACCATGGCCTTACGGATCTCCTCGAACGCGTCGGTGATGTTGGACTTGGCGTTAAGGTTGCCGGCCACAAGAACGTCTCGCACCTTGTCGCATTCGTACCTGGACTCCACCGGAGAGTCGCTTCTGAACATGACCACGTCTTTGCCCAGAAAGCTCTCCTGCAAAGTCAGCATGAACTCCATGTAGTTGGGATCGCAGTACCCGTCCAAGTGACCATATTCGTTTTCCAGTTGAACCATGATGATGGGCCCGCCGTTCTTGTAGAGGTACGGGACCAGCATGGGGAAGAGGACACTGAACCACTTTTTCACTTCTTGCACGTACTCCTTCTGCAACGTGCGGTACCGTATGTCGGGGTGTTTTCGCACTAGCCAGTACGGATAGCCGGCGTTATCGATCTCTCCGCAGACGAATGGCCCCGGCCTCACCACGGCTAATAGGTCGGCCTTCTTCACGGCTTCCAAGAAGGCGGTCAGGTTGTAGACGTCGGCGAAGTTGTATACGCCGGGTTCCGGTTCGTGACCGCTCCAGTCGATGTAGAAGTCCACAACGTTAAGGCCTCCCATCCGTAGCTTGTGCAGCCGGTCGTCCCAGTAGGGTTCTGGTACCCGGAAGTAGTGCATAGCACCTCCTACAATCTGAAAGGGCCGGCCATCCTTCAAGAACGTATGCCTTTCGTAGTCAATAGAGAACGTTCGCGCACTCTCCGTTTGCCTGAGGTAAAGAAGAATTAGGGAGCTCACTGCGAGCAGCAAACATATCGGTCTCATTTCAGGCACTTTGTTACCCCAGCCGCGAGTGCCTTCACGTGCACACTTGTTGAGTGCAGTGCCGTTCCCTTGCCTACTTTCTGACGCTTTTCTTCTCTTTCTTTTTTTGTTTTCCCAGCGAAATTTCCCAGCACCTGCGGCCACTCGTTTCCTGCTTGCGAGAGTCCCTGTCTTTTCCGTCGTTATTTCTTACCAGGGTTCCCGCTTTTAAATGCGCTCTTTGGAAGAGCGAATAGACACCTACCTGTCGTTCGTGCATGTCGTCATATAGCTACAACCTTTCTGGCGTCGTCTCCTTACTCACCGAATTCCAATTTTTGCACAGAAGCAAGTAGAGGTATCGAGCCCGTTTTAGAGCAGCTGTCTCGAGCCAAAAACGAATGCTATAAACTGCGAGGAACACACTCTGCAATCGACATCCTTACAAAGAGTTAGCACAATACGGGACCGTCGTGTAAACACCACGCTTGAAACGCGTGTATGTTCGATTTCGTCGCTGTCAGTTTCCACCTAGGATTCATTTTCAGAGCTTCATGCGAGTCGTAAATGTCGTTACATCGCTCAGTTTTTGCGTAGAAGATGAAAATGCAGGTGTTATTTATATTCGGCAGCGCGCGAGTGGTCTCTATATTTTTCTTCACGTTGTCCCTGCTAGTTCTCTTTCGGCCAAGTTGCATGGTTCTTTTGGGAAGTGTGTAACATGGCGCCCGTTTCATCTCGTAATATACGCAGCTGCATTTGACGTTATGCATGCTCCTGTTCACTTCGTACAGTATTTGTCAAAAGTAACCAGGCTTCTTCGTTTGCTTCTAGCTTGTATAGTGGAGCCCTCGTGGCTTTCCTTAAGATCAAAAGGTGTTGGAAGGTAAGAAGACCCCCAGTCCTTACCTATAACGACTATTTCAGCTTCAGGGAAGCCAGTAAGCTTTCTACTGTATACGAGCTAGAAGCAAACCATGCAGCCTGGTTACTTTTGACAAAGACTGTACATGAGCAGGTGCGTAGCTAGTGCAGTGTCCGCATACCGGGAAGTACGAAAACCTCCGGCTGTTCACCCTCCCCTAGACGGAAATGTCGCTAGCATTCATACGAAAATTTATTGAAAAATTTAAAGTACACGAAAAGTTTCATATCGGAAAAGTACATTAGCCCATATGATTACGACGATTAGATGATACAGACACTTGGACGACGTGTAACGTATACCCTTAAGAGAGTACAATGGGATAGCATCGTGTCGAACACTCCGCAGTGGTGTAGAGGTAGCGCATTCGTTACCACATTCGTTAGACACCGGTAACGACATTCGATAAACACCGCTTGACTACCTTCTTTCTTTTAAGCAAAACTGCTCTTCTTTCTACGCCGCTACTCTGTCGACCAATGGCCCTCTTTCGTGACAGGACCGAAGACTGCTTTTATCCTGAACGGGGCCTATAATGTTATTGCAGAATCCTGCGTAATCAACTTTGCATTTGGGGGTTTTAATTTGCCTCCGGTGTTTGGTGTTCTGCGGACGGTCCTTTGCTGGTCACGTAACATCTTTTACGGTCACGTGACACCATCTCGAGCAATCTGGGAATTTCCTGACACCGGACATCGGGGGTGTTTCGGTGTTTCGAAGTGACGACAACTCCAATGTTATCGCTTTAAAATGCATCGTTCAGACGGGCCCGACCCCCATTTGTTCTGCGACTCTTGTTCCGATATAACAGTTGTTGCCGCGGTGCCAGAGGAAACAACCAGACCTCACAACACCACATGCATAATACGAGCAGTAGGAGGTAGCACTGTCCCACCACGGCCTGGACGATCAGCTCAACCTGATCCGGCGGCTCCGCAAAGCAGCGGAAGCCACTGGCGTCCTGAAATGAGAATGCCGACCATTTTACTCGAGATATTCCCTGTTTGTTCAATAAACGTTTTATCTCTCTCACTCTCTCTCAACGTTTCTGGATGGTTTGGGTCACATGGAGCCTTGTTAAAGGATCGCGTTCGAATGAACAAATGAGGCTGACGACAATGGTCCGTGAACACTGAACCACAGGAAGGACTGTGTTCCTATGATGCGCGTAGATTGTCACACTGGAGAAGGTCTTCTCTAAAAGCCGTCGTTATTCTGTAGGGGGCGTTGTATCTTTTCGCTACTTGTTCTCATCATACATTTTTGTCTGTAACAACTCAGAACTCGAAGTCTGACCTGGTGGTTTGGGCTGCCTCTGACGAGGGTGGGCTGGCGCTGCCGATATCGTCCGTGGCTAAGATCGGCAAGCGGACGCAATATTTAGGCCTCTACAAATGCTAGCTGATTGCGGCTGCTACCTAATGTACACTCAAATACCAGCAGCCTGTAGTGCAGCGCATGTTGGAGATGCTTCCAATTCAGATCTTACAAGTCTCAAATAGCAAGCACAGTGGGATCCCAGCATCATCATTCGAAAAAGATACTACGAAAAGGTTCATTTTTAGAGGAATCCCCACAGTGTCGGATGCCCTACTTAGGTTTTCGAAAACTACTTCCTAGCTTCAATCTGAGCTAAAACCAAATCTAAATAACATCATCATACGTTCTTCAGCGTGTCAAGCGTTTCCATCTATCGCCTGCAGTAGGCAGGAAAGTTGTCATCTCCATACATCGCGCAATTCGCAGGCGTACTTCATCCAGTGTGACCCTGTAGCAATATGTACAGGCTCGACCATTCATAGCGGGAACACCTGAGCGTGTGGCACCAGCTGCCGTCGCCTTGAATGGACATCGTGGCAGGGCCCAGGCACTGTGACAGGGCACTAGCAGTGTGAGCAGAACAACCACGCACCCGTGTTCCAGCTAAACTCGATCACCCCTGTACGTCGGCTGAACGCTGGGCAGGCACAACTTCATGCTCACTCTTTTGGGCCTGTTCACGCATGCGCAGTGCACACGAAGCGGGAAGTAACACGTTCCAGGCGTACATGTTCTATAGGAGTAGAACTCTTGTATGGGCTAGTTGGTACATGACTAGTTGGTTGGTACTTTTGTAATGTTCTAGGAGGCCTGCGGCATATTACGCTGGTGTACGCAGTTGTCCGAAGTTTGTTGCCCAAAACTAAGTATCGCGATTAAAAACGTGCTTTCCGTCCCGTTCACCTGAAGCCGAAGAAGATGAAAACACGAATTGATGGAAGCGAAAACGGCATGAAATAAGCGCAACGGCTTTGCCAGGTTTATCAGCAGTAGAAATTATTCCGTTCTTTCTTCCCTTCTCCTGCGACTATTCCGCTACATCATTTGTCTTCTCGTTTTACCCGTAAAAATTCAGGGGGCACTTTGACTGTCTAAAGTGCGTAGAGGCGAAAGCGTTCTCCTCACCACTTTCGCTGCTTCTGTGGCACTGGTGGCGTCACATATAATTGAGTACTAATTCCTAAGTGATGACAAATCACTAATTAATGGCTAATTACTGATTAATGCCCGAATACTAATTAACTGCTAATTAATTACTCTTAAACTTCGCCTTTAGGAGTGAAACGCGGCAGCGTGTTGTAGCGCTGCCAAGGAGTCCACGGAACGCCACCACCCGTTCTGCGCGATGCCTTGCCCTTTGAACGCAACGCTTTTTGAGGAAAGGAAATGGCGCAGTAATTCTCTGTCATCTCGGTGGACACCTGAACCGCACCGTAGAGGAAGGGAGGAAGTGGGAGTGAAAGAAGACAACGAGGGTCCCGTAATGAAGAAAATGAAAATTGTATTTGAAGAAAGGAAATTCCGCAGTTACTGTCTCACATATCTCGATGGACCCCCGTCAAAATTCGGGGGGCACTTTTTTGACCTTAAGTGTGGTCACTGATCTGTGGTTAACATTTTAAGCTTCGCCTCTAAGAGTGGAACGCGACAGCGTCTTGCAATGCTGCCAGGGAGTCCATAGAACGCCATCGCCCATTCGGTTCTACGCCTCGCTCGTCGGTAAATTGGTTTTTGAAGAAAGGAAATGTATCTGTCTCTCATATCTCGATGAACACCTAAACCTCGCCGGAAGGGAAGGGAGGAGGATGGGAGTGAGCGAAGACACCGTATTCACTAGACGCGCCTTTGTTCATTCCAAACCTTCGAGCTGGCGGGGCGGAGTGGATAGCATGCTCGTCTCGCACGCCGAAGACGTGGGTTCGATCCCGAGCTCGACGAATTTCCTACTCGGTTTTATTTATTTATATGGCCTGACTAGAAAAGTTAATTAGGCTAATTGGGTAATTAGCAATTAACTAAGCTCAGTCCCACTTACTTGGAGCATCACTATACGATCCCTTCAATTGGTTGCATGGTTACTAGCCAAAGTACAATTGGCCCCGTTTGAAATTCGCGCACTGTGACGTCATGACCGTTTAGACCAATTGAAAAGCGTGACATTTCTGTCGACAACTGCTGCTTACAACATGAGCCATTAAAGGCTTTCGCCTTAAAATTGGAAGCTATTCGAAACGCGTATAAGGACTGCTCCTCTAAATCTCTCTTTAAAAGGACTCGGTAGCGCAAAAGAGGCCTTCAGTTGCTTATTTTCATTTCCTTCTCTCTTTCGGAAAAGAAGCCCATTAATGAAAAAAGCAGTTTTTTGCTGGTTTTTTTTTTCGCGTCTCACAATCTACAGAAACCTCTTCTCTCAAACTCTGACGCATTCTGATAGCTGTCCCTCCGGCTTCCAGCACTGCTGCTGAGCCAGGAACGTCGAGTTCCAAATGCCGTACCTCTACCGCTGTTATTGAATATCATAAAAATGCACTTGCCCCTTCTATATCGTTTCGTCTCTATTTTCCATTTAAAATTCGCAAGTACACCTTATCTTTAATTCAAGAAATGACTCGCAGCGCAACTTATGCAGTTTGGTATTCCAGCTTGGAGCTACTACCTGTCCTGTCTCTGTCAAACCACAGCGGCGCTCTAGTGGTTTAACCATGCGCCTCGCATTCGGGAGGTTCGGGGTTCGATCCCCAGCGCCGCCAGGTACTTACAGGTGTTACAATGGGTACAAGCTTTCAACTGGTCTAGTTCTCGGATTCTTTAGGGTGATTCGCTTGGGAAATGGGTCTTTGACCCCGCCTTGAGTAGAAGAAAACACCTTCTTCCATGGTGTTCTTTGGTCACAGATGCCCTTGCGCCGTAAAAATTAATCATCATCATCATCATGTCCCTGTGAGCATGAGTGTTAAGTATTTATGCCGAAAGCTGAGAACAAGAGGTTTGTTTGTTCGTCGAAAGCTAGATGGTGTTGATACACCTCGCGCACATACAGTCGTGAGCAACTTGACAGAGAATAAACTTTTTGCACAAAATTTGCTTATTTCCCGACCAAATTTGAGAAGGAAAAGGAGAACTATAGTTAGAAAGCAGAAAAAAACTGAGCATGTCGCACATGGTTGTGGAGTAATCAATACATGACTGTTCAAACTTTGTTCCTTCTCAAATTGCTCACGACTCTGCATATCACCCCCTTCTACTCTGTACCCATGAAGGCTATCCTCAGTGCATGGAAAAAATTACTTGCCCCACCGATATCTCCATGTCCGGAACAAATAGAGGACATTCCTCCGATTCACCATCTATCTTCGGAGCAACTCCACTGCGCTGTCTCCTTCTACAAACTTTGATGCGAAAAAGAAACATTGTGCCTTAATAGAAAACAGTGCCACGCGCAGAACAAAATGTTTATTGTGCAAAGACTTGAAAGTGCCGCTCAGTTCAACGGGATGACAATGTGTTACGACGATTAAGCACTGGTCACAGAACGTGTCCACATTTTCGTTATCGCGCTGTCCCTCTAAGGATGTGGTCTTCCCGTTTCCGCAGTAAGGTACGGCCTGTCGCTGAAGCTGACACCTCGTTCGCCTTTGTCATTGCGGATACCCTCCAGCTCGAACATGATCAGCTTGTTCTCCTCAGGGTGCGGTCTCAGGAAGACCCCCGGAACGTACAACCTGATCTGCGGCCCGACAGCTGGCCAGTAGCGTCCCAGGTTGATGCCGTTGATGAAAACGATCCCCTTGGTGTAATTGGATGGATCGAGGAAGGTGTCCAGAGGCTTCTTTCCCTCAGGGAGCGTAAAGGTTGCGTAGTAGAAGCGCGGCGTGCCGTCCTCAACTTTTTCGCCTTTTTTCTCGAGAAGAGTCATGAGCTCGCTGATGTCCCTGTTGTGAGTCAAGGGCAACGCCTCCATCTCCCACTCGGTGATGTTCACGTCGTTCACAGTGACGTTCAGTATGCCCTGGTCAAAGTAACGAGAAAAATACACTGCATTAGAAATGGCACCCAGCACTAAACAACAGTATAACAGTGTTAAGAATTACGAGAAAACGTTCTAATGTTTCGTCGTAACGACTGATTTTTCTGTTCTTTTGTCATATTTCTTGATATTGTGTAGTTTTTTCTCTAGTAATTTGCCGTATCGTGGAGTACTTTTCTGTATTATTACACAAAATTATGTGGTTGCTACAAATTAATGGGCAAAAAGATTACAGAAAATCGAGTGTGAAGACAGACAATTTTCTGTTGTTTTAGGCCTGGGCATTTCTGGAAGTTGGCTTGTATTCATGATGGGGAAAGATAGCTAGATAGAGAGGGGAAAGGCAGTGATGTTAACCGGAAAGGACTCCGATGGGGAAAACAGCGCTTGAGGTAACGCACTAGTAAAAGGTGAATTCAGGACAAGGTCTAAACTTTCATTCAGGTGCAGAAAAAACTGCCCAAGTTCAAAATTTCTTTTACTTGTCCTTCGTCTCAAGCGCTGTTTTTTTTATTAGGAAGTCGGTAGTCACTCTCGCGCTTTTTCGCAATGTTTGTTGGCCGCACAGCTTTCAATCTGTGCCTACTTTCCCGTTTATCCGAAAACAAAAGCGCCTGTTTGCGGACAATATCGCACCTTTTTCGCAGTTAATTGCAATCCATCTTGACACTGCGAAAGCACTGCAGCACAATTTTTTTTATTCCTTGCTGACCTGATGAAGGTCATCAGCACAGAGGGTGCTTTCTAGAATCTCTCTTGCCTGGTCACGTGATCATTTGAAACCTTGGAGTGGCCGCTTTCGTGGGTGAAATATCCAGATGCAGTAATAGATATTATCGCCATGACAAAAGAAGAGAACTTTAGATGCATTTCTTATGATAAAATTAGTTTCAACGTTGAGTTAAAACTGTTACGAAGTACAGTCGAACAACGCTATAGCTAAACGGTTTATAACGAAATGATGGATATGACAAAAAAAATGGTGATTCCTCTTGGAAGCTCGGTAAGCACAGGCTATAACGAAGATACGGCTGTAACAAATTAATCGCCGGCCCCATCAACTTCATTATAACGAGGCTGAACAGTATTAATTATTTCCTACTTGTACCTAAAACCCTCAGGCCTGCATTACGATTTCCTGACAGCCCTCACTAAAAGAGAACTTTGTTCCTTGATCGCAGTAAATTTCAAATGCGCCTATGTATATATGCCTTCTATATGCAGGTTTTGGGCCGCAGCGGTGGCTCAGTGGTTATGGCGCTCGGCTGCTGGCCCGAAAGACGCGAGTTCGATCACTGCTGCGGTGGTCGAATTTCGATGGAGGCGAAATTTTAGAGGCCCGTGTGCTGTGCGATGTCAGTGAACGTTACAGAAACCCAGGTAATCGAAATTTCCGAGCCCTTCACTATGGTGTCCCTCATAGCCTGAGTCGCTTTGAGACGTTAAGCCCCGACAGACAAACAAACAAACTATCTGCAGGTTTTTTTTGTATGTTCCGTATGAAGACCCGTATCCTTCCTAAGATGTGCTCTAACTACGCCTCTCATCTAACCACCAGTTCACTGTAGCGGTACCCCAACCGAGCTGAGCCACGCTTGCGAGGAACAGTGGACTAGGAGAAGACTTAGGGAGGCTTACCTTCGGGTCGCGGTTCTTCGGACCGAAGTCCTCACGTCCCATGTTTTCCACCAGAATGGAGATCTTCTCTCCCTTCTTGAGCTTGACGGTAGCGTTTTGCTTCACGTCGAGGTGGCTCGTGTCAAAGCAGCGCATCAGATGGCGTTCGTCCCGAACATACAGCTGCGCCATGTCACGGAGCCCATGCAGTATCATTAAGTACTCTCCGTCCAAATCCGCCCTCACCTCAGTTTTGTATACGAGGAACCCAAAGTCTTGACCGACCTCCTCGAAGGTCATCGGATACGTAGAAGTCGCTTGCTTAAGCCATTTCTTCTTTCGAAAGTGGTCCATGACGTCATTAAGGACCATGCTGCGAGACATCTCCACCGCGTCTAATTTCATCTTCGGAGATCCCTTGGGAAGTTTTCCCTGCTTGAGTGGGATGTACTTGCCGATTGCAGTTCGTAGAGTAAAATAGTAGGCTTTGGGATCGCCGTCCTCACCTATTGGTGCGTCGTAGTCATAACTGGTGACGAGCGGCGATTCGCTGCTTGTAGCGGCCTTGAAACCGAAGCTGGTGCCTCCGTGGTACATGTAGAAGATGACGTTACCACCGTGCTCCATCATCTTCTCGAAGGTCCCAATGACTGCTGGTGGGTAAGCGGGGTTGTGGTTCCAGCCCCAGTAGTCCATCCAACCCGTGTAGTATTCTCCTATAACTACCGGTGCTCCCTTTTTCACCTGGGCCTTGCGGATGATGTCAAAGGCCACGGTCACATTAGCCTTGGGGTCGCAGTTACCGGCCACCAATATGTCACGCACCTTGTCACACTCATACCTACTCATGATCGGCGCGTCGGTGCGGAACATTACGACGTCTTTACCAAGCAGCCTCTCTTGAAGAGACAGCATGAATTCCATTAACTTCGGGTCGCAAAAGCCGTCCAGGTGACCGTACTCATTTTCCACTTGGACCATGATTATGGGCCCTCCGTTCTTGTACAGAAACGGCTCTATCATGGGAAGCAACTTTTCGAACCACTTGGTAACCTCCTGCGTGTACTCTTTCTCCATGGTTCGGTACTGCATGTTGGGATACTTGCGTAAAAGCCAGTAAGGGAAGCCGGCGTTGTCAATCTCGCCGCAGATGAACGGACCTGGTCGCAGTATGGCCAGGAGGTCTGCCTTCTTGATGGCCTCCAGGAAGGCGACCACGTCGTAGTTGTCGATGAAGTTGTACTGCCCCGGTTCCGGCTCGTGGCCACTCCAGTCGATGTAGAAGTCTATGACGTTGGGACCACCCATCCTCAAGGTGTGCAAGCGGTCATCCCAGTAGGCCCTCGGAATCCGGAAGTAGTGCATAGCGCCCCCCACGAACCGGAAGGGCTGGCCGTCTTTCATGAACGTCTGCTTCTGGTAGTCGATCGTAAAAGACCTCTCCGCGTGCGACGGTCGTGCAGAAAAAAGCATGACTAGAGCAGCAAGCGCACAAGATCTCATCTTCTGTGGCTTCTTCGTACAAGTCGAAAAATCGGAACTCCAGCGGTGTTCGGCGAAAATTTGTTGCCTTCGCGTCGTGCCTACGCGTCTATTTGGAGCACCGGTGAGGCGCCTGTTTACTGGGACTTCTCGCCGCGACGAAAACTGCGCGTCCCTCCGTCGCTCGTTGTGAGTCCCCGGAGAATTCGCCTATAAAAATGTCTACGAATGAATGTTTTCCTTGCGTGCGGTAGAACGTTTCATTCCTTCCAGTTCGGTGTTTGGCACGTATAGGTTTTACTTTCTAGCTTCGGCTCATTAGTCATCCTGCAGTGACTAATTGCCGACTTGCCTTGTGTAGTAAACGTTCGAGGATATTTTTGATTTTGTGCTATTCCTAGCAGCACCGAACGAAGCCAAATATAGCCATTACGTCTGAGGCGCATACACAAAAAAGTGGCAACTAGAATTTTTTTCGGCGTGACTGATTTGTTTTGAAATACGCATACAACGACGACTAAAGGTTGCTTTTTTTCAGTTCCACAACCTCATTCACTCTGTTAGAGGTTCAGGTCGATCATGCTGTTTTACAAATGCCATTTTTGCACCGTGGCTAGGTCTTCGTATGAGAGCGTTGTGCTCAATATACCCTTCGGAGAAGGAGCATTCAGATTGCAAATAAACTATGTGTCTATTTACAGCTGGATGCATATTGCTGCATATACGTTTCTGCGAGAGGTGTCCTTCATCTTCCTGCTGTTTTTCGATCCTTTGGGTGAGTTTCCTTGCGGAGCATGCTATGCGTGCGTCATGAGCTCTCCGAAGAAACCTTGGCTTCCATCAACCCGTAGCGGATAGTCCTCTCATCCTAAACATGGGCAAAGCTCTTGTCCTTAGAACCTCGAATTCGCTTTGGAATGCTTCGGTGGCAAACTTACTTTTCGCCCGTCTTCCCAAAGTTTTGGAAGTGATGCCGATGTCATTTCACGAACATATTTATTCTAGGTAGCGTGGGTGCCATGCTGAATCACTCCTCAACAGTACAGCCTCCAATATTTTACGGTGTACAAGGAGCTCTTTTGAAAAGTATTCCTGCCCTCTACTTTCTCTTTATTTCTCCTCTCTTTCCGTGGTATTGTGTGTTCGCAGTTTGAAGTAGATGCTACAAAGGAGGGCTGAGTTATTAAACACACTGAAGTACCCCAAGCGACATCCCACACTGCAGCGACGTAGATAGATGACGCACTATATAGTCGCGAAGCAATGCACTTTCCAAAGCGAAAACTGTATTAATTGAGATATCTATTTGATAGTATCACACTCACAGTTTCTCTCGAACAGTTCCTAATAACAAAGAAATATAGATTCGGTGTTTTATTCCGACCCAAAATATATTCTGTATACAGCTTCCTTCGCTCAATATTATACTCCGCTCGAACAACAAGCCTTTCTCGACTATTGTCAACGCAGACGGGACGGGCGTTCGGTAAAGAATGGCAGGAATGAAGCCATAACTGCTGCCTTTGAGCAACACGCAATAACTGACGCTCACAAACGAAGCAATGTAAAAAAAAACACCTCTGTGGTGCCCCATGTGTCCTAGTTTTCAATAACCAGTGCTCTAAAGCTTGGTTACGTCTTCCTCATTAGACTTGCAGGAATATGCCATGTAAAGAAACAGGAAAAAAAAAACAAACTCTGAGGAGGTCTTCGTTGCGAGCGCCGAAGCAGGCGAAGCGTATTGGTTCATCTCGAATGAATAGAATCTTGGAAGGAAGTCGTTAAGGAATCGATAAAACGAATGTTATAACTTATAAGAAATCAGAACGTGGCGTGCGTGGTAAGCTATGCGAAGAAATATGTCGCTGCTGCCGGTGACAATGCGCGAGAGCGGGAGAACCAGGTTCATTCGCTGCTTTCAAGTCAACATTTATTCGTTTTTTTTTTTTTTTGCCCAGATCAAAAGAGGCGCATGCGCACTTGTTCCATTTGCACCCCGTCATAGTCTAGTTTTGCATGACATAATGTGTATGCTTTATCAACTTTATCAATGGATAGCAAGCGCGTCATGCTTGACCCGAACTTCTTCAAAGAAGCAGCACAAGCGAGCGATAAAGAAAAGTGAGCGCGAGAGCCAAAAAATTCACACGGACACGTAATTACGTTATGAGTTGGCAATGCGACAGCGTTTGAAGCTTTTGAAGTCTCTGCCGGACGCGACTGATGTGGTTTGTAAGATCCGGGTTGCCTTTCCCGAGCTCCCCCCTTACACTGCCTGCCACCCGGGAATTATGTGACGTTCCATTTTAGTGCGAAAGCAATACTTCACTATCAAAGATGAAAAATCCGGAGTATGTGTGAAGCCCCAACCTTTAGCCTTGACCTTGAGAAGGCTAAGTCGGGCTGGTTGGTTCATGTAGAACTAAACGACGAAACAGCGCCCCGTTTCTGAGCGCTGTTTCATCGATTCCTTGACCTTTGACCCTTGAACTTTAACTGTGGCCTTGATCTTGCATGCGGTTGCCTTTGAGGTGGTGTTGCCTCAAGTGCTTTCGCAGGTCCTAGTCGGTGTAACTATGTTGAAACCCTACCATTCCCCCCCCCCCCCCCCCCCACTAGGGCTTCCAATCATATATCGTCCTTAATAAGGAACAAATGCCAAGTTCCTTTGGTTACAGGCTGGCGATTAGGTGCCTTTACGCCGTTCACAAAATGTTTCCTTAACATTGTGGAAAAGCTTAGTGCGCCGCATGGAATGACCTTCCATGGCTCCACACCGTAATTCGAATTGACATCAAAAACAGCGAACACAGCTCCAATGTATGGTACAACACTGTAGTGGACAGCGCGAACACGAACAGATGCTTGCGCACAGAACTGTAACCGACCAGGTTATCCCGAAATTTTTGTGAGACGCCTTCGTGGTTCCTTCGGCTTCTGCTTATCTTCGACGCCTCCTCGGTACGGCTTTTCCGGCAGACACTGTGAGGTCTTGACGAGTGCGGTAGCATTAAAAACCTAATCGGGAAACGAATGTGTCGTTGTTCATAAAATTCGTCCATTGGCTGGACAGAGGTAACGTGACCAAACCGGATAATTCCCATTGGCTGGAAAGAAATCACGTCACCAGAGAGGACAGTTCCCATTGGCTGGAGGGAAGTGACGTTTCCAGAAGAAAAGTGACGTCACCAGACCGGAAATGACATCGCTTGTACAGGCATCAACGGCTTATAATGCTATCGCATTGCCAACACATAGTGTATTTTGGTGTCCTTGTTAAATTTTGACCTTGCAGTCTGCGTTGCACTTCGCCCTCTTTGCCGGACCTGAGCCCGTTGGAACGCTTGCTGAACAGCAGGTTCTGTTATCGCCGCCGGCTGTTCAACACAGTAGCGTCGAAGAGAAAGACGATGCGGCTTCGCGCTGACAAGCGCTTGACGCCAACCAATGGGCAGCGCCCTTCCCATTTCCTTCTCGCCATCTACTCCCTCTTCCCATTCATGTATTCTTTGCGGGCTCCGACCGTCAGATTACTGTCGCGAGAATAGATGGAGTAGATGCAGCATAAAAAAAAAGTTGTCATGATATTTCCGTGATGGATGCCTTGAATTGCCTGCGAAAAGATCGTGTCTACCGAACCAGTACTAATTCCCCCGATTCCGCAGCGACGTGAAAGGCACTTGCAGACCTACAATCATTCACATATTCATGTATTTCACCTGGCGGCACATTTTTTTCCCACTTTATTTCATCTGACCGGCCTGTCCACTCGGGTCGCCTTCCAAAGACTACCTGCCGTGCTTGTACGAAGCTGGCGACCATTTGACAGCCGCCGATGGCGGCTCACACTCCCCGCACACATTATTCACGCACTCATGAATACTCGCCAGCACTGTTGCGTCCTTTCACGGAAAATTCGATCCGGCACGACGCTTGATGCTGTGTTTCGTTCCAGCCTTTGCCACCGAGTGGCCTTCAAGCGCCCCGATGCTATATCAGACTGCAATGCAAAGCCACGGGTCTCGTAAGGACTTCCCAGAAGTATGACGCAATATCTGCTCGAAAAATTGCAATACCGTCTTTATGCTTATGCTGACAACTTATCAATGCCCTTTGTATTATGCATCAAAGAGGGTTGTGGTGGTGCGACAGTTTTATTAAAAACCTTTTTCTTTACGTCAGGAATTTAGCAGACCCTGATACAAGGCGAGCACGCGTTGCATGGTCAGGTCCAGGGAGACGAGCCGGATGGGGATAGACACGAAGGGGATAGGAGACGGACTGGAAGGCTGCGTGGCACTGTGTAACGCAGTGTCCTCTATCTGTGTATGTGTGTGTGTATCGGCGGTACAGCGTTTGGCTGGTGTATACGATTGAATTGTATTCGGCGACGTATGCGAGCTTCATACATAGAACACACGAAACATGAAATCCACGCCGGGCGTCATTTTTCAGCCAAAAAAAAAGTAGAATGCATGGCTGAGATGGACCGCTACCGACCTGTACGTGAGCGTTTCTGTAGTTTACTGCTTGTGCGTGGCAAGTGCCAGTTTGTTAATGCATTAGAAGCCCCATGGGGGGCCAAAATGCGTGACATTCGTAAAATTCGCCAATTGGCTGGAGGGACGTTACGTCATCAGACCGTAGCATGCATCCCCATTATCTGGGGGGAAGTGACGTATCCTGAGAGGAACTGACGTTACATCCGGTAAAGGCATCAACAGCTGCTAAGGCTATCGCATTGACAAGACATATTGGAATTAGGTGTTCCTATGATGTTTTTTTTCTCCGTTTTCGGAGCACTGCTATCGAAATTCTCTCTTCTAACGAAGCATACAGAGTATGTTCCTATATAGCGCACACGGGAGCGCCTCCGATTTTGTAAGGCGGCCACGAGCATGCTTTCGGACCGCAGCATCACGTGCTCGTGTGTTCCCTTTTACATTGACCGCGCGTGTATGTTTCTGACCCCGAGCGCCATGGGTAGTCAGGCTTCCTTTGCGGCGTCCGGGTAAGTCTCTTTGAGGAGTCATAACCGAAGCTGAGCTATACACTTCACTGAAATTAAGTTTTAACTGCTGCGAGTCTCGTGTTTTTCAAGTGGTCTCTATACAGTACTCCTTCAGTACGAGGAGGCATAGTGCAGAGAACTAGAAACGCAATGGAACAGGTTGGCAGTCATTATTTAGGGAGCGGCTGTTACGCGGTCAATGCGGAAAGATCTCATCTTTAGTGTACTTTGCGAAGGCACCGTGATACGCCCCCAAAGAGAAGCATTAGGCACAACATCTCAACCATGCCAGCGTTCGAGCTGCACGGCTTGCCGGGAGCGCTGTGCAATCCGAACTTGACGCCGCACTCCTATCTCCGACTTATCTGCTCTGGCCTGACCGGAGACGAGGTGGGGCCGCCGGAAGAAAGCAATCATACACAAGCAAGACCGTGCTTACGAGCTATCACTTGCTGGCTTATCAGAACGTATAGAATAGAAGGAGGTCATTTCGATGGGCTTCACATCTGTCTGACGCGAAGGCGATGAGGAAATTGCACTTGATAAAAAACGAAAGCAGTTGGATACTGCCATTGTCGAGCAGGACTGCGTTTAGCGTGCCCGCACCTGGCCTCTTACTTGGAGCAATTTAAGCATTTTTTTTTCTCTCTTTCGAAGAATCATGAGTGGTGGTACAGATTGTATGCTTAGGAAGCATAGCGCTCCACTTTGCGCGCTGAATTCTTCTCACTGGTCGTGTTATTTGTCTCTGTTATGAGATGTGATAGTTTCGTGGCATCTGCATGAGAACTCTTATCTGACGAAAACACATGCACTAACTTTCATTTATACCCCGGACAATCCACTTCCAACTGGCTGAAGTCTCGCTGTGGCTAATCTCCGCCCCGGGGACGGGCCTTGGAGCCATACATGGCAAAAATTACTTCTTGAAAGTGTTAATACGACCTCTCTTGTGGCAAACCTCAAATAAATGTGGTGAAAGTTCCTATGCCTGCTTAAAGCTTGTGTTTAAATTTTTGAAGACGTGAAAAAACGTACTGTTAAGATAATATCATGTTTTTCATCAAGAGCATTCTTTGCAGCTGTCGATTCAGAGGTAGAATCGAAATTTTGGCCCAACGCTAGTCAAGCCTTGCCTTCCCGGCATTCCCGCGGTGAATGAAGTGCTCTTTACGAAACTCGCATAGACGGTGGTGCCAGCTTTCCTAGTGAGTAATATTGAGAAATTCTACGGTCGCACGCAGGCATGATAGTGGCTGGTCTTGCCCTGGTCATAGCACTGCTTACCATAGTTGCCATCGGTATGTCATTTACGAGTAAATGCCAAGAAGCTGTACATTTCAGCTTGAAACCAAAATCTACAATTCTGTGAATCCAAGCACTCAGTATTTAATTCTGACCTGATGGAAACAGATTAAAAAATGTATGCAACATGGCACAGAAGTAGATTCAAGCTCTCTAGCGTTTGAAAACGGCGTAAGACGATGCGTATGTATTACGTTTTAAGTTCGGTGTCGTTTTAAAAACCCTGTAAAGTATAATTTAAGGATACGCTCTCCCACTACCCCTGATTTCTGCTTTACTAAATGCTGAAATCTTTGTATTCTTGTGCTAATAAATTGTATTAATAGACAATGACACCATATTTGATGTTTTTAATAAAGCACTAATACGCATTCAGAAAAATGCTACGATATATTGCAGGCACAATGTGATTTCAGGTCAAATTCCTCTTTACAGTTTTTTTTTGCATCCCCCTCCTCACAAAGTGGATTATCTACGTCAATTAGAAAAATATATAATCTGCAAGAGCACACAGTATAACTGCCCAAAGACAACAGCTGCATCCCCTTCAAGCGTGCTTATTGCTGCCGTCACTTCTGTTGGATCCACAGACCACTTCGCATGCTAAACTACGCTAACGGATGTTGGACCCTTCTTCATTTTTTGTTCATTACGCAATGAGACACTTACCTAACGTTAACTGTAATACATTTAAGAGGTGTTTGGGTGCAGAGTTTTAGATCAAGTAGAAGTGTAGTCCTGTTGTCTCTTTTGTTTTGTTTGTTGTTGAAGTCTTGCTGTCGACAGCTCGACATACATACGTTTAAAAACCGGCAGTGGTTTACGCAGTTGACTATCTTTGCTGTTCACATGACGCGGAATTTCGAATGCTTCCGCCACGCGATCACAAGCAAGAATATACCTCACATTCCGTTTCTTGAATGTCTTACATTCCGTTACTAAGTTATAATGGTTTAGCAAGCGCAGAATTCACACATAACTTTGCTTCACAGTCGCAATGTTCCTGTTAGGTGTATTTTCGATAATACGTGCATCTTGGCTCCTATTAGGAACTAATAAACCTGTGCAGTGTCCCAGACAATGATGTTCTTACCTGTCAGCCTTTCCGTTGTCTGTGTTACCGTGCACAGCAGCCGCCATACAGACCGGCATGACCATGCAAGGTCTACTGTGCTTACATCACCGCTGTGCTTGAATCGTGTCGATGTAGCTGACGTTCACCCTTTTCCTTTAGTGTCCCTACCTTTTCGTGATGGCAGTGAGACAGCGCTGTGCAACCTAGGATTCGGAATGTGCCGCAGGGCAGCGATGCTCACCTTGTGTTTCCGATGGTCCACGGGCCGAAAGGCACGCGGTAGCAAGGCTATTCTTACGCAATATTCGGAGGACAGTAACCTTCAGGGACAGTGAAAGGAGACACACTTCGTCCAGACTATGAAACGCAGACGGAGCACTTGCCCAAATGAATAATGCGAGTCTAATCTCGCACCTGCGTCAGCGCCACCACCATCCACTTGCTTCTATGGACAGGGAGAGATGATTCACAGTTACTCCAAGGCTGTGCTGACAAGCCGTGGCATAAAAAAAGCCTTCATCATCATCAGCCTCGCTATGCCCACTACAGGGCAAAGGCCTCCCCATGTATCTCCAGTTAACCCTTAAAAGAGTAGAGACCTAGCTTTTGGTCAAGAGCCCTTTTTTTTTTCTTTTGAGATGGCGCCCTAGACATATGAACCAGCCCGAAGAATTCGCCTGTGCATTGTAAATAGTTTATAATTGAACTTTTTCTCTGTTTCGAATTCGATAATGACAGCCGAACGATGGCTATGGCGTAAAAGTCTAGTTTCCGTTTTAGTTCACTACAACCCTTAAAACAGCCTGTATCAAGATTAAAAAATATCGTTCTTCTTGCATGCCTCACGTGACCTAAAAAAACCTGCACGTCGTGTAGCCACTGTTCGTGCATTGAAACTCAGTCTAATAGAAAAAAAAAAATTATGTTATTTACCGGGCGTAGGTTAACACTACTTGCCGAATTCTTCTCTTTCACAATATGTGGCGCCCTCTGGGGAGTGCGCGAAGATATTATTGCTCAAAAAAACTGGTTCAAAGCAAACGCACGTCGAAACCGAAGTCACGATCCCGTCCCACGAAGCACCAACTGCGCAATGCGAAGTGGAAGATGCGTGCTTACAGCTGCCGCCATCTGTCGTTTGCGCGTGTCACCACACTAACTGCGCATGCGTGATACACGGCGACAGCTTGTTTTCAACCAGCAGAGGTCGGTAGAGGGGAGAGGAGTAGAGAAGCGCAAGCGCACCGCAGTCGTGGGAAAAAGGCAAATTATGATTACTAGTACCTTAAAGATGCACTGAAGAGTAATCTGAACTCGCCTTTTTGCCGCGGGAAATCGATCTTCACGTTCCGAGCATTCTTAGAAACTTCGACTTATTGCCCTGTGTGGCCGATTTTCCTAATTAAATCGAATTAACGTCCGGCTCCCGCCTTTATTTTTGAATTCTCCCTCGTACGGTGGGCGGAGTCGACCAACGCGTGGAGTGCCTTTCAGCCAGCTCCGTGGAAGCTTTGCTTTCGCTTTATGTTGTTTTTTAGGTTTCGGTGAATAAATAGTTTCATTCGCAGATAATATAACCGCAAAATAAGCCCGCAGAAATAAAAATACGCGCGGACTATTTGCTTCTGCGGATTACTACGTATTACTCCGCCGTTGGCAGAGCGGCAAGCCGCCACGGGACGGGGTGAAAGGCACTCCGCGCCTTGGTCGACTCCGCCCACCGTACGAGGGAGAATTAAAAAAAAAAAAAGGCGGGAGCCGGACATTAATTTGATTTAATTAGGAAAATCGGCCACACAGGTCAATAAATCGAAGTTTCTAAGTATGCTCAGAACGTGTGGATCGAGTTCCCGCGGCAAAAAGACGAGTTCAGATTCCCCTTCAGTGCACCTTTAAGCATCATTCCTTAGAAAGAACACACGACCAAAATTCGGTGTCTATGTTCCTTCTAGATCCATCAGTTCGAGCGAACCGCAATGTACGCAGTAGCTTGGGCTGTTAGTTCCCTGTGAGGGTGCACAGGAACCAGGGGTACACTGGTTCCCTATGAGTGAGCAAGAGCATTCTTAGTATCCGGGCACGGGACTGTCGAGAATGGGCTTGTCCACAAAGTTGACAATCAGGTTCCCCGTTGGTGCAGACTCGGTCTCGAAGATCAGGATCTCGTTCTTGCGTGGATGCGGGCGCAGAAGTACGCCCGGTACGTACAATGTCACCTGCAAAAATTTCGGACACTGTCCTCAGAGGAAGCGTGTGCTGTATGAAAAATAAGGGAAGACAATAGCTCTGTTCTCATTTTTAACGCTCCAGCGAAAGCTACATATTCCGGGAGTCGATCATTTTTTTTTTTTACTCAGCCTATATGTCGTTCTTTTTCCTCTATTTCCCAGAAGAATCCTAGGACATTCCTGCAGTTTCTTATCGACTAGTGTTAGTAGAATGGGCAATTCGTGAATTTCATCACGTCCCTTGTTCACTGGTAATGGCCGCCGCTGTGGCTCAGTGGTTATAGTGCTCGACTACTGACCCGAAAGACGTGGGTTCGATTCCGGCCGCGGCGGTTGAGTTTCTTTGGAGGCAACATTCTAGAGGCCCGTGTGCTGTGCGATGTCAGTGCACGTTAAAGAACCCCAGGTGGTCGAAATTTCCCGAAGCCCATCACTACGGCGTCTCTCATAGCCTGAGTCGCTTTGGGACGTTAAACTCCATAAACCAAACCAAACTATCACTGGTAATTGCTTCCCTGGGGGAAAAGAGAAAAAAAGTGGAGTTGCGACAGCACAATCTACCGTCGCTGTCTCGATCGCAGGCGATGTGACGCTAACATGCACGTATGTCTAGAAAACATACTCGCTTCTAATACATTTACTTAGATTTAAAATTGAAAAGAAGCTGAACACTGTGATTATGCGTGCCTTCCTGTTGCCAGCAGCGTTTCACTTCGTTAGCCGATCGATCCGTCAGTTCTCTAAGACGAATTCTCGAAGCCTCATTGTTAATGCTGCAAAGTAAAGTATGTGATTGGCAGGAAAAGCACGGTCAGTGAAGCGTTGGTGTGCAAGTTACGTTAGCTTAATACTTTAGTACTCAACATCAACAAACTCAACATCGCATCGCTCTTTCACTGACCTGCGGACCCACGCTTGGCCAGTACCTGCCCAGATTGAAGCCGTTGACGAAGACGACCCCCTTGCCCCAGCCCGTCATGTCCAGGAAGGTGTCGGCTACAGTGCGTTTTCCTCCTCGGGCTGAAAACGCTTCTTCAGTACTATTACTGTCATCAGTACTTCTACCGATGATATCAAAGACACTGCCACTGTCCTTGGTGTCGGACCATTTGGGCAGCGTGAAAGTGCCGTAAAAAGTGCCGGGAGCGGAGCAGAGCTTCTCCGCATTCGAAGTTCTCAAGGTAGCCGCCAGGCGTTTCATGGCTCGTACGTTGTTCAGCGGTAAGGGTTCCATTGTCCAGTGGGTGAGAGTACGGCCGTCCAGGTAGGCTGGCTTTGTGATCCCCTGCAATGGGAAGGGAACGCTGCTAGAAATCTTCGCTTACCAGAATAGAGCGGAAGGGGGAACGAGCTCTAAGATCCTGTGAATCAATTTTGGCGCTCCCACTTGAAAATAAAGAGAAACCTGATGTAGCGTACGCAGACTGTAACAGGTTGTAACCCGGTGTACAGCCTCCTAAACATTTTAATGCATTAGCATTAAAACCCTCATGCCGGAAAAATGTGCCGTCCCTCTGAAGCCTCGGTCGAAATGGTAGAAAAGAAGAGAGAGGAAAATTCTCCTCTCCATATGTGGAGGAGATTAGGGAGATGGAAAATGGGAGATGGGAAACGAAGAGAGGGTGGGAGGGGACGGGTGGGGGGAAAATGGAGAGGAGGTACGGCGTTTTACACTGTAATTGGTGGATTGCATGTGATGTGATTGGATGTGACGGATTATGCGTTCAAATCAGCTTTTCTCGTTCTCTTGGGATGATCCCTTTTGATACAGTTCCCTCGAAGCAGACCAGCTTCAGATGTTGCATTATCTGTAGACATACAGCCATTGTCTAATTGCGCGTGCTTGAGAGTAATGCATTCAAAATGTCGCGGAACTTTCGGTTCTCCGACGCGACGTTGGCCTCGCACTCTGAATGATTGCGTCTTAGTTTAGGGTGGAGTTGCGCAGACATGCGCGCCATTTCTGTAATGTCTGCACATGGGGCGCTAAACTGGAAGTTTCCCTATGTTTCAGCCATCATCACAGAAATTCAACCACCACAGTCTCAGAAGATGGCGGTCATCATTTCTGTCAGCTGATAGCCTATGTCGCGTGGAATTTCATTTAGTTGATGGGTCGAAATGATGAGCCGATTACTAATATCCACGAAGAAAGTCATCTCTTTCACAGCCAAATACTCCTTGCGTATATCTTTTGCGTCTTCTTGAAGGTCAAAAAGGACCCATCCGGAATTAACTCCCTCGAACCCAACCTCGTATTTGATTGTCATGTACTGTACTGAGTGGTGTCCGCAATCTCAGCTAATAAGTAGTAAACACGTGTCACAATCTATCGGGTTAATGCTGAGGTAGGGTGCCCACACGGCAAGGTTTGTATTTCAGACCGAATAGGGCGGAGTTGTCAGCGTGTACATACAGGTTGTTTCACATTTAGAAGGAACACGGAAACGCGTGACCGCCAGTCCGTCCGACGGGGCCACGCGTCGAAGCAAAGAGGCAGACGACTCGAAGTACCTCTTCCAGGTCCCTCTTCGCCGGCGCCATTTTGCTTCGATGCGCGGTCGCGCCGGACGCACTGGCACTTTGAGGAGCACGGCCACGTGCTCCCGTGTTCCCTCTAACCGTGAAACAACCTGTACACTTCACATCCATACCCCCTGGCTGTACTAACTTCAACCCATGATTCCCCGTAAACGATTCCCACACCACAGTGGATAAAGTTAGCTGGACCATAGACCTCGTCCTTATCTGCCGTTATCTGTAATTTTAACTAGTCTCGTCTTTATAGGTTAGCGCTTGCACGCTCGTGGCACGATATGCACAATCCGCCTTTTTCACAGGACCGCTTTACGCATGCGCGCCCGTTCTACTCCAGCTCCACTGGGTGAAGGCGGTGAAAGCGAAACCGCCAGCTCCTACTGAGCATGCGCAGTTCGCGTTAGTAACAGGAGATTGTGATAGATGGCGGCAGTTGTCAAGCACACGCCATTTCGCAAGCGCAGCTCGCTCCTCGTGGAACATGATCACGTCTCCGTCTCCCACGTGAGTTTGTTTATAACCACTAGCAAAAGAATATTAGCCCCACCGCAGAGGTCACCGCGTCTTGTGAAAAAGGCGTATAAAGCGCCGCCTCAGAGAGGAAATCTGAAACTTTAAACAGAAATATGGCGTTTTCAGTTCAATCCATATTTCGATGACAATTTCACAGCCCAGGAGAATGACCTTACTGAACAATTCTAGCAAGCAAGCCGGCGAGATCAATCCTAGTAGAAATCAACGCTGCCACTTTCTGGATTTCACGCGCGAGAACCGAACGCTGCAAGATTGGGGGTGCACGTAACCTAAATTACTAACTGAGCGTGCCTTCAAAAATAATTACCACGTGGCATCTTGCCTATAGATTAAAACTAATTTGAACTGGTGCCTATTGTTTCACTTGCACATTTTTCAAGGGGCGATCTCAGCGCGCCTGCACTTTCCATGCTTCAGTCATTTATTTTGCAATTCACTATCACGATTCACAAAGGAATATGACGCAGACCACGAAAATTCAGCTGTACCTCAAGCAGACAGCTCAACTTTGGGGCCTCCTCCTGTACTACCATTACCGTCAATGTTGTTAAGAAAAACAAGTGTTCTGTAGACTCAAACAGAATCTCGATAGAAGAATATGTCGTTGTAAATTTTGTTACCTTCGGGTCCATTCACTAAAATCTCTCTAGTCGGCACTCATGCCAGAAATGTTTACATCGCTGGCTGTCAGCGCTCGGAGCACTGTGCTAATCGCAAACCTCTCGTTTTACTCCAGTACATCTGAGCGCTCTAAATATTTTTATAAAGACCCTTGTTTCTTGACCTGAAGCAGACAGTCATCGTCCATTAGTGTAGAAAAGGGCATCTGCAACAGGCTTGTCTAGTTAATGAGCCGACAAAAGTTATGCCAAGTTAATACTGCACTCACCATCCATGACTGACCTCTTGGCGACCTTCTTGGGGATCTGACTCGCTGGGCGCCTGTGTAATAATCTTAGCAATTTCCGCACCCATGTTATGTATGTGAAGCTATTTAAAAGCTTCTTTTTTCTTCGAGGGTCTTGGATTTTAAGAAGAAAGCTGCGTAATATCATTAATTGGTCCTTCTTGCTTGAGCATTAAAATGTAATGGTATTATTTAAAGGCAAAACATCAACGAGAGTGGCACCAGCGGTGAACTTAATTCGTTGACAGTAATCTTAAGACAGTTCTTTTAAGCAATAGATGGCGTGCCAGTCGCGTCGTGACATTTTCTGGTATAACACACATTCTTTTATTTGCATTTAATTTCGGAGTTTTTTGTGCCACGCTTCGAAGTTTCGCACAGAAGAATTGCTTACCTTCGGGTCATGATTTTCAGGTCCATAGTTAATCCTTCCTGTGTTCTCTACGAGAACCTGGATGTCTTCCCCAGGTTGGACAACAATAGACACGTTGTACACACCCCGATCAGTGCTTAACACCGCTCTGCTTTGCTTCGTGAATACGTAGCCTCTGTTTTTTATACCCGGCACAAAGAAAAGTGCGGGACTGTGGGGCCGAAAAGTCACTTTTGCCGTGTACATAACATAACCGTACGCATGGCCCAGTTCCTCGAAGGTCTTCGGACCAGTGTACGTGACCGGCTTGATGTGTCCGTGGTGCCGCCAGTTGGCGATGGTGCTCTCCAAAGAAGCGCACGATACAAGACGTACAGGACCAACCCTGAGCTTGGGTTCCGGGACAGGCAAACGTCCCCTAGGCAGAGGCAGATAGCGTCCGACAACTTCCCTTATCTTGAAATAGGCATCTGTAGGATCACCCGCTTCCGTCAGAGGAGCCGCGTAGTCATAACTTGTCGGATGAGGCCGCGGGTTCGCTCCGTTTGTAAAACCGAAGTTTGTGCCGCCGTGAAACATGTAGAAGTTCACGGACGCATTATACTGCAACGCTCTGTCCAGTGTGAAGGCTACCAAGTTCGGATCGATTCTACTGTGCTTAGTACCCCAGTTGTCGAACCATCCAGAATAGTACTCCGCGACTACAAGGGGCCCTTTGTTCATCGCCTTCCTGACTATTTTAAACATGGCATCAACGTTGTCACGGCTACCAAAGTCCGCTGCTACCAACGTACCAGGGACTTCGTCGCACTCGTAATAATCTTCCCGCACAAGATTCGTCCTAAAAAGCACCACGTCGCTCCCGAAGTGGTGTTGGGTAATGTTTACCAAGTGCTGCATGTAAGCCTCGTCGCATACGCCTAGCTGGCCGTACTCGTTCTCCACCTGAACCATGATGATGGGGCCGCCATTCTTGTAGAGGTAACTCTTGACCATGGGGAACAGGACGTCGAACCACTTGTCCACTCGCGCAATGTAAGAAGGGTCCGACGATCTGTACTTCATGCTGGGATTCAACCTGAGTAGCCAGTAGGGCAACCCGCCGTTGTCCCTCTCGGCGCAAATGTACGGACCCGGCCTGAATATCACGAGCAGCCCCACCTTCTTGGCGGCGTCCAGGAAAGCCTTGAGGTTGGCGCCACCCTTGAAGTTGAACTTTCCGGGCTCCTCTTCGTGAGCGCTCCACTCGACGTAGATCTCGACCGCGTTGAGGCCGGCCATCCTCATCTTCTGCATGCGGTCCATCCAGTACGGCTTGAGGATGCGGAAGTAGTGGAGGGAACCGGAAATGAAGCGGAAGGGCTTGCCATCCTTGAGGAAGCGATTGTTGTGGTAGTCTACGGTGAAGGATCTCAATGCTGACGCGTCGTGAACTCGGAGCAGTAGACCGACGAGGACGATGAGGAAAGGCCAAATGAGAGTCATGCCTGGCGCAGTCTCCTCGACTAGCGGACACCTGTTTCAACACCTGTACACTTCAGCTTTGCCGACGGCCCATCTCCGGTTTATGACGGTGTGCATGGAGGCGAGTAAAAGAAGCTAGACGCGCGGAGAAAAAACGCGCGCAAGCTGTGTGTATCTTGTGCGAACGTCGAGGAACGTATATCGCGCTGTTAGCGACCTTGCGTGAAATGTGGGACCCCCGTGCAATAAGAGAGAGAGAGAGAAAACGATTGAAAGCACCTGGCTTCTTCCCTTCTTTCATACTCCGCTCTGCGGCTGTGTCAGCGAAAGAATATTCATCTGAGACGCTTTGAAGGCTTGCATTGTTTGCTCTTCTGACTGTCAAATAAATGAACGCTTTTAAATATACTGCTATCGCTGACGCATTTTGGTTTTGATCTGGTACGTTTCCCAGGAAGCAATTTGTCCTTGCTTGTCATTTCGTATCGAGAGCACTAAGTGCGAGGCTTTATTTTCTTGGCTGACGTGTCTTACGCGTTATGTTTTCAAATAACGGAAGCCGTTTTGCGCCACTTGCGGTTTCAGCCAGGAAACCGCGTTCGATTGTGTAGATCTGATGCCCCTTTGACTCGACTGTGTATACACTGGAGTAAGTGGAGCTGTGGGCTGCAGCGGAACAGGTGTCTTGAGGCATTTGTAGAGAGCCGTTTGCAAACGTTTGATTCTGGATTAAATTGAGTTGTTAGCGTATATGGTAAGTTACATGTAACAAGTGCTTGCGAAGTTCATGCTATATACACACCAGGTGTCCCAGCTAAATGTAACCAAGGTTTTGTAAACATGGGATGTCCTAGCCATCTGAAACCAACTGAGGGTTGTTTAGAGTCGCGTGACCTAGTATGTAGTATTTTTTCGTTCTTGAATGTTGACTAATTAGTCAATCTTAATTAGCTAACTTTTTAATTAATGACTTTAGGAACAAAGTGTCAATGGAAAAGTTGTGCATCGCTTTGAAAAACAACTATTTGTATCATACGTAAAGTAGTTTTTTTACCGGCCTTTGACCATAACTCGCACAATAAGAAAAAACTTCCACGTGACAACGGTGCCACTTCAACGTCCCTAGACGCGCCTTTGAAAATAAAATCCTGTTTTTTCTCAAATCCTCTCCTCGATGAGACTTTGGGTGCACATCGAGGCAGAGATGTGAGCGAGCAGCTGGTCACGGGATAACTTTCTTTTAAGGCCCATAAATAAAGCTACGTAAATCGTACCTGGACGGAAACTGCACTACTTGCGGTTTTTCGACGCGATCAAAAACTTTTTCATTGACACCTTCTTCCTGCAGTCAATTATTAAAGAGTTAGCTAATTAAGCTTAACTAATTGAATAGCTCCCGTTCGGTAGAAAACCCCACGTTGGCGTCGTTGTGACTGGAAAATCCTGATTGGTCGTGAGGGTAGTTTTGCTGCACAGCAATAAGGTTGTTAAGCGGAATTTGACCGATGTCCTTTGGGTCGGGAGCTGGACACGCTAGCTCTACACCACTGAGGTGCGGTCGTCCAGTTACATAAATGGAGGCCTTGCACGAGCACCACAATTTCATTACAGTCATCATCATCATCATCAGCCTGACTACACCCACCGCAGGGCAAAGGCCTCTCCCATGTCTCTCCAATTAACCCTGTCCTGTGCCAGTTGCCGCCACTGTATCCCCGCAAACTTCTTAATCTCATCCGCCCACCTTACTTTCTGCCCCCCCTGCTACGTTTGCTTTCTCTTGGAATCCACTCCGTTACCCTTAAGGACCAGCGGTTATCCTGCCTTCGCATTACATTCCCTGCCCCAGCCCATTTCTTCCCCTTGATTTCACCTAAGATGACATTAACCCGCGTTTGTTCCCTCACCCACTCCGCCCTCTTCCGATCTCTTAACGTTACACCTATCATTTTCCTTTCCATAGCTCGCTGCGTTGTTCTTAAATTAAGCTGAACCCTCTTTGTTAGCCTCCACGTTTCTGCCCCCATAGGTGAGTACCGGTAGGATACAGCTGTTCTATACTTTTCTCTTCAAGGGTATTGGTAAGCTACCATTCATGATATGAGAGAACCTGCCATATGCGCTCCACCCCATTCTTATTCTTCTAGTTATTTCCCTCTCATGATCCGGATCTGCGGTCACTACCTGCCCTAAGTAGACATATTATCTTACTACTTCCAGCACCTCGCTACCAATTGCGAACTGGTGTTCCCTTGCTAGGCTGTTGAACGTTACTTTGGTTTTCTGCATGTTAATTCTTAGCCCCACCGTTCTGCTCTGCCTGTCTAACTGATCGATCATGCTTTGCAGTTCTCGTCCTGAGTGGCTTACCAAGGCAATGTCATCAGCGAGCCGCAAATTGCTCAGGTATTCTCCATTAACTATTGTCCCCAACTGTTCCCATTCCAGTCCCCGGAATACCTCCTGTAAGCAGGCAGTGAAGAGCATTGGCGAGATCGTGTCTCCCTGCCTGACACCTTCATTACAGTAATGCTTAGTTAATTAGCTTCACCAATTATTATGGTCAGTTATGTGTTATCAAGCAGTGTGTGTGGGCAACAAACGTGCCAATGTCAGCGAAGGGTGCGCCATTGGACCCAAAGCGACCGTAGGGACCCTTTAATGCTATCGCATCATGATCTTTAGCTCAACTCGTGTCCCTTAAGATCTTTTTTTTTTTTTGTAAATGGGCGCAAGTCGCGCTCGCTCTGTTGCTTGGTTTTCCCAGGTGATACCTCTCGCGAAAAGTTGCACTCAGTTTCTCAGACCGATTCAACGGGCTTCTTGTAAACTTCTGTTGATGTATGACAAATGTTCCATGAAGATAATACCTTATAGCGGCTCAGTGTAAATCATTTCGTCCTTGCTTTACTGACTTCAACTGTATGTGGGCACATCAGACGCCAGGCCCCGGCGGAGACGGGTTAGTGGGTTGAACCGCTAGGCACGGGTCCGTCAATGTTGGCCACGTCCACGAAGCTGACTGTCCGGTTCTCGTCGGGTGTGGACTCGGTCTCGAAGAGTAGGACGACGTTCTTCTGTGGGTACGGTCGGAGCAGCACGCCGGGAACGTACAGGGTCACCTGCGCAGGTTATGCAAGTTATGCAGGTTATGCAGGTTATGCAACGTATTGATCAAACGCCATGTGCGTTAAAGCGCTCCACAACTATACGCTCGTAATTAACCTTACCTTCTATGTTGTAAAAACTCACAGCTCTGATTACGGATCCGGTGTACGAAGGAAATAATGACGCTGAGATATCGACTTTCTTTTCTCTTTGTGGAAGAAAGAAACTGCTATTGCCCCTAGAGTAAGGCAACCTCCAAATCCCGAAAGCGTTTTCAGTGCAACGGTCGGGATGAAGTTATTTTGTCTTGTTTGATGTTGCCTGACAAATTAATCTAAAGGGAGCCGGTCTGGTCGACTGCGCACAAGAAACACATCATTTCACGTCGCATTTTTATCGATTTCAGCCTTTACCTTTTGCTTGCTTGAAAGGAATGACAGCTACACATGTATTCACTTTTTACTTGCTCATTTCATTGTTTTTTCTTTTGTTTTCAGAACGTTATTTTTTCTTTGCTTTGAGAACGTGCTGCTTTTTCCTTCGTTTGTTCGTTTGTATCGATGTCTCTTTCTTTGCAATAATGTTTCTGAAGTGAGTTTGTAAGCAAACCCCCTCACTTTGTCTACTTCCGTGTCATTAACCACACAAAGTGTGCTGTATAATAAACAGCACTTTGACTTTACCTGCGGTCCGATACTGGGCCAGTATCTTCCCAAGTTGAAACCGTTGACGAATGCGACGCCCTTGCCCCATCCCGTCGGGTCCAGGAACGTGTCCAGGGGCCTCTGTCCTTCGGGCAACGCGAAGCTTCCGAAAAACGCACCCGGGGCGCTGCAGTACGGGTCCGCGTTCGAGGCACTGAAGGCGTCGACCAGGTGACTAACGGCAGCAGACGGGGACGGTCCGTTGCTCAAAGGAAGCGGCTCCATGGTCCAGCCGGTGAGGACGTGGTTGTTCAGAGTGACGTCCGAGATAATTCCCTGCAAACAGAACCCCGGGTGTGTGCCGCTTTAACATTTGGGGTTAGCTCTTTATACGCTCATTTGAACACATTTGAAAGAGCCATATTTTCAGCTATGCAACTATAGGCCATCTTCAATGCATTCTTGGTTGTTATAATTCATATCGACGGTCGTGAAAATAGACATGACAGTGACTATGAAACTGTGGACGAAGGGAAGCCTAATACCTTTAGATGAAAATGCACTGAATCAAGAAAGGAAGCGAAAGTGTGAAATGAGCGTCAACGAAACGGTTACCGGAGAAATTAAGCCATACCACTTCAGATTATGACTTACACGACATCGCACAGAGACGATAACACTGTCCCAGAATAAGCTCTAGAAACAAGGGCTTCATGCGCGGACATTAAGTTGTTATCTTCTAACACATTTCTTTTTATTTTTGAGAACCTTTCTTTGAAAAGCTTTCTGTACAATCCTGTATACTGGTTTGGAAGTCGTTCGTCGCTTACATCTTGTATTTGTACTGTACTTACGAGGTCACTCGGGTCAGTCTACATACCAGTCAATATCGATCACTTGAGAGTCAACGTCAGAAAATCGCTTGCAAGTTTGATAATGAGCCTCATCCTGCTGATACATTATATGCTGCTCGGCGCTGAACTAGTGATACCTGATGCTCAGAGCGATAATGATACCTTGTATATATTAAAAGGCTTACAACCACACAATTTATCCGCTGTGCTGGCGTATGTGCCACTCTCTAATCTATCCTGAAGTGTCCCGTAAGCTATGTGGAGCCTATGTGATGTCATGCAACTCGGTTGTTATTCGACAAGGGGTAAAGCTCACTGTGAGCCATATCTTCTGCCTTCTATTGATATCTGATTTGAATGCTCGCCGTTGCAAACCAATACGCACCCAACCCTTTCACCTCCTACCGTAAAGAATTAATGAACAAAGTGAAATGTAAATGAAATCAAGGTGCATTTCTGCCTCTGTTAAATTTCGGAACGCTTGAGCACGTAAGAAGTACATAGCGACGATGTTAGCTTTGGAAAACATGCGAAGAGCTCTAAAATACTGTTTTTAAGATACCGTCATAAAAGTTGTATAAAAAACTTGTAAACACTACGCACTGTTTTTTAAAGGTGTTCACCACTCTACTTGCTCACCTTGGGGTCGTGGTTTCCCACGCCGTAGTTGAGCCTCCCAGTGTTCTCGACGAGAATCGTAACGTTCTCTCCCTGCTTGACAACCACGGGCACGCTATACACGAGCTGGTCCGTGGCCAGGACCGTCCTGGTTTGCGGCGTGAACACATAACCCCTGTTCTTGATTCCCGGCACCGCCAGACTAGCTGGACTCGCTGGCCGGAACGAGACCCTCGTCGTGTACACCACATAGCCGAAGGCGTGGCCCAGCTCCTCGAACGACATGGGCCGTTGGGACGACACCGGCTTTATACAGCCTTGCTGGCGACAAAAGGCACGTATAGCATCGAGCGTTGCGCATGAATCGAGCTTCACGGGGCCTAGCCTGAGCTTGGGTGCTGGAACCGGCAGCGTTCCGTTGGGCAGAGGCAGGTAGCGTCCTACAATATCTCTGATCTTGAAGTACGTATCGTTGGGATCACCCGCCTCTGTCAGCGGCGCTCCGTAGTCGTAGCTTGTCGGCTGAGGAGGAGGATTGGCTCCGTTCATGAACCCAAAATTGGTACCGCCGTGAAACATGTAAAAATTGACTGACGCGTTACGTTGCAAGATCTTCTCGAAGGTCCTCAGTACCAAGTTCTGGTCGACTTTAGCGTGTTTGCCTCCCCAGTGGTCCAACCAACCGGGATAGTACTCGGTAACGACGAGGGGTCCCTGTGGCATAGCCCTTCGCATGGTCGAGAACATAATGTCCACGTTAGCACCAGAGCCGAAGTCGGCCGTCACCAACGTGCCGTTGGCATAGTCGCATTTGTATGCGGTATCACTCGGCGCGTTCGTCCTGAAGAGAATGACGTCCTGTCCCAGGTACCGTTGCGTAATGTTGACGAGATGCTGCATGTATATTTTGTCGCATCCAATGTACTGTCCGTACTCGTTTTCGACCTGAACGGTGATGATTGGACCACCGTTCTTGTAGAGGTAGGGCTCGACCATCGGCAGTAACACGCTGAACCATTTGTCCACTCTCGAAATGTACGAAGGGTCTGAAGACCTGTACTTCATGTTGGGGTTCAACCTCAACAGCCAGTAGGGTAACCCACCGTTGTCCCGCTCAGCGCATATGTAAGGACCAGGCCTGAATACAACGAGTAACCCGACTTCCTTGGCGGTGTCCAGGAAAGCCTTCAGGTCGTAGTCACCTTCGAAGTTGAACTTGTCAGGCTCCACTTCATGGCCGCTCCATTCCACGTAAGTCTGGAGCGCGTTGAGACCGGCAAGCCTCATCTTCTCCATGCGGTCTCTCCAGTATTGCCGGGGCACCCGGAAGTAGTGGAGGGAACCGGAAACGTAGCGAAAGGGTTGGCCATCCTTGAGGAAGACGTTGTTGCTGTAGTCGACGGCGAAGGATCGGCTACTGGAAGCGCTGCTGACCCACGCTAGCGACAGAAATAGCGAAGCGAGAGCTGAGAAGCGAGCCATGCCAGCGCTGAGCTCTCGCCGACTGCTGCCCTTGTGGACGACGCGTATCGGCTATCTAGGCCGGAGGGCGGCGTTCCCTTCGCGTATCACCCATCACGTGCCGTCGGTTAGACATGATAGATGGAGCCGTAGACACAGCATTTGTACATGGTACGATAACTGCCATAGCTTCGCCTTCCGGCCGACTGAAGGAAGGTGGGATATAGGTCTGATATAGGCTTGCAGACATGTGCACTTTCATTACAAGCTTATCAAAGGCTTCCTCCCCGCCTTTTCTGAGAGCATTGTTGTATGCAATACTAAAGGGCCTATTACGACTTTTTTCTTGAAGTGATACAAATTTTCCGTGAAACGGAGGCTGGCACCCTACCACTTATGATGTTTAACGATTTACATTTGCATTCACTTGCTCCATTACAGTATATTTGCTGTATATTTGTGTTTGCTTAATGCATCACATTACTGACAGTTTATTTACTTATCGCGTTCCAATTTATTAATAGTGTTATCATTATTAGCAGACTGAGCTATTTCAGTACAATCATATGTATACGTAAGCAGCGGATCAGAAGCTTGGGCATACATAGATCCTTTGTACTGAGATTCGCAATTGTCGAGGCGCACGATTCGTTTTTTAGACGGCTTCTCTTTTCCTCTCTTTCACTCATAGCATAAAAGCATTCGTGATGTGCTAATGCTTTGGCGCTCAACCTGAAAGTATTTGCGAGTTCCTACAATCAAACATTCACTCCACTTTGTTCTATAGTGTCCTATAGGTTCCCGTATGCGAAGCTGAGACGCTAAATATCGCAAAACAAAAAGCGTAACGTGGTCGTTATAGCTTCCGTTAAAAATTAAAACAGAATTTAATTTGGGCTCCTAAATGAAGATAAGTTTCCAACACTCAGAACTTGGGCCTGGGCTGTTTCTCAGAACCTGATGGCATTATTCCCTTTTATTGAAGTTACATCCGTATCAGCCACATTATCACTGCCGGCGAATGTTATCTGATATAGGCTTGCAGACATGTGCACTTTCATTAGAAGTTTATCAAAGGCATCCTCCTCGCTGACATGGAGGAAGGCAGGCGCTCGCACTCTACACAAACGACCTTTGAGTCCCACCGCTTGTAAGGGAGCGCTATATTCAGTTTTTCACTGGAAGCAATAACTGCATGGAGTTGTTCCCATCCATTTACACCAGACCAATACTGTGAGTTCTTTCCTGCGGTGACCAGAGGTGACCGGAGGTTGATTCGCAGGTAGCTCGCTGGCACCAGAGGGTTATTATGCAGGGTATTTCACCTACGACTTTGCAAATTTTTTTGAAAATAGTCTTTTCGAGTTATAAGACCGCTTTCTTCGGCTTAGCACTGTCAGTGGCGTAGTACATCAGAACGCAGCTAAGACATGCTAACATCCCACTTGGTAACTGATACCGAATACCTAACTTTCTAACTATTACTGTTACGATCCTTAATTATTGAGAGGCGTCTAGCCCACCGTAACTAATATCCAAATCAGTTTTTATAATTTTGAAAGCGCGGCTGCCCTCGGCACTGTGGCCCGACATATTTTGGTTACATCGCGCCAAGATGCATGCGATTTCGAGAAGCTTGCAGGCAAAGCAACCTCTCCAACTCGTCGAAATAGCAAAAATTTGTTGTTCCACAACGCTGAGGGTAAACGCGTATTCGAAATTCTAAAAACTGATATGGATATTACTTCAAATGGTCTACACGCCTCTCGATAATAAAGATGCCTAACGACAATAGTTAAAAAGTTAATTATTCAATATTAGTTTGCCAGCCTGCTTGTTAGTCCGTCTTAGTTGTATTCTGATGCACTACACCGCTGACAATGCTACGTCGAACGAAGCGATCTTCAAACTAGAAAAGCCTTTTTTTTAATTGTTTAAAGACTTACGTGAAAGGCCCAGTATACGTACATTTTTTCTCCAGATTTCTGCACCACTGACAGCAAGAAAGTGCACTTGTGTTGGCTGATGTGCGTTGTACGGGGTTATCCGTCGTTAGGGCTTTTTATTTCAAACATCCGTGTTAAACGGTCCCCCCTTTCCGAAACCGGAAAAGAAGCTAGATGAAAACGCGGAGCGAAAAATCCATTCTCGACAGATGATTGCTAAGGAAAGCAGGCGTCGGTGAATTTTGCGAAGCTACGATAGCAACATTGCGCGACATAGCTCTCAGTCCGGCTTGAACGGTCACTTGTGGCTTCTTTGTCCGGGCTTGTCCGGAATGGGCCCGTCAATCTTCGGAGTGTCGACCAATTCCACTGTCGTCGATGCCGACGGAACTGTCTCGGTCTCGAATACAATCAGTGTGTTTGCCTGCGGGTATGGCCGTAGAATCGAACCGGGTATGTAGAGGGTAACCTGAGGACCTATTGAGGGCCAGTAGCGGCCGAGGTTGAAGCCATTGACCACGACCACTCCTTTGCCCCAGCCGGTGGGGTCGAGAAAAGTGTCCAACGGTTCTTGGCCCTCTGGGAGCGTGAAGTTGCCGTAGAAGAAAACTGGCGGCTGGGTACGTGTGTCGTTCTTCGGGGCGTGGCCTTGCTGGGATAGAAACTGGCCAAGCCGATCCAAGTCTTCTTCGTGAACGAGGGGTACACCTTCCATTGTCCAGTTGGTCAGCTGAACATGGCCGAGTGTTACGCCAGATGTGATCCCCTGCGCAGAGTCAGTAAAAGAAGAAAGCATGGACATTCGTTATCGTTTAATGAAAAGGAGCTTTAGTAGAACGCGGCAAATAGAATGATCAATTTCTTTGAATCTTTTTATTTTTTTATATTTGTTTGCTATCCTCGGGTCTTCATCGGTCTCGTAGCAATGCTTTACAGCTAAATATGTTGTATAAATTTCACAGAAAAAATGTTTTCGTTATGCGTGGTCGTAGAAAATTGATCACCACGCACACACTCTGGTTGCCCCGCGCATCGCATCGCGATTATCCGCAGACAGGTACGGCCAACATTGTTGTCACATAGAAAGAACCGTGGTATTTTCCGCTGCGCTTCGCATGCCAGCTGCATCTTTCGAAAGCTGTCGAGTGCGCGTAGATGGTACGCCCGCCCTCAAGATATCATTGAACAGCCCCTGCATTGCCACATCACAAATCTTGTGTGTCTTTGGACTTTTGTGCGTCAAGCAGCATACTGCGATGTTTTTTCTTCTACGTCGTTCACAAAAGTAAAGTGTGCAGACGTGATGCAGCAAAGCGTTTTCGAGGAAATCTGACGAGTGCGGAGTTATCAACTCTTGGAAATGGGCGGCTATGTACCACTCTGTGGCATTGGGCATGAAACCTATCGGCCAGTAGCTTGCAAAACATGTGTGCCGAGGTCCACTCATTGTTCTTGTAACGGCCACATGTGACGCGCGTATTCGACAAGTGGGGACATTGCACCGTTATCCACTATCCTCTCAGTGTTTTTAAAGAGTGAAGTGCTTCGCTTCTTTAGTTTGTTTTGTCCGCACATCCGGTAAATTTTGCTCCTTACGGTCAGACAAAATTCAGTACGAAAACACGATCAGCCCTAGCTAGTGACATCCGGCTTAGTAATAGTGAAGTGACGCACGTGGTTATGTTCTTATACAAATTATTCATTGAGTTGCATCTTCCAGTTTGTTGTTTTTACTTCTCACCGCCTCATTATACGTAGTGGACTGATCCCAAAAGACTTCAGTGTACCGTCGCATCAAGTTTTGAGCAGTCGTTCTCAAATTCTCACTTAAACATCTCAGGCTTTACCATGGTACAAATAGGATTTCCTCATTCAAACGGAAAAGCTGTATTGGTGACTGGGTAAACAACTTCAGCAGCATTGCGAACTTTCCCTTTATGGAAATTGCGAGTTAGACAGTACTTTGAGAAAGAAAAAATGGCGCAGAAGAGACTGAATTAGGGTATGACGTCAGTAGTGGAAACGATCAAGTATAATGAAAGTTGTTCGACGAACACGCACCCACACATTGACGTTGCGCAACACTTCTATCATTCAAAATCAACCGCAGTTAAACTCTTTCAAATGACAGCGACTTGTTTGGTTCAAGTTAGAAAATGGCGCTTCTGCGCTCACCTTTGGGTCGTGGTTGCCTTCCCCGTAGTTCTGGCGGCCCTGGTTCTCCACGAGAATCGTGAGCGTCTCTCCTTCGCTCGTCACCACGGACGCGCTGAAGATGCGTTCGTCCAGGCTCAAGACGCTCCGTGTCGCTCTCGTCATTACGTAGCCCCTGTCCTTTATGCCCGACACCGTCAGCAAGGAGGGACTCTTCGGCCTGAAAGAGACTCTAGTGCTGTACACGACGTACCCGTAGGCTTGGCTCAACTCTTCGAACGTCAGCGGTCGTTCGGAGCGCACCGTCTTCAGGTAGCCGTGGTTCCGGAACCAGTCCATCACTTCCTCGAGGCTTGAGTACCGCGTTAGGGAAATGTTCCCCAGGGCTAGCTTCCGCGAAGGAGTCGGAACTGGGCCCGGCGGAAGCGGAAGGAACTTCCCCGTGGCGTTCCGGATCATGTAGTACAGGTCTGTGGGGTCGCCGGCCTCGGAGAGTGGCGAGCCGTGGTCATAGCTCGTTAGCTGCGGAGGAGGCCGGTTGCCGTTGCTGAAGCCGTAATTTGTGCCGCCGTGAAACATGTAGAAGTTCACTGAGCCGTTGTACTTTGCCAGGATCTCCTCGAAGGTGTTGACGATGCTTCGTTTGTCAACCTTGTCGTGCGGGAACGACCAGACATCCTGTACGTGACGAAAAAACCGACCGTAATGTTTACTGCAAGGTAATGAGCTCCGCCGCCTACTTGAGGCACTTCCTATTTTAGATGGGGACAGTAATGTATTGTGAAAATTAAGCTTGAAATTGTGCTCGCGAGCGTTAATAAGAAAAAAGAAAGACCCAGTCTCTCTATTCAAAATCGTGCAACTGCGCGACTATAGGAACTGGATAGATACCTATACATGCAGTTGAATTGCCTCCAACCGTCCGTTCATGAGGTGAACGCTTCGAGAAAATAATGCCGTTGTTTTCTAAACTTAGCACGTTCCACTATATTTCCTATTCCATTAGTTCTACTATTTAACCTTGCTTGTCCTCATATGCTACATAGTTCCATCTTTGGCACTGATCAATTCGCATACCTTTCATTGCATGGCAGCTGTTATCAAGGGCTGATGGTGATGGTACTAAACCTAATTGCAAAAAGAAAACATGTAGTGCGAGGCTTCCAAGTGTTTTTGTTTTTGTTTTTTTTAGCAATAGGCCATATTATCTCTATCACGCTGCACAGGAGTTATACCTTCAGGCTCTCAGAAACGACACTAGAATGTAGAGGTATCTGTCTCATCTCATCACATATACCTAACGAAGGCCAAACTTCTGGGACCATGGCCTCAGTCTTCGTTAACTTGGAAAGCCATCAAGGCGCTCTTCATATATTTAAGAGATACAGTCTTCACCGTCAGAATGCGGACTCTCTTAAGACGTTCTTCATTGTTACAGGCCAAAAAATAATGTCAATGGTCGAGACGTTCCATACTATGACCTGAACTTTAATTTTCTCTTTTGTCGCTCCCTTTATCCCTTGGAACGTATAGGCGGCGGTCGCGTATTGGGACGGGCGCCATTTTTTGCGGACAGTGCATATTTTAAGCGATGCAGGCCGAAGCAAGTGTCTATAAACCAATTAGAAGTGCCGAACTGCCTTTAGCGTGCTCCGTGTACACCGCCATGGCAGCCATTGTGGCTTGAGTCATCATCATCCGCCAAGATACATTCACTGGAAAACAAAGACCTTTCCCATGTCGCTCAAATTCACCCTGTCAAGTGCCAGCTGCAGCCACCTTTTCCCCGCAAACTTCCTAAACCCGTCCGCCTTGTGAGTCTCTGACACCCCTTGCTACACTTGCCCTCTCTTGCAATCCACTCCGTTTACCTTTAAAGGGACCATGAAAAGAATAAAAAGCCGCTTGTAAATGTTAGAAGTGATGCTCAGAAGCATTGACACCAAGTATGAATCTTCGGAACTGAGCCGGCAATTTATTATGAATTTTTAAAAATCGTGTTTTTTTAAAATTCGCGGGCCGCTTGGTGTCTTCGTAGGGAGCAATTCTGAAACCAAAATCGGGAAAACAGACGTCACTAGTCCCATGACGTCGGCAGGCCACCACACGCTGTCATTCGCTAGAGCCGCGGCAGCTTCGACGTCACGGGCACACTTCCGGTAGCGGTGAACATCGTCTGCTCGAGCGGCCGCGCGACCCCCCGGGCAAGCGCGAGCGAGGGCATTGCCTTCGCGCATATGGTTTTAATTTACCTCTGCCGCCTCTTTCTGTCGCGAGTTCGGGAGCCAATAAAGCGCAGAGACCGGAGAGACGCTGCCGATACACGCTGCTCCTCGGGAGTGGGACAACCGGAAGTCGTAAACCGAACGTCAGCGAATGACGTGTTCATGGGCGGAGCCCAGTCCCGGAGCTGTTTTCTTTATTTTTTTATGGTGCCCCGCGCGTATGAGTTGATGGGGGAGAGGAGGAGCGTGATTTTTAATCGCCTATAACTTCGTTGTTATTGATGCTAGCTCAAAACTTCTTGCGCTGGAGTGACGAGTGATGGATTGACTATCTTTACATAATCTCAATTAATTTGTTTCATCGTCTCTTTAAAGGGCCACGGACCACCCCAGCTCAGCAGACACTCTTTACCTCTCTTTCAGCGAGCCTCCTCTCCTTCCATTCCCTCCTCGAAATTCTTCTCTCCCGCTCCTCGTCGAGTAGGCTCGGCAAGGCAAAATCACCCCTTCCTTCTCCGACGTAAGCCGGAGGCGTGGTGTCTGTGGAGTGCGTCACGGGGCTACGTCATGGCCCCGCCTTCAATAGAATTCTTTTCTTGGTTTTTGCTGCTGGGGCTGAAACAGCGTCGTCGCATTTTCTCCGCACACTGAACGATCGAGAGGCGCGATCGGCTCGACCACCTAGACTTGTTAGCGAGCGCACCCTTTCATACATCTGTTTGTCATTCCCAGTTAGCGAGCCACCTTTTCATTTTTTTTTTTAGGCCTCCCCACCGTTTCACGAGCGGATGGGCGGAAGTTGTTTCTGTTCGAAACACACGGCGAAGTGCGGACCCGGCAACCGCCCGTTTGCTTTTCTTCATGTGTGTTTGTGTTCTGTGTGTTTGTGTCTTTTCTCCGCTCCGAAGCCCATGTCGTTCATTGGAGTCAGGGCGTACGCAAGATGCATGGAGGATAAGCGGTGTCTATGCGGAGCGCTCAAGTGGACGAGCGAGGGAAAGGCTCTGCTGCACTACTAATTAAAACCTTGTTTTGGGGGGCTCGCATAGAAGAAAAGAAACTGAGAAGGGAGCGCGCACGCAGAGCTTCTCGTGACGTGATCACGGCGGGGGGGGAGGGGGGGGCGAACCAACTCCCTCAGTTTTACTATTTTTTACTTTTTATGGCAAGGGTTGAAGGCTGTCGCCTCACGCTCCCTCCGCAGTTTTTTTTTTTTTTCCTTCATGCGGGTTTGGAGGCATGAGCCAGAACAGAAGGCGCTGCGGAAAGCCTTGTGCAGACGACGCGACGCCAAGGCTACGCCCAACCTTCTCCCGTCAGTCAGAACGATGCACCAATGGAGTGCCTTTAGCGAAAGTAGCCACCCTTGACGTCAGCGGGGTGCAGAGTAGTGGGCGGGGCCCGTTTTTGAAGGAAGGAAAGAACGAACGGGCTTTGATTTGAATTTTCGCAGCTTTTCGGGGCGCGCATGGCTCTAGTATTTTGCAGAGGTTATCTTCGATGCCTCATCTATGCAGTGGGCTTGTTTTTCAAAAATGTCCGGACCCTGGTCAGTGGCCCTTTAAGGGAAACTGCATAGGTTTTAGAAATCAACGAGCTTAATGGGGTCGAAAGTGCGAAACTTGCAGGTAAAGCATGCGAAGTCTTTTTTGGCTAGCATTTGGAACAGTGACGTAATCGCTGATTAAAATCTCGACACCCTTCAAGCTTCTCCGCAGAGCACAACGCCCAGTGTGGGGCGCATGATGACGTCATTGAAGGTGTCAGCGCATTTCCAATGCACAAACGCCCGCTTTGAAAGAAAAAAAACAACGCCACTGAAGGCAAAGCCCGCCGACAGCTGTTTGCCAGCGTCCAACAAGGCACTGCAGGGTGTGGCTGACGAGAGCTGCAATTTAGTCATACCTTCCGTGACGTCACACTGAACTTCTCCGCACTCCTCCGGTGCTTTGAGGAGAAGCATAAAATTCAATCGTAGATTACGTCATTATTTTAAAAGCTAGTGCAAAAACACTCGACATGCTTTACCTACAGGCTATATAGATTTGAATCCTTGAATATCACGAAATTCTCAAAGAGTGGTGCAGTTGTCCTTTAAAGGACCATCTGTTATCTTGCGTTCGCATTGCACCTCCTGCCCAACCCATTGCTTCCTATTGATTTCGACTAGGACATCATTTACCCGCGTTGGTTCCATAATCCATTCTGCCCTCTTCCTGCCTCTTAACGTCACACCTATCATTTTCCTTTCCATATCTCCCTGTGCTGTCCTCAATTTAAACGCAACCCTTTTCGTTAGCCTCCACGTTTCTGCCACATAGGCTATTACCGGTAAGATACAACAGTTGTACACTTTTCTCTTGAAGGACACTGGTAAACTGTTATTCATTACCTGAGAGTGCCTGCCAGACGCAGTCCATGCCATTCTCCTTATTATGTCACTCTAGTGGAAAGCGAAAACCACCAGAGTGGCTTTAGTGCGTACTCCCTATAGGGTACGTAACCCCGGGATATACCTGGTAAGCGTCCCTGCCTATCATTTCATCTCTCTAGCTATTACACATCCCTTAGGCCTATCTTTTCCCTTCATGCTCGCTCTTGTCTCTTACTTACCTGGCGGCCGCAGTAGTACTCCGTGACGACGAACGGCCCGTGAGGCTGCTCCCTCTTGACGGCGTCGTAGGCCTGCTGCGTCGTGGCCTTGGCGGGGCCGAAGTCGGTGGTGACCAGCGTGCCTTCCACGCGGTCGCACGCGTACGCCTTGTCGTCGGGCGTGTCCGTGCGGAAGAGCACGGTGTCTGCGCCCAGGTGCTGCTGAAACTTGTCCACCAGGTGCCGCATGTACGTCTTGTCGCACACGTCGTACAGGCCGTACTCGTTCTCAACCTGCGTCCACAGAGGGCCTTGAATTTCCCTCCTCATTTATCAATCTGGTCTTTACTCCTTCTCTAGAGGGGACAGCATCTCGTTCGCCGAAGCCCTACCTTCTGCTTCCAGCTTTATCTCCGCAGAATTATAGTAAAGCAGGCCTACGAGCGCACGGTGCGCTCTTTGTGCATGTGTTGTCTTCGCATGAATGGAAGTCCACCGTCGTGGTGATTCAATTTTTCACGTTTCCTCCTTTTCCCCCACATTAATCTTCTTTTTGTTTTTATTTCCTTGTGAGGTCATATGGTAATCTTGCTTTGCATAAGCCACAAGTAAGTCCCTACCCTGTTTGTCTTGCCAAGCATACTGGACAGGTACAGGTATTTCTAGTTACCGTCCAAGGGCCTTGCACTTTCTGCTCTTGCGTATCCGTGTCTCGAAAGTAAACAAAAAATTGCACGGTCCTTGTCGTACGTAACATGTTAACGCAGATATCAGCATGTAATAAACAGCGTAGAATTACTTGCAACACCGCTTATGCGAGAACAAATGTGTGACGTTAACAAGAAAGCTACAATGGGAAAGCTACAATGGGAAGCTGCAGTTTATTACTCCGAGTCCTCCGAATAAAGCGGCGTAGCTACCAACGGAGCAACACATAATGCAGGATTTGCTGCTGTAACGCCTAGGAATGAGACCGGAAAGCGAATGGTCCTCACCTGAACACTGATTATAGGTCCACCATTCTTGTAAAGGTACGGCGTCACGGCAGGCAGCAAGAGGTCGAGCCAGTGGTCTACCGCGGACAGATAGGTCTTGTCCGACGACCTGTACTTCATCTTGGGGTTCATCCTGAGGAGCCAGTAGGGAAGGCCGCCGTTGTCTCGCTCCCCGCATATGTAGGGGCCAGGTCTCAGTATCACGTACAGACCTACTTCTTTGGCCGTCTCCAGGAAAGCCTTGAGGTCGTAGTTTCCGTCGAAGTTGTACTGGCCCGGCTCCGGCTCGTGAGCGCTCCACTCCACGTAAGTCTGCAGCGCGTTCAGTCCGGCCATCTTCATCTTGACTAGCCGGTCGCGCCAGTAAGGCTTGGGAACGCGAAAGTAGTGGATTGAGCCGGAGACGAACTGGAACGGCTTCCCATCCATGAGGAAGCGGTCATTTTCGTAGTCCACGACGAAAGAGCGGTTCTCCTTAGCCGGACCTCCTTGGGCTGTGGTTGCCAGAAGGCATGCTAGGCCTACAATGCTCAGTAAATACAAAGCATAAGCCATGCTTATTTTGACTCGCGTCTCAAGACGTGCGCTCGTGGCTTTGGTAAGCGTGCAATTGCGCCCTCCCAGCCAAAGCTTTCACTGTCCCTGTGGTGTTTCTAGCCCCCGAATCGAAGAACAAAAGGGTGTCCGGACGTCACTTGGCGCGTAATCTGTGCTTGCTTATCGATTTCGACTTCAGGCAGCCCTTATCTTCTCTCTCCTGCCAGCCATCTCGAACGGTGATGATGTGTGACGCGATCAGCTGCTGACCTTCAGTCTTCCTCACGTATCTCCACGTCCATTGTCAACACGTGCAGCTGTCCTGTAGAAAGGTTGAGGACAAAATCATAGTACTTCATTTTGCGTTTTTAAATGGTCCTGCGGTTACCGGGGAAACGTATGCATGTCTTCAACGAGCAACGGCTCCATTCATTTCGGTGAAGCTAGTGGTAAAAAAAAAAGGTTCAATTTGTGGGAATTCTGGCTTTCCGCCGTCGCCTTTGCGCGGCTAGCCGGCCTCCCGCGTTGTTTCTCCTCTTTCCCTTGCTCCCGCCTCAGGCGGTGGAGAGGCGGCTGGGTGACTAATCACTGTCATTTAGCCACAGCTCCGCCCCGGCTCCCCAAGGGCCTTTGCCATTGGCGCCTTTTGGCGGGAATTTGGGACCCGCTTTGGGCGGCCGCGCGCGGCGCGACCGTCCGAGCGGGGCCCGGAGAGAGATCCCTCCGAGACAGCGTAAGGTGCGTACGCTACTGTTTGTCCCTGCCGGCCTTTGCCGCTCGGACCAGTGCTTACTCGAGCTCGCCCGCACGTGTCCTCTGACCTGCAGCGGCTCGAGCCTGTCCAGCGGGGTCCAGCGACCTCAGACAGGCTTACCTTGCGTTGAATGCCCACTCTCTCTCGCAACCGGCCCAACGGTCGACACGAGAGAGAGATCACAGCACTGCCGCGGGGACATTCTCCTGCAGCGGCGTGCTAGCGGCGCACATTGCTCGAGTCGCTTCGTGCGCGCAGCGGAGCCTTGCTCCTCGCGCGCCCCCGGGACGGGGTGACGATTGAGTGCGTGTGTACTGCTGAAGGACGACGTGAATAAACGTCTCCTTTGTGAACTTGGAGGCCTATTTCTTTGCGGCGAATCGCTCTCCTCCCAGCGGAGGTTGAGTGCGCTGCAGCGGTGTCCCAGTGTGTGTGTGGTGACGGCTGATCGGGGCCCTTGGCTCGCGCGAAGCTCGAACCCGCGGTGGGTGGTGGCCTGTGTCCACGTAGAAACCCATAACTGGCGCCCAACGTGCTAAGTCATTGGCGCTTACGCCTTTGATGGCACATTAGCCGAGCAGGTCGCCTTGACGATCACGCTTGCGCACCATGTCTAACACCCCCAGCGGGGCACTCGGCAGCTACATGTCGGCTCCCTACGGAGTTGTAGCGTCGTTTTATCCGCTGGCTGCTGTTCCTACGAATAGCTAGACACCGTGGTTGGCCGCGGCCCCCATTGGGGTTTACGGCGACACAACCCAAAATGTCGACCACGCGGCTCCCATTGGAGCTGTACCCGGAGCACCCTGCGGTGCATCCGCTGGTCACATGCCTCAGCTGTGCACGCTTTCCGCCCAGTGCGAAAGCAGTTCGTGTCACGCTGCCGCAACCGGCAGTTTCGAACAGCAGCAGCCGTGCCCCGCGAGCAGTTAATTCTGCTCTGGGAACGGCGAGGCGCTGGCCCGGTTCCCTGTGGAAACCACGCCGCTCATCGAACTAGGAGCCTTGCCTCCCTCGTTCGTGCAGCCCGCCCAAGCCTCCACTGAGGCAGGGGTGCAGTGCGCTCAGTTGGCTGATGCGGCTCCGCGAGCCTGCGGGTCGGCTGGCGCGCTGGGCTCTCCTGATACAGCATTACGACTTTTCCGTGCAGTGTCGAAAGGGGAGCACAAACGTGGTAGCTGACGCGCTATCCCGTGCCCCACTCGCCAGCGGCGCCTTGACGCCTGTAGGCGGAGGGGGCGAAACAGCGGACGAGCCGCCGGGCGGCAAGGAGGGGGAGCCCGCAAACGGGTTAACCCATTCCGCTAACCAGGCAAGCAGCGCTTCGCAAAGCGGACGAGAGGCAAAGCTCTTCGTGAGCGCCTCGGAGGTGCCGACGCGAACGGAAATTTTGGCTGCAAACCTGAGTGGGGACGAGACCAGGCTCCCCTCTGGGATGACTGGAATCGTTTTCAGCCCTAAAGAGCTACTGAAAGCCCAGCAAAATGACCCGTTTTGTCGCGAGGTGAGCGACGGTCTCAGGGAGACGGAGCGCCGTGACGCTACTTTTATTGTAGCGGGCGCAGGGGGGCAGAAGCCAGCGTGTGTCGCGGCGAACCCCGGGGATTCATATTTGCTGGACCATGACGGGCTCGTGCTGATATACATAGCCACCGATGACGAGTCCATCGACCCGTTCTAGGTGGTTATCCCCAAAAGTCTGAGAGGCGCACTGTTGAGATTCTCTCATGACGAACCACTGGCCGGTCATTTGAGTGGCTCCAAAGTTTTTGCAAAACTGAGCCATTCGGTGACGTGGCCCGGCATGAAGCGTGACATTTTCCGCTATTGCCGTTCCTGCCATGTCTGTCAAGCGGTGAAGTCACGGGGCGGCAAGCCGCCTGGAATGATGAAACCGATTGACAGTGTGCGTCCGTGGCAGATGGCCACCTGCGATTTGATGGGGCCTTTCCCCAGGAGCAAGCAGGGGTTCATAGACCTGAAGGCCTACGCGTCACGGTCTGACGAGCTTGCGCCGGTACCCATTGGTATCAAAGGCAAGCGCAAAGGCACAACTGGTGCTGCGGAACGCAAGCGTACGGAGCACCGGTACAATCTGAGGCGACGGTCACCGGCGTGATTGATGCCGGACGGCGGACTTTTCCGCAACCGAAGGCACGCAGCCTCAGCTAGCTGGCGAGCTTTCTCGTCAGGCCCTACCTAGGCGAAGCACGGTGTGATAATTTTTTTTGTTGTTGTTTTGGCAGCATGCTCAGTTCCAGCCTTGTGTGTTTATCTATTTATTTATTTGTTTTGTTTGAGTCAGCTTCTCGCCACTTTCGTTTCCCCGCTTGTACATCTGTTTTCGTTCTAACGTACCGAGATGTACATAGGCAAACTTCAGCCCGCTCGTGCTTGCTCTTATCTTCTAGAAGGAATAGATTGGATTAGCTGTCGTTTGTACAGCGCGCCTTTTCTCATTTCCGGCCCGACTGTGGGTGGTTGGCTCGTTAAGGAGCCGTGTGTCGCGGTGCGAGTTTTGTGCGGCCCGTATGGAGGGGAAGTTGGCGGGGCGTTTGGGACGATGGGGGGGCGGAAAGTGCACCCTTTGACCCTCGCCGCGGCGCCTCTGGACGCTTCTGATGAGGGGATCGTTGTCGCCGACCAGCGTCCGCGCACGTGCCGGTGTATGCGTGTTTGTGGCTGTGACTGTGTGCGCGCGTAACCATGAGCCAAGGCGACGCCTGTAGGTTGTGCCGTTTTGTGCTTCTGCGTGAGCGCGAGGATGAGAAGGACCCCTCGCTGTGGCCAAGGTTACACATCAGGACGCCGCCGAACGTCCTCGCCCGTTTCAGCCGGCGTGAAAGGGGTGCACTAACTTTCTTGTGCCCGAACGTGATGTCGTGTCCAAGGGCGCGAGGTCAGTGCTCTGCCGCGGCCCCGTCGTCATCAACGCACCCTACATCAACGGAAAGAAGACCGCCATCAGTCGTCGGCCCTCCCAACCCGTTCAACTTGGAAGTCTGCGAGCGGTGAGTCGCCGACCGGCCCAATTTGCCGCGCCATCGAACTTTGAGGCTGGCATCCACCTGTAACACAGCTGTACAGTGGTATTCACACCGCGCATTGTACCGTGTATATAATCTGCAAGCTGTTTTGATTTACTGAAGCGTATGCAAGTGTTGTTTGCCTTGTTTTTCCTTTGTTTTTTTTTTTACATTGTTCTGGCTGGAACTGAAGTGTATCTAGTTTTTTTTGTGTATTCATTTCTTTATTTTGGAACTGAAGTGTAGCTTATTTTTTTTGTGTATTGATTTCTTTTTTTTTGGCCGCGTGCTTTGCCGATGGGTAGGAGGGCATTTAAGGAGAGGGGGATGTGGGAATTCTGGCTTTCCGCCGTCGCCTTTGCGCGGCTAGCCGGCCTCCCGCGTTGTTTCTCCTCTTTCCCTTGCTCCCGCCTCAGGCGGTGGAGAGGCGGCTGGGTGACTAATCACTGTCATTTAGCCACAGCTCCGCCCCGGCTCCCCAAGGGCCTTTGCCATTGGCGCCTTTTGGCGGGAATTTGGGACCCGCTTTGGGCGGCCGCGCGCGGCGCGACCGTCCGAGCGGGGCCCGGAGAGAGATCCGTCCAAGACAGCGTAAGGTGCGTACGTTACTGTTTGTCCGTGCCGGCCTTGCCGCTCGGACCAGTGCTTACTCGAGCTCGCCCGCACGTGTCCTCTGACCTGCAGCGGCTCGAGCCTGTCCAGCGGGGTCCAGCGACCTCTGACAGGCGTACCTTGTGTTGATTGCCCACTCTCTCTCGCAACCGGCCCAACGGTCGACACGAGAGAGAGATCACAGCACTGCCGCGGGGACATTCTCCTGCAGCGGCGTGTTAGCGGCGCGCATTGCTCGAGTCGCTTCGTGCGCGCAGCGGAGCCTTGCTCCTCGCGCGCCCCCGGGACGGGGTGACTATTGAGTGTGTGTGTATCAGCTGAAGGACGATGTGAATAAACGTCTCCTTTGTGAACTTGGAGGCCTATTTCTTTGCGGCGAATCGCTCTCCTCCCTGCGGAGGTTGAGTGCGCCGCATCGGTGTCCCAGTGTGTGTGTGGTGACGGCTGATCGGGGCCCTTGGCTCGCGCGAAGCTCGAACCCGCGGTGGGTGGTGGCCTGTGTCCACTTAGAAACCCACAAATTCTACTGGCTGACTGAATATGGATCGCTAAGACACGACGGGTGAACTTTAGTGTCCGTCCAGCGCGTCTTCGTCCTCTACACTTCTCGCTTATAAGCGGCAGGAAAAGGTGTTTCGAGTCCACTTAGCATCTAGCTCAGTTAAATGCCTTAACGAATTAAGAGAATCCTACAGGCCTTTCTTTTTTTTTTTTGTAAAACATCTTTAACACCAGCTAACCGCATCCAGCCCGCATTTCAGACCTGATCTAGCCTAAACAACTGCTTGGTACAAGATGTCAGAGCTTGCACTAAGGCAGTCGGACGCCGTATACATTCCCCCACAACGCTGTGGCTTTGTTTCTAAGCGGCGGTTTGTCACGTGATAAAGGTTTGCATATAGCTGTGCATCTGTTGACTTTGCAATCCCTCACCATTGCAAAGTTTGTTTGTTTGTTTGTTTGTTTGTTTGTTTGTTTGTTTGTTTGTTTGATTGTTTGTTTGTTTGTTTGTTTGTTTGTTTGTTTGTTTGTTTGGTTTTCTAAAGCCCTACGTCCTCGTGTACGTTGGCACACTTTCTGATATTCCACAGTTCGTGGCAGTCAACTTCCGCGGAAGTGGATATAAACATATCGACTCCAAGGCGGACGATGTGTTCAGGGTTCATTTGTGATAGAACAGCGCAAAACACCGGGACAAGAGACAAGCTGAATCTACCTGTTCCATCTCCAATGAGTAACCAATATGCCAAGCTGCTGTCCTGGGCGTTCAGGGTGCATATTTTCGAGCTCTGGAGATATAGTCTGCTTTTCATCCCGTTACATGAACTGAGACCACTTCATGAAGTTTGTGAAGCGTTGAGCCGAGGTGGCTATGTGACTGTTGAAGTGTACCTTTTCAGTATATAATTTATCCATATACAATACCACCGGCCCTAATTCGCGAGACCCATAGCAAGGGGCAATTAATACAACGCGAACAGAAAAAAAATCAATGGCAAATTCTCTACAGACGGCACACATCACAAAAAAGTGTAGGTAGACAAATAAGAGAGACTGGTAGCAGCACAAAGCATACGAGCACAATAGGAGGCAATGGCAGGCCGAACTTCACAATACAGTACACATCTTGTACATTACGGAAAGCTGAAAATATGGCACTTTGGTATCAACTGGTAGCGTGTACAGGCACCGGCTAATAGAATAGTGAAAATCGGCGTATTTTTTTTCGGGCACAGAGCGTGTTCTGGAAGACTAAGAGGCTTCCATTACTTTAGCTGTAGCTGCGGGCAGTATACAAGAGATGAAAGGAAATTCTACGAATAACTGTTTGCCCAAATCGTCGAACTCTACGCAAACATCGAACTCCGCGCTGACAATTTCGGCAGGGGAGGAAAACTTGTCACTATCTATTTACTGTTGCTCAACTCAACTTTCGAGATTTACAGAAACTCGGTGTCTCACGATCCAATGCCCGCAAGTTGTTTCCAGGTTGGCCTTCAGCTGGGCGCAGAATTAAAGTTTCTGAAATGACACGACAAGTCATTTCTCTCTTCCAGGTAGTGAGGCGTTACAATGGTCACTGGTGCACTGAGGGACGACGACGCTCGAAGCGACTGTAGTTGGCTTCTTTTGGTTGAGAACGAAAGCTTTTTAAAGGCGAAAGCCTTTAATCACTCATACTGTCGTCCGTTAACAAAGCGTGTCACACGAGTTTAACTCGGGAACTAAAAAAGATAGAAGAAAACCAATGGTTGCTTCATATAGAATAGGAAAAAATGAACCTAGAAGCCAAGTTTGATGACTGTAGTGTAATCAGTTATTTAGGAATAGGCAAAAATGTCGAAATTGCGTCGAAATAGCACGGACGTCGATACAGCCACGGGATCGGTGTGACGTCACATCCACCGGAAGTCGCACGCCATAGCGAAAATTGTCACAGAATGGTCGGGAAAACGTCGGATTTGTGTCAAATTAGATGTAAAAATGTGTAATTAAGCGTAATTAACATATCCCCGAAAGATGTATAATTTGGGTATCGATATAGCCACAATAACGCTGTGACGTCACATCCACCGGAAGTCGTCACGGCATAGTATCCTCGGCTTTCGCCTCTCAACACTTTACTTGCCAAAGTGTCCTCGCAATTTTTCACCGTAGTCATTCGCTCAGTGCCCCGTAGCAAAGCACTCATGGCAGCCATTAAGATCTCAATCTGTGTAAGGTAAGGGGAGCCCTTGTCCTTACATTTCGACAGCTTTCGGTCTTTAGGGGTGCCGTAACTGCTCCGTTATGCGATTGAGAAGCAAAAGCCTGCTGCTCGGTTACTTTTGGCAAAAGGGGGTGCATAGTCCTGTGTTAAGGCTTGCATGGAAACAAGCAGCGAAATTTCAAAATCACATTTAGTTAGGTTCAATTACTTCAACATCAGAATGTAGAGCGACCTCTGTATCTAAAAGCTACTGCTATAGCAACATGATTCTGCCGACTCGCTAACACTGGAAAGGTATAAAGATATTTCTATATAAATTACAAGCAGTAATAACCTCTAAAATAAGCGTCATCACGAGCGGCGTTTTTATGTTTCGGTTATTCTTGGCTGGTGGTTGGGTTACAAGGCCTGAAGACGAGCGATATGTACTTTAATTCGGAAGAATATGCAGCGTAACATACAGAAAACTTGTTTTCGCCACTTTGTAGCCTACAAAGTGTTCTGGCCTACAAAGTGAGACGCTCCGTTTAAAGTAACTTATAAGCTGTAAGGTATACTGTACCTTCCAAGAATAGTGCTGCACAAAAATTTGAAAAATGCGCACCTCTAGTATGTGTGACCAGTTAGGGATTCATTTTGCAATGCAGCATCCGACATTTTGTACAATACTGAAGTTACAAAATCCACGGCGATGCAAAGAAAGCATTGTTAAATATAACCTACTACAGGGTCTATGAGAAGAAATAACCATCGTAATGTTTCGCTCTGAGAGGTATGAGCATGTCACCGGACGTGTTTTTGAGCCGCTCTCGAAGCACTCACCCTGAATCAAATTCAGTGTACGGAATCCATTTGTTCTTTCCTAATGTCGACTTTCATTCTTTTTACCGCCGCACGTCGAGTGGCGGCGTTGACGGCGAACTGCGCAGTCAGCGAGTGACAACATGTGGTATACGTATACGGCCGTGCCACCGAGCTGCTATACGAGTATTGAGCGAGCCGGACGGCCACGGCGTTGCCAGTTTACCGGATGGTAGCCCTCGTATAATGGATCGCGGCTTGCCCGGTGATGTACGACATGGCGTCAGTGCCCGTCGTATCCTGCTCTTGTAGCCCGCCTTCGGACCGTCCCTCGGGCTCATGTAGGTTTCCCCGCGGACACCTGGCCTCTTCTCGCTGTCCGATGCGCCCCGTAGGTTCGGGGAACGGTGGGCTGGAGCTGATTCTCTTTTACTGCAGGAACGGCCAGGTAGTAGTAGTAGTAGTAGTACACCTGAAGCTGTGCATGATATGCCTGGCCGGACTTGTTCTCTTTGGTGCTCTGCTGCTGTCCACTTATTGATTATCCACAGTGTATCGACGTGCCGTTCGCTATACAGTATCGCTTATGGCCACTCCATCCTGTTCAGTGCGTGTTTGTTTCCTTGCAGCTTTCTTTCTGTAATCCTCAATTTTGTTGGCCGATGATGAGTACGGGAAAATCTGTAGACAATGATTAACCAAGCAGTGAAGGTAGAGGTCACTGACCAGCATGCAGGTGTGGGTTTTTATTGGCACGTGTCGCTGTTTTAACGAAGAAAAATAAAGCAAAAATTAACTGGGTTTTCTTCACTTTTCCTCCCATTTTCAGAAAGACAAGGAAGGTTCTATTGCGTGGGCAAACGCGAGGTGTGCGAGGCAAGTATTCAGGTAAGTGCATTATAGATCTTGCACTTAAATGCTCGCAAAGACATTGCTGTCTTGTACCGTTTAGCATAAGCGCGCATAATTGGCGCATAAGTGAACTTAACAAAAGTGACCAGTGACGTACCCCCTCAGCATGCATTGTGTTTTCAGGTCGGAACCCTTGATTCACAACTGTTCCATACAACCGCAGACTCAAAGGGGTTCAGTAACGATCATGTGTCCTTTTTACTGCTTAACGATTCTTTGGAAGCATTTGTCTCGGAACTATGGACTTACTTTCAACTATATATACTTACATATATTTTTGTTCTGCGTGTGTATGCACTGGAACCTTGTTCGCTGCCGTTATAAAGCCCTGATTCCAAGCTTAATTTAGGACCTCATTTTAAGCCTTCCCTGCAAAGAGTTATCTTGAAAGATCGAGTACAAGAGCAGAGCAAACGGTAGTGATGGCGAGCGAAAGGACTGCAACTAAGGGTTGCGATAATCGTGCTACCTAAGGCGACCTCTCAGGTACCATGTACACGCTTAGCACCTTTGGCGTTCGGCGTTTTGTAACTCGTTGGCCGATCGTATACAAACGCTTATCTCCACGACCTTTATTCTAGCGCTACTGATTTGTATAGGTGGTCTTTTTGGGTATTCGAGTCAAATTTGAAAGCTCTGCGTGCACCCAATAATATAGAAATTATTTTTTTAAACAACTGCTTGCAGTAGCTCGCAACCGATTAGGGCGACGCACCTCACCGCACGTCCCTTGCCCCGAAGACGTCAGTGGGCAGACGGGGCGAGTTTGAAGTATAGTGCCTAGAATATTCTAGGCACTATGCTTGAAGGTTGGCTCTCCTGCGAACGTCAAAGGACGTTATAGCGGTAAGGGACGCGCGATGAGGTGTGTTGCCCTAATCGGTTGCGAGCTACTGCGAGCAGCGGTTTTTAAAAATTATTTCTAAATTATAGGTTCCACGCAGAGCTTTCAAATTTCACTCGAATAACTAAAAAATGGCTGAGGCTTAACTTGGTTAAGCCTGGAGAATGCGAAGCATCATCGTGTCGCGTAATTTGGAGGCGCACAACCACAGCGACGGCGCGAGGTGGGCTCCCGTTTCTCCACTGTTGTGACGTCATCGTGTCACGTGGTGTGACGTCATGTATCACGTGATTTGGAGGCGAACAACCACAGCGACGGCGCGAGGTGGGCCCCCGTTTCTCCACTGTCGTGACGTCATCGTGTCACGTGGTGTGGCATCATCGTGTCACGTGATTTGGAGGCGCACAACCACAGCGACGGCGCGAGGTGGGCCCCCGTTTCTCCACTGTCGTGACGTCATCGTGTCACGTGGTGTGACGTCATGTATCACGTGATTTGGAGGCGCATAACCACGGTGAAGGGCTGAAGTGGTAGGTAAAGTAGTATGCTTCGCATAAAAGACCACCTCTACAGATCTGTTGGGCTAGAATATACCCATCGAAATCATTTCAGGGTCCCTTTAATCGGTGATCGGCAAGTAACAACTCTTTGAAGTACTCAGCCAAACAATAGCTCATTCTCTTTCTTTTCGAAGTGTTTCAGTAGTGTCACCCGCACCCACCAAAGCGGCGTCGATCTGCGAAGCCAGCCTCGTGGTTTGCTGTAGAGGGTTCGCATGGAGCTGCGGGTCACACCTTCGCCGATCTTCACCGGTTCCACCGGGCCCAGCGGAATAGGGACGGAGGGAATCGAGGACGAGGGGTCCCGGTCCGTCCGATCCCCCGTTTTCCCATTACGCTGTCAGATATAGCGTCCTTTTAATTGCTCTCGGAGAAGAAGCCGGGAAGAAATGGAGGCAGAGTACAGGCCGCCCTCCGGCGACTAACGAACACCCTTGGGGCCCGGTTGACACACCGGAAAATAGAAAGGGCCCCGGAGGCCTCCTGAGCGGGGAGGGGGGGGGGGGGGGGGGCGGTATCGGCCTGAAAGAAGACCTGGGAAATGCCTCCCCGCTAACCCCCCTGTCCGGGGGTAACTTTGCTATTCGATGCGTTCTCGTCCGATCCCGTTGGGGACCAGACTTGTTCGTCAGCGTTGCGCGAGCGCTTGCCCTGCGGTGACGACTGAAATTCGAATTAGCCTGGCAGAGACCCGGATGCTCGGCCGCAAAGTAAGTGCCTTGGCTGCGTCGTACGAACGATGTTACCCGTCGCATACTTTTTATCGCGATGCTTCATGTCAGCCTCACGCAGGCACAGCGCAAACCGTTCCAACCAATGGCTTCGGGCGTGCAGAAAGTGATTCGGCCCTGCTCGCTTCTTTATTCTGCCTGATTATTAATATTAGACTCTATCTCTTTACTTCGCTTCGCGTACAGGAATGCTTCTTTCTAGTACAGTTTTAGAGCTGCGGCCACACCGCAAGTTGGTCTCATTGTATCCTTCGTCGAGCTGGTAGCGTTCAGTGCGCGCGTCTTTCTCCCCCTGATGACCACTATCGACATCGCACTTGAAAAGCCGGTGCAGGCGGTTGTACCTATAGGTAGGTCGTCGTGTTTCTCTTCCAGACTTATACTTGTCCACACCCCCGCCTTTCAGCCACCGGTAGCCCCCCAGGGGGTGGCTGAGTGCCCTCAAGAAGTATCTGCTATAGTCGTGTATTACATATGCCACACAGCCTGGCGATTACTATCCTCACGCGTAAAAAGCGACCAGTAGTAATTTTTTTCCACCGCGTGACGTCTCATACCGGGAGGGCAGCTGGGCTACGCGAAAAGTCAAGCATTATGCTTTTCTAGACTCGCGACCGCGAAGGTGGGCGGAAGCGAATGGCCCGCTGTGGCCTACCGACCGACCGACCGACCGCCAACGGCCCGTCTCTTGGGTCGTCTGGGGGACCATCATCTTCGGGTCGCTCCCAGACGGCGCGGAGGGTATTGCGTTGGAAGCTCGAGAGAGAGAGAGAGAGAGAGAGAGATGCGTCTTGCGCAAGGTGCTTAAGGAAAGTTTTTCAGCCATAAAGAAGTAATAATAATAACAAGCCCACAACGCACGAAGCAAAGAAACAGTAATGATTCCGCACTTCCCCGTCGGTACAGGCGGAAAAAAAAAAAGCAATAACCTGGCACTGAGGAGTTTGGTCCCGCTGACGATAGGAGAGGTGGGGGGGTTGTAAAGCCATCATATATACACTTCTTGCTAGCCAGAAGTTCTTTTCGTCAGCGAAGATTTGAATGAGGTGCGAGGAAGTCGTTTGTGGACTGCGTATATGGTTGCAGTTGCACGATTATTTTGCGGGTTGGCAGGCAGTTCTTGTTTTCTTGAGCAGTGTGCGTATTTAGTTATGTGCAGCACAGCGGGAGCATTCAAGAGTATTCAAGAGCATCAAGCGCTGAGGTGCTGTGCAGCTGCGCGGCTTTGTTTTGGTTTCGAACAATGGATATATTCGCGAAGCTGTGTTTCCAGTAATGATACGTCGCAATGGCAGCAGCTAAGTGCGCCATATATTGCAACGTCGGATAAGGAGAGGGGCTTTTGCGGAGTTGTCAGTAGAGAGGAGTATAGTCTGTGCTGAGGGAAAGCCCTGCAGCTGGAGCGCTGCACGCAACTTGTAAGCGGCAGTGCGGCACTCGCAGACTCAGTTTTTCGAGAGCCGTGACTTCAAGGCTCGCGACGCTGAGCATTGTGTGCTTGGCGTCTTTCCTCGGCTATTGTTGCATAGTACTGAGTCGCAGCCTACGGCCACTCCGACGAGGCAGAGGCACTGTTTTGTTTTGTTTTGTTTGCTGCTTTATACTTTGTTTTCCTTTGGACCGCTAGGAAGTTGACACGGAAGTGAGTTATGACGGTGCCGGAAGAGCTAATGGATATTGGTTACTTTCCGTCCCTTTTTGACCTTCAGCGATAACGAGTAAATAGTAAGCCCTTGCGCCTTTTCCTCTCTCAGTGGACCCTTCGTGTTTTCGTTTTGCGAAGAATGTTTCTGTATAAAATTATCTTTATTCTTTTTATTGTCGGCATTTTCTGCGCATAGAGTCAGCCTTCATCGTAGGTTTCTTGCCTGATATCCTGAGGCATCACTTCTTTTCAAACAATGCGGCAAATATCAAAACGTCTGATCATGGGCGTGCACCGGACTCTCCATGAGGTGGGAGGCAAAGTTCATGGTTGTGTCCGTTCATGTCTTCTGCTGGGTAGCAGGAAACAATTTGGTCCAAAATTTGCGCCCCCCTTCCTTACGTCTATTAGGAAGAGCCGCTTTCCCCTTTTGCTACCCCCCGACCCCCCATGCGCCCTCTTATGCATCTTATTTTCATCGCTTTAATTATAAAGGAATGTTGTTGCAGTTGCGCGCGGGTACAGCGTCGAACATGATACTTATTTGTATTTAGCGGCAGAAATGATTTAACGAAATTGTCCTTCTCCGCTGTTCCCACGCTATGAAATATCTTTGGTCGAACGCAGTGGTTTCGTCAGTGGCCGAGGAGCGCCCTTTCCAAGTATTTCTCCCCCTGGGTACGCCGAGCACATTTTCAGGGCAGGCTGGTAACCATGAGAAAGCCGTAGGGTGCCCAAGGGTATCGAGATTCGAACCCAGCACCTTCCCCATACGAGGTGTGTGTTTTGCCACTGAGTCCCAAGGAAAACGAAACAAACAAAGGCACCTAAGCGTATACGCCCTTCTCTCTCTGAGTGATAATGCATGAAATGACGAACGTGCATGGTAGATAATTCACGCTTTAATCCAAACTATGTCACTTATTCGCTCATCTGTCTCTCTCCTGTACTACAGCATCAATCACTGCGCTGCGTACACGCATGGTATACTTCGCGCCTTGTTGGCTTGGCGCACTTCCATATTCAATGCGTTCGCTCCGCTCGTTTGCCGAGATTCGTGCGCGCAGAACTCTAGGTGGACACAGCGTTGATGCGCCTTGCATCGCTGGATCCCTTGATTGCCGTCGCGGGGTGGCTCGGGGCACCATACGCGACGCGACGATCGCGCTCATTCTAACGAATCCGCGATGGACGCTTTGCCGGCCGGTTGAGGCGTTGTTAGGCCTACACCCAATCCGGACACGTGCGAACACGCAAGTCGAACAGAATGTCCGCGCGCTCCCCGTCACTGCCTGTGCAGCCAGCGATGCCTGCTCGCGTTATGGGTGCTGAGAGAAATGGGGGAAGGAAGAGAGAAGGGGGGGGGGGGGGTATGCAACGCCCCTATTTCTTCCGCGCCTTCATTTATGGCCCGGCTGTCTGCCAGTCGGCCTGTCGAGCCGTGCATACGCAGGACGCCGCGAATTTCTGCCGCGTAATGCGTTTTAGAGTAGGGGCATAATTAGCAGTTCCGTTTTCCCGGATTTGGCGCCCCCCTTCCTCCTCTTGCGTGCGTGTTGGCGCGCACGTCACTTTGGCAGTCTGGTGGGAGCTGCAGTGCGCCCGGCCGCTTCTCCATGCAAGTGGCGCGGGGCTGCGTTCAGTGAGCGCGTGCGCTGCGAGCGCTCATCCAGCGCGTGAAGAACACGACCTAATATCTCTCGGAGTCGACGGCCGAGTCGCGTAGTTTGCCGGCCCGTCGCGTGGTGGTAGTTGGGTGTCGGGGCGTGTATGGCGCGCGCGTTGGGATCTGGACGTCGAAGGGGAGAACGGTTCTTCCATATTGCAGTGATGGGGCTCACGGTAATTTGGAACGCTCTCGAGAAGCGGGTCGCTGATTCTGAGCGATCGCGCCCTGTTCGTCCTCGCCGAGTAGTGCGGCGGCGTGTAATGCAGGACATCGCCGAAGCGATGCCCGAGCACTGCTAAACACTGAGCCTCTTTGACTGTCCACTGTGACCTAGTTTGTCGCGTTGACGTCACTCTGTGAGTGTCCGGAGATGGTTGGCTTTGTTATAGGGGCCTGGACTGTTTAGCATGTTCTGAGCTCGCGGATCAGCTTTCGAACTTTTAGGGAGGCGGTTTGCCCTGACATTTCAACCGGCCGTCGCGGTAGTTGTGGAGGATAAAGCGCTGCGGTAAGCAGAGACGAGGTCCCAGTTCCGACACCCTGCACTGAGAACAGCATGTATACGCGGCGATTTGAGGAAACGCCCGTGTAGTAAGATATGAGAAACACGTCTTAAGAAGCCTAGGCGTCTGTTCAGTATTAATCCTGGGGCCTACACCGCATCATTTCTCTCACGTTCGTACGAGTTCTAAGGTCGGCGAATATACACTGTTCATTTGGGCGCGTGGACGTGCTTCCAAAAAAGGAAGCTTCAGGCGTTCTTTACGACATTCTTAACGAAGAAAATGCGATAGCCTTTGGAAGTTTGCCCACCCCGAACATTCCACAAGTTACCCCAGAATTTGGAAGTAGGAGCACCCCTGAAAATGGATTATGGTGGATTCAGGTGTATTAGTGGGTGACTGTGGTGCAGTAATGAAGATTAGCGGGTAGATTAGTTAGGAATAGCGGATGGCTAAAGTGGAAGAGTGGGTCGGGTCGGCATAATCCAGTGTGATAATCCAGTGCAAGGAGAGCCCTTCACTACGGCGTCCCTCATAGCCCGAGTCGCTTTGGGACGTAGAACCCCCATAAACCACAGACATTCAACTGGGGCGGCGCTCATCACATTGTGACGTTCCCGCCTGTCGGGGGTCAGTCACAATGCAACACAGTTGTTTGTTGCCATCTACGGGTTCTGCTGAAGCGAGGAGAAATGAGCCAACACACAACGCCTCCGAGTCAACCTAATTTATTCACACTCTCTGCCTGAAGGTGTAACTGGGAGTTCCGCTCACCGCTGTCTTGTATCAGGCGTCGCGGTGCAGTCCGGCCAACAGGTGCCTCGCCCTCGGCTGCTCTGGCAGGGTGGCGCTCAGGCTGGTGGCGGTCCCACGTTTCGGCAACTATGACGGGTGGTGGCGTCAGGCTTCTTGGGCGTCTCAGCTGGCGGTACTCTGACGGGTTGTGGCGTCCGGCTTCTTGGGCGTCTCGGCTGGCGGTACTCTGACGGGTTGTGGCGTCCGGCTTCTTGGGCGTCTCGGCTGGCGGTCAGTTTGCAACGGATGCCCTCGGGTCCGGCCTCACCGACTACAGACCAGCGCGATCCGCTTCCGTCCACCTCGCCGTCTCTGCCCGTTCTCTCCTTTGTCTCTCCTGTCTCCAACGCCTCTCTGAGGATTCTCTTTCTTTCCTTCGGTGTCCTCCTCGCCCAACGATTTTTCGCCGTCGCTGCTCATGCAGCCGACCAAGGGCGCCCGCCGATTTTTCCACGAAGCCGCGAAGGCCGGCGGTCCTATTGGGGATGTGTCGAAGGGGATCAGGTGTCCCTCGGAGGGCGACGGTTCTCCTAAACCAGCGCCTCGCCTCCGCTGCTGGGAGCCCTCCTGGTGCTAACTTGCCGGCCTCCCTCGCCGCCTCGAGCCATTAGTAAGGCCGTCGCGTTGCAAGACAATGCAGGCCAGTGGGCCCGCGTACTCCGGGAAACTCTTTTTGCCGCGAGCGTACTGGCCTACCCTCGGCGCCGCAGGGTGCCGGCCTCTTCGCGAACGCGGGCTCATGTTCAGCCGAAGACGCACTCCTCTCGAATTGGACATATTTATGAGGGTCACGGCTGTCCTCTCTCTTCTCGCATCGGAACCCGGGGTGGTCTCTTCCAAGAACCGCGGCTTGGTCACGCGACCACGGCATTCGAAAACTTGGCCGTCAACGGACAAAGGGAGTCCTCCTTTAGCACCGGAAGAGAGCAGCTGCCCGGGGAGACAGTCTGTTTTCCAAGGGCATGGGGCCCTCTTTTCTTTTGGGTTAACTTCCCTTAAAGGGCCACTGCCCAGGGTCCGGACATTTTTGAAAAACAAGCCCACTGCATAGATGAGGCATCGAAGATAACCTCTGCAAAATACTAGAGCCATGCGCGCCCCGAAAAGCTGTGAAAATTCAAATCAAAGCCCGTTCGTTCTTTCCTTCCTTCAAAAACGGGCCCGGCCCACTACTCTGCACCCCGCTGACGTCAAGGGGGGCTACTTTCGCTAAAGGCACTCCATTGGTGCATCGTTCTGACTGACGGGAGAAGGTTGGGCGTAGCCTTGGCGTCGCGTCGTCTGCACAAGGCTTTCCGCAGCGCCTTCTGTTCTGGCTCATGCCTACAAACCCGCATGAAGGAACAAAAAAAAAAAAAACTGCGGAGAGAGCGTGCGGCGACAGCCTTGAACCCTAGCCATAAAAAGTAAAAAAATAGTAAAACTGAGAGAGTTGGTTCGCCCCCCCCCCTCCCCCCCCCCCCCCCCCCCCCCCCCCGCCGTGATCACGTCACGAGACGCTCTGCGTGCGCGCTCCCTTCTCAGTTTCTTTTCTTCTATGCGAGCCCCCCAAAACAAGGTTTTAATTAGTAGTGCAGCAGAGCCTTTCCTTCGCTCCGCACACACACCGCTTATCTTTCGTGCATCTTGCGTATGCCTTGACTCCAATGAATGACATATGCTTTGGAGCGGAGAAAAGACACAAACACACAGAACACAAACACGCATGGAGAAAAGCAAACGGGCGGTTGCCGGGTCCGCGCTTCGCCGTGTGTTTCGAACAAAACCGACTTCCGCCCCTCCGCTCGTGAAACGGTGGGGAGGCCTAAAAGAAAATGAAAAGGTGGCTCGTTAACTGGGAATGACAAACAGATGTATGAAAGGATGCGCTCGCTAACAAGTCTAGGTGGTCGAGCCGATCGCGCCTCTCGATCGTTCAGTGTGCGGAGAAAATGCAAAAACCAAGAAAAGAATACTATTGAAGGCGGGGCCATGACGTCGCCCTGTGACGCACTCCACAGACACCACGCCTCCGGCTTACACCGGAGAAGGAAGGGGTGATTTTGCCTTGCCGAGCCTACTCGACGAGGAGCGGGAGAGAAGAATTTCGAGGAGGGAATGGAAGGAGAGGAGGCTCGCTCAAAGAGAGGTAGAGAGTGTCTGCTGCGCTGGGGTGGGCACGGGGCCTTTAATAAAGACCCAACTCCTAGCCTTCTCCGAGTCCACAGCCCGCACCTCGCAACAAGGCCGTCTGCAGGCGTGCATGCGCGCACACACAAACGCACAAACGTGCCTGTCTCTGCGCCAAAGGGGGGGGGGGGGGGGATGTTGGGGACGCGCTGCAAAACGGGCCGCAGGGATGCGTGTGGTCGCGCTGGGCGCCCCGCGCGGCCTCTTTTGCCCTCTGGCTATTTCGCACGTCTTTGTGTTGCGCCCGCTGCATTCCACACAACCGCTTTCGCTGACGGGGCAGGGCGATAATTTTGAGCCAGACACAGTGTCTCTGGTGTTAGTCGGCGGAGAGAGTTCTTTTGGGCCATGCCTAGGCCTCCCGTACACAGTCCTTCACAACATCATGACCGTATCGACCAATCAGGGCAATTTCCTTACGGAGAAACCCAGTGGTTTTGGCATGACGACAACCTAAATTCTATCGGATTAATGAAATTTCCAAACGTTTCATAAGGATGTGGAAACACGTAGTTACTCTCGCTACTCGGTGGACACCCCAACCGCTACGTGAGGCAACAGATGAAGCAAGGAGTCAAAGAAGGAAGAGAGAAAGGGGAGCCGCAGTTCAGGACTCCGGAATAACTGCGACCACCTAGTGTTCTTTAACGTGAACTGACATTTGTCAGCAACGGCAGGGATTCGATCTCACGACCTCGTCCTCAGCAGCCGAGCATCACTACCAATTAGCCACCGTGACAGGTGTGTACGCTTCTTCCGTACGCTTCTCTTGCAGCTACAGTCGGATACAACTCAAGAACTAAGCGGCTTTTCCCCGTCACAGGACCCCCTTCCAGCTAGTAGCGTCGGCCGATTCTCATGACCCCAGCGTGACAATGTATAGGAAGTGGCAGATGAAATGGGATAGTCTCCTGTCTGCATTGTTACGTCACGCTCTCTATTTTCATGCTACTCCCACTAGCAGGTTCGTGAGGATCGGCCGACGCTATTGGCTGGAAGTGGTTCCTTTGATGGTGACAAGCTGCTTTTTTTTTACCTGTATCCGACTATAATAGCATTTGTCAATGAAACAAAAACGAATAAAAGCAAGAAACAAGATTACTAGCAATGCATGCCTTCGGCAGCCCAATTCCCGAACGCCTTACACCATTAGGGTGGAAGTCACCCACAGAGGCGCGTCGTTTCAGTGAACATCGCTCGACGGTTACAAACACCGTTAACTGATTGCCTCAAAACGGGGTCGCATTTAGGGGTAGTCACGTTTCATTCCATTCCGGAAGAGGCGTCGAGCGAAGATAGAACAATGCGCAATCCTTCGTTAACGCACGTTCGATAGTTATCGAACGCGCCGGCTGCTTCTGGATTTGCTTTAATGGAAGTCCGTTATACACAAGCGAACGTCTTAGTATATTCGATGTCTCGGTACGGCGGCAGGTTAGCACGAAATTGACTGGGCAGTGTAGGAACGCGGTTCCGTCCACGCTGCCGTCGCATGTATCCGGGTGCCTATGCGCTCTCATTAAATACGCGCAGCGCTGTGGAAGTTGCTGCAAGCTAACCACGGGCGCGAACATGCACGATGCATTTGCGGAGTCAAGAATGCTTTGTAATTGTTACGGGCCTTGACTGTCGTTTCTTTGGTTGCCATGGCTGAGATGCTCGTGGACGCTTTAAGGAATCATGTCGCCCTGACTGCGTGCGCACTGCCTTGGCGATTGTGCCCACATAAAGCGTTTGTAAATTTGTTTTCCGACTAAGCTTTGGCGATTGGGGTGGTGATGGCCAGGTACAGGGTCGTCCACTCTTAGTTAGAATGCGCTAGCGCATGTCCGCACTCTTCAGAGGGCCACCGTGTACGACACAGTCGCTCATCGCAGCAAAGTGGCGCAGGAGAAGGTGTACCTGGACGTGGTGCTTCGCGTCATCTTCAACTTCCCTTCGATGCGCAGCCGTTTCGGATCTAGTGACCATCCAAAGAGCACGGCCATGCGCTAGCGCATTCTAGCTAAGAGTGGACGACCCTGTACAGGCCGAGTGGGCGCTGTATGCTACCACGCAGCCCTGGCAATTGGACCCTGGATCAAGGTTTGGCAAATGGGGTGGTAGTGATGGTGATGACGTTATGTACTGGATAGATTAGACTTGTACAGATTAGCCTTGTACAGCGAGCTAAGGTAATCCGTACAGTGATGTCAGCAGTTTTTCCCCTCCTGTGTGTGTGTGTGTGTGTGTGTGTGTGTGTGTGTGTGTGTGTGTGTGTGTGTGTGTGTGTGTGTGTGTGTGTGTGTGTGTGTGTGTGTGTGTGTGTGTGTGTGTGTGTGTGTGTGTGTGTGTGTGTGTGTGTGTGTGTGTGTGTGTGTGTGTGTGTGTGTGTGTGTGTGTGTGTGTGTGTGTGTGTGTGTGTGTGTGTGTGTGTGTGTGTGTGTGTGTGTGTGTGTGTGTGTGTGTGTGTGTGTGTGTGTGTGTGTGTGTGTGTGTGTGTGTGTGTGTTAGCAATCGGGCTCCCGTTGAACCTATGGCAAATGGGCCCCCATCCACTGAGAACAGAGCTCCGGCGCAACACCACATCTGTAGACTGCGCTGCACACTATTATCGAGTGCCAGTGCGCATTAGAAGAACGAATGCTTGGCGAGCTGCCCCTCCCTCCTCCGGGATCTATGATCGATTGACCACGTCTGGAATTTCAATGCGCCCATACCAGACTGCAGTACAGCCGTTTTCACTCGCCCTTGTTACGCATGCAGCCACTGCATCAGCGACTCTACCTAACGCGGGCGCGAGCTTTCTGTTACGAGCTCTCTTCGGGCTCCGTTCGCTCCGTGGTCCGCGCCATCGCGTGCGATCACGATTTGGAATTCTGTAGCGTCGGCGAGTCCAGAAAACGGTCAGTCGCTTCGGCGCCACTCGAGTGGCTGAAACGGAGTGCCCCGACCAACGGTAGTCTTTGAATACCAATGCTCGTTGCTCATCGGGGTTGCCGCTGCTATTGAACGCGCGGAGGTGTCGGGCGCACGCAATGCCTGCTGCTGCTGCTGCGCCCTCTGCCGGGCAGTGCGTGGCTGGGCGCGGCGACAACGGGGCTCGCTTCTTGGTCCGCCTTCGGTTTTCCAGGCTAATGAGGGCTGGCAGAACGCGGTCGCATTGTGGGCGTGCCTCCCTTCGCTTCACTGCATGGCTGAGCTATGCGTCGAAGGTTTAGTTGTTCGGAGGTCGACTGACCATGTTGAGGGTGCCGTGTTTTGCGTAATGGTCGCTCGACCGTCTTTAAATGAAGGTCTCGTATCCCCACGGCGTAATCTGCTCTTCGCAGCACTCGCTCGAGGATTCCTATGTCGGACTGTATCCCAGTAAGAACTTTATAACGCGGTAGCATAGAAGCCTTCCGTAACAAAAAAATTGTTAGACAGTCTATAGAGTGCCTATAGACTTCTGTCTATAAAGTCTATAGACTTTCTATAGACAAATCCTAGAGAACAGTCTATAGGCAATACAAATGCCACAGACAGTCTATAGACAATCTATAGACTTGTGGCCATTCACTCGTAGTAGACCTTTGTCTATAGACTGTCTATAGACTATGTATATAAAAAAGCAACATCTGTAGAAAGTCAATAAGAAGTCTATAGACTTTCTATCATTTTTATAATTGTTACTGGAGTAAAAAACCGGCGGCTATCGTACGACTTCATCCGAAGAATCCGGATTGGCTGGCCGGCAATCAGGATGGCCGGCTGGCTCGCACAGTGGAGCCCTTACAACTTCTCTGAAGCTGAAATGGTCGTTAAAGGTAAGGACTGGGGGTCTTCTTACCTTCCAATACGTGTTGATCTTTAGGAAAGCCACAAGGGCTCCACTATACAAGCTAGAAGCAAACCATGCAGCCTGGTTACTTTTGACAAAGACTGTACATACATGCAGTCTGTATACATACATACATGCATACATACATACATACATACATACATACATACATACATACATACATACATACATACATACATACATACATACGTCCGTCTGTCCGTCCGTCTGTCCGCCCGTCCATCCATCCATCCATGAAAGCTGTGTGCGAGCTTATTAGACGTTTTATCTATTTTTTTTAGTAAACACCCTATCGCAGCCTTGTTTTCCTGCCCGGAGAGATTTTTTCTCCGATAACAATTCATATTCCTCTGTCTCAGTGTGCCTCGCGCTCGACGGAACCATTTAACGCAGAAAAACGGAGAGATAAGAATGAGTTGCCATCACCGGAAGCAGCCATTTGTCGCCCACAACAAGCGCTCCCATTTTTCACAAACGCGTTCTACGTCGATGGCTGACACTGCGCACGCACACATCTCGGCAGACAAATGCCGGCGTCTTTCAAAAAGTGATTGACAACCTTCCGCGCACTTCAAGAAGGACGCAGCTCTTCCTCATCGGCTCAAGTCTCACGTCGGCGGTCGCACGCCATTGAGGAAGCACTCTACTCCTGCGCGCCCTTGGGCACGCATCTTATCGACGAGGGGATCTCTCTAATGAGCCATTACGTTGCAGAACAGGCGGAGCGATCGTGTTTGTGTGCGTGTGCGTGCCGCCTAATCGGGTCGTCCGATCTCGGAAAAGCACCGTTGCTCCTGAAGAGCGCGCATTTATTAACCACCATAACCAATTTACGAGCGTACTAAACTTTTAGATGCGCGGACGTCGGAGCTGCGCGATGTTACGCTGAAAAAAAAAACAGTTAAATAAAATAAAAGGCACGCGAGGTCGGAGAATGGAAACGATGAAGGCAAGGCAAGGAGGACGTGAACTCGCCCAGAGTAGCGTTTGTCGAAGCCCGGCTGTTGTCGGAAACAACGAACGAAGGTCACTGAAAGAAAGAACCGGTCTGTTCGTGTCATTTCCTTCTCCTAGCTTATAACCTTTTTAGTTCATCTTTCGTTCCTCGGGGTAGCGTGTGTTTGTGCGTATCGCCCTGCGTCCGAGTGGTCTGGCGTTTGGCTTCCGTGCGTGAATTAGTGTCGAAGCGTGCCTCGGCTCGTTCCCGTTCGCAGGAGAGCGCCTGTGTTAACGACCGGACGTGCCCCCATGAATTGAAAGCGGCAATAACAGAAAAAAACAGCAACCTATGGCCGCTTCTGACGTCCCTTGCCATCAACGCGCACCCGCTGTACGTTTTTCTTGATTTTTTTTCGGGTTTTTTTTTTTCTAAACTACAGCCTGTAGTGAACTGCTTCGTCCGAGTTGTGCGTCTAGACATGCGCTTGTCCTATCCACCGCACCAGTACTTATTGGCAGTTCTGAAAACTCGACTCCACTGGGAGTGCTTAGCTGTTTCAAGCCTCTACAAAAAAGGATGGCTCGCTGTGTCTCCCTTGCTGCTGCATTTGCCGCGAAGAGAACGCGAGGAGGTGAAACGGCGCAGTCGGCGGCCGCGTCGCTAGTGTGAACGCTGGGCGTCGTTTACGGCGTAGATTGAATTGCTTCCTTATGGTGACTCTTTTGTCTGGCTTCTGAACGCCGCTTTTAACTGCGCCCGCGGGAGCAGCTCGCCTAACGATGAGAGACGCGCTCTGGCTCTGTGAAGCTCGGAGATTCACTTGGGCTGTGGTGTGGATAGACAAACTGGGAGGTCTCGGAGCCGCATTGGAATGCGTTGTCACAGTGACGGGCTTCGCGCTGGGCTTGGTCTGAATGTCATGTAGGAGGTACTCGCTCGGCAGAGGGGCTTCGGAAAATCACCGCAAGGGACGCAACACACAAGACTAAACGAGAAAGAAGGCAGGAAGATGGGATTCTTTACAACATAGAACAAAAGGAGCAAAGGTCAGTAGCCGAGCTACAGTCCGCTAACCGACGTTTTAGCAAGAGGACTTCTCTTCGGTTGGCCAAGACCTCTTGCCGAAACATTGGCTTGCGGGCTGAGACTCGTCTCCTGACTGTTGTGTATTTTGTTTTGGTTTTGTGTTGACATTACCTTTTCTATCAATGCCCCGACACAAAAGCTGCAGTAACTGAACGTCGGCAGCTTCAAATCAATTCTTGTTTGTCTCTTTATGATCAGTTAGGTGTTCCGTGTTGTGTAAGACCGAGCAATACGTAAGATTTTTCGTTTCAATCCGAACATATCTGAAGGCGAGCGGGACGTTACACGGGAAACAGACTAGACATTAATAAGTAAAAACTAAGCTTTAAACCTCAAATAACCGTTCAATTCTGTCCCCACATCGCACAGTTGTATGTACCGCTCCCTACACTATACTAAGGCGCCGAACTATTCTCTTTACTTGGGACATGATAGCCTTAGTCGCTTATGCGCCATTAAACCCAACACAACACAATTCTCTTTACTACAGCGGCTATAGATATTAAAAATCGTCTCACACCCTGTATATTAAAAATCTAACAGCTGCTCCGCAGAAATCAGACACACGTCGTTGCGTACTGCTTCGTTCTCGTTCTTTCTTCCTTTCTTTCCTTCTTTCTTTCTTTCTCGCTTTCTTTCTTTCCTTCTTTCTTTCTTTCCTTCTTTCTTTCTTCCTTCCTCTTTTCTGCCTTTCTTTCTTTCCTTCTTTCCTCTCTCTTTCTTTCTTTCCTTCTTCTTTTCTGCCTTTCTTCCTTTCTTTACTTCTTTCTTTCTTTCTCAGCCTCCACTTGCTCGTATAACTGCTCGAACTGCGTGCACGCCTTTGATCATGCGCTGCCCCGGGGCGACCTCTCGTGCACACAAAGGAAACCCTCCGGCCCCCAAGTGTACCGGAGAGCTTCCTTCTTTTCTGTACATGCACTTACGAGGAGTTTGGGAGAAAAACTTGCATAAAACTCCCATTGGGCGCCGCGGCGCCTCTTCCGACGACGACGACGAAGAGGAGGCCGAATACAAATGGTTTCGATTGCGGAAGGACGACGTGATCCTCGGCCCCGCGGCGTGCTGCAGCGGGACGTGCTCGAGGCCCCGTGTACGGAATGCGTCGCGCGTGTCCCTCCCTATTCCTGCGAAGGAGGGCGCTTCTGTCGCTGACGCGGCAGCGCAAACAGGGCCGGACAGGAGGTCAAGCCTGTTTGCGCCCTCTATCGGCCATCGAGCGAAATATGTTTCTTTCTTTCTTGTATTATCTTTTACCCTTTGGTACGCGCCTGACCAGCGCTCTAGGACACGTCCGGTGTTGGTTTTTGGGGCACGCATGAAGCTTCGGGATGCATCTGAATCTTGCCCCTATATTCTGGTATACTTGACTCTGAAAGGTTGGTTCGTCTATAAAGAATTGCGTCTTTTAAAAGCGAGCTCTTTGTACCATTGAGCTGTAAAATAAGGTCAGAGAAGGAACCCGGGTTAGTTGTACTTCACGTGAGACAAGATGGCGCAGACGAAAGTGCCCTCGAGGTACAAGATGTTAATTCTAGCAGATCTGTCACAGCAATTTTATAAATGAGGCAGAGTTGCATTTGGTGCGGCACTCGACGAAGGCCCCTGTTCCTGTGATGCTGAGAATTTCGCCTACATCGGAATTCTAGAGGCTCGGGTACTGTGCGATGTCAGTGCACGTTAAAGAACCCCCAGGTGGTCGAAATTTCCGGAGCCCTCCACTACGGCGGCCCTCATAGCCTGAGTCGCTTCGGGACGTTAAAACCCCAATAAACCAATAACCTTAACGATTCATACTTTTTGCAAAAAGTAAAAGACACGGAGCTCATGCATCACGAATATATGAAGATACGTTATACGGTTATACCCATGATTTGAAAGAGACGACAAAGTATATAGCTCATGGAATTAATGAGAAATAAAAATTTTGAGTTGGAAGGAGCGACTTGCACGTAAATACATCATGGTAATATATGCGTTCAGATGAGAATACGGGTTGACAAAATACTCCCATTTGCACTGTATTTTAACCATTCGTAGTTGCAAAAAGGAGTATAACATTTCTGTGTTATGCATATCTAAAGAATTCAATACCACTTAGGCCCCTACTTTTCTCCTGATATATTCATTTCATTTAGGCGTTAGCAAGCTGAAGTTATGGTCCAGCTAATTGAGTATTTGGTCACTTACAATACTCGTTCACATGACCAGCCTAAAGCTTCGGGAATGAAGCTCTCATGGGCACTGCAAAGATTGATTTTCGACAAAAACAAATGACAGATTCACATTGATCACACCCGTGATTTTCGGTAGTCGCAGCATTTTGCGCTCCTTGCATTAGGAAGATAGCAGCTGCCCCCATTGAGAAGGCCGTTCAGTTGGAACCAATCAAGCCATCGTTCCTTACAAGTTGAACATTTTCGTCCCCAACGAATTATGCTACTGGGTTTTTTAATCTGTGTCATTTGGCTTATCTTACGAGATGTGGGCAACTACTAATCATGGCTCTCGACAACGGTTCTCAATTCCGTGTACCAAGATACCTAAGCATTGATTTGAATCTCATTAATTGCTACGGGATCAAGGGGAAAGCAGCAGGAGAACATACACCCGGAGCAAAAGGGAGTTCAAAGGGAGTAAGCTCTCCTCTCGCGCACCTTGTTTTATGTAACTTAATGTGAGGGAGTGCGCTAGAGGACAGCTTACTCCTTTGCATAGTTTCGGTTTTAAAAGTTTCAATTCTCACTATACATGTTTTATAACTACTCAAATGCACATCTAGATTTCTTCCTTATTGTCTTCATTTTCCCTTGTTAACTAGGTCAACCTCCTCGCTCAAGTCACAAGAACAACCGTGACGGCCGTTAAGTCCGGGAGTCCCCCCACCCGTGGAGATCGCCTGCGGTGCACTTAAGTCGGGCTCACCTGTAATCCAAACTGCCCTCGTCCAGTCGGACCGCGAGAGCAAATGCGGTTAGAACAAAGCCATTACTATTGCTAATGCATGTTTTCAAGCAGCTCTGCTCACTGCAAAAGTCACCGGTAATCGTATGATTGGCGCCGGTCGGCGTCTAGGAGAGCAATGTCTTCAGTGCGCGTTTTAATAATGGCGCTGTCCTTGAGCGTCGCCTCCTTCATAGTCGTTGCGCTGACGCGGAAGACACGATTAAGCGGACAGTTCTGCCGGCTGCCGATTCGATACGGTTGCGTTTAAGGTGGGGAATGACTTGCTCACAGGTGCTGGCTACGTCCACGAGGATGGGAACGCAGAGATGGAGCTCTCATATATTCTGAAGGACTAAACGTTAAAGTAGGCAGGGCCAGTAAGTCGGTTTAGAGCACATGAAGTTATAGTCTTACGACGCTAAACAGTGCGCAAATGATATGCTGTTCCGAGTAATCCAAACGGCCCTTACCAGCCATGAATCTCTAACAGCAGTGAGCATATCGACGTGCTCATGTGCACAGACACGTTAGATACTAATTAATGACAGCGAAAAGAAAATGTGCGATGTCGCTCGGGTGGATGTGAATGGTTAATTACTCCATCACAAATTTACTCCACCTTCGGGGATTCCCCTAAACAGTTGACCAACCCTGTTCCCACTTCGAGTTATTGATCAACTCGCTCTCGCCCGAGTTGATCACTAACTCGAAGTGGGAATAGGGTTGGTCAAATGTTCGACGTGCTCATGTGCACAGACACGTTAGATACTAATTAATGACAGCGAAAAGAAAATGTGTGATGTCGCTGGGGTGGATGGGAATGAGTAATCACTCCATTACAAATTTAATCCACCTTGGGGGATTCCTCTAAACATTTGACCAACCCTGTTCCCACTTCGAGTTATTGATCAACTCGCTCTCGCCCTACCATGAGCTTGCCGTCGCGGTTAGCTCAATTGGTAGAGCGACCGCTCCGGTGAAGCGGTGGTCCCGGGTTCGAACCTGGACCAGGACGAATATTTCTTTAAGTTCGAAGTTTCTGAGAAAGCTGTACAGCTTTCCTCTGTAGCCGTTTGGATGCGCTCGGGTGGATGTTAATGAGTAATCACTCCATTAGAAAATGTGCGAAAGTTTATGGGCATACCGCAAACCCACTTCTCTGTCTGCGAGGTGCTCCTTCCTATTAGCGGGGCCTTTCCTCAGCGTTCGCGTAACCAGCCTCTCCATTCTATTCGGCTGTTGCATCTGTCGCCACAGAAGACATCGCAAGGCTTGACTCGAAAGCGCAGAAAAGTCCTTTGAGACGTTGCATGAAATGGTGCGAAGAAAGACCCGCTCATCCGACTTTGCATGTAGGGGCACATGCGCCCATCTCTATCTCTAAGCCTGCCTTTATACCAACGTAGCACGGAAACTTGTCGGTCTAACTATATTGGCTCTTTCGCAACTACCCTCTGCATTACGGTGCGCCAATTTCCAAAGAGGCACCGCAGACGCCGTAGTTGTGTACGCTGTTCACTATGCGCGAGTTAAAAAAGCGGCCCGGATGTGACCGCCCGGATCAAACTGATGGCCCCCATAAAGTGAGAGCACTGGTGCAACTGCTTTGGATAAACCACCTTTCATGTACGTGTACACCCACACCAGACGTGCGGCTGCTCTGAGCTTTCCCTCGCGACCGGCAGGTGACGTGAGGGGTTGTCGGTTGACAGCGCTGTTCATCCTCGGCACTCCCCGCAAAAAAAGCGTTTGCGGGGGCGGTGAAGTGCGCTGGCCACGGGGGTGTTAATTATTTCTTCTTTTCCTTGAGGAGGTCAAAAGGCTGCCGACGATAAAACTCGGGAGCGCCGAAGAGAACGACGTGAAAAGAAAAAAAAAAAACGGAAGGCCATGACTCTGTAACGAAGGTCCTTAGTTGTGCGGCCGGCTTTATAGTGCGTTTCACGAGCTAGGGATACCGGAGTCGGGCATCTATCCTTCGGGTCTTGGTCAGCGTGCGGCATCCTCTCCTGAAGGTCCTGGGGTCAGCCGAGTCCTGGTAAACTGAAACCAGTGCCTTATACCGTAGTCCAAGTGGAGTTCAGTACTGTTGGCTTTTTTGTGGGGGCTTTTCTCAAACGCTGCTTTCCTGGTTTCACAACTAATTAGTCAACCTTAATATAACCACACTTTCTGCGTGACCGGAATACTGAGTAGAAAATTAAAGCGATGCGGGCTGCCTCATGTTAATAGAAATCTGCATGGCGAGAAATGGCTGACGGAATCTCTCGTGTAGAAGTTGCCTTGATTGGCGAGAGAGCTTCTAACTTACATTTCCAAGGCAAGAATGTCTGACGCAGTTCTCTATACTTTGCCTCTTGTATTACCCTAGCGAAGTGCATAGCACTCTTTGCTCACAAATGGCCTTATCTCGCATAATTACCTAGACTAGCCTTTCCAAATAATAGTAACGCCTCACCTTAGTGCACTCCTAAAACCAGGCTATCCTTGCTGCCAGCTTCTCTGGCACTCTAATCTTCCCGTTATGTATTTCACGCGCTAGCTGTCCGGACCGAGCAATTCGTTCGTATTTATTTGAGTTGCAATGCATGCCCCATGACTTTTGCATGCAATCCATACTACTCTTTTCTTATCCCAGAGCACGAAGTCCGAGGCCTTCCTCATTCATCTTTAATCTCGCGGAGTTATAGTTTCTCGTTCTTTTCCCCCTTCGTCCTCTCTTCCTCCGAGACATTCCATCTTCACTTCATTCCCGCGAGCAACGCTTAACACCGCACCGGTTTCAGCGAGGCAGTGAACCTGCCTGGCCATCTTTTCGCGCACATATAGACGGGAGAAGCTCGCAAGCGCTGACTATGAGTCTGCGTTCGAGGCCGACAGAGCCGGAGAGGCCCCATAAAAAACTCCCATTAAGCGCTTCATTATCCCGCACTGAGCCCACGGACCCTCGCGGTTTCGAGGCGCAGGCTTGTACCTTGGAAAAAAAAAATGAAGAGAGCAGTGCCGCTTCGAAGAAGACCTGACTTTTAACACCGCCATCAATGAGCGGTTGCCTCGGTTCCGGGCTCGGTCTCCGCCGAGCCTGTTGAAATATTCCCGTGTACGGGAGGGTCTGTTCTCATCCCGCGCTCGCGTTTTGCGGTATGAATAGGTCATGAACCCGAAACTTATATGACCGCACATGGGGGCGGTGGTCCTCGTAGCGATGCGCGGTTTAGCGGGGAAGGCTGGTTTGGTGCGGATTACACCCTTCAACGCTGAGAAAACAAAAAAAAATAATTCCGTGCAGGCAGGACGCTCTCGCTACGTGTTATGGCGGTTGCAGAGGGCCGCTTTATTGACTTGCAGTGCTGGCGTCACAACGCAGCGAGGAGATAAAAGGTCGGCTGTGGGAAAGAAGGGGAGAGAGAGAAGGAACTTCAGGGCAATTTTTTTACCGTGGAAGACATTCCAGCCAAAAAAATAAAAATATGTCTCACACTTTTCGTTCTCTTTCGGACCGAAGGAGAGTTGCCATACGATATCTGTACCAAACACGACCTTTGTATCCCCCAAATTCCCCCCCCCCACCTACATTTTTCCGTATCGTTATCGATGGCCAACCGGTTGAAACGGGAGCTTAGAGTAACAACATACTACGCGGGTGGCATTTAATCCTAGGGAACCCACCTGCAATGCCCTCTGTGCAAAAATAAATATATATATATATATATATATATATATATATATATATATATATATATATATATGCTTTTTTGTTCAGGCTCTTTCTTATAATACAATTTAACCTCGTTATAACGAAGTGAAAGGGGCCCAGAGATTACTTCGTTATAGCCGCAACTTCGTTATAGCCGTGTTGACCGAATTTCCAAAGGGAATCGTCATTTTTTCGTTATATCTATTTACTGCTCTACGGCTCAGCGTATAAGCGACAAAACCTGTTTGTGGAGGGCCACTAAATAACACTGTCTTGGCGACAGACGCAGTTAATACACTCGGCTTTCACGGCAGAAAAGTGGCAGCTTTGCTCGCAGCGTCGTACACGAGACGTTGAACTGAGAAAATTTTCCATCATCGCGACAAATTGTATTGTTTGGCCATGAGTTTATAGTAAGAACAAGAATTTTTGTACTGAGAGCAGAATTTTCACTAGCCCTGTCCTGTTCCTTCTCGTAGCGACAGAACTACAAAGTCTATAATACTGCACAAAAATCTGTCGTTACGACAAAACGTTCTGTCGTAGTTTGGACACGAATCTGTCGCTTTTTTCGACTGAGTTAGGCTGTGTTGAAAGCGTGTCTGCCCGAGCAGCATTCTCGGAGTGGTTGGGTCGGCGAAATACAAAACAAGAAAAGAACCAGGTCGAACCGAGTACACGACAAATTCTCGCACCAGGAAGCGATCGAGGTTCGATCCGAAATATTCCGGAACTCCTTTGTTTGAACGCATGCCGACGAAACCCTGCCTCGCCCGGCCGCTGGCACGGATGCTGAAGTCGTCGACGTACGGCCTTTGACTTTCTCCATAGCCGTACGTTAGTGATGCGTCATAAACCGAGTTAATGTGACGTCACGGATCAAACCCCCGAGCTCACTTGCACGTGTTTGGCATCCGCGTAGAAGAATAAGGGGGGGGGGGGGGGGGGGGGGGGGGGGGGGGGGGGCGCTCGCTGCGTTCGCGCATACGTTCAACCGCACCGTGTCGCTGTTTGCAGTAGAACAGGATGCGCGGACTGTAATCGTATCCGTCGCGGTGCGCCTCGCAACACGGGAGTCGCAGCAATTCCAAATGGCCGCCGACTCGACGGTGCTGCCACGTCGCGGCGAGCGCGAGAGCAAACGAAGCACGAGGCGAGGCGTTGCCGCCAAAGCGCGTCGCTCAGAAACAAAGGGAGCGCCGGCCGGTGTCCCCGCGGCCAAAGGGGGGCGTCCTCACGCCTCCCCGTATGTGCGCCCGTCTTGAACGAAAGCAAACTCCCGATTCGACTCAGTCGAGCGCAGTCGACTGCGGAGCTGCGCCGCTTTGAAAAAAGTCCCGCGCCGTCTGGCTGAATTGCGTGCAGCGTGGCTAAGCCTCGTTCGTCTCCTGCGCATGACCAAACGGTCTCTGCCCTTCAAGAAATACTTGAGGCCCTTGCCAATTTTATTGAACTCTGCTAGAAAAAAAAAATCCGCATTTGAAAAGCACCTTGTCTAAAAATATCATCGTGGTGAAATGATAGGAAGTAGTAAATTTTTCAGTATCAGAAAGAGTGGTTGAGCGTAGTGGTAGAGCTACGCCATTCTAAGCGCGTGCCTTGCCTGCGACTGGACGATTGTGCGGCAGCGCCTTTCGCAGTACTGCACGCAATTAGACAGACCGAGCGTACACAACATCCCGCTCCCACGCCGGCGGCAAACGTTGGGGCAAACAGCCGTAATCCCTGTAGATGCGGCCCTTGACGTTTCGGAGTAGCCTGAGCGCTCTCCGCAAGCTCCTTGCGCCTCTCGGAGTCCTTCATGATGAGGATGACAACTTCTCGTGTGGGCGCGCCCGGTGTCTGGACGGTTAGCCGGAGGGCAGGTATTTGAGTGCAGCGCACTCCGGCGGAAAAGCTCGCCACGCAGCGAGAGAGCTGTGGCCATGGGGCGCCGTCCTCTCTCCGTTCCGAGGTCGCGGGTGCGTACCCAGTTTGCTGATGTCTCACTTCGATGCGAAGCTTGTCGAGGAATGTGACCTTGTGACGACATTCAAGCTCACGTCGGTGGGTGGCTCCGAATCAGCTCAGTTGTCCTTCAACATTGATAAGAGCCTCGTTAATGCCACATTCACTGATTTTCAATAATGAGAGGGCAGGAACATGAGATTCTTAACAACACAAAATGATCAAGAGCCGTGAGGGATATCTCAGACCGCTAGCCAGCGTTTCGTCTGGGCGAAAACGGAGACAAGTCTTCTTACTGAAACGTTGGTTAATTTGCTGAGGCTTCCCTTTCACTCTTTCTTCATTCTGTGTTGTTATCCATTGAGCTCTTAAATAGTAAAGCCACAATGGCGAATGCGTTCAAATTGCGCACTGTCTCGTAACTATCGCCGCTCGGATAACGAAGATCTGTGCTTCCAATTCTCATTCTTGATTAACATCTAGTGTCGCTACGATGGCGCAATTGCCTGCAGAATAATTGCAAGGCTAATCCCATTAGTAGTTTGCGACAGCTTTAACTCAGCTGAGCTCAACGAGCGATGCCAGCGAATGCAGTCGGCGAACGAAAAATCTTTTCTCCTCTAGTGTGTGTGTGTGTGTGTGTGTGTGTGTGTGTGTGTGCGTGCGTGTGTGTGTGTGTGTGTGTGTGTGTGTGTGTGCGCGCGCGTGTGTGTGTGTGTGTGTGTGTGTGTGTGTGTGTTCGTGCGTGCGTGCGTGCGTGCGTGCGCGCATCAGCAGACATCCAGTGATGGTCCATTCCATTAGTGCAAATTCCCTTATTTAGACCCCAAAATCCCTGCAAGCAATTTTTCGAGAAAAAAAAACGAGAAAGTTACGGTTCTTAAAATTTTCTGAAAACACACGAAAGCTCTCTTTCCATCAAATTTTGCTCCTAAAATTATTCTTAAAACGGAAAATTCCCCGATTGCAACATCAATGCAGTCATCCATGCCCTGTCAGTTACAGCCGCCTTTAAAAGTGTTGTGTGCCTGCATCAGCGCCAACACTGACGCGTTTACAGTCAGCTGACTAGATACAAACTTTATGCAAGTTACTGCGCACGTATCGAGTGTCAACGAATGAGCCAGAGTTTATGCTATGTTCAAAAGATCATGAGCTGTAGGAAGGTTTCGGTTTTGAACAAGGCCCGTTTGAACAAGAGGCCGTCAGACCTCTGCCAGCATCACTGTTGTTATTAGACACGTCATGGCGCACACGTCGCGCAGTTGTAGCTGCCAAACAAATGCTGGTGGCATGCTGTTATAAATTCTAAATGTTTCATTAATTAAGCCTTCGGAAAATCCAGCAGGAAAATGAAATGTGGACGATGGATTCATCGCACGCTGCAATACATTTCCACGCGGGTGGGTCAAGATCTGCTTTGATCCTTCCGAACCTGCCGAATGTCGTCGATTACCTCCTAACTACGGTATGTCTGCGTGTTTTCCTTATAAAAATGGGCTATAGATTTTTTATATGCTTCTTATAGAAGTGTATATAGAAGTCTTATTTCTCTACTATAGGCATTTTTTTGTCTATTCATGTTTATAGAATATGCACAGATACACGGTGTATGGCCATCAACCTATAGATTGTCTATAGACTGTCGGTATAGGATTTGTATAGTCTATAAGAGATCGGAAGCGTGCGGAGTGGGTGAGAGAACAGACGCGGGTTAATGACATCCTAATTGAAATCGAGAGGAAGAAATGGGCTTGGACAGGGCATGTAATGCGAAGGCAAGATAACCGCTGGTCCTTAAGGGTAACGGAGTGGATTCCAAGAGAAGGCAAGTGCGTAGCAAGGGGCGGCAGAAAGTTAGGTGAGCGGATGATATTAAGAAGTTCGCGGGGATACGGTGGCCGCAACTCGCGAAGGACAGGGTTAATTGGAGAGACATGGGAGAGGCCTTTGCCCTACAGTGGGCGTAGTCAGGCTGCTGCTGATGATGATGATAAACTGGTCGAAAAAATTCGCCTATAGAAAGCCCACAAACTTTAGTGACAAAAGTCTGTAGACAGTCTATAGAGGTCCTATGGAAGGATTGATTGAAAGAAGTTTTTTGTTAAGGCTGATTCTGCGAATTGGTTTCAACTGTCTTTCACTGCACTGAAATAGCCCCTGCACGTGTAACGTTACTCATAGGCTGTGAATGGAAGCCATGAGGGTCGTGATGGGGCTGGAAGCGAGCGAATACACACAGGCCTGTGCTAAGCCGACGGGCAAACGTTGCTGTTCGGGGCTGGAGCAGCGAAACCGGAATCCCGGGGCCTCCGGCGTTTCAGTCGCGAAGGATTAGGGCCCAAGTGTTTGCGGGAGAGAAGAGGACGACTTATACAATGAAGTGGTTATGCCGTTGTGCCTCCGACGGTGCAAGGTTATAAATCACGGATGGCGAGTTGGAGAGCCGGATGGCTTTGCGGTCGGGATGAACTCGACCGTTGACTTCTCATTCCTGTCTACGGCAGAAAGCAACGAACTCCGCGAAGGGGTCAGCTTGAGTCGTAAGGGAATATTTGCAGCGCCAACGAACACAGTAGAAAGCTACAAGGCTCGACTACTTTAGTCTTGTTGGAAACAGCAAGCCGCTTTTGTAAGCCGCGAGTTCGGTACAGTCTGCATGCGGAACATTTTCGTGTCAACGAAGTCTTTATTTTCTATCGACATAGTTGAAACATACTACACAAACCTGTGGAGCTTATTTGTTGTTTAGTTGACTCCGTTGTCACTTGGTGATAATTTATTATTCTCTGCACGAGAAATCAGCGTAATGATTGCTCCCTCATATTCCGCAGTACTGAGCAAAGTAATACAGTTTGCCATATCGTCCACTTTATGCAGAAATATGTGGAACAGCAGTCTCAGTGACTGCGGATAAAAAAGAGCATACCCCGAAATTTTGGTCCAGTGCATTTATTCTTTGGGAACTTGTATAGGAACTGTTTTGTAGCACATCTTACAATTGCATCATAACAATCAATTATATTTGCGGATCGCTCTTCCTGACGCTTGTAGTTTTGTTTTATTTAATGTCAAAAACCTGCTCTACCACTTTTCTGAGGCGGTCTTAACTACTCATCACGAGCGCAGGACAAACCTTTAAAGCAATATCTTGCTACTTTTCGGAAGGTTAGTCCGTTCCCATGAATACGTTCTTAACAGCATATCACAGTATTCCACAGTTGCTTCACGATTAAAAGTGAAGTCCAAGAAAGATGGACTTTGGTCATGGTTGGAGGGTAATAACTGCCTCACAATAACTTTACGAGGAAATAACCCGTGCACTCGAACGCGCAGTTATGAAACAGAAAGGGTGGAGTTATGCGAACAAAGGCAAGATGGCGAGAAAATCATTTCAGGTCGCCGTCTACGTTCCCGACTTCAAAGCAGAGAGCCATGACGGTTCAGAGGGACCGAACGAAGGCTTCTAACGCGTTCTCGCAACATTCGACTCTGGTCCTTAAAGCCGCACACACATGTGTGCGTCCCCCAGCCATTGTTTGACCCGTTATTATTGGCTCGTGGAATGTGGACCGGGATTGAGCGTTATTGCTGTTCCATATCGTCGACCCGTCCGCTCCTCCCCATCCTGCGCTCTCGGGCTGCGCCCGACCGTTCCTCATAGACGCCCTCGCAGAGCGGCAGGTGAGCCAGAAGCGGAAAGGTGCGATCGCTGACAAATTACGTCCCGCGCAGCAGCGGACTCTGCGGGGCGAAACGCGAACCCGGCACACAGAAAGGGGGCGCCCCGCCGCGAAATAAGACGAAAAGCGAGTCGACAAATTCGTTTCAGCAGTGGCGCCCAGCGGCCCGTCCTAAATCAAACTGACCGGGCGGGCCCCCCGAGCGTCCCTTTGTAGTTCGCCGACGCCGGCGAGGATGATGCCGGCCTGCCGCTGCTCTCCACGGATTCTTCTTCTGCTCGCTCTGCGTCCGCCGCCTGTCCGTGGGTGCTCTGCGGCCAGCCGCCAACGGAGCGGCGGTATGCCGGTCTCCTCAACCTCGCGTGCTCCGGAGATGTCTGTCTCTCTGTCTGTCTGTCTGTCTGTCTGTCCGTCCGTCCGTCCGTCCGTCCGTCCGTCCGTCCGTCCGTCCGCATCCATCTGTAGATCTGTCTGCTTGTCTGTGTCTATCTGTATGTGTTTCTGCCCATCCGTCCGTCTGCTTGTCTATGTCTGTCTGTCTGTCTGTCTGTCTGTCTGTCTGTCTGTCTGTCTGTCTGTCTGTCTGTCTGTCTGTCTGTCTGTCTGTCTGTCTGTCTGTCTGTCTGTCTGTCTGTCTGTCTGTCTGTCTGTCTGTCTGTCTGTCTGTCTGTCTGTCTGTCTGTCTGTCTGTCTGTCTGTCTGTCTGTCTGTCTGTCTGTCTGTCTGTCTGTCTGTCTGTCTGTCTGTCTGTCTGTCTGTCTGTCTGTCTGTCTGTCTGTCTGTCTGTCTGTCTGTCTGTCTGTCTGTCTGTCTGTCTGTCTGTCTGTCTGTCTGTCTGTCTGTCTGTCTGTCTGTCTGTCTGTCTGTCTGTCTGTCTGTCTGTCTGTCTGTCTGTCTGTCTGTCTGTCTGTCTGTCTGTCTGTCTGTCTGTCTGTCTGTCTGTCTGTCTGTCTGTCTGTCTGTGTCTCCGTCCGTCTGTCTGTCTGTCCGTCTACTTGTCCGTATCTGTCTTTCCGTCCGTCTGTCTGTCTGCTTGTCCATACCTATCTGTATGCCTGCCCTTGCGTGTCTGTCTGTCCGTGTCAATCCGTCCGTCCGTCTGTCTGTCTCTGTCTGTCTGTGTGTCCGTCCGTCCGTCCGTCCGCATCCATCTGTATATCTTCTTCTGCTTGTCTGTGTCTATCTGTATGTGTTTCTGCCCATCCGTCCGTCTGTCTGCTTGTCTATGTCTGTCTGTCTGTGTGTCTGTCTGTCTGTCTGTGTCTCCGTCCGTCTGTCTGTCTGTCCGTCCACTTGTCCGTATCTGTCTCTCCGTCCGTCTGTCTCTCTGCTTGTCCATACCTATCTGTATGCCTGCCCTTGCGTGTCTGTCTGTCCGTGTCAATCCGTATGTGTGTCCACCCGTCCATCCTGCCATTCGTCCGTCCGTCTGTCTGTCTCTCTGTGTCTGTCTGTCTGTGTTCGTCTGTCTGTCTGTCTGTCTGTCTGTCTGTCTGTCTGTCTGTCTGTCTGTCTGTCTGTCTGTCTGTCTGTCTGTCTGTCTGTCTGTCTGTCTGTCTTCATGCGTACTAACGTGCATGCATGGCTTTGTCTTCCCTGCGATTATTCCCTGCCCATATCCGTCTTCGTCCCTGTCTGCCTCGATCAGTCTACATATCTTGTCTGTCGGTCTGCCACTGAATACCATATATTATTGACTGTATCCTATGCCTGTCCACCGTCTCTGTCCTTCTGCCTGAGTATGTCCGGACGGGCCGATATCCAACAAACGGCTGGTGTTCGTCTTCAGGTTCCATGTGATAGTTTCTTCGTACAGTTCGCAGTGTTGTCAGCTCCTGTTTCGAAATTCGCGCCATGTATTTCCGTCGAAGCTGTTTATCCAAACCCTCCCGACCCCTCCTGCTTCTTCGAGGCTTCCGAACGTGATACAACACCGGTGAATCTCCTCTCCGTCACCCATCTCACAAAATTTTAGCTCCTACCAACAGTGTGCTTAAAGCTGCGGTGCACTTTCTGTTGCAAAGCGCTTCATGCATATGGTTTTGTACTTCGGTTGACATCGATCCAATCAACCGGTGGATATCTCCTGCTGGACGCTTTTATAAGGTGGGTAAGGGGTGGTAACGGTTCCCCTTGCACTGAGCGAGTTTTCTTTTGGAGACCCGCAATTATCGCCCTTTCTTAGGCCAACAAATGTTTTTTTAAAGCGGTTTGTGCGTTTAGGAACGAGCACTGTGTAGCGTTTCGGCATGCTTCACAGCCTGTCATGCACGGTATTAAGTATATAGCCACTTCCTAAACGTAATCGGAAGACATCCAACGGAAAGCAATTATCTGTTTAAAGGAACTCGGTGCGTATCGCTTAAGTTACAAAGAAATGCAGTGGTAGCCAGTGGTACGGGTGGGCATGGAGGAGAGTGGAAAAGCGAGAGCGATTGAACGGAAATTACTTCAGGCAAGGCCAGAGCGGCGCAAACTATGGCGACCACGCCACTGCAGCCTTGCACAGCTGTAAAACGGTGGCCATTGAGGTGGGCACGCACTGGGCTGCGTTTGAGGAGGTCGCCCTGATGAGAACAATTCTGCGCAAGTAAAAGTACCCCAGGAATTATCCGGAGCCCTCCACTACGCCATAGCCTGAGTCGATTTGGGATGTTAATTCCCATAAAACAAACCAACTAAAGGCTGCGGGCACTGGAACTCCCCTGGACGTCCTCCTATGGACGTCCGCATGATGTCGATAAGATATTAATGTCCACTGGAAGGAAGTTTCACCGCACTGGGCGCAAGGATGATTGCGGACATGAACTGAAAGAGGCAGCAGTCGCTTAAGTTCGGACGCGTCACGAAAAAACATTTCGGTTATCACATGCTCGATGGATGTGTGGAATGTCGTTTCTGCTGAAGGACTGATTCCAACATAAAAATGTAACAACTGTTTATTCGATTAGCGGTGGCGGCGGACGAGCATACCAACGCTACGCTCGTCTCGGTAGCGGAAGGGAAAAAGCAACCCTTCCCAGCCGGGCAGCCTGTTTTCGTAGCCACTGGCCGCATTTGTTTTTCCAGTCCCGGACTACTTGCTGGCAGGTCTCGGCTTCCGCTCGGACAGGAAAAGCGTCATGGTCACATGACCTACTTGCCATTGGCTGCTTTCGAACTCGCCGCCAGAGCCGGGCACCCCCTCGGTTACCGTGCAAGGACGCTGTCATCTGCTAGCAGACGATGCAAGCCACGGCCACCACGACGCCGAAGCAACGCCGAAGCAACGCCGTGCGCTCGATCATGATACTGAGTCGATTTGAAGACTGTACTGTCAGCTTAGCGTAGGTGCATTACAGAACTCAGCTTCGGAGGTATGCTCGCCGCTACTGCTTGCGGCGAAGTTCGCACAAAGTAGCCCAACTCGTTGCGGAAAGGCGGATAGACGAAAGCCTCCGCAAAAATGTTGACAACAAGCTCTATAGCTGCTCCAGTATACGAGTGGTTCACCTGCGATGCTTTCAGGTAAGCGTACAGACAGCATGTGGCAAAACAAGCGAACAAGAACCTCTTGACGACACGAGCAAACAATACGCGCTCGGAGCTCCGAACGCGCGTCCGTGTGCGGTGGATTTCAAGAAAATAAACGAAGATGCAAGAACAAAAAGTCTTGCGATGGCTCAGAGAGGAGCTACGGAGCTCATGTGAAGGTTTAACGCATGATATCGACCTCCAGGAACACGGAAAGCACTCAAAATGCACACGGAGTCTAACTTAATATGGCTGCCAGCGCGGCGCGCAGCTATCGTCTGCTGCCTTCTCAGCAGCCCCAAGCAGCCCGCGGACTGCCATAGGCTAAAAACGAACGCGTTGCTATGGCGATGCAAGCAGGTGGGCGGAGCTTTCGGGCTGCCCGAGAAAAACAAATACCGGACTCGAGTCCGCAAGTAGTCCCGGACAGTCCGGGACTGAAAAACAAATGCGCCCACTGTCGGCGACGCATGCCTCGGGTGACGCAGCGGTGGCGCCGTGTTTTATCGGTAACGCAGTCCAGCGTGTGGCCGTGCTACGCTGGGCCGGATGATGAGTAGCGGAGGCTGCGCCGAAATATTCGCAGAGTGTGTCGCCACAGATGATTTCAATAGACCTCTATCGTGTTTACGAACATAGGTGGCGTTCGCGGAGGAGCATATTACTCAATTCACAAACGCGGGGATAGACGAAATTCTAATCAAGTTGATTAATGGAGTTTTTGTCCAAGCAGCAAGGAAACGTTTAAAGCATTGGAAACAGTCATAAAAAATAATGAAATTTCGGGGAGCTGGCGGATGAGTAGAGAGAATTTAATTTATAAAGAGTAAGGAGATGGTACGAATGCAAATTCCTTAATACCGATTAAGATAGCATCTCTTACGTACAGCCGGGAAATTCAGGCGGCGATATTAAAAATGCAGGCATGAATGGAAAGTACTAAGTTCCTGAACACAAGCGGTGCAAACGACAACGTGAACAGGGAGCTCCTGTGGAAGATATTCAAAGCTGAAGGCATCGGTCGCGAGATAATCGATGTCCTAATGGAAAATACCGAGATAACAAAGTTGATATTGCGTGCGATGGGATAAGAGGTGCGACAATCGTCGAGGTGTGCACAGGATTAAGGCAGGATTGTCCTCTGTCACCGCTGCTCTTCTTGATTTATATGATAAATATGGAAAGTAATTTAGAAAAAATTTAGAATTTAGAAGAAAGTAATTTAGGTTATATCTAATCTATCGTACAGATTAGGCGCAGCGGTTGTAGAAACGCTGCTCCCCGGTTTAATGCATGCGGACGATATTTTCTTATGTTGGCTAATATAGCGAGGAAGATTTCCAGGCTCTTGTTAATTCATGTGGAGGTTAACGAGACGCTCTATAAAGCTTCAACTCGAGTGCAATTAAGTCAGGTCTGACGACTTTCAACGATACACCTGATCAGGTGCCTACAATACAAGGCCATTAGATACCCATACTGGCAGAATACGAATATATCGGGGTATGGGTAAACGAAGGACCGATTTATATGGAAAAGCACGAAAAGAGTGTTGGAGATGCGGCGATAACGAAGCATAGGGCATATATGGCGGTGCAAGTATGAAGTATTCAGATGTATTTGGAAAGGAATAATGGTGCCAGGGCTTACTTTTGGGAATGCGATTCTGTGCCTAAGGGTAGATGTTCAGTCGGGACTAGAAATAAATCAGAGAGCTGTTGGAAGATTAGCGCTAGGTTCCCAAGGCAAAACGACAAACAAGGCACTAAAGGGAAATATGGGCTCGGTATCGTTCGAAGCACGGCAAGCTCAGAGTAAAATATTATACGAAGAACGCCTGGGGAAATTGGACGATAACGGGTGGTCAGCTAAGGTATTTAAATACTTATGCAGAAAGAGCGTTGACTCACATTGGCGGAAAACGACTAGCAAACGAACCAGTAAGCATTGCAGAAAACAAAGACGGACAAATGAAGACAAAAAAAAAATGCAGAAGGTATAACTGGAATAATTAGGCGGAAAAGAAACAGACTGTAGAACTATATGCAAATAGGAAAAGACAAATCAGGACGGTATCATTATATGGTAACTTGAGAGGCAGCGGCCTGCTCGTTGAAGATAGACCAGGGTGTCTTAGAACGCGAAGCTGCAAAAACAAATTTAGCCAACAAGATGACACATTGTGAGGTAAATGTGAAGTAACAATTGAACATCTGATCCTTACTTCCTGTGGGGTGTTTATTTGGCGGCTGTATTTCTGGTCACCGGACGGTAGCATTCCCATTGGCTGGAGAGAAGTTACGTCACCAGACCGGAAGTGACGTAACCAAACAAGTCAGTGACGTCACTTCCGGTAAAGACATCAGCCGCTTCTAAGCTATAACATTGTCAACGCGTAATGGAAGTAGGTGTTCCTGCGAATTTTTTTTACACAGCCTTTCTCTCGCCGTCAGCATATGCTTCCCGGTTGTTCATGCATCCGCCGTCTTGCTGAAGCGTCGTTCTTCCTTTCGTTGCACCGTGCTATCGCGCTCGCGGACTCCTCGTTTTCCATTACTTAGCTCGCTGCGCGGTCTTCATTAGTAAGCGAGACTATAAAGGTAACGTTAACAAACTTTAAAAGACACAAAGAAAGCACGCTCGGATTATAAACCAGCCGTGGGCTCGTAATTTTAAGAAAAAGCAAGCAGAAAATTAAGAGTTATTCGCGAAATTAATACGAACATTAGTTTATACTTGAAATTAGCATGTGTGTAGAATAGAAAACGGATGGTCCATTAGAGTATCGCAGTGTATAATATTTTGGTGACGGCAATGAGTAAGATACTTGGACGAACTCAGGAAATTAGTTGTAATGGACGTCGTTGGCACCTGACATAGATCATCGCTAAGGGGCGGATAGATCTTCATCTTTTTGCAGGCAGGATTTCACTGGATGTATTGTTAATAAGGATGAATGCAAACTTCAGAAAACTTTCTGCTGTACTAGTTGGCGAAGATTTCCATCAGACACGTTAGCTCAAGTAAAGACGTCAGACGCATGAACGATGTAGACTGGACGGGACAGGTGTCGTTCATCGTCATCGTTTCGGCGTCTGTCGTCTTTACCTACGCTAAGATGCCTTATAGGGCGAGTTAGCTGAGTACATTGCACTTTGGATTATTGCACTGCACTCAGCGTTATTGCATTTCACTCGCGAGTTCGCCTTACGATGCGCATTTACTAACTCACTTGGAGCATCGTTTCCCTCACTGTGAGACATGCAGCCGTAGTCTTCGTAAAGTTCAGCCACCACGCAGGCTCTGTGCAGGGGTAGACTGACATTTGAGCGTCCTCATCTCTTTAAGGAAGAAAAAGTTCTCAAGGGCTGAGAGATGAATACTGGCCGCTGATGCTAACGATACTCATCGAAGTCGCAAAATTAGCTTCGAGCCCGCTACTGTGGCTCAGTTCCTGTGGCGTTGTTCCACTGCTGAGCCAAAGGACAGAATCTTTCGTTTTTTCGGATTCCCCGAGTATTTGACTCTAGGACCGCGTTCTGGATGTTCGGTATATAGAGTAGCATCTTTCTTGCAATCATCATCATCAGCAGCAAAAGCCTGAATACGCCCACCACAGGGCAGTGGCCTCTCCTATCTCTCTCCAATTAACCCTGTCCTTTGTCAGCTGCCCCCACTGTGTCCCCGCAAACTTCTTTATCTCGTCCGCCCACCTAACTTTCTGCCGCCCCTGCCACGCTTGCATTCTCTTGGAATCCACTCCGTTACCCGTAAGGACCAGCGATTATATTGCATTCGATGTATTGAGCTGCGCTTTTGAGATAACCGTCTCTTTCGTAGTCAGTCCTGCCTCTTCGCCGTCGGTGAATAATAAATTTAAAACGTTCCATTCGACCATCAGAGATTCCGCGAATTTCAGCTTTGCAGCTGGTCACTTCATCCGACCTCTCTATTGTGTTAATTATGAATAACGCGGTTATGAGTCAGACCTGGCAGAAATGCACCACAGCACGGCAACAAGGGATTGAGCGGGTGCTGAGGTATCTATACGTAATGCGGAATGTCAGGTGATCGCGTCAGCTGTGATGAAGACTCAAAGTTCTATCTATCCCTTGTACACCTGTACGTGCTCCCAGCGTCCCTTATACAGCTAAAGCTGTAATGACGACAACAGCGATCGGGCAGCTACTTTCTTTTTCCCCTGCAAGTTGCAATAATCTCCAGGACCCAGTCACTGCCGCTCCGACCGCTCTGCGCGCGCCCACGCTCCCTACCCGCCGGCGTCGTCCCCAGCGTGCCCTCCTCTTCCCGCCGCCGGCGTCGAAGTCGCCGCCGCCGTCGCGCGCGCGCACCGCTTCTCGCGACGACCGCCAGGCGTCGCGGCACTACCGAAACTCGCGCGGCCAATGGGAGCCGCGCTGCGGAGCCGGCGTCGAACGGTCAGCACGTCGGGCCGTGTCTGCACCGTCACTCCGTGTCCAGCGATGTTGGCATCAGCTGAGCCCCGGAGCAAACGGGCTCGCAGCGACGACCCGGAGTCCGCGCCCCAGTGACACTGTGCGCCGCCGTCAGAGTCCGCCTCTTCTTCCGTCGCTCGCTCGCTGGGCCCAAACACAACGACCCTAAACACCCAGCTGACTCGCGCGCGCTCGCCATGTGCTCCTGCTTTCGACGCACCGTGACGCGCGGGAAAGGCTGCTGAAAACAAAACGCGCCCAGTCATCGGCGTCGTTGTTACCCACGTGCCGACGCCGAACGAAGCTGCGGCGTGCTCGCCTCGATAATCAACTTGCGCCGCCTGTTTTTTTTTTCGGGGTGGCTGCTACGTCTGGCAGTGTTTGAGACCGGTTCAGTCGTGTTGGTGGCTTCTTCGTACGTCTCTGCCAGACATCTCGCCTGTCCGGCTGGCCTGCCCGATCCGGGCAGTGTCGTCGAAGTCTTCTGCCTCGGCAATCAGTGCGTGGCTGCTATTGTTGAAAACTCGAGGGAATTTGTGCGCCTGTTCTGAAGCCCGCATCGCCGACGCGTAAGACTTTGGCCGCCCGACTTCGAAGCGGGTGAGTGTGTGTCGTCTGTCTTCGGTGCATTGTTTTATTTGCGCTATCTCCGAGTCGTGTTCACTCCTGCGTCGCGGCGCGAAAGAAAAAAAAAAGGAAATAATAAACGCAGCAGAAAAGGGAAAAAATGAACCCAAGAAAACACATTTTGTTTAGGCTGGTTGTTTGGTTTATTATCACCAAAACAAACTTTCGCGCACCAAAACTGCGTTGCTGCATGTGCTGAATCGACGTCGAATAAGCTTAAATTTTGCCTGAGTGGCGTGGAAAAACGCCGCTGATTTCGGGCAGATATCAGCGGAACATTTTCTTATCTTCAAGCTCTTAGCCTTGCTTCGAGCTTTGCATTCAGGACGGCGTTTAAATTAATCAGAATATTCCGACTTTGCTAACTCCAATTCTATCCTTGTCGTTATGATTAGTTTATTTCGTCCAACGCTGGCTGTTGAATAGCGTGACTACTTTGAGACGGATGCTCCGGCGTATTATTGTCCCGTGGTTAGATAAATTGGATAATTGCCCTTACTGCAGGCTCAAATTCATTCTTTAGTTTCCACGTCCTAATGGAGCATTGTTTAAAGCAGTCTTCCATTCCTTTCCGCGAGCACAAGGAAGATTTGATAAGCTCCGTGGCCGTGTTGGCAGAGTGTAATTATGGTAACGAGGTAAAGTGGGCGGACTATGCAGGCTAATCTTTTTTTTGTTTCTCCTTGATGCTTATATGTTAAAGGATTAGAGACACGCCCATCCAAACCGCTTTTATAGATATAAGTTAACACAAACGCAGCGACACAAGAACAAACTTGGGGTCTAAGAGAAAACAGACTCCATGGAATTTTTTTTTTTTCTGCTTATTGCCGGCAGTAAATATTTAGACGCTGCAAAAGACATCAAGTTAACTAGTTGGGCTCCGCTTGAAAGCAAGAAAAAAAAAAGATCAGTTTGAGCGCAAGTAAGGCATATTAATTGTAGTCCTGTTAATTGTACCAGTTGAAATGTAAGCACTTTCAACTGGCGGATCGCAGTCCCGCACCTGGATCGCTTTTTCTATATGAAGAGAACCGAGGCAAAGGGTGCTACGAAAGTAGAATTTCGTTTACGACAACGGACCTGATCAGCTCCGGATCGCTTTTTTTTTCTGTCATGCAGTATAATTAATTGTCCCAGTGGAGCGCAACTCATAGCGAAGGCCATCAGCAATGCCCTGGGCTTTTTCCCTTTTTTTTTGTCTTCTTTGTGTTATAGGAATAATGTACAACTATTCTGACCCCCCACCCCCCCTCATCTTAAATCAGCCTTTTTTTATTTTCGTTGTTTCTTCGTTGACACTGTAGCCACTGCATGTAGTTGACAGAAGAAACACGTTTATCAAGGAGAACGGATAAAGTTCCTGAAACTCATCAGAGTCCATGCATCAAAATCCGGCGTTGTTATTGGTCCGATATTCGGAGGTTAGCTGACCGTCCCGCCACCAGCGGCATTCAAACGAACTACTCAGACCTACTACTAGCACGGAAAAGGAAACTTGCAGTGCGCCATACATCGATAGACGTCTGTCTGCACACCCCGAAGGCGACCGCGCGGGGCATGTCCAGGGATCCGGTCATCACTGTTGCGTAATTGGTTTGATTACAGAACTCGAATTAAGTCCAGTATTTGCGCGCCAGACAGGCGCAATCAATTAGCAGTCGCTATTGTGGTGAGTCGCGGGAGTGGGATTTTTCAGGATTACCGCAAAACGCTATTTCGCTGAGAAACACGATGGGCTTCAAGTCGGCCTCGCTCGACTACTTCCATTCTGGCCTTTTACTGCCAGCCACCATCATCATCAGCCTGACTACGCCCACTGCAGGGCAAAGGCCTCTCCCATGTCTCTCCAATTAACCAACACAAACGCAGCGTCACAAAAATAAACTTGCGGTATAAGAAAACGCAGACTCCATTTATTTCTTTTTGTTTGTTTTTTTTTAGAGTGAGCCAGGGAGTTCTTTATGCGACGACCTTAACATACAGTGCCAGTTTCGATATACAGTCCCCAAGCAATGAGACGCTATACCTGGAATCCGTTGCCGTGGGCAACCGTACTACATGGTTCGCGAGACACTCAAAAGCATTTGAATAACGCTCGTTTTGCCAAAGGTTTCATCTGAAGACGCCCTTTCTGTGTATACGAAAAAAAGACTCCCGACATAACACAGTAGCTTGAGACAGCAGGTTGTTATCGTTGTTTGGAATAGTTTGAAACTGCAGGGTTTGTACGGACTATGGGCCAAAAGCTGTGAATCCTACTCTGGAAGCGATCACTCCCGTTCGCAAAATTTTGATGCACAAGAATCAAAAACACAATTTTGCTCTGATAAGAGTTTTCGAATTATATTAATGACTCGATAATAATCGTACTGCTTTAGCTATATTTAGCCATATATTACTGAGGGCTTAGTGTAGATCTTACTGTGAAGTTAAAGTGTCTAACTTCGTTCCCGAAGTCATTTTCTACATGACTTCTTTTTCTGCGCTACTAAATTATTTTAGTACAATTAGAGTCACAAAATACCTCATACTGCATGGCCATCACCGTTCGTCACTTAGTCGGTCCAGATTCGTTAGCCTTTAAGTCGGGCATTTTTCAGTGTGCAGACGGCACCGCTCTTATTGTAGATGTTACAGACTACGTGAAAGGATTTGAAAGCTTTTGGGCAGATATACATGAAATCATACGCTGATTGAGGAATACTTTATTTTATAAATCATGACAAGGCACACTAGAGGGTTTCAAAGGCACGCGTAAGCTTGTAAGCCTGAGGCAATGAATGCTTTTGAAACCTCTTTATTGTTGCTCTTGTTATACTGTTATCCCTCAACCATCTGAACCAATGGTAAAGTATGTAAGACGCCTAGTGGACAAGCATCTAACCTGAAATCATCATATTGTGAATATACGTAAAAAACTACTAATTACGAGGGGGGTGTCTAATCTGATATTTGCTAGGCGACTGTCGTGTTCATTTCAGGATAACCGTGCATAAAGTATTGGGGCAAGAAATTTTACTTTGTGGGATTACACTGGAGGGCTCGCACTCAGAGCTTGGAGCGAAGGGAAATAGGATTTCTCTAAGGATAGTAAATAGGACTACGTATAGAGCGCTCTTCGCACGGTTTCTAATAAAATAGGAAATAACAGTGCTTTATGCGAGCGATTCCAAAGTGCCTATCCACAAAAACTTCCTAAAAAGCACACAAAGACAGAACGTGTATCAAGTCTGCAATTTTGCAAATCACAGTCAAAAAAGAGAAAATACGATGTTCCTGCGGTATTTAAAGGTCTTAGTGGTGAACTTTGCGGCACTGGGAAAAGACGAACCGTGACAGAAACAAGGTGGTTGTGCTTATTGCCAATGCAGAGTTGCTAATTATGCGTTTCTTTGGATGTGTAGATCATTTTTCTCTTTCTAGTTTTTGTCGTTTACTTACCAGTGCTGCTGAAGTATTTCCCGCTGTATTCTCACATGTTGTTCTATTCTAATTTTTATACCTTTCGGGCAGCAGTGGAAGTCCTGCTGTAATGACGGCTGTCGTGAATATTGACTGCTCACATTATAAGCATTTTCCCCTTTCATAATTAAGCCGTCATCGCTGACAAAGTTTCATCCACTGCTAGAGTAGCCAAAGCACGCTGCGTGTTTGGCCTCATACTCGCAGTCTTCGTTCATGCGCTAAAAGCCGACGAGAAATTCAGCTGAATTGAATTCTGACAGCACCAAAATATCTATCAAGATAGGCTGCTGGGCTTGCTGAATAATAAGCTGCGTCACTTTACGTTAGAGGGCGCATTGTACTTGTCCTGTTTGGCGCTAAAATTCGGCAGTGTGTTGGGACCGAAGGAGCTCTGTTAGAAAGCAGTGATTGGTTCGTATTGCCGCAGTTATGCTTGGTTATCGCTCATCCTCTGGTTCGTCTCGCACGGCTTTTGCCTTGCTTTCCAAAAAGTCCAATAATGTAACAGGGGCATGAAGGCAGAATACAAAATTTGCCAATACCTTCTCCATATGGATGAACTAACGATGTCGCGCACCTCAGATCCACAGACGGGTACTATGTGTTTCGAAGCACCTTGTTAGCAGATCAATGCGAGTCCTATCGTTTTGGCATTAGTTAAATCTGGGAATGCGTTCGATCTTATTGCTGATTAATTGTAAATGCGCTGCCGGGAAACGTCCCCAAAGTGTGTTGGATGCACTTGTTTTTGAACACCTCCAGGCAGTCTTTGTAATTAAGCAAAATACTGAAATGAACGAGTAACCGTTATCGAATTCTCAAATATCGTACGGAGTGTAGAACTGAACATATCGTAACTGCAAATAGGAGGTCATTCACGCGCTCATTCGCCGTTAAAAAGAAATAAAAAAGCCGTTGCAAAAAAAGAAAACGAAACTTTACAGTTCGGGGTTCACCCACTAGATGGCGCCAGCCGCAAGAAGAGCGGACGTTATTTTTTTAACCCGACTCCTGTGCGCCCGATTGCGTACTTCTAAGCAGCGAAGCTTGTCGTCGAGGGCCCGTTAATGGCTTTTTTTTTTTTCCCTGTCCGATGCAAGCGCAGGCATAAAAGTAAAGGCTGTCGCGGTCTGTTATATATTCTGCGGACTCAACAGCCATGAAATTGCACAGTCCGTCGCCTCGCTGTGCGGCTGTTACGAAAGAAATCGACCTTTCGTCGCTCATTTTGCCGGCCGCCCACTTTTATTGTCGCATAATGAATAACCTACTCGGCTACACGGTCTGACAATGTCGACCTTTTCTTTCCGGCTTGCCCATGCGTTAAGCCGAGTCGTTAAATCGATTGTTAAGAAGTCGTTCTGATCGATCGCGCGGCTCCTGGTTCGCGCGTCCGAGCTAGCTGTTCACCGTACTGGAAGACCTAAAAGCGCTTTCGCACGTGCAAACGCGTGCTAATTATAGCTGCTATGCAAAGTGATAGATTCTTTGGCCCCAGCGTGGCAGTAGGCGCGTGGCGACTGCTTTCGAATACAATCCGATTCTGAAGCATCTGTTACATTTCGTCCTCAAGAAATGCAGATAGAGAGGGCTAGGTGGGGAGGTTGGTAAGAACGCGTTTCACACTACGCATGCAGCGGTGAACTCACGACCACACATTACGTCAGTGGCACTAGGTCGCGCTGGTGAAAGCGGCAAACGTTTGTCTTGGGTGAGAACAATGCGTCAGTGAAGGGCATTGTTTGTGCGAATCCTTTCTGACGTTCGCAACATTGCACCTGCGGCATCTATCCATTACACGGCACCGAAGGCAACCTGGACCATTACCGTCCTTAAACATATCTTGTTGCAGTGTTATGATGAGCGGTATGTAGTTGAAGGCACGTGCTACCGAAGTACACTGCGTACTAGTTAGTAGTACTTCAACTATTTTTTACCATCACCTAACTGCCGCCGTCTTAATAATCAGGGCGATGTTTTTGACCATAGTCTGTGGGAAAAGTCCTACACTTGTGTCAACTGGGACGGAGCGTGAGCTTTGAAAGGAATTACCTGAAACCTTGCTACCTTACATATTATGCTTAGGCTTAATACATTCCGGCTGAAAACCTCTTCATAAATATGCGTTTGGGGGTAGTGCGCGCAAAACAGGCGTAGCAGAGATGCTTGGATGCAGAGAATGTTGCAGCGGGTCCTACTTTTTTTTTTGGTATGACAGGGCACCGGCTAACAGCAGGACGAGTGGAGAGAGGGAGACGGGCCGGCATATAAAGCGCTCTCTTTTGTTAGGCCTAGTTAGTGTCGCCCCATCTGCATTTGTCCTGGGACGAGCGTCGAAACGCAGCTTGTATACTCTGAAGTAATATACCGCTCCTGGCTCAGCCACACCTCGCACAGTCGGTATGCTGCGCCTTTTCTGCAGCGTTATTCACAAGCTACCGCACATAAAAAGAAAAAAAAAATGCTCCGGAGACGGTTAGCAGAGGGCGCTCCGGGCGCCACGAACAGTGGGGTGCAATGTAAAGGCCGGAATACATGGAGCGTTTTTACCGCGGCGAGTCGTCGATTTTTGCCCGACGGCGCAGATTTGACGCCCGGCGTCGAGAAAAACGCCCGCCGCCGCCGATCAGGACCGGCTAGATTTTGACGCGCGGCGTCCGGTGAGACCGGAAGCGGCGGCTGAAGCGAGCCAATAGCAGCGCAGAAAGCCCGCTCTTCCGGTCCTCTGCCTGCCACCGCCAACATGGCCGCCATGGCCGTCGAGCTACGCCGTGTTTTTGGCACGCAAATGTTTTTGTCGTGAAAATAAACGCTTCGTCAGACTTAAAATGTCGCTTTTTTTTAGAGAACACGGCCGAATCTTGGATCGGAATGCCTGCGCTTCCTCGCTGAAGCGAATGTGTCGAAGAAAACCGCAGCCGCTGGTGTCAGCGGCTGAGCGGGCGTCCAAAGGTACGCGACGGCATGCATTCGAGCACGCAAATCTTTATAGATACTTAAGCGCGCGTGCTAAAATTTGTACAGTGGTGTCGAAGTGAAACTTTCCTGATTTGAACAGAAAGGTCAGCGTCGCTGTTCTCACAGATCTCCTTGCACAGTTGGTGTTTGCCACTTGATGATCACATTTGCTTTCGCGACGAGGGTGCGCGGCGGCGCGCCGCCGCTTCAACGCTCCATGTATCTCCAGCCGGGCGTCGCACCGCCGCGACGTTTTCTGCCGCGCGAATGTCGTCGAAAAAAACGTCGCATGTATCCCGGCCTTAACACACATACGCTTCACAGAGCACCACGCATGCGCAATATCAGTTTCTGCGTGTCTGAGCCGGATATAGTTCAGGAACGGAGAGGTAAATGGGCCACAAAAGAGACCCTCCAGCCAATGGCGTCGACCGAGTCCCCATCCTCTTGGACTTGCGAGTGGGAAATCGTAGAGGGTGACTGATGAATGGGGAATAACCACGGCTTAATCGCATTGACCTCTGCATCATGACAGTCGGTCGACGCCATTGGCGTTCATGAGCACAATCAAATCAGAAATTGTGTTGTGACGGCAGCAAATTTGCTGTTGTGTTTTTAGAGTGGGTTTGTATGTCGTATGAGTGCCGTTTCCCTATTCGCTTTGCAACACTCCCGTCCTGCCCCTTCTCACGAGCGCTACCGACGGTTCTCGGCACCCGCGCCGTCTAAAATTAACGCGCACATGGCCTGCTCCGAGCGAGAAGAGGGATGATACCGGCCTCGCAGCATCCACACAGCTCGTCAGCTCGCTATCGGCGCTTGCCCCGTCGACCGCCGATGCTGGGGGGAGGGGGGGGGGGGGGGGGGGCGACGGCGGAGTCGGAGGCGAAGTTCGCAGGTTCGATCGTCCGCCGGCCAAATGGACCATTCGCACGCGATCGAGGTGCGAGAGGGGAAAAACAGGCCGCTAGCATAAACGGGCCCACCGGGCGCGAAACGCCGCTGCCGCCAACTCGGCCGCTGGGAGGCGCTGCCGTGCGGCGTCGTCCCGAGGCACTTTACCGCCGCCGTTTGATCGTCGGGCTCCGGTTAGGAGCCTTTTCTCCCGCTTCGACCGCGGACAAGCTCGACGCGATTTGGGTCTGCCTTTCCTCTCATTTAGCCTCAATCGCGCTGGGGAGCTTATTATCGCGAAACATTGTCTGTCTGTCTGTCTGTCTGTCTGATGTAATCTAATCTGATACAATCTAACGTACAGTCTTTGTCAAAACTAACCAGGCTGCATGGCTTGCTTCTAGCTCGTACAGTGAACCTTACAGCTCCCCTCAAGCCGAAATGGGCGTTAAATAGAAGGTCTGGGGGTCTTCTTACCTTCCAACCACTTTTGACCTTTAGGAAAGTCACCAGGGCTCGACTACAGAAGCTAGAAGCAAACCATGCAGCCTGGTTACTTTTGACAAAAACTGTACATAGTTGTCGAGAGAAGGGACTTGGAGGCTTTTTCACCTTCTTTTGTTGCCGATATGACCCTCATGGATTCATGATTCATGGATTCAGGACTAGTGCTCGTATTCAGTAAGAAGCCGGGGCCTGAAATTGGAACAGTTGGGGACAAGAGTTAATGTCTAATCTGATATAATCTAATCCAATCTAACGTACATAGTCGCTGCGCGCACCAGCCGTTCAACGAAAACAAATTTGCTCCTCAGCGCGCTTCGAGGATAGTGTGTGGTAGATTATATGCCGTTGCTATACTCGTAAAACAATGCAACGCAGCAACGGCATGGTTGCAGACTGCTGATACAGTTTATCACGCAACAAACTACGTATGTCGTGCTGGAGGCATTCATGGTCGATGCCATGCAGTTGCAATCAAAAAGGCGACCCTACCGTAACAGGTTTAACAGGCTACCGTAACAGGCCGAACCCGTAAACAGGTTTAGTATGCGGCATCAGTTTTTGACAGGTGCCTCTTTTGCAACCCAGTACAGATTACTAAGCCTTTGATTCTTTGTTTTGTTTTGCACTGTTGCGTTGCCTTGTTCTGTTAACCGAACTTTCAGAACGCGGAGTGCTTGAAGCCCGTTCGCACGGCGGATAGCCGAATGCACGCCCCCTCCCCACTTCGGTGGCGGCTCTTCTGCACAGCCGTTCTGTTTCGAGATCCACCGTGCATCGGCAGTTCACAGTCGCTCCATTTGTCATGACTCCTTAATCGACCCTTGTTTCGAAAGCGGGCCACACCGCTTGTTTTTCTTCCGCACTTCAACCTTCTGAAACCCCCCTCCCTGCCCCCCCCCCCCCCCCCAACCAAACTCTTTCCCCACCCGCGGGACGTTTTCACGGCGGCGTTTACACCCCATTAGGTCAACATGCCGCTTCCCGACGTGAACAAACGGCCCGGCTTTATCCGACCGAGAGAAGACAGAGGAGTCGCGAAACAAGGACGTAACAAAAAAAAAAAGATAGAAGGGTGGGGGAAAAGGGGGGGGATTCGCACACGCCGCAAGCGAGCAACAGATGCGAAGCCTTTTCGCGTCGTTTACGCTGAGCTAGAAGAAAGCGAGGCTGCCGTCGCAAAAGGGAAAACGAGCCGTGCGGGTTTAGACGCCCGTCTTGAAATATCGTCGCGCTGTTGTTGCTGCTGCGATCGGTGCTGACATTATTATGACCAGTATACTGGGAGGGGGTTGGCCTCCTCGCTGCGTTTTGTTTTCTTTTTGTTCTATTTCTCCTTTCCCCCTTCGCCTCGCTCCTGTTATCCTTCGGACTGCGCCTGAAAGCCTTGCCGTTCATTCGAGTGGAGTGGGGCAACTGTTGGTGGAGCGCCGTGATGTATGTGGTCCTATGCCTGACCCCTGGCCGTGACTGGTTTATTACCCGTGCCCGCGTATATATGGCTGGCGACCGCGAGCTTAGCGGCGCTAGTGTCGGGTGTCGCGGAGCTCGGTGCTTGATGAGGCTGGCGTTATTTGGGCGTCGTTTGCAGAAAACTTTGACTCTCTTGACGATGCTAGCGCGATATAACGCCTACGCGGAGGCAAAGTGATATCGGGCCGCAATTACCATAGTCGAATACAACTCAAGAAAGCAGCTGCTTTTGCCCGTCAGAGGACCCCCTTCCAGCCAGTGGCGTCGGCCGACTCTCATGACCCGCTGTAGCGTGACAATGCAGGTAGTGGCGCCACAATGGAGAGATGGGTCTATCCCTGACCATAGGGGGAAGGAAACATCCCCTTTCATCTACTACTCCCAGCTTTGTTACACTAGCAGGGTCATGAGAATCGGCCGACGCCATTGGCTGGAAGGGGTCCTTTGACAGAAAATAGCCGCTGCGTTCTTAAGTTGTATCTGACTATAGTCTGTCGCGTTTGCTGGGCGCGATTTTCATGAGCGATGTCGTGTAGACAACCACTTTGCGTCCGGTCGAGGAGTGTGGCTATCTTAAACAGGCTGAGTCTTAGAGACACGATAAAGTAGACTTTGATTACATAGATTTTATTGGGACGACATACTTTGATTACAGCTGTAAGGTTGCGGATTATAGAGTCCATAGGCAATGTAGAGATTTATGGCCGTACACTTTAAGTAGAGGCCGCCGCGGTGGCTCAGTGGTTATGGTGCTCGGCTGCTGACCCGAAAGACGCGGGCTCGATCCCGGCCGCGGCGGTTGAATTTTAATGAAGGAGGAATTCTAGAGGCCCTTGGTGCGATGTCAGTGCACGTTAAAGAACCCCAGATGGTCCAAATTCCCGGAGCCCTTCACTACGGCGTCCCTCATAACCTGAGTCGCTTTGGGACGTTAAACCCCATGAACCAAACCTAAACCAACTTTAAGTAGACTTTTTTCTGTCGACAGTCTATAGACTATGATTTGACAAAAGGAAATATCAGTAGGGAGGCAAAAGAGTCCATATTAAGTCTGTAGACAGTCTGTAGACCATTTTCGTAAGGGTGAGAACAGAAAAGTAACGAAAGAAGCAAAAAAAGAGAGATAAAGAGAGAAGGCTTTGTAAATTGGCTGAAACAACAACAGCACGTGCCCCCTGTTCTTTCTTTTTGAACTCAAACCGTGACAGTGTGAGAAAGATAGAGAAGGGAGGAAGAGGAGGGGGGGTACACGCGTTGTTCTCCGCGGCTTCTAAACGAGCATTTCGCGTGTCGTCACCCATCCTCCGTCGCGACCCTCTCGAGTCCCGGAGCCTTGTAAGGGCGACCAGTTTTTTTGTTCCTCTCAACCGCTTTGTTTCCGAATGCCGCTCTCGCAGCACTTCCCAGCGGATCACCTCTCTTCGCCTTCTAAGTCCGACCGCCGCCGTTGTTTTGAGGGAGACCTGGCTACGCGTGCTTTTTAGTGAGGCAGTATTTCTTCAAACCCAGCCGAGCCTCGCGCGCCACGGCTGAACAAAGCCCCGCGCAAGACAACCAGTGAGGTCCTCGTTCTCCGCTCTTTATTGTTTGTTTTTTTTAGTGTCTCTAATTCGGGAAGCACGAATGCTCTCTCACTCTCTCTTTCGGAGCAGCAACAGCACTTCGTCAGAGTGGTATCTACAGCGAAGCGCCATTAGCTCCCCAAACTTAGGGTGACTGACATATTCGCGACCCCACTTTGACGTGGCGGGGGACTCGGCAGCGCTGGGATGACGCAGGCCTTTTTGTCTCCTTCTACAACGCGCGTGCTATACCGACTCACTCGCGAAATTGATTTATAATGCAGTTAAAACGAGGACGACCCCCTCCCTTGCTTTCCATCTCCAAAACTTTTGTTTGTTTTTGCTTTTTTCGTTTGCTTCGTTATTTCCTCCCAGAGAGACGAACTGCGAGTTGTCGAGTCGCCTCGCCTGCCTGCTCGTTTCATTTCGCCCAAACGAACTGCGCCGAGTCCCACAGACCCTGTACGCTCCCCCTCCTCCCCCCTTTGTATTCCTTTCCACCTTCGTCCTTTGCTACGCATAGCGTGCCGCTTACAATTTGTTGTCGGCGATGCTGTACACACGGGTGTTACGCTTATCTTTCTTTTATCTTTCTTTCATCATCTTTTTAACTTTCTTTTATCTTTCTGTTAGCTTTCAGTACCCGCTTAAAACGCCGCTCTGATTTTTCTGTTGCTTTCACCGTGCTGCCCGCGTAGAAGAGAGCCTCTCGTTCGGGTCCCGGGACTCTGGTCGTGCATTTGCGTGTGTGTGCGTGTCTTTCTCCGCACTTTGTTAGCCGTGTATATACGTAGGTGGCCGGGCATGTGTTTCGCAAGCGAAGCAACATGCGTTAGCTCGGAAAGCTTCGCTGAGCCGCCGTGGGGTGGCGTGCGTGGACGAGGTGTCCGACGAACTTGCGACACGGCAGCCGAGGGCGTCGGGCGTGCAGTATATATACGTGGCCTGCCTGCCCTATATGCGTTACCGCACGCTCTGCCGGCGTTCGCGTGACGCTAGGTTGCAGTGTGTGTGTATGTGTGTGCGTGTCGAGTACGCATTTATTTGTTATTTTATATGGCCAGAGACAACCTCCCCTCTGTGCACGTGTGTTACGAATACATAGCGAGTCCACAGGCACCCTCTGGTGCAACGCTAAGTCTTAATTTGTTGCTGCTACGTACACGCTCCATTGTGCCTAGCCGTATATATATATAAGCAGGGACATTTTAGCGTTGCGTTATGCGTTAGAAGCGCTGCTGGGAGATGGTTGCGTTAAGCGGCAGTTTGCGTCTCGCCCTGAGCAATAAAGTTATAAGAGGAGGTGTCGAAAGACACGGCGGCAAAATCACATAATAGCGACGTGTAGCCCATATATAGGCTTCCCTAAGTGGTTTTCTGCGTTATTAGACTCCACCCTTTCATTCTTTTTCTTTAACGTTTTCTCCGTCGTCGTTCTCCTCTAATTCTCGGTATTATTCACCCTGTTTGCAAGCCTGACTTATCTGCCTTTTCCTTGAACCTCCCGCGCTTTGCTTCTTTCGGTTTTCGTCCGAGATATGTCTTTTTGCGCACCTTTCACCGGAGCTCCGACGGAGACACTCTGTTACACTAACCCGAGAAAGAAACACTGTAAGCTTGGCTATACATCTGCCGGCAAGACAGCGCCCATCTCGCTCGCGTGTCGGTGCCAGTCTATAAAATACATCGCCGTGGCTGGCTATACGCTTCGTTGCCGCTGGTCGGTCGTTGGGTAAGACAAGGTCTTGTGCAATCGGGCAGCCTTGGAGCCGTCGTTCTTTGCTTGCGCACTAATCCTTTAAGCCGGGCTAGCGGCCGAGCGACACGTGGGCATCTCGGCCGAGGGCTACACTATGTCGCGCTAAATCCTTGCAGTGCAAGGGAAGGCAGCTCTCGTACCAACCAGCAGAGTGGTTGCACTGCACAGCTCAGTGCAGTGCAGTACAATACAATACAATACGATACAATACAGTACAATGCAATACAGTACAATACAGTACAGTACAATACAGTACAGTACGATACAGTACAGTAAAGTACAATACAATACAGTCAGCCCTCCCTCCCACGAATTCAAGCTTAACCCCCTCCTCGCGGTAAGCATTTGCTGCCAAGCAACGCCCCCCACCCAGTTAAGTCCTCACCCCTAAAAAAAAAAAATCCTGGCTACCTGCCTGAATACGCTACAGTAAAGCTCATTGAAGCACAGTGCGTTATTGTTGTGTGCCGTACTGTAGTGTACTGTATTGTACTGCTCTGCACTGTGCTAATCTTTACTGCATACTGATCTGCACTGTACTGATCTGTACTTTACAGAGCGCATTCCGCGACGCGCATTCAAAGTGGCACAAGCAGTCGGCGCTATAAGCTTTCCAAGTTATGGCAAACCTCTGCGCAAAGTTTAGTCGGCTTAATGCGCATATTATTCTTTGGGGAAATGATTACACATAGGACGCGAAAAATGTGGACCGCGCTCAGCCTCTTTTTTGTGTCCTCTGTTCTTAGTAACTAGGTATAAGAGTCGCATTCAAACCTGATAACCCCGACATACTAACTAACCCCTTTTGCATATGTCCCGAGCTCAACCAATTAATTATTCGGAACCACAGACGGAGTGCAGTGGGACAGCTGTCTGTGTGGCTGCCTCATTACTTCCCGCTGGGCCAGAGACAGACTGAGCTTGCATCGCAGCTTTCACTGCACTGCACGCTTCTATTGACATGATTTGTAGACACTATAGAGGCTAACGAAAAAGCAAACTTTCTGAAGGACTGCAGCACTGTGTCCCCTCGCTCGCTCCACCAAGCGGCGCTATACGTTAGCGCGACGGCTGGGGAAGTGGGCGCGAAGCTATGTCGACATCGCATGAGGTCAGCGCGTTGATTAAATTCCTTGTACACGCTCACATTCGTCGTCGGCACGTCTCTGAGCTTAGGTCCGCTTCTTTTTCGCCCAAGTTCTTCGTGTTGGGCAAGAAACTTTGGTCGCCGCAGCCTTTCGGACGCTTCGAGACTCTATGGGGAGCGGAAATTATGAACGAGTTTGCGTCGACCTTGAACTAAGTCGGGTCGCTGGGCAACACGAATCGAAGTTTCGTAGCTGAACTGGGTGCACCCCAAGTGGCGAAGATTTGCAAAGAGGGACTGGCGGATGCGCCTTTATGAAGCTTACATGAGAAGATACCATGCTTAGTGAAGGAGGACGAAGGAAAGAAAACAGGCAATTTATCACAGACATCTACGCAGACATACGTTATCAGAGCAAACAGTGCTTCGGTAATCAGCAGTTTGCTCAATCATTCCCTGAATATGAGTTCCCCTTCAACACTCGTTCACATTCGTTTAAATGGCAGGCAGATAACTTGCGACAACCTCCCACGTGTTACTTTGCGTCATGATGTTTTTATTGTTGCGAAAGCAACACTATACGCTAGTCGCCAAGCCATTTCGCGGAGCCGAAGGCCATACTGCGCATGCGCGAGAAGCAGTGACGTCACAAGGCGCACAGCTGGCGCGCCGCCGCCGTTGCTGCGCGGGTGACTCAGATGTGCCGTCGCCGCGCTCGTCAGTTGCGCATGCGCAGTAGCGGCGCATAGCTAGCGTGCCGGGGCCGCCGCCACTGCCGCGCGCTCTCCATCGCCTCTCTTTCTCTCCTCATTGCTCTCGCAATCCTCCAGATTTAACCAGAGCTAAACACTGCCAATTTTTTTTGTAACCATGAAGCCGAAATGATGAAACGCGGATAATGGGGCAGAGAGTACCACCTTACGCAAGCTGTGAGCTCACATACGCGGTATTAGAACCAGCGGATCCTCCCCAGAACGTTAGATTAGTTCTTAATGGCGATCATCAATGAGATTCGGTCTGAGCGAGCCAGCTTGAAAATCGGGACATGGACGGCAGAAAGACAAATAGGACGCGTCGCGAGTGTGTCCTATTTGTCCAGCGATGTGCCCAATGATGTGTGCTGTTTGTCTTTTTACGTCCGTGTCCTAACGTTCAATCTGACGGCCCGCCCTTGACGGAATCGCACCAAAGTGTAGCCCGAAAACTTGCCGATCAATGGGATTCCAGTTCTTCCATCTCGGGCCTTCCAGACCTCATAATGGACGGATAAAAAGCGCGGAGAAGTCTCACGGGTTAAAGAGAGGCTCTCCAGTGAGCGATATGACGAGTCGGGTGAGAAATATCGCGCGCTGCTCACTTTTCGGCCAATCCTTCTCCTTCCGATCTCGTTTCCTTTCGAGATTTCCGGGCGCCTTTAACGTGTGAGAAGCAAAGGAAGATACCCTAGCCGTGAACTGGATCGAGGACATTGACTCGCGGCGGCGTTTTCTTTCCGGCGTTCAAGGGCTGCCCGTTCCGGTCGCGGCGTGAGAAACCCTCTGAATGGATCCACGCCGCCTTTCGGCCGTCCCGTACACGTGTGTGTCGCCGAGATTGAAGACGCGCGGACCCCTAATATGTATGCAGATCCACTCAGCGGACCCGTAGCTGTTCCATCATGCAGGCAGCAGCGAGGAGCGTTTTTCTTTCCGTTTGGGCCGCGCTCCTCACTGCACGCGCTGTCCTTTCCTTCCACCTCTCCCTCATTCGCCAGCGCATATCGTGAGGGAAGGTCTCGAAGAGAGAGGCGGCGCTGTCTGCGTTGCTTCTTGATTGCCCCGTTGGAGAAGGACGATATGTTGAGAGATGGATTACTGCTGCCGCTGTATCGGTCGCCGCTCCTTTGTTTTACTTGGTGCGACTGTTGGTCGAGAGATGGCGCTAGGGGTTGCAAGTTGGACGCGTAGGGAAAGGGAATCAGTAGAGAAGACAACGCGGGGCTTAGATGGCTGAGGTCACAATGCACCGATTTTGCCCAGCTCACTGTATGGGAATACTGCACGGTTTTAATGCGAAAACGTTATATGGCTGATCGGCAAATAAACCCGGTGTTGGCCAGCAGCAGTGGTCCCGAAAATCCCGGATGTCGTTACCGTGGTATCAAAGAAAAATCACCGTGGTATCGTGCTGGTAGCGTGGTGGTACCGTGGTATCAAATAACCGCCTCGTGCGGTAGAAGCCCAACTTGTGGCCCTTTTTATGACTTCTCCCAAACGTACACCCCTAAAGGAAGCCGAGCGCCAGGCCGGGGGACGCTTGTACCCTTTTGTACCGGTGGGTGTCCGGCGATGGGTTTCGAACCAACCACCTCCTGCAGCCGAGACGGGCGCTCAAACCACTGGGCCACGACTGCGGTTCTTCTTCCGAAAGTGCGGGGAATTGAACCCTGGACATTCAGATTGCGAGGCCAAAGATTCCGTTTTCTTACGACCCTGTAGCAACAAGCGAGTGTGTCATTGGAAAGGAAGAGAAAAATTAAAAATAAATAAAAATGAAGAGGAAATAATGATAAAAACAATGCATTTTAAAGGCTTACTAACAGCGTTAATTAGTTCTTTCAGTGAGGATGGAAAAATAATACGGCTTGCACCAGAGAGCCCCTGAATGTATGCAAGGTGTTTCACCTAAGACTTTACACAATTTTTAAAATAGGCTTTTTGGGTTAGAAGAGCGCTTTTTTCGGCACAGCATTGTGAGAGGTGTAGTGCATCATAATACAGCTGGGATGTGCTAACTAGCCGCCTGGTCAACTAATACTGAATAGTTAACTTTTTAATCATTACTCTTAGGCTGCTTAATTATTGAAAGGAATGTAGCCCACTGTAAGTAACATCTATAGCACTTTTTAGAATTTGGAAAATGTGGTTACCCTCGGCGCTGTGGCCCAACCAATTTTGGTTACATGCATGCGCTTTCGAGAAGCTTGCGGGCATCGCAACCTCCCCAGTGTACGTAACCCCTCAAAATAGCCAAAATTTATTGGGTCACAGCGCCGACAGTAACAGCGTTTTCAAAATTCTAAAAAATGATGCAGATATTACTTATGGTGGGCTACACGCCTCTCAATAGCTAAGCAGCCCAGCAGAAATAGGTGAAAAGTTAACTATTCAGTATTAGTTAACCAGCCTGCTAGTTAGCCCATCTTGGCTGCATTCTGGTGTACTACGCCAATGACAACGCTATGCGAAAAATAGCGCTCTCCTAACTAAAAAAGACCATATGTAAAGATTGTGCAGTCTTTGATGAAACACCCTAAGTGTGTGTGTTTGTGTGTGTATATATGTATATATATATATATATATATATATATATATATATATATATATATTAACTAATACTGAATAGTTAACTTTTCACCTATTTCTGCTGGGCTGCTTAGCTATTGAGAGGCGTGTAGCCCACCATAAGTAATATCTATATATATATATATATATATATATATATATATATATATATAATTACTTTCCTTCCCTCGACCTGTACCAGTCTTTTTTTAATTAAGCGTTGTGCTCACGCTACACAACTGGGCCGGTGTCCCAACTATCGAACGTCTGTTTACATAGTATTGCACTTTTCTTCGCAGCAGCTCTTATCAGTTCTTTGTCTTTATTTATCTTCTGAGCGCGTTGTTTTCTTAAACCATTTGCCTCTCTTCGATTGCTTCCACTTGTCGATGTTTCAGGGACTTCTAGATCTTTATCATTCATTTTTGCGGTGACATATTTACATTACTTTTTTTTCTGATAAGTAATCTTGGTTGTCTTATTGACATCTCCGTCCCAGGTTTTCCTCCGATCGGCTGAGAATTGCCACCTTGTATGAGGCTGAAACCACCTCGTTCTATGTACTCTGAGCGTCTTGACTCTGGACTTTTATCTTCCCTTGGTTCGCTGGGTCTTCGGGCTGCACAAAATGAAATGAGCGCCTTTTGTTAGCGTCCTTACATGTTGTTCCTTTCAAAAACTACTAATAATCCAACGGCTAGTTCTCTGCATCTTGCTTCGTGTATTTTAGGTTGCATGGTTGTGTGCTTGCATCTGTTTGTTTTGGGTAAGTAAAGGACGTGACTGTAGCTGGTTTTCTTTTTCTTCGCTGTCTCTCTTTCACGTACTTACGGGGCCTTTGGCGGTCTGTGTGCATTGCTTCCTTTTGTGTTGTGGCGTTTCCTCTTTGATCTCTTCATTCTATCTCTGTAAACAATAAATCAGTCAATCAATCAACAAACAATCATGCAATAAATAGGGGTGTGCGAATATCAAATTCTTCGAATACGAATCGAATACGAATACTTGGCTCCGAATATCGAATCGAATATCGAATAATCAAGGACAGACGCATTTAACCACTACAAAACATTTATTTGAGAACCCAAGAACATCACAGTTCAACTATCGATGATTAAATGAACACAAGAGGTGTGTGTGGCTGTACAAAAGGTATCAGTCTCGAACATTATCCTTAGAAGAGTGGAAATATCAGAGAAGTTGGCCGGTACACGGCATTAAGGCTAGCTTGCCATCAGCACGAACGCGCGTTGCTGAGATGAACATAAAAGGTTGTCGTGAAGGAAAACCCGCTGCTCCACATGGTCAGGCAATAGTTCCCTTCTAGCTGAAACGACTCCTCCAACCACAGAAAATGCCCTCTCACTTAGCACTGAACTGGCACGTATTGCGAGGCACTTCGCGCACAGCTATGACTATACCAGCTTCGCAGGTATAGCCACTAAGAAGCTCGCCAGCGCAGTCAGCTACGGCATGGCCCTTGGAGGAAGGAATGCGCATTGCTCTGGGCGCCGCCTTGTTGTTATGTCTCTGTCGATAGGGCTTGCGGACCTAAATGAACGCCGGTGCTCACCATGAATATTCGGCTAGATACGAATATTCGCGTCGGGTCGAATATTCGAGACAACACGAATACTTGGATTTCGAATCGAATACGAATACTAAAAATATAATATTCGAATTATATTAGAAAATTTCGAATATTCGCACACCCCTAGCAATAAATAATCACTCAAACAAACAGTCAATCACTCAGAACGTTTTATTCCATATCGGTGAAAAGGGAAGGTGGTGAAAATGTTTAGGAACACAGCTTGACCGATCCTCCCTCCATCAAGAAAACAGTGACAAAGATATAGTTCGTAACAATGCAGACAGGTGATGTAATCGCCAGAACGGAAGGATATATAGATGCAGTTATAACATAAGTAACTTGAATAATTTGTTACAAGGAGAAAAAGTACTACAGCTGAAAAAAAAATCATTCATACATTACACATATGCACCACACAGCGACTTAAATTCACAGCAAGCACCACAAAATGTACTATGCGACTACAAAGAAATCAGTGCCCCCAAAAAACCTTCATCAGTTCAGTTGTCTCCCTTTACAAAATTTCCCCGCTGGCCCTGTTCAACGTGGTAGAAACAACTAGATATACTTAAGTGCTCGAAATACTGGTGAATTTACACTGGGTTGGCGAGTAGGCTTCTTCGTGGATGGCTGCTCGAGAACTGTGATGTCGTGGCCCAACTCACTGCATTCCAGGACGAACAAGAAGCTAAGTCACCGAATGGACATTTGTGGCATACAGCATTCTTTTCGCTAGCTGGAACACTGCACTATCTGGCGCATTCGAACAAGCCGCCGGCTGTGTTTGTAGTATACATTCGTCTGAACAGTCATTGTCGATTCAACTTTTCCATCATCCTCTGAAGTGGTTTTCACTGCATACGTTCTTAATACGAGGCAAAGCCAACCTTTTCGCTTTGTACTCGCGGCCGCGAAAGTCTTTGCTTTAGAATCGCGGGATTTCTGGCGGTTTTATTTTGCTGGCGAGAATTTATGAGACTTTGCACCGCTTTCCGATTGACCTTCTTCACAGCCATAACACGTTTTAAGCTATCGTAGCCACTGCTTTCCTTTGAGTCCTGCGTCAAATCTTGCGCCTTAGCTTGCTTTTAACAAGCAAAACGCTATAACATCTACGTCAACCGTCGTTTCAATTTTAGTTTGAACACCGGCGAAGCAGCGTCGGGAAGTCGTTGATACTGATTAAACTTTTCTCAACCAGTATCTCCATAATTGCAAAGCACGTATTGCAAGGGGCGGGTTAACCGGTCACCCTTTTAGGGGAAGGGGGGGGGGGGGGCATTTATCATATGTATTTTATTTACTTTTTAATTCCATAGAGTTAAACGTTCCGTTCGGCAGAAAACCCGACGTCGGCGTCTTTGTGACTGGAAAATGCTGATTGGTCGTGAGAATAGTGACGTAGAAAATCAGTTTCGCTGAAAAGAAAAAAAGAAGGTGGTCTATCGAGTCGAACCGCTGTCTTTTGAGTCTGGGACCTGGCACGCTGCCTCTGCAATATTGAGGGACGTTCGTTCACTGGGATGAATGGCGGCTTTGTACGAACACCCACGCCGCACAGTTGACTAATTACATTACTGGACCGCTTAGTTAATTAGGATCACTAATTAGCATCACCTATGAATATGGACGATGATGTGCAATAAAGCAGTATGTGATGGGCAATAACAGTGGCACGTTTGCGAGAGTGTGCGCCAAGGGACTCCCAAACGACTGTCCACTTCATAAACACGAATACGCCTATATGGGTGTAAAAAGGGTGTAAGTCACCCTCTAGCGCACTCCCTTTTAGGGGCGGAGTATACTGTTCAACTCCCGGAGTATATTTCGCTCAATAAATATACGGAATGTTACTCTTGACAGTAGGGGCATATTCCCACAGCAAATCATATGTGAACTTTCTGCAGTTAGCAATGGGAGGAGTCTTTTAAACGCGGCATCGGACGTCTTGAGGTTAGCAAATAGAGGACGTTGAAGCCCCGGTTAAAATCTTCGTAACTGATAGAACTTGTATGTTTTGAAGAGGGAATTCATTTCCGTTATCGACCGTAAGTATTCCGAATCTTTAGTGATGGAAATATACCCAGGGACTTGGGAAACATATCCTGCCCCTAAAACGGAGTGCACTAGAAGACAGCTCTCTCCCTTTTACTTTCATACAAGTTGAATCGTGTTTGCAGGGCAGGAACCCTTTAACGCAGCCGCATCGTACTCAAGCTTTAAGTGCCCCCGAAGTTTTTTCGTCGCAAAATTGAAATTTAGTATGTTTTCCCTGTGTACGATTTCTCACTCAGCCGAAGTGGCTACCCCTGCCGCCAAGCTGCGTTGATTCAAAAGGGAGGAAATAATTAATAAAAAATGCATGCGCCCTTGTTGGTTTAGATTTTGCCGAAGGCCGTGCGGAATGCATGCGTCTGCAGATAGGTCTCAGAGCCGTACACTATAAACAAGAATACGCCTATATGGGAGTGAAAAGGGAAGCAGCTGTTCTCTATCACTCCTTTTTATTTTTATAAAAGGGAACGCGTTTACTCCTTTATGTTTAGAGCGTAGAATACATACTTCGCTTTCATTTTAAGGAGTTTTGTATTTGTAGTACTCCTGCTTCACTTTTGAAGACTTCCTCGCAATCAAGGTCGTTAATACTCTTTTTCATCTCATTTTTTTTTTTTATTCCTTTAAGCCAGCGAATCGCACGTGCTCCTAGGGCCCGCGATTCGAAGTACGCTACGAACTCTTTGCGCTTTCTTCGATTGCTTGATTAAGGCTGCAAATGTACCGTTTTGAATGTAGCAACGGAATGCACCGTACGCGACGATATTTTAGCAAGAAAATAAAAATAAAAAGAGAGACCTCGGCCCTTTCATTTCGAACATACTGCGACGGGTATTTCCGGATGTCGTCTTGCGAGTCTCCTAGAAAACACGCCGTTCACGTTCTGCGAGAGCAAACTCGATTGGTAACTGAATATCGTTGCAATGGGATTACTCCTAATCCGATTTAGGCTCAAATTTCGCTCTAACGACAGGCTTTGCGCGTTGCTTCTTTTATTTAAGAAGCGCCTTCGCAAACTCCGCCAATGCCGCGTGAATTTTCCGTCCGCGCGCTGAGGATACGCGTTCCCTCCCCCCGAGGCTAATTGAGCCGCCCGTAACTCGCCGTCTTCCTTCTTCGTTACACCAGACAGGAATGGCAAATGAAGGGCTCTCTTTTTGCGACGATATATTTCATCACCGACGTTCCCCCTTCCCCTCTCTAACTTTTCCTTCTCGCCAGTCTGGGACGAGAAGTCGTTTATTGAAGAAGCGGCGCTCGGAACCTATACAGATATCTGACCTAACCCCTTTCTTCCCCTCTCCCCACCCTCTCGCTCAACCCGGGGGTCAATCCCATTTGTAAGCGATGAAGGGAAAGTGCGCCACACGACGCAAGGGTGAAATCTTGCTCCGCTTCGAAGATGGACACGATACGATAGGAGACCACTCAAGGGAATAGAGGGGGGGCGGGGGGGGGGGGGGGGGGGGGTGCCTTTGCGCTCGCGTAAGAGCACGCCAGTACGAAAACAAAAACGAACAACAAAAATAATGGCGACTCCAAAACGGTGGGGTGCTCGCGACGACCAAAAACCAGGGATAGACGAGGGTTATGCACACGCGGGAAGGAGAACTCGAGCAGCTGTTCTTCTTCGGGCCGTCCGAAATTCGGCTCCTCCGTTGATCCCGTAATGACCGGTTTCGGCTCCGCTCCGTCCGCGGCAGCAGCAGCAGCAGCAAGAAGGCGCCTGCAGTCTCAATTTTTTATTTATTTATTTTTTGCTCGTGCGTTTCGTCCGACGCTGCCGCCGGTTGCCGCCTCTGCCCCTTCTCCCTCACCCTCTTCGCGTGTTGTGCGTGAGGTTGCGAGCAACGGAAGGTATATACGCAAAACAATTTTCCTCCCCGTCTTTCTCTTCCCGAAGACAAACGGATGGACTTTTAATGGACCCGGAATTGGTACCTCCTCTTTCTCTGGTGGAGGAGGGCTTCTTCGCAGCATGCGGGCTCTCTCCCCCCCCCCCCCCCCCCCCCCCCCCCCTGACGGGCGCTCGTGGTTCACTCCATGGATAGATGTAGGGGGAGCCACCTGCGACCCCTCGCGGCGGCGATGGTATACACCTCTGGCCCCGCGGTGCTCGGCGAGGGTCTCTTAATATTCAAATCACGGCCGGCCGGCCGGCGGCAGCAGCAGCAGATGCGAGCCCCGAGCAATAACGCTTTCGGCGGGGCAACCTCAAATCACGCCGGGGCCTGTTGATGTCGATGCCGCTGCTGCGGGCAGATGATGCACGCGGGAGGAGGCATGCATCCGCTGCTCCCGTTTGAGACCGCTATACACGCCGTGCGTATGCGCACGTTCGGCGGTGGTCGTGAGAATTAGAAGCGAGATGCCTCTCCGGAATAGCGCGGTACTCCTTCCGGGTGAGGGAAAGAAGAGAGAGAGGGTGACAGAAATGTTCTTTCGAGTTTCTCTTAACTGCCTGCTCAAGCGTCGTAAAGTATGCGCTGGCAAAAGTTTTACAGCAGTTTCCCTCTTTGGAAAGCAGTGCTTATTCGTTACGTCTATTTTCACTCGCTGAGTTTCGACGTGGTAGTCTCATGAAAAAGCGGGCCTGGGGTTTTTCTACGGTGCGCGTTACTGATGCCAGCAGCGTTTTAGGTTCGCGTTCCCTAGTTTCGGTTGTGTCCAGCATCACGCTGCTGAGATGCGGCAGGGTTTTGGTAAATCTGGCGAATTCAGCTATTTATCTCTATCTGATCCCTTCGCATAGTATGACGACGACCCGTTTTACTGGTACCTAAGTGCGTCTAGTTTATCAGTGTCAGCAGATGCTCGTTTATAGACCAAATGCTCTCGAAGCATGGTTATCTGTGTCAACTTCTTTTAATGGAATATCATTAGAGGCCTGATCAGGAAGACAAAAATTTACATAATTACATAATTTACAGGGCCGGAAGTGACGTCACCAAAGTCGTATGGGGAACTATAAATTTCTGTGTATTTCATTACGTCTGTGTCGCCACCTGTAGACACCTTCGGGCAAGCATCTAACCTTAAGCTAGAGGACCAGAAATGTCTGGTTGTGTGCGGTGTCCGCAAACTCTACTGAAAGAGTGACACAAAACTCGATGTAAAGGCATCGACAGCTTCTAATGATGTCGTATTGCCAGCACATGATATAATTATACGTTCCTAGAATTTTATTTTCTCCCCCGTATGTGGAGGGGCTTGGAAAGATTTTGCAAAGCCGACTACAGATTCTACGCAAGATTTTTTCCACCTGCAGTCATTACCATCTGCTTGGCTTCGCATCAGGTCAACGAGTACACGACGTTTGTCTTGCTGGTACAGTGGGCAAAAAAAAAAAAAAAAGAACGTTACACATAACGAAGTGAAAGCGGCGAGTCGCGTTTGAGTTCGTTCTCGAGCTGTCTTCAAAAGTACAGTCGGGCTCAAAACTGTACCGGACGCGGGTTCGTTAAGAAAACAAAAATGTTTCTTCGTGGTCGGGCAATGCAGGTCAATGAAAAGCGCAGAGATAGGAGGGAACATGCGTATTCCTTCCTCTGGAACGAATACCAGCGACTTGGCTAGCGAGGCAACGCCGGAAAAAAATGAATTATGTTTGCCTCAATCCGTATCGCGTTAACTTTTATCATACATCACAGCTTGTCGTAGTTCCCTCACAAAAAATTTTTAAACAGTTTATAGACTGTCCGTATACTTCTGTCTGTAATGTCTATAGACTATCTATAGACAAATCATAGAGAACAGTCTGTAGGCGATACAAATGCTATAGACAGTCTATAGACAATCTATCATTTATGGCTATACACTTTTAGTAGACTTTCGTCTACAGACGCTGTATAGTCTATGAATACACAAGACAAAAAGAAATACGTATAGGAAGCCACTGAAGTCTATAAAAAGTATATAGACCATTTTTATAAGGGTTGGCTGAGACATGTTGCCTAATAAGGCAGCATGCAAAGCCATAGTGCTCCTGTAGAACCGAGCACAGCGGACTTTCTCGCACAAACACACACACACAAAGAGTGCAGCCGTGCCTTTTGGAAGCCCCGAGAGGCGCGGTGGTGGCTCGTTAATGCGGACGAGAAAATGGTCCTTGGTATTGTTCCCGCAACAGGCATTCCTCGCGTCCGCTTTTCTCAGCAACCAATGCGCCTTTTGCTGCGAAACAAACAACAGCATAGCCAGATGGAGCCATCCCTTTTGAAAAAAAAAAAAAAATGGTCTCTATACTTTCTATAGACTTCTCAATCGACTCTATTGCCTTCCTATAGATATTTCCTATCGTCTATTCACAGTCCATATATACGGCCGCAGCGGTGACTCAGTGGTTATGGTGCTCGGCTGCTGACCCGTAAGGTGCGGGTTCGGTACTTACCGCGGTGATAGCATTTTAATGGAGGCGGAATGCTACATGCCATTGTACTGTGCTATGTAAATGCACACTAAAGAACGCCAGGTGGTCGAAATTATCCGTAGCTCTCCACTACGGAGTCCCCGTAGCCTGAGTCGCCTTGGGAACGTCGAATCCCACCAAACCTATTAAATAGCCTATGGAGTCCCTATTGACAGAAGTCTACTAAAAGTGCATAACCATAAATCTATAGGCTGTATATAGGATTTGTATTATCTGTCGACAAGTCTATAGCATTTTCCTATAGAAAGTTTGTAGACTTTATAGTCATAATCTGTGGACAATCTGTAAGCTGTCACAAGTAATTTTTGCGAGGGACAAAGTGGATTTTTAATAAGAGCAGAAATCGGATGGAGCCGTCCTCAGCGTCAGTGAAAAAAAAAAAAATGCGCGCATTGCGCGATGTAGCAGCGCGCTTCCCAGCAATGCATCAGTCCGCCGGCGGGTCTCTTGGGCTTCGCCGTCGACGTTCCAGCAGCAGCAAGCAGCCGGGGTGGCGGCGGCGGCCAGTGGGGAAAACCGGTCGGGCGACGTCATAAAGGGAGGGAGGCCATTGTGGTTCGCTCTGGGCGAGCTTGTGATATCCTCCGTAATGGCCGGCCAATTTGGCGTGCGACCCCCTTCCGGTCCTCCTCTGCCTCGGCGATTAAATACGCGTCCTCCCCTTATTCTTGGTCATCTCTCTTTGCCGCCGACGCCGCCAGACCGGCCGCGCGCGCGCGGACCCCTTCCGAGCCGAGTGGCCGCACCAGTTGCGTGCACTGCGCTCAACGCTGTTGGACACTGAGTACGTTCCGACTGCGCGTGTTGTTCCCAGCGGCGAACATTCCGGTCCCTCTATCAGTTCACTGCATTGTCCGTCCACTGCTTCCTTTTTCTTTTCCTCTCTTGGCGAGCGCTTGCTCGCTCTCAGCCATGTACCGAACCTGTAGCTTCCAGAAGGCTGCGTATTCTGTCGCTGTCGTCTTGCAGTCACGTGACACGTGTTGGCCGAGCGGCGGAAAATTTCTTCCTTGATGAAATGATCTTAAGTTATCGGCTTTTCGATACACCGGAAACTTCTGACTTTTTAGCACAGTGACGCGCTTTCATCTCTGAGTAGAAAGAGAGGTTATATATTTCCTCCTCATGTTTACATAGATGGAAATCTCCTCAGGGATCAATTATGTTGTTACTTGCGGATAATAGAGGAAGGCAATTGTGGAATTAATAATGCCTATTGAGGACGCTGTTGTGTATATGTTGCTGAGGACGTCCGCTTTTGGCTTCGAAAGGGGAAGAACAGATGTTTCGGCGAGCACCAACGATGATTGTGGAGAGACTTAGTGAACCGTTAAGCGTAAAAGCGTATGCTTGCAGTTGCTTGTTCAGCTGTTTGCACGTTTCGTGTTTGCAAGAGGTGCTTGTCATTGGTTCCTTCGTGAGCTGTGTCTGTCTGTTTAGAAGCGCGACCGAGGAAACTACCGCATCTGGATTCTGCAAGGGCACGCGAGGAAGTGAGATCGTTCCCTCGCTTGTGGCTTCCAAGGCACTGCACGGAAACAGGCCACCAGGTGGAGTCCGGAGCACGGTCGCTGCGTGTCTATGTGCGGAGGCGATTTGTCGCTCGCTGAGCCCGTCGCAGTTTCAGAGTGGGCAGGTCGATTCGGTTCCCCTTCAAGGAAGATGGGAGGCGCTGCTAATTGCATTCCGGACCATTTGGTTGTAATAATCGAGGGATGAATGTTGATGCCACTTTCCGCTCCGCGTGCTTTTAATTCCCCGCCGAGGAACGTAAGAAATAAAAAATGCGGACATTTGGCGCTCCAATTTAAAGGTGACGCGTATTTAACTTCAGGGAGAGCGTGATACTTAAGTCTGGGCTCCGCAGGGCACTTCATTAACCTTTTTGCTGTTTGAACTGGTGGAAGGTTTCTCGAAGTCATTTTTATGTTTAATGCTGGATATAGGCTCGTCTTGCTGGGGCGGATTTATGGGAGGTTCTTGAAGCGGATGGTTGTAAGGTGGGGGACACCGCATAGCTGACTGTGTTGCAGTGCGGAATGGTAGCGGTTGAATGCAAAGAGGACAGAAATACGAACTGTGATGATATGTTTTATAAAAAGTCATGAGGCAGATCATTTCTCTGCGTGTGGATAAAGCGAGAGGTTTAAGAACGCTTTCATCTTAGCAGCACTGGCATTACTTTGGTAATTGTTACTGCCAGCAACATCGTGCTGTTATACAACTATCGGCATGCTTTCAAGGACTCTGCTGTTTTCGTAATATTTGCGTACTTTTCATTGTTGCTTCGCGTGTGTCCTACGTTCAAGCGGCCCCACTTGAAGCAGCTTGTCACAGGGCGTTCATGGTAACTGTGTCAGGTGGTGTCATTGTCATGATGGTGTCAGCGTTATTCCTTGTCACAGGGCGTATAAGTTAACTGTGTCGCATGGTGTCATTGTTTGTCATGGTGGTGTCAGCATTATTCCTTGACACAGCAGCTTGCCACAGGGCGTCCAAGTTAACTCTGTCAGGTAGTTTCATTGACGTAGTCATGGTGGCGTCTGCATCAATCCTGCAGTACAGGCGCCGCGGTGGCTCAGTGGTTACAGCGCTCGGCTGCTGACCCTAAATACGCGGGTTCTATCCCGGCCGCGGCGGTCGAATTTCTGTGGAGCGGAAATTCTAGAGGCCCGTGTGCTGGGCGATGTCAGTGTACGTTAAAGAACCCCAGGTGGTCAAAATTTCCGGAGCCCTTCACTACTGCGTCTCTCATAGTCTGAGTTGCTTTGGGACGTTTAAACCCCCATAAACCAAACCAAATCATTCCTGCAGTGCCCCTTGATAACAGGGACGTCTTAAAGACCCGTCTCACAAAATTACAGCCCCATATACATCCATTCTTATTGGAACGTAACTTGACTGCGCTAGAGGAAGTATTAAATCGTTCCTTGTTCACCCTGAGACAAAAAAAAATGGCTTAGGCTTATCTAAGGTTAAGCCTAGTCAGATGCGAAGCATATTGATGGCTAGGCTTGGTAATACATGGCTTTCCTTGGTTGAATACTTGGTCATTTTAATACAGCCACTAGAAGTGTAGCAAGGATTGCCGTGGCAGCTATATACGGGATCATCGGTGAATTCAATGCAGAGTGTACAACCGCTGCCCCAGCACCGGCTACCACAGCATTCTTGGCACCCATGGAAAGTACATTGGAAAGCTGAGGCAAGCTCAGCTTTATACCGCTGTTGTAGCGTCACGTGGTCAGCTGCAGCGCCTCTGATGTGGAGCCTCCAACGCCGCGGCCGACCGCGCAAGCCGGCAGCCCATCTCTCCTCTGCTGTGACGTCATGTTGTCACGTGGTGTCACGTGGTCACGCTAAAGGTCAATGGTAGCTCCACCGCCGCGCTCGACGGGCTGTAGTGTAGCTCTAGTAATATGCTTCGCATAAAAAAAAAGCTACTGCTTATCAAATTCATTCGCAGGTAAACTAACAGCGTTGAAAAAAATACCAAATGTATAAAAGAAAGCGTTGGCAGGCAGTTCTCGCAGGAGACGGCCAGCCAGGAGAACCAGTCCCTAACAAAGCCAGCAGGAGAAAGGCTGCGGGGTGGGAGTCGAAAGCGAAGGCGCCCAAAATAAAAATAAATTTAAGAGCTCCCCCCCCCCCCCCCCGCCTCCTTGCGGTCCGAGCTCGTCAGTTCGACCCCATTGTACGCGGGTTTCCTTTACTTTTTTTTTTTCTTTCGGTCGCAGTGATATTGCACCGGGTATTTGAATGCGGTCCCCGACGGCGGTCGTGTCGGGTTGAAAGGCAGGAGAAATTGAAAGTCCAAAAAGTTATAACAGCGACAACCCACGACAAAGGACACAATTCACGGAGCGACTGGGTAAAAAAAATATACATTCAGAGACCTGGAGTCCAATATGTGGAAGAGGGTGACGGAAGGGGTTTGAGAGAAGAACAAGAAGTAGAGGTGAATTTACGACTTGAGCCCGCGACGAACTATCGAGCGAGCGGGGGGTGACATCAGTTCGTTCCGTTGAGCATAGCGGCAAGGAGGGTTTGAGGCAGTACAAGGTCGTCGTCGGGCCTCGCTTCTTCTTGTCGGTCCCTTTAATTCAGTGCAGCATTTGAGAAGGCGGATGTGACGGCAACCACTCGGGAAACGGGTAGACGGAGGGGGTGTTCAACTTTGACTTGAACCAATTTTAAGGCGGAAGCCTTTAATGCCTCATCGTTGTAAGCAGAAGTTGTCGACAGAAATGTCACGCTTTTGAATTGGTCAAACGGTCGTGACGTCACGGTGCGCAAATTTGAAACGGGGCCAATTGTACTTTCGCTAGTAACCATCCAACCAATTAAAGGGATCGTATAGAGATGCTCCATGAAAGTGGGACCGAATTTGGTTAATTGCTTAATCACCCAATTAGCCTAATTAACCTTTGTATTCAGTCCACATAAATAAATAAAATCGAGTAAGAAATCTGTAGAGTTCGGGAATCGAACCCCGGTCGCCGGAGTGCGAGACGAGCATGCTATCCACTCCGCCATGCCAGCTCGGTGGTTTGGAATGAACAAAGGCGCGTCTAGTGAATACGGTGTCTTCGCTCACTCCCATCTTCCACCCTTCCCGTTACGGCGAGGTTTAGGTGTCCACCCAGGTATGCGAGACAGATAATTTCCTTTCCTCAAAAACCAATTTACCGAAGAGCAAGGCCTAGAACCGAACGGGCGATGGCGTTTTCTGGACTCACTGGCAGCATTGCAAGACGCTGTCGCGTTTCAATCTTAAAGGTGAAGCCTAACATCTTAACAACGCATCAGTGACACAAGCAGCAACACCGCGCGTAAGGCTTTCGCCTCACCGCACTTTAGGTCAACAAAGTGCCCCCTGAATTTTACTTCAACGCCAATCCATGGTGTTGAGGACCTCCGACAGAAAGGCCTAGGATGACGCCTGTAAAACAGTTTGTGATTTGCCGCACACGACAAAAGAAGTCCCGGCCGATCTCGACGTGTTCTTTTCCGTGACAGGGTTCCTTGACCCTGAGATTCTCGAAAATGCGGGAAATATTACGCTGGAGCACGCCATACTTCCGGAGTTTAGTCTCTCGATATTGATGGATTTGTTGCCATTGGCGAATCTACAGGTATAGTCTTTTGCGTCGATCCGCGCTGTTACTGCGGCTCCGCAAGCACATATCTCTATTACAAAACCAGCGCTCTCTTTTCTCAAAGCATATTAACTGCGAACACAGTGGAGTACACAACAGTACGCTGTAGGAACTGCTTTGCTTAGAGATTTTTGGCTCCCCCCCGCCACCTCTTATCACACCTAGAGGTGGAATGCCCCCCCTCCCCCCCCTCCTCCTCTTTTATGAAACCTAGAGGTGGATTGGATAGGGTGTATTAAAACTCAGGGTAGATGGAATTGTGTGGGAAATCGCTATCAAATTCCCGTGAATTTGTTAAAAATTGGTGTGTTCACTTCGTCATACAATCGATCGCGCGCTTTCTAGAGGTAGATCGAAAGTTCGTATTATTCCGCTGTTCAGTACTTGAACTTTCAATGATTTCGCTCAAATATCAACATTTTTAAAAACTGAGGTTGTTATTGTTGGTCTCTGCACATGCAAGTCTGTTACTGCACTTTATTAAACGTTTCTCATTAAGTCAGCTTTTTAGACGTTGCTAAGGGGGGCTGCCTATTGGTGCTGTGGCATTGTGAAATCCTCTTAAAGCTTTTTTTTTTCTCTTCAACTCCTTTCATTTTTAGTTTTAATGCAGGGATAAGCAAATTGAAATTTTAAATTATATTTTCTGTCTAGAAACGTGCGTGCAACTTCTGGCCCAGATTAGCCGACAGCGCCTCTATATAGCCTCCACTTTGCTGCACGCTTTTGAAGAGGGTGGAGGAGCGTCTATACGCCCCTTTCCACTTCCTCCGTTCACTCCCTCGCGTCGGTTGCTGGGGTCTGTCGCCGTCCCCGACGCGTGTCTGACGGTGTGCGCTGGCGAGGAGACGACGCGTATTTCATAAAAACTTTGGACGCTAAGGAGCTCCACCCCCCCCCCCCCCCCCCTTTCTCCTCTGCCTTGTAAAATATGCTCGCCCCCCTCCGCTTGATTCGCTTGATCGTGGTATACGTGTCAGCTGGTATTGGAACCGCGCTGCTGGCAATTCCTTTTCCATTTCTCTTTTAAGTGGGTCTTCGGCAGCACCGGCCACCGAATAGCGTCTTTTTCTCTCGAAACTAGTTCCCACCAGTCGACGCAGAGGGCGCTGCCTTCGGCTACGCTATGCTTCTTGCAGTCCGACATGGAAAAACGTGGTTAAGTACATATTGGTGCAAAACCCCCCTTTTTTTTTCATTTAAATTACGCACTCCGTATACGTATCTTTCGTGGGTATGTGCCATGTCACTAAGCCAACAACAACAACAACGTATGTTTCAGCTCGGTTCCAAGTCTCGTGACCACCTTTTTTTCCGAGAATGCTCAGGGCGATTTCTGTAGCTAATACTACTATAGTTGATGTAGTTGAACATCGGTGTAACAATTGAAGTTCAGGCGAGCAGAGATTTTGTTTTGTTTTGTTTTGTTTTCCGGAGAGTCCGTGGCGGAAGCACTTCCTAAGGCAGGCCTCGTATCTCTATTCTGGGGTCGACAACCACAGGCCTGGGTCGTAGGCGGTCCCTGTGGGGAGGGCATATCGTTTTACCGATCCTACGCTGCCGTCTGTGGACAGTCGTGATTTGTTGCCGGCCTAAAAAGAATCGCAGTATCAGATTTCGTTAATCGGTGGTTCGACCGACTGAAATATCGCTGCTGATGGTGGCAATACTGGCTCCGAGGAACCTTCACTTCATTAGGCGGCCGGTCTGCGTAGGCTTCCAAGAAAAGACCCTTCCGTGTTTGCTTTGCCTACCGCGCATATGTGGATCGCTTAGGGAGCATTGGTTCCCGCGTAGATTTACGATGGAGCTAGTTTTGTCCCTGTTGCACCGCGTAATCCATAACGTTGCTCAAGATGTAATCACTGGCACTAAAGTACTAGTTACGCTTACTACCGTGTAGTTGCTAGTTAGCGTTGTAGTGCGCAATTATCTTGCGTGCTACCGCCTGCGTGTAAAGTACCGAGTAATATGTCATAGCTAACAGCAGTCATATTTGCTCTCCTCTTTGTTGATTTAGTTCCTCCTTTCTTCTTTGTTAGCCTCGGCGAGAGGTAACGGACAGCACCTCTTCATGAGCTGTTGCTCGCTTAAGCACCAAAAAAAATAAATAAAAATTGATGGAGTGGGGAGGGGGGGGGGGGGGTCATGTTTATGTGGGCAATCAGCTCGTTTGTGCTCAATAGCGGCGAGCAATTTCAACGCCTATATGGAGGCTGTTCGCTGTATAGAAATTCATGAACGTCGTTAGACGTAATTAACGGGTTAATCCGGTGACTCTGGCAGACATATTAATCTGCGGACTTAAACTGGCGAGAAGCCCCGTACAAAAAAAAAAAATTTTGAACCTGCATTTGATACCCGTCGTGAGAACAGCCATGTTGAAGTGTCTGCGCCAACTTCGATCAGGCGCTTTTTTTCACTGGATTGTGAGGTTTCATTTCTCTTACGTGTGCGGATATAATGAATATCACGCTTATAACGAATTTGCCTGCGCGATTTCTTGAGGAACTATATTTGCTGAACTGCACGCAGCAGCACGTCTCCCCCGCGCGTCCGGTCGCTCTGATGCACGCATGCACACGCACGCACACACACACACACGCACGCACGCACGCACGCACGCACACACACACACACACACACACACACACACACACACACACACACACACACACACACACACAGAGACACACGCACGCACACACACACACACACACACACACACACACACACACACACACACACACACACACACACTCTCTCTCTCTCTCTCTCTTCCTCTGATGCACGCGCACAAACACACGTTCACCCGCATGGCAAAATCTAGAAACAATTCCGACGAAACCGCTAAGGAGCTGCAGTGACGGCAGGGAGTATGATGAAGTTTCTCTTTGTTTTTTTTTTCTTTTTTTACTTTGTAGCAGTAAGAAATTAGTGTTCTTCAAGCCAGGCATTTTCCTGTCTTACCTCATATCTCGATCTTTCGTCTTCCTCGTAAAACTTACGTCAGGATGAAATGATACTTGAACAGGTTTGAGTTTTCGGTATCTGCTTGGCTGCTTAAAAAAGATAGAGAGAGGGAGCTTGTACATTTCCACGAAAGAACGTCGCCAAAAATTATTGACCACACCATTATTTCAGTGTTTCCCCGGAGTTTATGAAATATGCACCGTACTCGTGGGAACAATTAGGGCTTTCGAATGCGCAACAACAACAAAAAAAGAGCGAGACATTGAGCGGCGGAATTACGCCTGGCCCGATCAGTATGCATGCGGCGGCCCTTTTCACTGGGCTCGTAAAAGCACATTAGGCACAGCAAAACCACGCCGCGCCACTGACGGGCAATTTTTCTCGGCGCGAATCTTTGCGAGTTCCTTTCTGCCGCGATTCAAATTTGCCCGGCCTCGCGTCCCTTCTTTCTTGCTTTTTATTTTATTATTTTCGTTTCCACCGAGCTCCTCCACTCTCGCTAAATTATTCGCCTCGCCCACGCCGCTTCGTTCGCTTGTTTTGCTCTCGCGCCGTTGCCTGGCACGCGTTTGGGGTTTTATACAAAGCGTGGCTCGCTGAGTAGCCACACTGCGTCTTACTAAGCCGTGCGGCCTCGCTTAAGCTATACGTGGTGGGGTCATGGGCTTCCCACGCAGTGCGCTGTGGAAAGTAACCCTCGCTTCGTAATTACGTGCAGTGCTGACAATTCCATAGCTGAACACAACTTATTGAATTTGAATTTCTTTGGAGGAGAAATTCTAGAGGCCCGTGTACTGTGCGATGTCAGTGCACGTTAAAGAACCCCAGGTGGTCGAAATTTCCGGAGCCCTTCACTAGGGTGTCTCTCAGAGCCTGAGTCGCTTCGGGACGTTAAACCCCATAAAACCAAACCAAACCGAACACAACTTATAGGGGTTCAGGCACAAAATTTCGAACTCAAACTATACGATTCGTTTTATAGGCATAAGGAAGTGCTTTCTAGCAAGTTACAGTCGCAGGCGTTGTGTGGAACGTAATTTATTATGATTTCCAGTTTTGTCCGAGGAGCCGCTCGGCATTTCCACACACGTGGAGTGACGTTAAGGTGCAATCGACCCTATTATTGTGACGTCATCGAAACAAATGGATGTTCTAAGGAACAGTCAGTGCTTGCCGGCGATGCCGACGTCCTCTGTGTTGTGGTCGTCAGGGTGGGCCGGTCGACCGTGACATCAATGTGCAGTTCAGTGCAGGCGCTGACCGACACCGAAACTGCCGGTACAAAATCGTTTGTGGTGTTTTAAAGGGATTATCATGATTACTAGGCTCGTAGGCGTGTTTGAAGGCAAAAAAAAACGGACACCACCAGAAAAGGACAATTCCATCAATGTTCTTGGTCGTAGTAAAAATATTTTCCGTGAATCATTCTGGCTACGTAGATGGTTTGTGGTTTTGTGGGGTTTAACGTCCCAAAGCGACTAAGGCTATGAGAGACGCCGTAGTGAAGGGCTCCGGAAATTTCGACCACCTGGGGTTCTTTAACGTGCACTGACATCGCACAGTACACGGGTCTCTAGAATTTCTCCTCGTAGATGGTTGTCCGGCAGCAAAAGGTGAATTGGTTGCTGAGAGAATCGCATTTGATTTCCCGCCACGCGATTAAAACTCGTTACGTTCACACCAAAATGGACTCCGTGATCACCGTTTTGAAATAAGTGGCTTTGTAGCGTAGCCTCTGAGATCTGCGTTAAAATGCGTCCAGTTTACTTGTGAAACTGGCCGGTGGTGGCGACACCTGCATTTGATATTTCTGACTATTTCTAAGCTTATATAAGCTTCGCTTTCTGCTAAAGCATTGTGTTCGTGGCTGAAATGCGGTAATCTGCAGATACAGGCTAACTTCCATTGTCCTCAGGGACCCCTTTAAGTCTGGTTTGAAGTTCCTCCCACATTCATGACTGACAGTAATTGTTCTTCTTATTCTCACTGGCCATGTTTGCGACCATTAAATGATGCTTCGCCGATTAAAACGAATGAAAACGAAAGAAATCTCTCTCGCTCTCATTATTCCTAGCAATAATTGAATCCCTCATGACCATCATCACCGCAGTTGTGATATTTTGCTTTTCGTTTTATGCTTCATCGGGTCTTCGTCGTTCCCTTCGGTGTGATACATGCACACTGATACATCCCCACGAGCTGACTACTTACCGCACGTTCTTGAGGGATGCGAGTGAAATGTTCTACGAGCGAGTAGGGAGTAATGGGCAGCGTTGTTACGTACAACGTATTTATTCTTTAAGAAACTTAACAAAGCGCTTCCTGTCGTCATGCTCCTCAGCTGTGTCGCCTGCTTCCAATCCGAGGAGCAGACGATGGTTGCGGATGCCTCATACTCTGCAGACGTGTAGTTTCATGCAGTCACTATAGGATGAAAAACTGGCGCTGCGATCGTTCATCCGGTAATGCTGGCAACCATGAACTTCGTAGTTGGCTTGGCTGTAGTATAGTTGGCTGAATACGTGGATTCAGCTATTCCACTTTCTCTCAAGGCCCCTGGGAAACTCACGAATATCTTAGCGGCATTGTGACTGCACAGACTTCTTTTTTTGTGTGTGCTTTGTAACGACTAGGTTTTGAAATACGAAAATATAGCCTCAGTCGCGACGCAGTTTTGATTCCGCTGCTGAACCCATGTTTTCGGCCAAACTCTAGCCAAGCCAATTACGATGTTCACTCTTCCAGCGGCATTCCCGTCGTGTATTATGAGGCGCTCTTTAGTAAGGAACTCGCAGAATGCGGAGCTTTTCCCCTCTGGCAGTTAATTTTGAGAAATTCTTCGGCCACAGGGAAAGAGGCCTGCGGGAGCAGCATTTGCAGCATGCGCGCTCTCCTGATTGGCTGCTTAATGCTACAGCGTTTTTGGTACTGCATGCTTTTAGCGATGCGGCGTACACAGCGGGTGCTTCGCTGGTTGGCTTGCGTTGGGTCTATATTGCAACATATAGACTCCTTCTTTCATCCCGTGCTCCGGCGTGCACGCATGAGCTGCTCCGGAGAAAACAGCTGTGTTTGTGGCGCGCCTTGAGGCGGAAAACCAAAGCATTGCAATGTGCGTTCGCTGGCTGCCTGCGTGTATGTATAGGGCACCTCTTGCTCGATTCCGGCCAGGGAGCTGTAGTGAGTGGATTCTCACCTTATTGCCTGTGCGAACTTCTCGATCACACGTTCGGGCTTCGTTCTGTGATATGACAGCGTTTGGTGAGAGCCGCCTTGACGAAAGCGAGGAAAGTATAGTGCCCGTGATAACAAAGCTGCTGATTCAGACTTTACGTCGATGTTTTCATTGTACGCAATCACCAACCATTTTCTTGTCTTGTGGTTAATACATGGCTCTATTTTCTTGGTGCCGCCGCTGTGGCTCAGTGGTTATGGCGCTCGGCTGCTGACCCGAAAGATGCGGGTTCGATCCCGGCTGCGGCGGTTGAATTTCGATGGAGGCAAAATTCTAGAGACCCGTGTACAGTGCGATGTCAGTGCACGTTGAAGAACCCCAGGTGGTCGAAATTTTCGGAGCCCTTCACTACGGCGTCCCTCATAGCCTGAGTCGCTTTTGGACGTTAAACTCCCATAAAACGATAAAAGTATTCGATGAAGCGTCACCGCTTTGATACTAGCACTCGCTAAGCATCAGGACTTTTCAAAGGAAACACAGTTTACGCTTCCTCGTGACTGCTGCGAACCGCAGTGAACCACGTTGCAGTATGCATCGCCTTCGTACTCTGGCAACAGAGATATAATACTTTCGCGCCTCGTTCGCAAAATGCGGCTACCGCCGCTCCATTGGAGGATCGTAATAGCGCCCGTCGAATCCTCTCGGAGCATGCAGGCAAGGCGGTATTAGAAATCTGCGAACTCGCTGCCGCTGCCGCCGCTGCGGCGGGCTAGGTTTCCAGAGTTATATTACTTTGTTACGATGACGACGCGGAGGTGGAACTAAAAACAGACCCCCTCTCTTTCTCTCTGCCTCCTTTCCACTCTCTCGCGCGGCCTCACTTTCTTCGAGAATAAACGCGGCCGGAGGGGGGCGCGCGCTTACACGCGCAACGCTTTCGCGAAAACACCGCGAAGAAACACGTGCGTACAACCGGAAGGGAAAACACAATTAGGCGGGAGAAGAAAGGGGGGGGGGGCGACCCTAATTAACATCTTCGTATACTCGCCGGGTAAATCTGCATCGCTGTCGTTATTGATCAGTGCCAGAGGGCCGCGGTAATTCGGGGAAAAAAAAAGAGAGAAAGGGCACAACGTGGAGTGCCGATCTGCGCGTCGTGCCCTTAACGCTCGGCCGAGTTCGGATAAGAAAGTGGCGAAGCACCGTTTTATTCACTTCGTTAACGGACGCGCATGTTGTTCTTAACGATGCCCGCTCTCCCCCATTCTTTCTCGGTGTGTGGTATGGTTCGGTGGCTCGGTGTATACTGCTTTTGCGTCTTGGACACGGGGGCCGCGAATTGCATTCATGTGGCGCATACTATAAGTCCCCCAACCCGCATATTGCGCTTAAGGGGCGTCCGCGCGAGCGCTTTCCTTAGCTCTGCCCGTTGTGATAAATAATGCGATCGCTACGCTTTGCCTCTAATTTTCGCGGGTATTTCCCTCCCCCATCCTTTCTCCTACTGGTCGCAAGGAAGGCGCATGGATGAAAAGCTGAAGGACAAAGGAAAATTGGATTGGATTTTGCGGTTCGTGCTTTCGCAGCGACCATGTTTCGTTGCCACCGCGAGAAATTAACCTTGTCTTAGAGGGACTAAACGTTCTTTGTTTCTTTGTTCGATTTGTTGTTTATATTTTTTTTTTCGCGGGGATGCTTTTCATGCGCGATGTACACGAGGTGTGTACGCGAGGAGTTTGTGGGGCGGGAGCGTCTTTGTGTGGGGCGGCGATGGGGATACATGCGGAATGCATCTGCTGATAAATGAATGCGAGGTAATAATTTCTCGATCGTGGGCGTACGCTATTGTGAGTATTGTTGAGCCGTTTTCTCGTTACCGCTTCGATATGCCATTCTCCCGAGCCGTAATTAGACAGGCCGGGTCGTTTCATGGAACAATTGTAGAAGCAGCTGGGTCTCTTTATGCCAGGTTTCGTATTTAATTGCGCGAATAAATAATTTCGTTTGGATGCTACTGGAAAGTAATGGTAATGATCGTCGCCCGAATAACGTTGGATGGATAGTAGCGAAATAGTTAGAAAAATTTCGTCAAATGAACTCAGTACAACGATCAGCCACTTAAGATTGCATGCTTGAACGGATGAGAAACTGCGGAACCTCTGAGAACGCATGTGAGTCGCATGTAGCGATCCCCTGGTAACCGTAAAAGGAGATTTCAAAAATAAGTAGGCCTTGGCAATTTTTTTTTTTTAAGAACGCAGCTCTTAGGCGCGCGTTCGTGTATTCCGCGTCGTAGTCGTCGGCGTTGTCGGTAGATGGCGCGCTAGCAGGTATAGTAACAGAGTGAAACGCCTCCTATCACACGCCTGCACACGCCACCTACAAGCGGTGAGTGCCAATTTTTTTTTTTTTTTTTGACATCCTGTTTAAAGAACGTAAAAATACAGCACGCTTAACTCTCGCATTCCAGAGTTTCGGAAGCCGGCGAAATCGGTTTCATCCGCGGTGAAACGTATGGAACCTAGCAGAGTTCACCAATTCAGAGCGGTGTTTTTAAGCACTTTCTTTCGCTTTACCCCTATATGAACGCTCTCTCTGCATTCATGAATCTAACCCGCGACGTTATGAAAACCACACTGCAGACTTGAGCGACTTTCGATAGACTGTTTCATTTCTTTTACATTCGCACCCCCGCTGCCACACTCGCTCAATAAAAATTGAGCCGAGGTTTTTCAGAGCGCAGGCATAGAGTCCAACGTTTGCAGTCAAGCTGTTGCCCAGAGCCCTGGGCTCCCCACTGAGCGCGAGCTTATTCCGTGTCCGCGAGTGTATACGCATAGTACTGCCTCGACCGTGTCATGTTATGTGCTGCGCGTCGCTCGTGGTTTTGTTTCACTACCACCACCCAGACCTTCCTTAAATGCACGAAACAAACCCCCTCCCGGAAGGGGAATGGGTATTATGTAAGACGGTGGAACTTTTGGGCGAGCTGTTCGACACACACACACACATCAGTAGCGACAGCCGTTCCGAACAGCCTCGCTCCCCCCACCTCACCAGAGAGACCCTGCCTTTCGCCCGTGGCTCAAACTACGAACCACGACAGTTGGCGCCGGGGAGCGCAGGCTTTAAAAGAGAGAGAAAGAAAAAAAAAAGATCGAGTTCGAAAAAGAAAATCAAGCAGCAGTACAGTTGGGGGAACATTGTTCCATCTGGCTTCGGCGTCATTGTTCATCGATCTTTCTACTTTTTCGCGAACATATATCTCGTTCTTTTTTTTCGCGTTGAACAGCGGTGTGGGTGGTTTGAGTTTTTTCACTTGGTTTGATTCATCGGTGTGTGTGTATGTGTGATATATATATACATATATATATATATATATATATATATATATATATATATATATATATATATATATATATATATATATATATATATATATATATATCGTAAACCGCTGGCTCTCCCCACACATTGCACGGGCCTCACGCAAGGTGTTATACGGGGGGTGCGCCCTTTGTTCACCGCCTCGTTAAAAATGTAACGCCTCGTGCGCGCCTACCGGGAGTGGTCCGTGATCCCAGCCGCGCGCGGACAGAAGCTCTGCTAACAAAGGGGGCGCTGCGAGAGGCAAAAAGTGCTCTGCGGTATAACGACGAGGAAACAAAGTCGAAGAATGGATATAGTGGGAAGGGCAAGGGAGGGGGGGTTGAGGTGAAGGTTTGCCTTGAGTTTGACGTCTGTGTTCCGTGATCGCGACTGACGTGACGCGGCGCAGGGCGCCGCGGTCGTCAGTGTGTGAGCGGCTGTTTTTCCGCTGTAGCGCGTGTGCACGAGGCCAGTATGCAAATTACGAAAAAACCTGTCCGTCGTCCCGAAGAGCGTGCTGGCCACGATCACGTCCCGGTACGTGGTGAAAGGGGTGACGACACAATCGAGCAGCGGCTCCGAGCGGTGGGGCTTCGTAAAGAAAAGGGTGCCTTTAAATCATGCCCCGCCTTCCCATGAATTTTGGAGGGAAAAATTAAAAAAAAAAACAGGCGGGAACTAGTCTTTAGAAGCTAGCCAGCCGTCCCGTTGTTCGTTGAAAGGTGCTTGACAGGTAGCAGAGCTCATCGCAGGAAAAGAAAAAATAATACCCCAAATATTGCTGGGAGAAAGCGCTGCCAGCTTTCGAGGTTAAAGATGAGAAAGCAAGCGATAGTAAAGGCGGTTTCTGTGGTGATCTTAAGATCAAAGGTGTTTTTGTTGTTGACGTTTCAGAGGTTGCAAGCAAGTTTAAATCATACACGCTGAACGTGGTGCGTAATCAAGTTACCGGCTAATTAGGCTCTGATGGGGTTAAACCCACCAGAGGATGTTTGTGAATCGTAAGAGGTCATTAAGCGTTAGGAACAGTCGAGACGGCCATTAATATGCATTATTGTTTGCGGCCTGCAATGATGTTGGCCTGCAGTGTTGATGCAATAATATCGGTGGGATCGTTTTCATCGTTTTTCTTTAATGAAAAGTTTGCCCTTTGGCATGGTCAAGCCCAGGATCCTTGGGCATCAACTTTAATTATGAGGCAACCGTGGAATAGTGTGAGGTTAAAGAAATACTGAGGCCAATGGGCCATTCTTCGCGGCCGTTGCAAGACCTTTCTGTTAAAGTTTGTCCATCGCTCGCATAGAGTAGTTAAAACTGCTATTAAAACCAACGGGGAACGTTTTTGACGACAGCAAGGACGTTAATAGCAAAAAAAAAATGCAAACCTGAGCAGGGGAGATCTGCAGATGCATTGACTGCTATAGCGGAATCTTACGATATATGAAAAAAATTTCTCTCATCAACAATTTTTCGTTAAAAAATATGCTTTTCTGGGTATGAGGTGGTTGAGAGTTATGCAACATTGGTTTTATTAGCATCCCATTTGCCAGCTTTTGTCAAACAAAGTAGGATCTGTAAGTTAACAATTTCTTTCATTCGATTCAAATTCCATTCCTGTGTCATCCATCGCCTCAAGTGGCAGATCCTGTCGATAGCGGTGTCGAAGTGATGCTCGATGCTATGAGGCAAAATTAAAGGTACTAGAATTAGATAACTACCGGAAGGGAAAGTGACACATGCTCTAGAGAGGGTAAGTCCTTCGGAAATCGCGCTATAGCTTGCTAAAATGCTCAGTACGTCATATCCGATTTTGAAGTGCCAAAAGTGTGTGTGTGTGTGTGGGGGGGGGGTCTTTTGAATTAAACAATTCCTGCAAACACTGCTCATTTTTTGAGACAAAAATGGCTGCAACAAGACGTACACAGGAAAGACTGACACAGGACATGCGCTAACTTCATCTGATTTTATTTACTGCAAAGCCAGCAAATATATAGAAAATTTAAGGCATGCGCAAAAAAAAACGGTACTACAGGCCTCAACAAAACCGTTCAAGATATGATATCTCAGTCTTGAAAAGGCGGACCGAGGTATCACTCACGCAATCTAATCCCCTCTTCCTAATGTGGAATGCTTCCAAAAGCTCCCGCGCCTTCATATCTCCTCTCCTGCCCAGAATCTTTATCTCCGGAAGCCGTGGCTCACAAGTTAGCGCATGTCCTGTGTCAGCCTTTCCTGTGTTAACACGTTTTGGCGGGCTAGTTGGTTAAGCATCTTGAATAAACAGCGCGAACGAAGACGAGCACAAAAGACAAGAAAACGGACGACACAGCGTTGTGCCGTCCGTTTTCTTGTCTTTTGTGCTTGTTTTCGTTCGCGCTGTTTATTCAAGATGCTTTCCTGTGTACGTATTGTTGCAGCGCTATTACCATTTCTGTCTCAAATAATGCACCATCTAGGCCAAATTAACGTTCTTCTAAACCAACTGCCCATTTAGGAGGACATTTCGAGCCCCTTGTGACGGTTGATTGAACCGAACACAAACTGCGACTTGAACGTACTCGCTCGGCGGATAATACAGTCGGTCGTTTTGCTTTCTAGTGTGTTCAGAACATAGCTTCCGATTAATTACCCGCGGGGCTTCAACTCACTTACAGAATCGCCGCCAGGTCAATAGAGCTCTCGCATGCGCTCACCGCGTGCAGATTCATGCCGTTTGCGTGTTTGTTCCCCTCACGCCGTCTCCGCGGGAACCTACGGTGGTATTCCTTTTGAATTCTGATCCCCCCCTGAGCGGCCCACGGCCTCTCCCTTCTTCGCTGGGTGCGAAGTGCGCTTCGCCAGTATTTCACCGACCGGCCGACGAATCCACGCGAAGAGGAGGGATACAGCCTGGGCGCGCTCTCGAAGCTGCCCCGAGGGTTGGGGGGCTTTTTTTGTGCGCGCCGCGGGCGTCCGGATTAACGAGAAAGACTGCCGGCAGCGAGGGGAAGGGAAAACGAACAACATCGGGTCGCTATGGGAGACGCGGCAGCCGAGGAGCCCGAGAGACGCCCCTGTTCCTTTACCGTGCGTGGGATGCGGCGATACATCAGCGGATTAAAAGAGGAGGAGGAGGACCAGGCCGGCCAAAGTTTGAAGACGCTTCTTCCTTTCTTTCTTTTCCTTTTTTTCTCTCTTTCTTTCTTCCTTCCTTCATTTCTTTCTTTCTTCCTTCCCTTCTTTCTTTCTTTCTTTCTTTCTTTCTTTCTTCCCTTCTTCCTTCCTTTCATTCTTTCTTTCCTTCTCTCTCTCTTCCTTTCTTTCTCTCTTTTCTTCCTTCCTTCCTTCTTTCTTTCTTTCTTTCTTTCTTTCTTTCTTTTCCTTTATTTCTATCTTCCTTTCTTTGCCTTTCTTTCTTTCCTTCCTTTTTCTTCCTTCCTTCCTTCCTTCCTTCCTTCCTTCCTTCCTTCCTTCCTTCCTTCCTTCCTTCCTTCCTTCCTTCCTTCCTTCCTTCCTTCTTTCCTTCCTTCCTTCCCTCCCTCCCTCCCTCCCTCCCTCCCTCCCTCCCTCCCTTCCTTCCTTCCTTCCTTCCTTCCTTCCTTCCTTCCTTCCTTCCTTCCTTCCTTCCTTCCTTCCATCCTTCCTTCCTTCCTTCCTTCCTTCTTTACTTTCATTCTTTTTGTGCTCTTTCATCATCCTCCGCAGCGCTCTGCTGTCGAACCCCGCCGAAATTTTTATTATTATTTTTTTAGTATTCCAGCCGAGAAGTGTTCGGTGGATACCAGAGTGGCTTTCAATCTCGATTCTCCGTCTGAGTGCCCTTTTCGTCGCGTGCTGATCAAATGTGAGCCGATGATGCCATTCGGTTCGAATGCCTCGGCGTACCGCCACACTGGATCTTTCTATCTGCTGCGGTGTGAATCTTTCTACCTTTCTTTCAAATTATTTCGATGGAGGCGAAATTCCAGAGGCCCGTGTACTGTGCGATGTCAGTGCACATTAAAGAACCCCATGTGGTCGAAATTTCCGGAGCCCTTCGCTAACCACCCGACTGAGCAAGCAAAGGCTGGCGCAGAGATATTGTTTGATGGGAGGTTCATCTGTGGGTCTTTGTTTATTTTGACGTCTTCCTTTTAAGTAATACGTAATAAACATGAGGTGGGTATAGTAAGATACAATTAAAGTTCGAAGCGGCATGATGCCCCACAAACAAGGCCTTCCAGCCAATAGCGCCGACTGATTTTTCTGACGTCGTGGTTAATCCCCTTTCATCCATCACAGACTACGATGTCCCGCTCGCTAGTTCATGGGGGTTAACCACGACGTCATGGGAATCTGTCGACTCCATTCGCTGGAGAGCTTTCTTTGAGGATCATGTGCCGCTTCGATCCTGAGTTGTATTCGTTTTCTAAAAAAAAAAAAAATGTTGACAATAAGCGCCGGTCCTCTGTTCGCTTTTATCTTTGTTCTCTATCCCTCGACTAGCGGGCGACCTGAGTCAGAACTGTCGCCAAACATTACGTAATTCAAAACATTCGGCCACTGTTAGCAACCTTTGGGCTCAACCTTGGTTGTGAACGAACCCGCGGATGACTCGATTCAATGAACTTTAACCACTTTGCATTAACCGCGCAGCGCATGCTATTAACTGATGTGAAATACGACCGATTAGCTAGATGACAAATAAGGCTTGTCTGAGAAATTACCTCCATAATTACTACACTAAGCGTCCGTAGCTACAATATATATTTCTCTTTTTTTGGAGGCAGCTGGTTAACCGCAGCCGTTAGCATGCCACTGCGAGACTGCATTCACACGGAATAAACTTCGCGATGGTTCAAACCTGGGTTTGGCGTCATTATCATGCAGCCAAACGGCTTTGACTACGTAAAAGTGGGCCCGAAATTATCTTTCCGTGGCTGTTCATCGCTTTCATTATGCAAACACAGCAAATGTCTTCATACAGAGTAATCTGTGTCCACGCTGAGAGCGGACCTGTACAGCTACCACCTGTTTTACAGTTTCTGTGTGTTCCATCGCAGGTAACTAGCTGGGAAAGTCTTCCTCTGGTGAATTCTCCGAGCCGCGTCTGTTAACGCTGACATATTATTGCCATAATTGCTTAAGGGGATATCGTATAATGTCCAGTGGTTTAGTAGTTACTGGTTGCATGCCGAGAAGCGAAGGACAGTTGGTGTTAACGCTTGCGATGCGCTGCGGAATACCTCACTCCCGAGGACAAAGGTCCCGTAGCACTCGCTTTCCCGCCATGCCATGATGACTATTTACAGTCTTCAAGTGAACGACGTTCTGTTCTGTGCCCTGATGTACAAAACAATGGGTGGTTATCCCCCTTCCTTTAACCTCGCACCGTCACAACTTTTACAACTTAATGCTTTGAAGAACACAAGCCCACGTATTGCCGAGCCTGACGACAAACACAGTGTGGCGTATTTGGCCAAGTTATATTCTACCTGTTATCACAGGGCACTGCTGAGAAAAAGGGCGGTAACCTGAGAGTCTATAGGACGTGCGCGGTGAACGTGAATTGCGGACATGAATCGCCGAGTTGTAAAGACGTGCTAGATTACTTGCGAGCCCTATGTGTGGCTTTGCTCACAAGCATCGGGAGATTAGTATGTAAAAGTGCATTAAATCGCTCATATACGCCTTAATTATTATTTTTGTCCGAATAAATCATAATCTTGTTGCTGAGACTTTCGTATGGAAGTATCGGCAACGGACGATGTGAACAGCGACTAAAAATACAAGACGGTTCCTGCGAGCTGTGCACTTTTGGCTTGCTTATAGTGTTTCATGGTCGCCTTACCTAGGTGACACCCTGTGACGTTTAAAGGTATTCTTCGGCTGATGATCCATTAAAGTACCACAGTTTCGAAGCGCTCTTTACTTGAAAAGCCTAAGTTTAGCTCGGTTGGCAAACTATATTGCTCTACGATGGTCTTTCTCCGCTGTAAATAGCATTGTCGTCTTTGTTGGTGAGGTATGTCTGAACAAAAAACTTTCGCGTTCACCTGTCGAGTCCCGACCAATGAGAGTCAAATACAGATAGGGGCCTGTGCAGTGTGAAAACTTCAGTATAACAGGGATAATTACCGCAGTTTACTTCAGCCTGAGCCTTTCATTCATTCATTTAGGAAGCCTCTAGTGTTACTTACTATACCCCTGCTGCCGAGTTTAGGGAGTGTAAAACGGCTTGCAGTGTTAAGATTACGCTTGTTTAACATCTTGAATAAACAGCGCGAACGAAGACGAGCACAAAAGATAAGGAAACGGACGACACAGCGCTGAAACTACAGTCACAGTGATATCGTGAAACTACAGTCATTGCCAAAAATCGGGAAAAAACTGTAAGCGAAATTATCGAGGCCTACAGCATACCGAAGCTGGGAAATGCATGCATCAGCACTCCTTCGCTAACACTACCGCAAAAAGAGCTTTCACTCCTGGGGGCTGATAATCTCTGCTGATTTAGCGTGCTTCTGTTGCTGTTGTCACATATATGGTTTTTTTTTTTTCACTTTGTATATCTTTCCACACTGCCGACATCTATGTATTTATACTTGTGGGATAAGCAATAAACCCTCAGTTGTTAGTCAGCGCTGTGTCGTTCGTTTCCTTGTCTTTTGTGCTCGTCTTCGTTCGCGCTGTTTATTCAAGATGCTTAACCAACTAGCCCGCCAAAACATGTTAACGCAACTTGTTTAACAGCTGACGACGTTTAATAACAAAGCGAATTTTCTTGTTGGGTACTGACTGTGCGGAACATTTCGCGATCATGTTCTGCGTAGTGTAACATATTTGCGTGTGCGATGAATTCGTTCGCTCCTCGACACCACGATAAGAGCGCGCTCGACCACAACAATAAAACTGAGACACGCAGAGGGACATGTGGCCGGGGGTGCTAGCACCACGTACGCGGCATGCGAGAGCCTAATTTTCTTTCGGTTCGCAGTCCCCGTTATCTGAAGCCGGGACGCGGAACGACGACTCCGCCACCACGCGCACTATAGCAGCTCCCGCTCGGGACGTGACGGGGCTGCAGCCGCATTACGCCAGAGTGGCTTCGCCGTACAATGGGCGAGCAAATCGAACCGAGCCAGGGTCGGAAGGGGGTGGGACCGGCGCCGTGACCCAAACAAAAGTGACCACCGCGCACCCCGCGGCGGACAGAGCGGGTGACGGAAACCAATACCCGCCCATTACCAGCATTCCCTATACCGCCGGGTGCAGCCAGCGCGCGTTTTTCGCCCGCGCGCCCTGTTCAGCGCTCGCCGCATTCGTCATCGGCTTAAGATGAGTCTCGAGAGATTCCGTGCAGCGTTCCGAACGATGCAGCGTGTGCATATATGCTGTCTTGTGTGTGTTCGCAGCGAGACACAGCAGTGGAACATCTGGGCTGTCTTTTCTTGGGAAGCCTTTTGTGCAACGATTCCTTGTAAGGTTTAACAAGGGGAAGCTTTGGGCCAGTTGGTCTGACATGTTGGAGAGGAGGAATAACCGCGAACTTTGACGAGAATGAAGAACGAGCACTGAAGAACTGCTCGTCCTGTCCTCTTCTCGTTCTTCAGTCTCGTCCAAGTTCGCGGTTATTCCCCCTCTCCAACATTCCTTGTAAAGCTGCAGCAAAACCGTGATCTGAGCTAGTTGGTACATCTCCACAACTTCACCAGCGCTGCGACGAGGAACAAAGACAGAGTAGGAAGGCGCTTGTCCCTGTCCTTCCTTCTTTTGTTCCTCGTCGCAGCGCTGGTGAAGTTGTGGAGATGTAAAGCTGAACGCCTTACAGGGAATCGTGAGGTGTGCTGAGCTATACTGTATTAAAGTGTGTAATGGCTTTTCTCTCCGCAGACTTACTGGAAAGACCGAGAACTCCGACGCATTGATTAACGGAACACCTTGGGAGGCTGACATTTGTTCTCCATGGTTTCAAAGTTTGATCTGAGGAAAGGAGATTAACATTGTCTCGATCATGCGCACTGCCTTAGAGAAAGAACGAGAGGTTGAGCTCTGGGCAACATCACGCTGTCTTACCACCGCGGCACTCACTTCACACTGGGACCATGGTGGTTTGGACGAACAATCGCAGCTCCAGCTCCGACAGCGCTGCAGTGAACAAACCGATCGCAGCGGAGGCGGTGGCGGCCATGCGAAATCGGCCGGATTATGAAGGAGGGAAGTGCGACCAAGCTGCGCGCCTGCATCCCCATAGCGTGTCATTCACACTCCCCGCCCGCGTTTGCGAATCCGGGGTCCTCGTGTTCCTTCGCCAGCTGCCGCTCTTAATGCCCGCATCGCTGTCGCTCGGTAGCGCGCGTGTTGAAACCCTGCCACTGCTGCGGCGCTTTTGTGTCCCACGTGACTAAGTGACCCTAAAGGGACCCGCCTCGGTGCCCCCCTCGGTTCCACTCTTTTGGCCGGCGTCGGATTGAGACAACTTATTCGCGCGTCGAGCGTGATCGCCGGTGCGCTTGATCGGCTGGCGAGACTTTTCATCTGGCCGCCAGATGCCGTGAGAACCGCCGACTGAAGCGCCGACTACCGGTGTTTGCGGCCGTGTACCTCCCTTTGTGTCCCTTTGTGTCGGGATTTGTCGCCACTGCGGCGACGCCTCTGTTTGGTTAGGTCGTGTTCGGTCGCCCAGGGATGGAGGGCTGAGCGGGAACTTTGAGGTGTTCGCCTATGAGAAGGTGGGAAGGAGGTCGCGGTCTGCGGGCCGGTCAGCTGTGATCAATGGTGGGATTTTCCGGGGGAGCGGACGAGCTGGGACTCCTAACGCGATTATCGCATTTTGTGCGGGTCTTATCAGTGTACGATTTCTTAGGATCAGGCAAAGGCACTGCATCGGGTTGGTTTTGTGAATAGAGAACAATGGCAGACGAAGAGTCCGTAGCTGGCGCGGCTCCCGGGAATGGTCCTGTGCATGCGCAGAGCCACCTCAGACTTTGGGCTCATTGCACTCTAAGAAAAGACTAAAAAGGGAGTAAAGCGCACTCCCTTTTATAAAAGGCGATGCCCTAGAGGACATATTACTCCCTTTTTACTCCCATATAGGTGCACTCGTGTTTATAGTGAAGCCAGAAACGTGCGTAAAGGGGATCCGTATCGTAAGAAAATTCGTGGTCAGCTTCTACGGTGAATAGTCACCGAGTGCTGTTTAGAAATCAAACGTACTCTATGTATCGGTGCACAAGATCATGCTGCCGCTTTGAGAAAGCAGCGAAAGGTAGAAGTGGTTGCTAAAGAATGTAGCGCAGCAAAACATTGCGTGCACGTAATACGAGAGGGTTTTCACACAGTTGCCTCTTCGCGCCTTCGACCGTGTTTCACGTGCCACTTGCAATGGTCAGGGTTCGGGCTAGTGGGTAGTCAACATGAGGATCCATAGCGCGCAAAATTGAAGGGACACAACACAAGCGCTAACGTGTTGTGTCCCTTCAATTCTGTGCGCAATGGATCCTCACGTGCCACTTGCGATGCTGTGAAATTTAGGCTGCAGTTAAAAAGTGCAAGACGATGTAGCCGGTTCTGTAGCTATGAGCGTCGCACGCGAAATTCGAAGGCCATGGGCCGGATTTCCATCAATGGATTGTGGCTTTTCTTACGTGTTGTCTGTTGGTGTCCTATTTAAATCGGTTGCTCAATTATTTCCCTCTTCAACAAGAAAAGCACTTGTAGTAATGTTTCGCCATGCCTTCGTTGATTTCGAAAAGTTGTGTCGCTTTGCAGTGATTGGCCGTGCCGTAATCTAAAATTCGCCTAATTGGGGCCGATAGTTATTTTTTCTGACCCTTTATTCCTTTAGAGGTTTTGAAAAGCCAGCAATTTCGAAAAAGTATGAAACAAATTTTTGTTTCTCAAAATTGCCTGAAAGCCCCTGAATTAAACTTATCTTATCACAAAATTTTACTCCTATAATTTCCCGAAAAGGAGAAAACGCCCGAATTAAACATTGCTTTCGCTTCGTGCTGTTCGGCGAAGCTTATGGAGCCTCGTAATTTGCAAATGGCGGATCCTTGCGGAGCTTACAGGTTTCCCTGGCTGTGGATGAGCGCCCATCAGAGATCAGAATCCCCTTTATCGAGGTCAACCCATCATCACGCGTCAGACACAAGGGCGCTCGAGGACCGGTGCTGTGCCCGTGCCGTACCGGTCCTCACCGGAGTGTGCCGTGCCGCACTGCACCAGGGCCAAGCGTGCCCCGACCGACGCCTGGAATGCCTCCATTCAGCGCGGGTGGCATCGCCCTCCGACGCTCTGGGCCGCCGCAGCGATGAGCGCCGCCGCCTCATTTGCATCCGTATTTGCATTTATCGAGCCCTTTTACGGCAATCGATGCTGCTGCCTCGCTCGCGTGCTGCTTTCTCTTTTCGCCGACCGTCTCTGATATCTCCTTTCTGTACGTCTGTTCGCTCGCAGTCGTCGTCTCTCTCTAGCGTCGCTCGAAAGCATGCACACATGCTTGCGCGGGCATCCGCCGAATGCGCGTCGTTCGCGCGACCACATTGCTTTTCGCTGACCTCGCGTCTTGCGCGAGTCGAAAACGCTGTCGCCTGAGGAACAAACTAGAAGCGCATTCGAAACAGCTCGCGTCAGTCGGTTTTGGTTTGTCTGTTTGTTTTGTTTGTTTGTTCTGAGCTATCTGTAAAGTGCCTTTATATCTTCTTCTCTTCCATCCAGCTTCTTCCTCTTCTAGTATCCTTCACCGCTGTTTTTTCCCCCTTTCCCTCTCGACCTCTTAAGAAATGCGGCCCCGGGGCGAAATCTTACCCGGCCGCAATCTCACTCTCGTTACTCAGCCTGTCTTGCTCCTCTTGCTCTGAGCACAGGCGGGCCGCTTATCGATCGAAAAAGTTCGCATTTGAATATCTGCATACGCGTATACCTAGGTCTGTCCTTTCGCCTTAAAAATATTTCATCCCCGCTTATCGGGGGAATTAAGGGGGCTGCTATGATATGTTCGTGTACGGGCAGCGAAGGGTTCGCTGGTGCGGTGTCAGTGCATCCGCCGTGGCCGCCGCATCCATCGCTGGACATGTTTCGCGTGTCGTGGTGCACTTCTTCGGAGAGGAACGTATAAATTATTGACGCACTTGACGCGTCCCGGCCAAAGGGAGTTGTCGAACAAGGTTGGGCTCTTATCCACCGAAGCCGAAGACGTCGCTCGATCGAGCACCGCCGAATATCGGCGTGTCGAGAAACTAAAAGAAAAAAAGAGAGCAAATTTGTTCTGGTTCTCTGAGTGTTCCGTGAAGTTGGAAGTTGAAGACTCCCGACATTTCTGAAGCTAGTGTACATGCATCAAATGGCAGTTTGCGGAGCATTGGCGTCCCGAAAGTTAACCGCTGTTTTGTTGTTCCCGCTGTAGCCGATTGCGAGGTCTTCTTAAAGATTGCATACTTGGCAAAACGGTGTGTCCTTCAGCCAAAAAAATGCATGCATCAGATACGTATCCTTAAACTGCAGATAATTGAGCAAACTTCTGTAAAGGCTGTAATACCTTCCTGAATTTGATTACTCGACAAAAAAAAATAAAAAATCGCAGCTCTTTTGAGGTAGTGTGGAAGGCGAGAGGAGAATACGGATGGGATGTATCGCTCTGGTCTTTTGGCGTTGACTGGGAGTCAGTCCTTTTGGAGAAATGACGCTGGCAACGCTTAAACCTCTTTTCGCGTCTTATAACTGATGCATTCTTCTCGCCAGAATAGTCGCGCATTGCAAAGTTTTCTGTTATTTGTATTCCTGCTCGTAACCTGACGATAATGGTAAGCACGAGTCTTCTTTATGTGCTTCACTTCCAGTTATGTAATGTCGACGAATAAAGAAACGTCAATCATATGTTGCGATTAAGAAATTTTCAGAGTTAGGGTGGTCGGTGCTGGCACCTGACGGTTGATTGGAGATCGCTGGGGTGAATGTATTCCTGATCACTGGATACCCTTTGTCCTGTCTTTGTCCTACAGTGGGCTGATAGCCAGGCTGGCATTCGTGAGGGTGATGATTAACCATATGTGAAAACGACGGTGTTTACAGGGGTACGCCTTGATTGCAGTGGTTGTAGCCTAAGCGTTTCCTTTAACATTTCCGTTCCGGGGCCAGCCCGCCTATAGCTTGCGTGTGTTGTCAGGGGCTCGGAGCGATTCGAGGCAATAGCGGGGCAGACTCTTCCGCTCTCGCGTTCGCTGCAGAGCCTCTTCTTTGGCGAGTCCTGGTTCCGAGACGCCGCGGGATCAGAGATGCCGGAGACAAAAGAGTGAGTGGGTGAAGCGGCGAAGGGGGAACACTGCGTGCACGCCAGACGGGCCCGTCTAGGAGGCCGCTAATTACCTCGTTGCTCGGGAGTGTCCCGAAGCGCCCGCTCCTCCGCTGCTTGTGCTGCTGTTGACGATGGCGATGATGCTGCCGCCGGTGGTGGCGCTTCTCCCGAGTCGTTGTCACCGCCGAGAGAGGCACGTCCCATCCTCGGCCGGCACGTCTGGCTATCTCTCTCGAAGGGAATTTTCTTTTTATTTGTAGGTCTTAGAAGCTGCCCCCCCCCCCCCCCCCCCCCGTGAGGGAGGGCTCGGCGTTGATTGTGCCCCGTGTTCTTCGAGCGATCCCACAACCACTCCTCTTGTGTACTGCTGTTGCTTGTGTCGCTTGCTGTTGATGACGCGTTCTTTCTGTTGCTGCTTTGAGGTTGTGTTTGTCGATTGCTGCTCCGCCAGTTGCGACGAATAACATAAACGAGGCGGAGGCGAGCCCGCTCTGTCTTGCCGCGTAAATTGTTTGCTCTCGTTTGCCCCCTTGATGCCGGGCGGGCAGTATTACCACGACTCCGCTTTGCTTCTCGTATAGTGCGCGGACAGTTTAAGCTGCCTCCGGGAATGAATTCGTTTTCTCTGTCTCTGCGCACGATGGGACAATCAACAGGGAACGAATGAAAAGAAATTCTAACGAATAGGATCACTTTGGCGTCTTAGATGCAGGACTGATGAATTCGAGACAGGCGCTCTTAGTTCGCTTGGCTGCCACCACGCTGTGCATGGCTTTGAACCTTCAAAAATAGTGCGCTGACGTCATCCGTGTCGTAAGAAAGAAAGGAAGAATGACTGAGTGAGAGACCTTCCGTTGAAGCGCTATGGGCCGCTATGATTAGCGCCTTGGCTGGGAGCTGTCCTGAATTCTTGGTGATGGTCGCGCGGTGCTTTTTTTGTTTATGTTGCATTGCTGGTAATTGTGAACAAAGCGCTGCATGTTACGGCATTGTAATATTAGTGTTTCCATTTTTCCATTTTTTTGTGTGCGTGTGTGTGCCAGGGGAGCGAGGTCTGTCAACTTGCGGCTATTTTTTTTTTAGGGGGGGGGGGGGGGGGGGGGGGGGGACAATGATGTGTTGCCATAAGCCGGAGTAAGTCGAGGTAATCGAATATAATGAGAAAGTGAAAACAAAAATAGCGAAGGAGTAACTTTACGTCTTGGTGTAAATATGCACAAGTCAGCTTTATCCTGTGGAGGGCGTTAGAACACTCCTCACTGGTTTTGTAACAATCGTCTTCCGTCATAAAGCACGCTGGCTGATTAGCATGCTGCATATTCGTGTACGCATGCCATTTGTTCCAATTGAAAGGTGTGCTTCATAGGTTGCGTGTATTTTGATAGGCTGGACTGAATTGTCGCCAGCTGCATGCACCTTACACACCAGCGGCAGAATAATAAAAAAAATATACGCATCCTGGTGGTCCTGGAAAAATAATGTAATGTGCGCTGTTCAGCCAGGTGTCGCACCTTGTATCACCTATACGACTGCGTACGTGGTCGTACCGGTGCCGCTATATCTCGCTCATGTATTTCCTGCGTCCCGACGGCCCCATCCATCCGTGGAACTCAAATGAAGTAATAAGTAAATCAAACAAAACTATGAAAAAGAAAGACGCTGACGAAGAACCTAAGCACGTCGGGACTCAGTCACGTTTTGTGGAGGGAAACAGATTTGTGCAGTGGTGCGTTTCGGGATTGGGTCGAATGAGCGAATCCCGGCGGTCACACCGGGCGTCTCGCGAGTTTTGATTGAGTAGTCGCTCCTCTATCGAAATTCGCTCAAAACCGTGGGTATAGAAGCGGACGTTTCGCGTCATGCGGTGTGATGATTAAGATGGCGTAGAGAGGCGCGCCTGCTATACGTCACCGTCACGTACTAATTAAGGAAGTGATTGGGGCGGTCAGTGCGAGCCAGCCGTGAGCACCCAGTGTTACATGACTCTGCCGGTCGCCACCCCACCGGCAGTTGTTTGTGTCACGTGTGCTGCGTTGTCCTGAGAGTTCCGCTCACATGTTTTTCGCGAGCAATTATGGAAATGAAGCTTCGTCGCTTTTGCTCGTTTCACACTGTCTCTCGCGGCAGGTGTATTCTTGCGCCGTTTTTATCGTATCTGTGAGAGGCAAACTCGCTAATTATTTAAATGATAAATGCCTGTCGTGGGCACTCACACTGATGAAGCGCAACACTGCTGTGGTAGTTATGAGTGTTAAGAAGTACAGTCGTACAGAAGGAAGTGGTTATAGTCCGATACAACTCAAGAATAAAGCGGCTTTTCAGTATGTGAGGACCCCGGCTATTCCAGCCAATGGCGTCGGCTGATTATCATGAACCTTCTAGCATGACAATGCGGGGAGTGGTAGATAAAAGGGGATATTCCCCTCCCTGCACTGTCACGCTAACAGGTTCTTTAGAATCGGCCGACGCTGTCAGCTGGAATGAGGTCCTTTGACGAGAAAAAAAACCGCTTCGTTGTTGAGTTGTATCCGACTTTAGTGTGTTAATCTGAACCCGCGCGTGCAAAAAATAACCGTCGTTATTGAAGATGTCTTATTATCTTCGCTCAAGGTTAATGACGAAGGTCACTCATGATCGCACACGTAGTGTAGGAAAGCGAATTCTGTTGTTATTCAGCTTCCGTCTAACAAGGCGCTTTAATGCTTCGTGTTTTCGTTTGCATTGCCATCTCCATGTCGCATTCGCCCGTGATTGTGCAAACTCTCCTCCTGTTCCGCATAAGTTCACATGTTGCGCCGGTGTAACTTCTTTGACCACTTCTCACGGAAGCCACATAGATTCTAAAAAATACGTAGACAAACGCTTGTATCAAGAAATTCAGGGACGGTCAAAACAACCGCCAGCCTTGCTGGCGGACGGACGCATTAGTTGCTCTGCGCTTTCTTTTCCCTTCACCTGCGATTGGATGACCCTCCGCTCCGCCTTGCCTTCACGGCAGTCAGCAGAATTGGTGACGCTCGAACACGAAAAGGGTGTCGGGGCGTAAAAGACGCGGTCGTTAAAAACCTCGCAGGAGGTCTTCGGCAAACGGGGAGCAGCCGCCCCGTACCGGCTGACCGTCGCCGTTCTGTCTGGCCTCATTTTCAAAGGCACGCGACAGGCCAGCAGTTTCCTCTAATACGGCCGCTTTTATTGTCCCGCCCGTACTGGCCCTCATTCGGCTTCCCCAAAGCAGTTCCTCCGGGGTGCCCCCTTACACACACCGCTCCCCTCCCCCTCCGTACTACCCAGGCCTCCCCTTCCCATCCGTACAAGCTTAGGCTGGGCGCGGGAGCCTCTGTGAAGCAGCAATCGAGAGAGGTGGCCCCTCCTACTAATCTGCTTCGGGATCGGAATGTGGCCTCGGAGGCAGATCTTAATCTTTCTCCTTTCTCTGTTCCTCTCGTCGCCGGTATAGTCCCTCTTTCGTCGTCTCTGCCGCTCATATGGTATCGTGTTGCCAGGCGTTCTACGACAGGGGAGCGGGAGCCCGGGATTCCACAAATGCAAAACGTGTTGCCGTTGTTCCCTCGCCCGAATGGACCGGAGCTTATGTTGTGGCGTGTCACTTAAAACGGTACAGCGTTGTAGAGCCGGTTTCACTTGCTGTTCTCGATTCCTTTATCTGTCCGCGCTCGTGACAGCGCTTTGGTGATTGTTGGCTACCCGTTCTTTGGCCAGCGGCGGTGGCGAAGCGACAAGATCGCTAACGCTCACTACAACTCAAGACCCAAGTGAAATTGGCCGACGGCCGACCATCGGTAAGCAATTGGAGAGTGCTCGGCAGCCGGTATCCTCGGCCAACCAATGGCGGCCCCTAGACGGGCCGTGGTTGGCTGCCATTGGGCTGGTTAATAGTTGGCCAAAAACGTTCAGCCAACTACCGGCAAATGATAGGGAATTAGTCGGCACCCAACGCTCGGGCAACCACACGGGGACCATCGTAGGGCCATGGTTGGCTACCCACTGGCTTGGCCAGTGATGCCAGCCGCAAGACGCACGCGCAGTAGGCGCGTGGAAATTGCGGACGAAACGCTCGATCGACGTACGTTTCATATTATCTCAATATTCTTTTTTACGAATACACTGCGCGCATCACTGCATGCATGGTGAGCCTAATTAAGTTATCAATCGGTGAAATGTAATGTGCAAGCAATATGCAGGTGCAGTGCTGCTGCATCAATTTCGTTTTAATGCTGAGCATTTAAATAACTGTCGGACGTGTGCAGTTTCATCGAGAGATAAAAAGGAAAGTCCCGTTATTCTGACATCAAACGAAACCGAAACTCAAAAGTTTCTGTTTCGATGTTTTATTGAAACTGGCAAGTAAATGTTTTTTTATGTAGACGTAGTGAAGCAGTGTAAATTTTAACTTGCATAATTTGAGAACAAAGAATAAAATAACACATTTATATTACTTTTGTTTCTTGCGAACATATTTTCGACAGCACATCTACGAAAGCGCGGTGTCAGTCACAACGACTGAATTTGCGACGCGATGCCCTTCCCGCGCTTTTCACTCTCGTCGCGTCGCGTCTAAAGTTCCGTATTACGCTGTAGCGGCGTAGCTGGCAGGGTGCTTTGGATTTGAAGCATTGGTTGTTCCTGCAGTGCCGTGTCTTGGCCTTTCACCATGACAACACCGCCTGATCTAAACGTCGGAAGGTAAGACCTCATCATGGAGCGGTTCTTGAGGGCGAAACGTCGCCGAGAGCTTTATCTGGCGAAGGCGGGCAGCGTGCGGTGTTTGCAGCAAGTCACAGAAGACGCAGAGGCGGCAGCTTGCTCTGAGACATTCCCCCATTTGCAATCCGACAATCCATCACGTTTAGCAAGTGTTGGAAACGATAGATTTGCACCGCTCGGGGACAGCTTAGGACAAGCATATGCAGCAGTGAATACTTTTGAATCCTCTGTCATCGCAGCAGAGGCACAGTGTTGTTCAAGTGCAGATCAAGCTGAGTCAGATGGAAGTGACTTGCGCGGCCAAAACGCTGGTCCTGTGGAGCCTGATGAACATGACTTGATTGATGTTCCCGATAATGCCGAGTGTCCAGAGGGGATAAGGAGCCAGTTGAGGGCTTGGGCTGTGAAGCATCATATCAGGAGAGCGGCAGTTAATTCACTGCTTGACATTCTTAGGCCGCACTTCACTGATCTTCCTAAGACACAGTCTGCTCTAGTGTCCACGCGACAAAGCGTGCCGCTTGAGAAACTCGGCAATGGTGAGTACGTTCATTTTGGCCTTCAGAGAGGCTTATTGCGTGCATTGGACATGTGGCATTCGGTTCCAAGTAATGTTCTCTCAATATCAGTCAACATCGATGGCCTGCCTCTGTTTAAGAGCAGTTGCACACAAGTATGGCCCATACTTGTACAGGTTCACCACCCTCACAGCCAACAATCTGATATTATTTTTCCTGTGGGGATCTTTTGCGGCACATCGAAACCGGCTTGTCTGGATGAGTACCTCAAAGCGTTCATTGAAGAAATGGGCCCTCTGCTGTCAAATGGTATTCTACACAAATCCACTGCTTATAAGGTGGTACTAAGAGCCATTCTTTGTGATGCACCAGCGAAGGCCTTTGTGAAAGCCACGAAATTATTTTCTGGCTACTATGGATGTGACAAGTGCTGCACCAAGGGCGTCTATCTTGGGCGCATTACTTACCAAAACATGGACAGCCCACTGCGCACCGATCAGTCATTTGCTGATCAAACTCAGACGGAGCATCACAAAGGCATTTCCCCATTGACATCAATTGGTATCCCGATGGTAACAAGCTTTCCATTAGACTACATGCATTTGGTGTGCCTCGGTGTTGTGCGAAAGCTTATTGGTTACTGGTTGCGAGGTCCATTAAAAGTGCGGCTGGCACACTTCTCAGTTATGCAAATATCGGGGCATCTGGCTACAATGCGACAACACATAACTAGTGATTTTGCACGAAAACCCCGAGCAGTCGACATGTTTGAGCGATGGAAGGCTACAGAGTTCAGACAGTTCTTGTTGTATTCAGGTCCTGTTGTTTTGAAGAAAATTTTGCCGAGGGCTATGTACGAGCATTTTCTACAGTTACATGTTGGCATTGCAATTCTTTCTTGTTCATCAATGGACTGTTTCATAGACTATGCTGATCAGTTGCTGCGCAGTTTTGTAAGCAAGTGCAAGTCAATTTATGGGAAAGAGTCCCTAATTTACAATGTACATGGTCTCATTCACTTGGCCAATGACTGCCGGCAGCTTGGCTGCCTGGATAACTTTAGTTGTTTCGCTTTTGAGAACTACTTGAAAGATCTCAAGGCTCATGTGAGGTGTGGAAAGAAGCCTTTGGAACAGCTTTACAGCAGAATCATGGAAGAACAAGCCTGTTCAGTTGTTGGAAGTGGATCCAGTGCTGAATTTTCTGCATGTGGAGTCCTTCCCTCTTCTTGTCATTCCAGTGGTCCTGCTTTGTCGTACCCTACCCTGAAGCAGTACCGTAAAGTGGTGTGGAGGGGGAGCGTTATAAGAACAAAACAGCCAGACAATTGCCTCTTACTTAGTAGAAACAGGATTGTTCTTGTCAGCAATTTTCTTTTGTCTGGGTCCGAAATTCTCATTGTTGGTAAACTGTGCAAGAACGAAGGCGACTTCTACACACGACCCTGTAGGTCATCGCTACTGTCAGTCTTTAAAGTTTCTTCTCGTGGCAGCAATCTTGAAGTATTTTTATTTTCTGACGTTGTCTGCAAAGGCCTGCTTTTGCCCTTCAAGGGAAAGGATGTTTTTTTTCCACTGTTTCACCTCTTCTGACTTCTTTTCATGTTGCCCAGGCATTTCAAATATCTTTGTTGTTTGAGATCATCTGCAAAAGACAGCTTTTGCCTTTAAAAGTATTTTTCTCTGTTTTACATCTTCTGATTTTTTGCATACTCCAGTTGTAGGTGCTTTTGTGGCTTTTGAAAACCCCCGTGTTTTTACTAATGCATCATGAAGATCATGTCAGTGCACTGTGTATGTGGCTGCGAACCCAAAGCTGTTGATGTGAAGTGCTAGTGATTGTGAAGTTGGGACGTGACAATGCAAAACTGCTAATTGAAGTGTTTGCGGCTGTGACATCTGGAGTTGTCAAGATTCAGCTCCGTGTGTTTCTTCTTGCCTACGAAACACCGGCTCATTTTTCTAGAACGTAAGCACAACAATCATTTGATGCCAGCATGTTGCAGTGTTTTATATGCATGCTGTGTTGATGCATGCACACAGAAGCTGTTCTTAGCAGCCAGATGAAGCTCTTGATTTTCTTCTAACTGCTGAACTAGAGCCAAGGGATTTTCACTTTCTAAGCCACAGTGACAGGCACTACACTGCCCTTGGGTGAATGAAGCATGCGAGTACATATAGTCTTGCTTGCATTTGATGCTGATTTCTGAATACCCCAGGATCAGGTTAATTGTGAAGTAGCTCTGTAGCTCTTAGAAGCGCATTCGGCTCCTGTGCCACACTATACTGTCCATCTCATTTGGTTTTTGTTTTATGTGCCATGTCTTGTTCACACATATTGTAATACTTCTCCCTGCAGGTTTCACATTGTGGAATTTACTGACGAAGGTAGCACGTATGTGGTGCCCGAAAGCTGGGTGAGAAGGGAAGGTGGTAGTGCAACTTGCTATTGGCCACCAACGACAGCAAAAAAGGAAGTTGACCGCATGATTTCATTAGAAGTACCTGTAGAGGACAACTGGCAAGGCTACAAGGCAAGAATTCTTGCAACTAAAAGTGAGCACCATTTTGTTTCATTTTTATAGTGATAATATAGCACAAGGCTGTCTATGTCTGGTCTTTTGTAATGGACATGCATCGCTTTAGTACTGGAACTTTTATTATTTGGTGTAAGGTTAGGAAGAATGTGTTTAGCAACAATTCTCTTTTAAAGATGATGCAACATAACAGTACTCTTTGTATGAAGTTGCCACCTACTGCACAAAAATGCTTCTGAAATATTGTTTATATGCAGTTATTAAAATTTGAAAACTTTCTCACGGGTGCTCTAAAACTGTTTCTTGACCCAGGCACATATGAGCGCGCCAAAGAGTGTCTTCCACATGCGCTTATAACTCCACATCTGGACTCGGAAGACTCAGTTTCTGAAAAGAAGCGCCGGAGAAAGCGAAAGGCAGTGCTTCTTTCGGACAGCGAAAGTGGTGACGACATTCTCGTGGTTCGGTCACCAAGCACTAGGATGAAAAGTTAGTGCTTGTTGCATTTCGCTCATTTCTTGTGACTTGTTTGTTAATTTTCTCAATTGCACTATTGCTGAATACATGATTTTTCTTCTGTGGGGCAGTTATTTTCCTTTGTTGTTATATTTCTTTCATGTAGGAAGGAAAATATCTGGCATGAGCCAGGGTGTCCAAGAACATACCCCCTTCAGAGGCAACTCTTCACAACAAGTCCACATTCAAGGTATAACACTGCTGTGTGCTGCCATATTTTTATGTGAAAGTAATTAGGCATAATCATATTGTTTAGTCTATATTGACCTTAAACTGCTTCATTGAATCAAACATTGAAGAGCATATTGCAACAAAGTATGTCTCTGAAAACTTTATAGATGGCTTCGTGGCTTCAAGGGAAAGACCTGTTCAGAGGGTGTATTCTAAGTCACCTATGACAAAAAACAGGCACATGAAAGAGCTTCCAGGAATGTCTCGCCTAGCAGAGAGATTTGCCAGACATGGTGGTATGGAGTTATTTCTATATATTTTACTGTTTCATTTTGTCTGTAGTTCATTTCAAGCTGGCTGTACGTCATTTAGTAGTGATTTTAATTACTGTCAGTAACCAACTAATTTCTCTTGCTTTCGAGGGTCTTAGATTCAGCAATGTATTGTGCTTACGACTGAAACATTTGCATCTAAAAATTATATGCTTCTGCAATGAAATTGCAGGTCTTCAGGACAAAGCCACCACACCCTCATGGGGTCACGACAGCAGCACTGACTGTGAAGCAGGTGTGATATCGGCTGCGTTTTTTAACAACCTTATCTTTCGATTTTTTATTATTTATTGTGTGATCTTATGCTGCACACATACTGAAATGAGTCGAATAAGATTAAAAATTCCGAATACCATTGACTTGTGTAAACTGTACATTGCTCCATGATGGTTTCCAAAGGCAGTTGAAAGGTTCAACATCTGGCATACTACAGTGACGCTGCTGCTGCCTAGTTTAGTTTTGATAACCTTAGTTCAATGTTTGAAGCTTATGAGGCTGGACTCTGAGGATACATAGTTATCAGTAATAAAATGTGCTGTATAGAATTGGGGGCTTTTGTTTACTGGGTGCAACTTGTATCTAAAAGCCTTGCTGTGGGCTGAGTGCTTTACTTTTATTGTGTGACATTTTTTGTGTTGTGTATGTTTACTTGGTGTCATTTCACTCCCTTTATGTGTTGCGCTTCCGATGAACATGGACTTCAAAACTAAGCTGGTAAAGGCCAAACCACACCTCCAAGCCACCACATTGAGTAGCGCATTCCTTACAGTAAATAAAAAGGCATTTCATGTGGGGTCAGCTCACATTTATTCACTTAGAAGCAGGTATTCACTTGTAAATTTTCATTTTACAAATTATAGCTTGAATACATCGTGCACTGGGGTACACAAACTTGCATTTCGAAGGCATTTGAAACTGTCGAATGTTTCTGTGGTGCTCTTTCGACTGTAATGGCATTTCAACTTAATGCTCTGTAACAGCACAGCTGTTAATGCTTACAGCACGGGTATGAGATGCTCCTTATGGGAAATGTGTATAAAAATAGGTACCATATTTTTTGTTTGTTACAGCTCCTGCAAACACAAGTGTCCCGAAAGAGGCCGGTAGCCTGCCTGCATGGTTCACATGGTTCACAGCTTTTTTTCTTTAGTACCAGTTTATTTGCTATCCAAACAATATATGATGCACTGTGCCTTTGACAATACTTTAGATGTTGATGTACGAGTTATTCGGGCCTGTAAAGAGGAACAGTATATAAGTTTGAAGTTCTAAATACTCGACTGTAGTGCATAGAGGGCTGATGCTCTGCTTAGTACTTAGCAGAAGTCAAATTCCCTTTTTCTGGATTTTGCCTCAAAGTTGTTCTTATTTTGCTTGTAGCCTTCGAAAAGAAAGTTTTTGACAACCAGATGAAAATAATCATCGAGCTGAAGAGTTTGAGATCACTGCTAACTGCAAGCAAAGCAACAAGAGCTTTAGTTTTGCCCCAAGATTGCCCAAAGCTACCTGCATCAACAGTGGAAGATGTCCAAGCAATTGAAGAGTATCTTTCCTCGGAAGGGAACATGGAAGTACTTGTAAGTCTAATTTTTGCTCTTTAAACTTTTCCTCGGCTTTTCTTTAATGTTTGGTATGATGTATCTGCAGACAAACTACTGCTCAAGGTTTGGCGGCACGGATTTTCAAGACACAGTGCGAATTTTGATGCGAAACTTGATGAGCAAAGCAGCATCACTGCGATTCAGCTGGAAAGGGTCTCACGGCTGCAAGCACGCGTTTGCTGAGATGAAGAACATCAATAACATGATCCTGGGTAAGTGATTGTTTACACTGGTGAAGAATTGTCATGCTGTGCTAAACATGCTGGTCATTTTACCAGCCATATATTCTTCAGTACAATACATTTGTCCCAGGTGGTGGAAATTCCTGGAGCCCTCCACTAAGGTGTCCCTCATAGTCCATGTGTTGCTTCTGGGACATTAAATCCCGCAATGTTTTCCCAGGAAAAAAATAATTTTAAGTGCTTCGAGATTCTATTCTATTTAGTCTACTTTGTCATGAAAAAATTTCGTGTACATTCTTAATTTTGGCACTGCAGTGACGTGGACGTAATGAAATGCAGGTTGTAAATGATTTGCCTGTATATAAGGGTAAATATGCATGTTGGCGGCAGTGTAGCTGTTTTATTGTTGGCTTAGATTGCCTCATTAAAGCAACTTGTTAAAACAATTGCTACTGTATACTGCATCAGGTTTCATGCAATTGTAAAAATATTGAATTTATAATGCTGCTTGCAATTGTTTAGTGCTATTTACAATGGTACACACAATGCCTAATTTTTCAGTATATAAGGCCCTGATTTTAGCTAAAACATTTATAATACTGTTGTGAAGACATTGAACACTGCCCACAAATATATCATAATGGATGCTATGTACAAAGGACAGCTATTCTAGGTTATTGCATTTTGCCCTCATTGCTGCATGTTATTTTGGGTTTAAAGTGAATATTGCAATGATTATAGATTATAGTGCTGATTACTGTTATATCCGAGTCTGGACTACAAAGCACCGGATTATTTGGTTGGAATATCACTGCTGAGCTGGTTTGAGCCTTTTTGAAGTGGTGGCATTTGTTTTTGCTCTCTTCTTTTATCGTAGCCTGCCTGAGAGCACACTACCCTGAAGAAGCAACCCTGCAGAAAAGCAGCGCTGTTATAAAGCGCTGGCTGATTGGCGCGCAGGATCGGGAGGGTGGCCGCAGCCAGAGGCGCCAGCCGACTCGTGCAAGGGAGGCAGTGGGCACAGAAGAATAAGACTTCACTTCACTTCTCTTTCTTCACTTTAAAGACCCCCTTCAGGGAGTATTACATAAGGGGTTGGTTAATATATTCAACAATCATAAATGTGCGGCAATCATAAACAATCATATTGAACAATCATTGCAGTATCATACAAATGGTTACAGTGGATAAGAATGAAGGTGGGCAAGTGATGGCGGCAACATCGGCAGGGAGGGCATTCTAGTCAACAATGGTGCGGGAAAAAAAAGAACCCGAAAAAGTTGCAGTACGCGATAGAGGCCGGGCGATCTGAAATGGGTGTTACACAATACTTGTGGCGCCAGATCGTTATATATATTAGGAATAAAAGCGGACCGAGCACAGATCCCTGTGGAACACTCGATGTTATGGGGAGAGTGCCTGAGTTGTGATTGTTAATAGATCGAAACAAACTGAGAACAGTTAGCTAGGAATTCTTTAATTCAGTCTAGAATATTAGGGTGCAAATTTATAAAAGGCTAGTTTCAGTGATAGGCATTGGTGTGGTACCTTGTCAAATCCTTCGCGAAATCTAGAAATAATTAATCGGTCTGTATGTTACGGTCGAGGTTAGCATGCAGGTCGAAAGTGAAGATTGCCAATTGGGTCTCGCAGGAAAGTCCCCTACGAAACCCGTGCTGAGCCGGATGAAGAAAGTTGTTAGAATCTAGTCATCCTTCCAGTCACCCGGTAGCATTCCTGGTGAAAGTTATTCTGAATACAATAATAAAATATATATATGGCTGAAATGAGTTTGATGTTTTTCAGTATTTTGTAAGATTTCACCGTACCCATGCGTTTACAACAAGTGGAACTGCTTGTATACTGATGTCTGCATAAAGGAACCCATTAATAATTGCTGCAAGTTCGTCTTCATTGTTTGTGTCTCCTCAAGATGCCTGTGCATACAGGTCAGATTCCTCATGGCCAAAATTTAGTTTTCAAACGTCATATATAGATAAGGTAACCATGATTTGTCATTGATTCACAATCTAGCAGGGCACTGGCTGGCGACGGCAAGGTCGGCATACGGCCTCGGCCCTATGTTGGCAGCCAAAGGTCGGCCGGTGTGAGGCCAATAACCAATCCCGACCTCGGCCCAACCTAGTTTGCCAAGCTAGGGCCAAGGTCGGCCAGGCCGGCTACCGACTTTGGCCCAACATAGGGCCGAGGTCGTTTTTTCAGTTGGGGAGCGAATCGGCGGATGCCTCTCAGAGGAGGTCCTCCAGACAGTGTCGTCGACCAACTGTCACAACGTCGCGCTTAATCCTCTTGCAACTGTTAGCGTGACATCGCGGTGGGTTGCAGGTGCACGGGGATTATCCATGGACTTAGCGGATTAAGCATGACGTCACTACAACCTGTCGACGTTTGATGAACCAACGCAAAAGGACAACGGACAAGTAGAAGGACGACGTGGGTGGAAGCGTTCAGTTGTCCTTTTGCGCTGGTTTATCAAAGATCATGGAAGACCAACTCTCCCAAAGCCAAGCGTTGCTCAATCGGTCGACGCCATTAGCTGGAGGGCCTCCTTTTAGGGGCATTAGTCGCCTCCTTCTTGAGTTGTATCCGACTATAAAGTTATTTTTGATACTTTAATGAACCAGCGCACAGGAACACAACGGGTAAGACGAAGAAGGGCGACACGGATGGCTAAGGGGATTCTGGTGAAGCGCCAACTGTTCTCGCGTGCGGGCAGCTTTGTGAATGCTGCGCCTCTTGTTGTCCACCGTCATCTCCTCTAGCTTCCGCAGCGCTGCACGGTTTTAGCAAGGAGGAAGCAGCCTGCGAGAGGAACACTCTCATGCATCTTGTCCGCACCGGAGTCTCTCTCTCTCTTCAAGCAAAGCGTGTTATATGTGCCTTCCTCCAGCGGCTCCTTGTCTCCCACTGTCCCCACGCTGTTTCAAGTGACGGCGCATACGCCTGCTCTGGGCCTTCTCCCCCTCACCCCTCGCCCGCGGGCTCTCAGAGGGGAGGAGAAAGATTGTGAAGAATTTTCTTGCCGACGGCGAACAATTACCGCGCTTTGTGTTCCGAACCGGGCCTGTTCTCAGTCTCGTCTTCCTTAACGGCGCTTTGCGAGAGTCCTCTCCCTCCCCCCCCTCCCCCCACCATACCCTCGGTTCTGACCCGTTGCTGAGTGCTTACCGCGGCTGAAGATTGAGAATGTCGTCGTTGTAGCAGCTCGGGCTACCGATTTCGAATACTCTCCTCCCAGTCTTTCTGGCTCATCTCATGCTTCAAATAGCCGCGCAGTTCGAGTAATGTCGCTTCGAGAAGGTAACTGCGCTTTTCTAGAGCATACGACCTGGCATGCGCAAATAAATAAATAACTTGATAAATAAACAAATGAAAGGTGCAAACGCGGCAGATCGTTTCTGGTTTGCTGACTGAGCTTTTTCCTGATCAGGAATGTTTGCCCTGCTTCTTCTAAAGGACCAGCTCGCTCTAAGCGATAGCATTCGCAGCGTATAGCTATTATAAACACACATTCCTTCGTGGGCTGTGTGTAGGCTTGTTGCCAGTTTGGTCGCCCTGTGTGAAATATTTTACTCTAGGGCTCTGCCCCGGGGCTAAAAGGATCTCAGATAATTATCGACATTACGGTGATATGAAAGAAACCACCCATTCTAGGGCTCTGAGCAACAGAAAGCTTTAACTACTGAACCACTGCTCTGGGTAAGAATTGCCTTTGTCGACGAACGGATATCTTTACTGTAAAACTCATCAGGGGCGAGTCAGACAGAAAGCTCAGGAGAAATATGCACGGAAGTCTTAATGGGTGCGAAAAATAGGGCATGGAAGTAGTAGCTGTAGTAAAAAAAGAAAGAAAGATAGAGAAACTAGGTTATCAGATTCCGCGTGTTGAAATTTATTATGAATTCACGTTAGAGTTCTGATCAATACCAATGAAGAGCTAAAAAGCCTGCACGGATAACAAAGTTGGCCCACCACCCATGTTTCGTTCGCAAAGGTACGAAGCATTACGGGCTGAGAAACGGTTCTTGGAACTCAGTTATGTCCACATTTTAATGCAAAGCGATAGTGTCATTTCCGATTGCAGGTTAGGCTTCTGCAGCAAATAGCCCCTGTATATATATATATATATATATATATATATATATATATATATATATATATATATATATATATATATATATATATATATATATATATATATATATATATATATATATATATATATATATATATATATATAGTAAGAACGTAGACCAACGTTTGAAACGCTTGAAACAATTTATTGACGTCTCGACCGTGGAACGGCCTTCGTCAGAATGTCACATTCTGACGAAGGCCGTTCCACGGTCGAAACGTCAATAAATTGTTTCAAGCGTTTCAAACGTTGGTCTACGTTCTTACTACTACATACCGTGCCAATATTTTCCTTTTTTTTTTGCTACATTATATATATATATATATATATATATATATATAGCAAACAAGGGAAAGGTAATGAGGGGCTGGTTATAAATATGTTTTACCAACAGCCACAGAAACCAAGGGGCACAGGGGATTTTTTTTTAATTCTTTTATTTATTTTGTGGTGTTGATCAATTTAGAATATTACTGAATATGTTATCGCTTAAAGATAATTGATTAGAAAAGCAGAAGAAAAAACAACCACATGCCGCCGGATCCCGCTTAAAGATAATTGATTAGAAAAGCAGAAGAAAAAACAACCACATGCCGCCGGTGGGATCCGGCGGCATGTGGTTGTTTTTTCTTCTGCTTTTCTAATCAATTATCTTTAAGCGATAACATATTCAGTAATATTCTAAATTAATCAACACCACAAAATAAATAAAATAATAAAAAAAAATCCCCTGTGCCCCTTGGTTTCTGTGGCTGTTGGCTTCTGTCATATATATATATATATATATATATATATATATATATATATATGTATATATATATATATACACACACAGCTCGAAAGCTTCGCTGGTAGCAAGCAATTGTTGATATGGCCCAAGGTGGGCGTGTGTTCGGAACCGTTCATTACTATCACAGGGTCCCCTCTCAAGAGTGCTCGTATGCGCAAAAAATGTGCATGTATGCATATCTTTGCGCAAAGTCGGCTCTGCGGGTCCACTATATTTTTGTTCTCTTCACGGAGGTAAGTGTTTTTGGCTTCTAGAAAGTTTGCAGCCGGTGGAGGTTTATGCTAGCATGAAAAACGAAGGCAGTGATCGCTTACTCAAGAATCAATGCTAATTTGCAATTCAACTACGCGTTAGCTTTCTTGAAGGATAAGACTCGAAATGACAAATCCGAAGCCATCGTCATTAATCTCATTCTGGCCACCAGTCCTCGATCCCACTGTCTGGATTAATAGCCGTGGTTAAGTCTGCTCATGACTAAAACAAGGGTTAACATCCGACCTAACAAGAAAAAAGCTAATCGCTGGTTATATCCTTAAACCGAGAAGTTCATTTAAACGTAAAGGATGGACTTTTACTGATTTGTACCGGGAAATAGGTTTGGTTTAAAGGGGTTTAACGTTCCAATGCGACTCAGGCTATGAGGGATGCCGTAGTGAAGGGCTTCGGAAATTTCGACCACTTGGGGTTCTGTAACGTGCACTGACATCGCACAGTACACGGGCATCTAGAATTTCGCATTCATCGAAATGCGACCGCTGGGTCCGGGGTCGAACCCGCGTCTTTCGGGTCAGCAGCCGAGCGCCGTGACCACTGAGCCACCGCGGCGGCTGGTACCGGGAAATAACAACTTATTTACTGAATACCCAAATCTGCAAAACTAGCGCTTCGTTACATAGGTACAGCCTTTGTCAACAGTTTAGAGCCCAGGGGGTTTGCTTCTAAGCCTCGCAGTGGGACTCCTGTAACATTCGTGGTAGTCCTTCCCATTGGAGGAGGCAGGACCGGAAGTCTTCTTACCTTCAGGAAATTTGGAGCGCTGGGGATGCATTACGAACCAGACAGTGTGCTTCAGAAGCAAATCCCCTGGGCTCCAAACTTTTGACAAAGGCTGTACCTAGCAAGATATATAGGCACTGGCTTTATTTGCGTATCTCCCTCTGCTGACGTAGATATAAGTAGTTTTAATCTTTAGGGAGTGCTCAAAACACAAAGAGAAAACGCAGGGTTTAAATGGTGTGTCACTTTACCGGGCCAGTACAGCATCGCGCAATAAATCCCCTCGGCGGGTGGTATATCCCACCGCATGGCTATTCCAACTGCGATACGTGACCAGCCTGATAATAATATATATATATATATATATATATATATATATATATATATATATATATATATATATATATATATATATATATATATATATATATATATATATATATATATATATATATATATATATATATATATATCGCCAGACACGGTATATAGCAAGCCAACACGTCCGGTGTATAAGCCGCACGCAGTGGAGCGGCCGCAATAGCTGTACCGCAAGGGGCGGCGGCGGGGTCGTTTTGGCGCTGCCTCACGTCCGCGCAGCTAGGCGACCCAGTGGGAATGGCGCGCTCAATGAATGCCCCGAAAAACGCACGGAGAAAAACGATTCCTCTTTGCCCCCGACCAGCGGCCGAGTTTACACAAGCTGTACGGTATAGTCGCGCCCGGAATAAGCTGCCTGCAGTCTCGCGAAGGGGGAAAGGAGGGGGGGGGGGGGGGGGGTCCGTCGTTTCCAGCTTCCAAACGCAAACCAGTGATAGCCGCAGTGTTGTCAGGTGTTTCGACTTTAGTCCTAGTTTGCTGCATTGGCCCGCGATACAGCGGTAGTGTGGGCGGAGGCCTATCTTTAAGCAGAAAGCATTTCTCGGCTCATCGATGGCGTTCGTCCCACAAGACAGATCCATAGCCAATCCAACACTGGGCACATAACAATCCGCACATTGCCTCACTAATTAGTCAGGAATTAAAAACCAAAATAAGAACAAAATAAAAAGGAATAATAACAAAACAAAAACCGGAAAATAAAAACAAGAAATAGAAAATAAAGACAAATATAATGAAAAAATGGAGGGAGAGAAAAAGAGCACAGGGAAAGGATTTCGCGTTTCCGCTCTTAAGCAGATTTAAGTGTAATCCTGTAATTTTTTAGGCGCCATTTTACTGTTTCTAATCGCTAATGATTAGTGGCACGGTAGAGGCCTTCTTGTATCGATCTCAACTATACAGTCTGTCTTGGCTAATGACGTGGGTTGGTTGGTATTATATTTATTTCTTTTACTAAGCGTCCAAACTAATCAATGTCTTTGCTAATAAACGGTAAAGCGTTCGTCGTTATTGGCCTCATTTCTTCCTCTATAGCGCCCCCTTCTGTCGGGATTGCTATCCAGCAGGCTTTGGTTGTTCCTGTAAATGTGCTCTTACACAACAGTAGTGTTTGATTAACGATAGGTTGGTCGATAGTTACGAACAGTGAAGTCGCTGGTGGTATAGCTTTTCCCGCCGGCGTTTTCAGGCTAGGCCCGTTCATGAAACTGAACGAATTTGCACAGCTAATCGAGCAATTCAAATGACGTGCGGTTTTTGTGCATTCTTTCTTGCACCCTTGTCTCTTGCAAAGCGTTTTAAGCATTCAGCACGAACTAAACTGTCAGCTCGCCCTTTAAGCATTTCATGACCCTTCTCCCGCTTCTTAGCTTCGCGTCCGGAAATCCCCCGTTGAGCACTCCTTGCACGGCTGTGCATGTAATTGCTGTCGCTTTCCAATCAATCAGCGGCGACGAGCGAGAGTTGTTATTAGCCGTCGGCACGAATGCCCCTTCCGGGGAATTCATGAATGGCAATCGCTGCATGCACGAAACGCGTTTTACTGTATATGGTGTTCAGCACTATGCACGATGAAAAGTAGAGTGCTGCAAGCTATAAGCACCGCATGGGGACGTTCGTAATAGCACTCTACTTTTCATCGGGCATAGTGCTGAACAGTAGAGTACTGAAAAGTAGAGCGCTGCAAGATGTAAGCACTCCATGGGGACGTTCGTAATAGCACTGTACTTTTCATCGTGCATAGTGCTGAACACCGTATACAGTAAAACGCGTTTCGTGCATTTGCCTAGGCATGCGTTTGAGTATCGCTATACCTTTCACTTGCAGTACTCTTTCGCGTAAACGCGACCCGTCAGTCCATATTCCACATGCACTTCTGGAGACGGGAAATTCGTTTTTCTTAGCAGTCACACATATCTGCTGCCATCAATCTTCCCTGATGCTAGTGGAGCGCCGTGACGAACTTTTCTTTTGTTTTACAGAGGACTAGCTTTTGAGTCTTGGAACGGGCATATACAGTTACTGGGCAGGACTATTTGTATGTGGTATCAGCTGTGCAATAAAAAAAATGGTAGGGCTTTAACGCAGTTCAACCGAGTAGACGTGCGAAACCATGTGTTTAGCCTGGTTGGCTTATGGTTTCGCTTTTATGGGTCGTCGGCACATCTGGCGACGATATAAGACTCGGTTTAAGTTCTGATCGATGTTAAGGTGATCTGATCTGTTCACGCCGCCTCGGGTTTTCGATCGAAACCAAGTCACGGCAATGTTTATTTCATTTCTGCATGGACGCTTGCTATGCTAGGTTTGGCCAAGGTCACCCTTCCATTCGCTACGGCTTGTGCGACGCTCCTCCGAACTAACCCGATCTTACTCGGAGGCTTCACGCAAGATTCTACGTTGGGATTGTTTTAAGTAGTGCTTTCGTACTAAAAATCATAAAGTGAGTTTTCAGACGTCTGCATGTCACGCATCTCCTGCCGTGACTTCTCTTGCTCCGTGTTCTTCGTCACGACAGCAACCACTCGTTTTCTTGCTCTCATGTTTCTCAAGCGGAACATTTTCTAACTGCCTTGCACGCTAGCCAGACCTTTGTCCTGTCACATACTGCCTCAAGCGGTAGCTTAACCCAATGGGCACTAGTATTCTCTCGGACGTCCCATGGACGTCCTAAACGTCCACACGACGTCCAAGCAAGTTTTAGTGCCCATTGGGTTGGTGCTGCGCCAGTTGAAGCGGTTCTTTAGCGTCCCTGGTCTTTCCTTTGACCGTACAAGAACATGCGAAATCTCATGTTTTCAGCACCATGCAAGCTTGCAAAAATTTGCTCCATGATGAACAGACCACCCCGAAGATGCGCTATCAAACATCAGATACGGTTCACTGAATGCAAGTCCGAAGTCGTGTATCGCATACCGCTCAGCTGTGGATCCGCCTACATTGGCCAGACTGGCCGGTGTTTCAACGAGAGAGCTAGCGAGCACAGAAGAACAATTAAAAACAATGACAGAGGCAACCTGCCGGATCACTGTAGGGAATGCAGAGATTGCGGACCGATGCTGGAACAGGCAACGTTTATCGGCAGAGGCAAGGAGCGATTTGAAAGAGAGATTATAGAAGCATATCATATACAGAAAGCTGGGTCCACGTGCATTAGCACTTCATCGATTAAACTATGCCGCCAGGAGCTGGGTTTCTTAGACGGGCACGTGTAGTTCTAGATTCTGTTTTTTGTTCTTGTGGCTTTTTCTTTTCTGCCGATGGTGTTTCGAAATGTCAATTCAAACCATGAATATGTGTTTTTTCTGCTTCCGGTTTGTGATTGATATGTATTGCCTTATAAAAGAGGGTGTTTCCGCAATAAACTCAGTTGGTAGTAGGCGCTCTTTGTGTCACCCCCTTTTTTTCCTCTGTGTGTGTCTTTTGCGCCATTCTGAAATTAAATCATGAACCAACTAGCCCCAATGCAAGTTCTTCCTCAAAATCGAGAGGCCCGGAGGCGAGTAAGGTGCTTGAAGTAGTCATCTACGAACGAGCCGGCGAATGGCGGACAGAAATACCTTTGTTTTAATACAAACTATACTTATTCTTTTCACCTTCGCGTCCCCATTTGTGCTGTTTTTTTCTTTTTTGACAGTTTCACTTGTGTGGACTTGATGTTTCTGCATTGGGTATTTCACGTGTCTGCATGTTGTGGAGTGCGTGCGATAACGAGCAGCTATGGAGAGGCCGAGCGCCTCACCCTTATAAAGATGGTCTATAGACGGTCTATAGAATTCTTATAGATTTTATTGCCTTCCTGTAGAGATTCTTTTTGTCTATTCATAGTCGATAGACTGTCTATAGACAAAAGTCTACTAAAAGTGTATGGCCACCAGTCTATAGTATGTCTATAGACTCTCTATAGCATTTGTATTGCCTATACACCTTTGCATCGGGCGAGGGAGTCGTCGAAACCCCTCCTCTCTGGACTCTCGGAAACCGGTTCCGCCGCCGCTTCCCCCGTGCTAGTGCGAGGTGCTCACGACAGTCCAGTGAACAGTATGGCAGCGCGCAGGGAGCCCTTGTTGCAAATATCTATAGACTGTTCTCTAGGATTTGTCTATAGAAGTCTATGGACAGTCGTATAGTGTCTAAAAAGATTTTGTAAAGGCAGTAGCCATGCATCGGGCACCGAGTGTCGGCTGAGCACGTGGATGCCCCGAGACTTCTCGCCCGGGCGGTTTTATCGCGCTCCAAGTGGAAAGCGGCAGCTGGGCTGGGTGAGCGGGCGCGTGTCTATCGGCGTCGGCAGAAAAACCGGCCCCGGGAATTCGATGGGTGTGGCCGGCCTTCGCATCCCGTTCCATTGGCTCTCCGGCGGCTGATGGATGTCTTCATCATCTCGGAGATGTTTCGCGCGCTCCACAGAGGCTCGTGGCAGAAAAGCCAGCTGCCGAGCCGAACCCAGATGTTGACTTCGATTGTGGGACGAGAGGCGAGATAAATAAATTAAAGATCGGCGCCATGTTTACCTCCTGAGAGGCTGCACGTGGCGGAAGCAAACAGTCACAGAAACCAAGGAGCACAGGAGATTGTTTTTTCTGTTAGTCAATGGAATATGAATAGGGTATTTATTATTAATATTATTTTTTAAAAGGCAACCTGATTAGAATGCAGAAGAAAAACAACCAAATGCTGCCGGTGGGATCTGAACCTATGACGTCCGAATTTCGCGTCCGATGCTCTACAGTATGATGATGATGATGCTGCTCTACCAGCTGAGCTACGGCGACGGCTGTCCGATCTCTTGCATGGGGAGGTATTTATGTGTAATGTAAGGAAACCTTTAGAATGTTCACCAGCGCCACCCTCTTCCATAGCGGCGGACATGTGCGTCTTGTATTGTTTTTCACGTCCTCCGTTCACTTATTATCGTCCAGTGATGACTAAAGTTTCGGAATTTCATATTTTTTAAGAACATGACGAAATTGTGCAGCATTCGCACCTTCATAAATGATGACCCCCTCAATCTCAGTAAAGACTGCGCGCATATCTGTAGACTTGAGTTTTGAATGAATAGCGAATCAGTCACTGCTCCAGAGAATACACACTGCGCCAGTTCTTGTAACCGCTCGACTCAATGGGACGATCATCTGGAACGAAGCGGCAAATGCCTCTCATAGGATGACCTCCAGCCAATGGCGTCTAGCAGTTCTCTTAACGTCGCAGCTAATCTGCGGTTAATCCCAGCCACGCTAGCATGACAAGGGATTAATGCAGCGTGACTTGGGATTGACCGCGACGCCCTGAAAATCGGTCCACTCCTTTGGTTGGAGGGTCTGCTTTGAGGGGCATCTGCCGCTTCGTTCTGGAGTTGTATCCGACTATAGCTGCTGACATCCTCAGTGCTTCATATCCCGAAAAAAAAAAATTCTTCACTGCCCTTCAGAAAAGGAATTTACTTTTTTTTTCTGATGCAGGTGGATCCTGGCTCCGGTTATCCTCCTCTCGGGAAACGTGAGTTGTTTCATTGTCTCCTTCTGACTACCACGAAATTAACTATGCCTTCTTTTTTTTTCTTCTTATTTTGCTATCCGTGCGCGGTGGAGGGCTTTTGTGTTTATACGGGCCAGCAACGCTCTACAGTCAGTCGCTCGACTCAAAGTGCGTCCCATACCTCCCGCATATTCTCCAACGTGACCGTACTGTCCCGTACTTCGGCCAGTAGTTCCAGCTCTCTTGCCACGTTCAGGCAGCATACTCAACGCAAATCTGTATTCGCCGTGCACTTGCAGTTTATGGGAAAGCGCTTTACTTGAGGGTTTTACATCCATTTTTCTTATTTTTCTTTCCGTAAAAAAAAAATGGAAGCGAAGGCAAAAGCCAGCTTTCCTAAATAGCGAGGCCTGAGCTCCCATGTATAGTTTGTCAAAGAAAGTAAGATAACGGCTTCCTTCAAATCTGCTGTCGCGGTACACAGCCAAGAGAAATATGAGCGCATATGCTCATTATAACGCCCACAAGTATCGTGCTTATCTAAACAGCAGTGGACGAAGCTATGGTGAAATCCGGGTTCCTATTGATTGCGAGTGAAGTCACGCTTCCTTCTGGCTACGCAAATGTCCGTTTCATGGGACCTGTACAGCATAACCAGCCCCGAAGAAAGACAAAGAGCCAAAGCATGCAACAACCGGCGCCGATACGCTATAGTGTATATTTATTCCTTACTACCCCCGCATATCGCTGCGTTCCTCCCGCTGAGTACCCATAACCACGGCCGTGTGCGGTTCGAATCGGCCCGATCGCCTTCACGTACTCACCGACAGGGAGCGCTGAGTGCTGACGTGACGACCACGACTGATGAGATGAGCGGCTGTGACTGCGGTAAGAGCGTGGGGGTTCCTGCGGTGTAAGGGTAACTTTCCTGGTCGCGACGCGGACTTTAGTACCTAATCACACCATACGTGACCCGGCTGGCCTACGAGGTTGTAGCCGTCGCCCCGAATCCGTCTTTGTAGAGCGCCACTTCTGCCCTGTCTTTTTTTCTTAGTGTACAAAAGCAGGGAGGGTGCAGGGGGCGTGGTTGGGGGCGAGTTTCTGAACCATAAAGTCTAGTACTTCCGGCTCAACAAACATTCACAAATTTGTCCTGTCTACGGTTTCTTGCTGAGCAGCGTCCGTTCCGGCGGACGCAGTTGTTGCTGCGACGCGCGTCTTTACTTTCCTTTTTCTCTTTCCTCTGATCTCTTAACTCTCCTCTATCTGCACGTGGCAGCGGTGGTGGCTTGGCTCGAGCCAGTAGCAGGCCCGTGCAATTTCCTTTTCATCCTTCTCTCAGTCACAACAACAACAACAACCTGTACTGGGGTATGTTCCCGAGTGGTGAACGCCCTTGATGACGTCTGAGTGAAGTTGTGTAAGCCAGATTCTTTTTTAACTGACGTCTAACCCATCCGTCACACGACTGCTTGGTGAGCATCACACAACGCTGCCCGCTTCCACAGATTCGCTTTGCAAACTTGCTGGCTAGACCTTCTGGTAGATCTTAGGCATCTGGAAGGAACGTACATTTCAGAATGTTGTCAGGGGTCGGGGAATCCGCGCAACACTTCTGTTCCTTGTGCCGAAGCTCGTTTTGAAGCTTGCGCTCCTCACGAAGTCCAACTTTGTAAGAGCAACACCTCTCCCCCTCTTTCCCCAAGTGGCACGTGGTTCCCCTACACTCCAGCCTAACAAGAGCCTGTCCATGCCTTCGCACGTGTACTCTAACGAGGACCCACAAGTCTTCCTGTTTCGAAGACGTAGCCAGCCCATAAAACACGGCCTCCCTCGCTTCCCGGCTGTCTGGCAGGGCCTTAGAAAAACAATGGGCTTCTTTTTTGGAAAGGAGCAACAACAAAGCGAACAAAAAAAAAAACTGCCATTCTAACCCCGTGCGGCGCCTGTGCACAGCCAGCCCTCCGCTGTTGTGTCTCAGAAGCGCAGAAGCGCCGCCCGCGTCCTTCCACAACCGAGCCGTTCCGCGCGCGTTGAACGCTCCGAACGCCTGCGCCCACATGAACCCAAAACACAAACCGCGAGACGAAGAACCACGAACGGGTTGTGCCGATGCGAACGCTCGCACGTGACATTATGTCGTTACATGCACGAGATAGCCTCCTCACACCCTCGAAACGCGTCTATCGAACGCTTCCCCCTGTCTCTTTTTGTCTTAGATTTTTTTTTTCTCGTGTGCGCGCATTCGCGCGCTTGCGGGTTCTGAAACAAACGTCGTCGTCTGTTCTGTTCCCCCCTGCCGGAGAGGGAAAGGGGAAAATGTGAGGCAGGGCAAAAGCAGAGCTCGAGGGGCGTGCGTTTGTGTGTTGTTGCCGAGCACGTGCGAGCTGGTATATAGCTGGCTTGGCTCGGAAGGTGCCCCCTTCAGACCCGACAGGATGCGTTCAGAGGCAGCTCGTGTCGTCAATGCGAAAACAGCCGCTAAGGCTTTTCTTCCCTGTGGGCTCCCGAGAATGGTGAACGGCGGGCGAGGGAAAAAGGGAAAAAGAGAGAAAGCCGCCCCCGAGGATGCAAGGATATGCAGGGAGAACAACAAAAGACCGTGCAGCGCCTCTTTTGTTTTACGCTCATCGGGACCGGAGGGAAGTTGGGGAAGGGTGGAATCCCTTTCCGGCCCTCGTTCCAGACGGTGCTCCCGCAAAGCCCCGCAACTCCACCCTTGCCCTCGTTGTGCTCGTCGTCGTCTTCGACGTCGTTTCGCGGCTTCCTCAGCTGTTATTTTTCGATGGAAAGACGGGAAGGGGGGAGGATGCGGAGGAGCGTTGATCGTCTTTGCTGTCCTCGCTTCTAGCGTTAGCGGGGTATGAGGGGCGGGGTCTTCCTTTTGTTCTATCATTTCCTTCCCTTACCGGGTAGAGCTGGGACCCGTGTTTGCGTACGTGGTGGTACGGTGATGCATCTAGGCGCGTTTCGCGTCTTCGTGCCGACCGACCGCGCGATCCCTCGTCGCTGTTGTTTCTTCTTTCTGGGCCGCGCTCGCGTACAAGCATCGCGCTTTTTGGCCGCGGTATATCGGAGTGCGACCCCAGTGCCTCGAAACCTCCTCTCCCAACTTCTTTTTTTTTCTTTCCTTTCAGCCACAAAGCGTCGGCTTAGGCTGCGGCGTATCGTCGCAAGTGCGAACTCGAGCGCATGTTTTTGTTTTACTTCATTTCTTGCGCCCTTCTTCTGATGGCTTTGGTGCGTGAGATGCACCAGAACCCTTTCTGACGCTTTCCCGTGAAGTAAAACAAGGAGAACGAAAAATAAATGGCTACACTGGAAAATAGGAGCAAAGACTCAATACAGACAACAGAGGAGCGCCTGAACCCGACTACTGAGTGTGTGTTTCCCCTTCGTGCTAGAAACCTTTTTCTGAGCATGTATAAACAATATAGGAAGGAAAAGTACGCGACAATGGGCACTTCTCCTCGTTGAGTCTGCTAGCTTCTGCTTTCCCTGTCTCCGTCATCTCTCTGGTATGTTCGTTATGTGTCTTACTGCAACCGCCTATCCGCAGTTACATGAGCATCATTCATTCGTTCATTGAAGCCTGTTCGGATGTGTATTCGCGCGTTTACGTATTGCCGTTTTCTTTAAAGGTCTCCGGGGGAGGGGTGTCAGGAATCAGGTCAAGCCTAAACCTTACTTTTATCACCTACTTTTCCTAGAAACTACGGCGGTGCTTTAGAACTACGGCGGTGCTTTAGAAATGAAGGCCGCAGAAATTAATTTCAGAATTTCAGATCTATTTCTTTGAATTTCAGGCACCATCAGGTCTCAAGCGCACTTGCGTTTAGTGTTCCGAGAGGCGCACATTTACCCTGTGGGAATTAAAACTTTGTTCAATTATGTCAAGAAAATAAAACCCACAAGTCGATTACCACTCTGTAACTTCAAATTCACCGGAAGCTGTTGAGGCATTTTCATTTCGCAAAATGCTAGGCTAAGAATTTGAGTGCGGCATGCATATATGCATAGTTATAGACCGCTCATTTTAGTTTTCAGACTTACAACTCGCTGAAGTAGCACTTCTCTCACACTCCTATTCATGGTGGAAGTCTTGTAACTTGAGAAATGGCAGGAGATAATGTGGTCGATGTGTTGGACATCTGATTCTTAAAGACAAAAGTCAGTGCACCTGTTTCGGGAGGTCTTCACAGTAGTGGAAAGAATTACGAGGGACATGAACTACGCTGTCACGCGTGAATCACTGAGGTCAGAACAATCAGCATGGCGCGTTGCAATGACGCGTTACAGTGACGTCAGTGCAATCGTTCTAATTCCGCGGTAACCACTGTCCGGTTACACCGACTACAATACTTGCTACTACAACGGCGATCAACATAAGGAATGGACCTTTAACGGCTTCTGCTGTAAAAGAGAACTCGCAGAATTTGTTTCAACTAATTCTTTGGTTTACGCTATAGATTTCTAGGTAGCTTTTTACCAGCTCCTCAGTTTGCCCGAGTACAGTTGGGAAACTTGGCAGCCCCCCTCATGTACAGAGTGGTAAATTGTATGGAACCTCCGTCTGGTTGCTGCTTTCCTCTCTCATTCTCTTCTCACTTGTCGTGATGTTCTCGTCGTCTCTAATCTATGCTCAAGTTTGAAGTCGCGTGTCCGAAGGCTAGTAGAATCCGTGGTTAAGGCAAGCATGTGCGAGGTGCTCAAGCGCGAGGTGTTCAAGTGCAAGATGCTCAAGTGAAAGGTGCTCAAGTGCAAGGTGCTCAATTGCAAGGTATTCAAGTGCAAGGTGTTCAAGTTCAAGATGCTCAGTAGCAAGGTATTCGAGTGCAAGGTGTTCAAGTGTATTTTATTCAATTGTAAGGTGTTCAAGTGCGAGGTGTTCAAGTCCAAGGTGTACAAGTGCAAGATTCTCAAGTGCAAGGTGTTCAGGTGCAAGCTTTGTGTGCCACCAGTTCCCTGGCTGTTTTCTTCGTTATCCATTTCTGAGACCCTTTGTGTCCACGTGCTGCGAGGCCTAGTCTTCGTCCGAAAGTAAAGAGGTAGTTCGTTGACGCAGTGACATCATTTTGAACTGGCGCGGTTAAGAGCGGCATTGTGCTTGCGCAAGACACATCCTCGTTGAACGTCTCACGCCCATCGCTCTGGCGCATATCGAAATTCCTCGCTATATCGATCGACCAGGTGGCTAAACTTAGCACTCGCTTCTCTTGTTGCTGCATCTCTTCGTTCTTCTTTCTATTGTCAGATTTGTCTCGCAATCTTTTTTTTATTGTGAATATTTTTCGTCTCCGAGAACCTGACATCCTATTTGTCTAGGGAAATTCATGACTCGCACACGCACACACGGGCCAACACGCACGAAGAAGAGAGCACCCAAGGCAGCAGCAGCACTCCACCTATAGGCGCCCGTGTCTGCGTTTATATACAGCGGCGCAGAGAGACGGCGAATTCCTCCGCTTCGGCGAGATCCTTTTCTCCGATCTACATAAGCCATTAGCAAAACAATGACCGGAACCTTAACTGAATCGGGGACCCGACGACTTCCTTCTCCTCTCTAGGTCCCCAGCAGCGTCTTGAAGCTGCTCGGTAGCTCGTCGCATTTCAATAACAAACTCGAAGCACAAAAGAGACGGAGTGTGTAAGAAGAGGAACGAAAAGTAAGCGCGGCCCCCTCAGACGGAGTCGACGTCCAAGGTTTCTTCGTGCGTGATAAATATTCGGGGCCGTGTCTCTGGTGGCCCGGGCGAAATCGACTCTGCCTCGTCCCTTCGCCGGTGACCGAGTCGGCGCGGTGTGCATGGGTATGCACGGCTAAAAATAGAAACAAGAACCAAAAGAGCTGTTTCCCCCCTTTCCCCCTCCCTTTATTTTACCGCGCGCTAAGTGCTCGCGACCCCGCGTCACACACTGCGCCGCCTCTTTCTCTGCCCCTTTCCTTTGCCCCCCTTTCCAACGCATATATTCGCTTCACATTGGAAACAGCGCGGTCGCCGCTCCGTCTTCCACTGCGCGCGGCGCAAAAAGCGCGCGCGTACCGAGAAGCTCGCGCGCGCGCTCCAGCGCTGAAAAGGTGCGGAACCTCATTTGTTATCGTTAAGTAATAAATTACTCTTGCCCGGCCGGAGGACCCGAAGCCCTGGTGCCGGTGGTTCTTCATTGAGTGAACGCTGAATAATGGATTGTTCTCACTCTCCTTCAGGTGTCTCTCTTTCTTACTGCGCTGTGTCGCGCTGCTCTCAACGCCGAGACGTAGAGCGGAGTGCGCGTTACTTCTGTGCGTCTGTATAGCTGTCTCTCTCTCTCTCTCTACCTCTTCACTTCTCACGACACACGCGGCCGAGAAGGCGACGAAGACGCGCTTCAGCGACCGCCGCCGCCAAGGGACACTTTTCTCGGGAGTGACGGGAGGAGCGCCGCAAGGGCCGTTTTCTCCCGACGCTCCCTCTTCGTCCCTTTTTCCCCTAGGCTGTTCCCTACGCCACCCGGCGGCGCCGACCTGTCCTCCTTACAATCCCAAAAGCCAAATTAGGCGCTCTCCCGTTTCTCGTCTTGTGTCTCTCGCTGGGTACTCCGACTCCCTCTCTCCTCTCTTCTCGTTTTTTTTTTCTTTTTGTTTTCACTCAGCTCCAAAGAAAGCAAGCCTCGGCTTACCTTTGTCTCCGAGATCCGCGGCCCATTCCTCCTCTCCCCCCGGTTCTCCTTTGTCAGGACTTTTCTTCCATTGGTTTCTAGGTCTCCGCGTTGTTTCGGGCAGCCAATGCATTTCGCGGCTGCGCTCCCGCAGTCCGCTTCGCTTTAATTGAGGTTTAATGGCGCGTAACGAGTCGATGTACCCGTCGTATATATAATAGTGTACACAGGGCCACGCGGCTCGCTCGCCTGTGTGCGTTTGTGCGCTGGTTGTACGTGAGCGGTTTCGTGCTCGTTAATTCGAATTCTCTCCTCTCCTCCGTCCTTTCTTACTCGTGCCGGCATCCGAGCGGAGCTTGCTTGCTTGCTTCTCTTTTCGGAGCTGCTCCTCCTTTTTCCATTCCCGGTGGAGGAACAAAAAGCTCGCTCAGCTCGTTACAGTCGTTGCAACGCGCACTGCTGGCGAGAAAAGCGTTGCGGCGAAGAGAGCCGGCTGGCTATAATATGCAACGGCTGGATGGGTCCGCGGCGCGCGGCCCTTCTAATGACCGCCGATGCTGTATGGCGCGCAATCGGCGGTATGAATGGGAATCGATTTGCGGAAGCTTCTCACGTCGATCGTATCGTTGTTTGGTCGTTTGCGGCTGCTACGCTGTGTATTACGCTGGTTTGTTGGAGGTTGGCGGGAAGATGTGGGGGGGGGGGCGAGATGTTTATTAGCGTCCTGGTGCCGGGCCCGCTGCCAGTAAATCACCGGCCGTGTATAATTCCCTTCTGTATGGATCTGTTTGCCGAGGCAGTTTTCACGGACGAGAGCCCGAGCTGTATAGGGACGCGCCGCTCGCTTTTCTGTTGCGGCTAGTGACCCTCGTAATGGATGGAGGATGAATTGATATCTGTGCGGGCAATCTTGAAGCGGCCACGTCGCCTGTGTCGTGTTTGCGGACGCACAAGTGTGTATATGTGGGGATGTCAGGCTCACTTGCAATCAAGTATCGAACTAAATGGGAGCGCTTTTATTTCTGATTTTCTTTTCCTTACTTTCTGGCACCATCGTGTCGCCGGAAGAGGCAAACAGAACATAATGGCCTCGCTATCATTAGTCCAGGTCCTTATGGTTCTACACTCATGCAGGAATACACCTAAAAGGGAGTAAAAAGAGAGCAAGCTCTCCTCTAGCTCACACCCCTTTATAGAAGAGTGTGCGCTAGAGGAGAGCTTATACCCTTTTTACTCCTTTCTTACGTTCATCCAGAGAGTGGTCGCTGCCGCACCGCCTGGCTTCAGGGCCTGTCCCTCTCTTTATCCTGAAACCAGCCCTTAAAAGAATGGTCTATAGACAGTTTATAGACTTCTTGTAGACTCTATTGCCTTCCTGTAAATATTTCGTTTTGTCTCTTCATAGTCCATAGACTGTCTATAGACCAAAGTCTACTGAAAGTGTATGGCCATAAATCTATAGATTGTCTGTAGACGGTCTATAGCATTTGTACTGCCTGTAGACGGTTCTCTAGGATTTGTCTGTAGAGGGTCTATAGACTTTGTAGACAGAAGTCCATAGACTCTCTATGGACAGTCTCACGCCAATCTTTCTAAGGGAGGCGCTAATGTGACGTATCTGACTGCAGTGTATAATCTATTCCGCCGAAGCAAAGCAAAGCGTAGCATGCACGGCCGTTCTTTCCGTATTCTTCGCGGTGTTTTATTTCACTGAAGTCCCCAATTCTAGATTTCCCGCTCTATCTGACTGTCCGAAGCCCCTGGCAAGTGGCAAACTGCTAACAGGCTTTATGGCCAGCTATGCAAAACGCTTTAATGGCAACACACACTATGGCTTTGAGTGGGTTTCGAACCCGCGGCCGCGCGAACAAATCAGCTTCGCTGGCCACTACTGACTTAGAGCACTATACGTCATCGCCGGAGCCGAATTGATTGATTGACAACTTTATTTACCCCAAAAAGGAAAGGGGCCAGCGGGAAGGGAGAGAGGTCTTGGGCTATGTCGGCCACCGCTAAACCCTCTGAGCCCAATCCAGGATCTTGTCCTGGAGATCAGGCGAAGATGCCGCGCGTTTAGCTTCCAGTATCTCGCGCTGCAGTGCTTTGGGTGTCGTCGTGTTCATCAACTTCCATCCGGGCGCAAAGGATGATCCTGAACACGCCGCTATCGTATAGCCGCCTTAAACCGAGCCTAGAACCGAAGCCGAAGAGAAGACCGGCACCAAATTCACATCTGGCCGAACCGCGCTGAATTGTCCGTCATTTTTTTTTTTTTTGCGCTTGCCGGCGTGCACATATTCGATGCAGCTTACACTGTATAGCTTACGTGAACAACGTTCTCAGAAATGTAGAGCTCGGCGTCAAACACACACACACGCACACGCACACACACACACGCACGCACGCACGCACGCACACACAAAGACGAAATTAGAGGGAGAAATGCTGTCCCTGTACAGGTCGAAGGACATCTTTACAGCAGCACAGGGACCTTTGGGGATCGCGTACCCAGCACACCGACGTCGCCAGAATTGCGGGGGTTGAGAGTACCGCGGCCACCTCCGAATCTACTACGCTAGGCGCACGTGTAAAAGCGTCCGCGAGCTTAATTTCATTTACCTCCCCGCCCATGTGTACACGCTGGGCTGACGCGTCGCGGAAAGGCGTGTACGACTCGCCAGAGATTATACGGCGCAAAAGACGCGCTCTCCCCCTTGGCTCACTTTTTCGCCGAGTTTAGATCGCACTTTCTCTCGCTTCCTGTTCCGTTGTTTTCTGTTTGTTTATTTTTTTCTGTCGCGATTAATGGTGTCGCGGCACGCGGGGCAATACTACCGGAACGGGGGAAAGGAAAATGGGTCTCCCAAACTTCGTCTTCCTCTACCGCTTGTCCCGCCAGCGCTATATCCACCAAGCGGCGGCGGCCGGGGTTACGACCGCGCGTCTATACGCTCAGTCCCCAGCGGGTCGTGGAAACGATCGCCCCGGCTGGCTTTCTCTTCGGCTTGGCTCGGCTCGAAGCGGCCGCCTCCCAGCAAGCCCCCCTCCCCGGTGCCGGGGAGCAGACGACCGGGTTTTGATGCTCGTGCAGAGGGCCATTAAGAGAGGACAAGGAGCGAGCCTCGGGCGGCAAAGCACCTCACGGTGGTTCTTTCTCCTCGGACGAATTTTCACGCCCGGGGCTTCGGGAACGGCCGATTCGAGCCTCCCAGGGCGTCGCTTTCTTGCGATTTCGACCCCTTGCTCCACCGCATCGAGGCTTCGCAGGCCTCTTGCAGGATAACACTGCGCACCAGAGAAGCCAGGGGAGAAGGGGTAGACGCGTCGCCGTTACTTCTGTCGCCAAAGACTTATCGCCTGTAGGGGGCGGGGGACAGCTTCAAGATGGGTGAAATCTAGGGCTCTCGCAAAAGAGAGGCCAGAAGATGGGAAGATGAAGGGCATAGCTCGGCTTGGTTTAGGACTATGCTGTGTTCTGGATGCCACAGCTCGAGTCAACAGGTCAAGCGCGATCACGGTCACGAGGCATGTCGCGTGAGGAGCAATGGTGACCCGACGGCGACCCGGTTATCAAGTCATTATCTGCAATGATAGTGCAGAGCCCGGAAATCATAATATTTCGAAATAAAGAAACAATTCATTATTTCCTTCAGTACGTTACAAATTGGTTATCGGGAAATGAAGGGCGCAGTAACTATCCCAGTCCTTGTCGGACACCTCAACCGCGCCTCGAGGCAAGGGAGGAAGAAGGCAGCGAAAGAAGAGAGAGAGAGAAAGAGGTGCCCTAGTGGAGGGCTTCGGAATAATTTCAACCAGCTGGAGATGTTTAACGTGTACTGACATCATACAGCACACAGGCGCCTTTTGCGTTTCGCCTCCATTGAAGAGGGTCACCGCGACAGGGTTCGAACCCGGACACATACATTCGTTCCATCTCGGTTCGATTTTCACAAAGTTACGTCTCTTTGGTGAAGCAAACTGTTGCTTTCAGGCAAAAGTGCAAGACACATGGCCAAGAAATCCCCGATGATTTGATAGATATGTTTAACGTGTACTGGCTTCATACAGCACACAGGCGCCTTTTGCGTTTCGCCTCCATTGAAGAGGGTCACCGCGACAGGGTTCAAGCCCGGGCACATACATTCATTCCATCTCGATTCGATTTTCGCAGAATTACGTCTCTTTGGTGTTTTCAAACTATAGCTTTCAGGCAAAAGTGCAAGAGAGATGGCCAAGCAATGCCCGACGATTTGATAGATATATGGTTCCGAAGTTATTAAGGGTAGTAGAGTAGGAAGGCATGATGAAAGTCATAAGGGGGAGGGCTCAACAAGTTTCGACTCGGCTCCGAAATAGGCTTTCCGTGACTACGCTGTCTTTACGTGGCGACAATTGTCAACGCCGTTTAGTCAAACTCCTCGCGCATACTTATGCGCGGCGCACTCATGGGAAGAAGAAGCCGGAATATATGATGGAATTCGACAATAGCTGCGCGCAGTGTAGGTTGAGTCACGCGTTCATTTGAGAAAAGGTGTCCAGAATACGTTATCTCTGGCAGCAGAAACGGTGGTGGGCATTTCCATTCTTAACTGTGGGCTTTGCAGGAGGTTGAATTACTGGTACACAAGCATGACGTTCCCTTTCAATTGTACCAGTAAAAGAAATAGTTTTGATTTCGGTCCTGCTCTCTCAGCTCTTTTCGACGCTTTCAGAAACAGCTGAGTTCTGGGCCCCGAAAGTGATGAGAATATATAAATTAAGTTAAGTGTGAGCCTGTTATCCACACCACATGGATGGTACTAAACTTATCTGCCTATGAAGTGCACTGGTACGGAGTTCCTCTGCGTGCCAGGTGTGCTGTGACAGTTCCTTCCGCGCATACGGGAGAATTAAAAGGAACGTAGGGGCGAGTCCACTGTTCTGACATTTCATTAGGGGCGATATCTCAATGAACTTCTGCGTCGGGTTCATTATCGAAGATTAAGCCGTCTCGGCAGCTCCGGTCCCGCTTCCGCCATTCACCCATACCCACCACAAAACGAAAGGTTTTTTTTTTCTTTTCATCTCTATTGGTGCCGTGCGCGGTCCCGGCGTCTTCATTACGCAAATGGCCCGCGATCCTTGACGAAACGTCCGACCCGCTCAGGCTACTCGTCCAAACGCTTCCGGAAACAAAACATCGCAAACAAAGAGCCAAGAAACTCGAGCGTAAAAAGGGCGCGGTTTTTGTTGCGTCGTCCCCAACTGCACCCCCTCCGTTCTCAGAGTTGATAGCATTTCTCGGCGTATAAAATAGATAGCACGCACTAGAGAAGCAGAGGAGGTCCTGCGCTCGTTCTGCCCATACACAGCCGACGCTGTCAGAAGAAAAGCGGGGGAGGTTGGGGGGAGGGCGCGTTCAAGGCAGCCAGAGAAGGCAAGCTCCGGGCCCGACGCTGGGTCCGCGGCGCGACTCGCGCCGTCGGCGGGACGGGAATTACGTCCCTAATCCGTTTCCGACGTTCACAGTCACGGAAGGGGATCTCCGCTGTCACGAAATATGCCGCTTGTCTCTCGCGTCTCTCTGTCTGCTTGCTCGGAGCTTCTTCTTTTTGTCTCTGTCCTCACTGTCGTCCGCCAAATGCGTTGTTCGCTCACTCGATTCCGCGCGGGGTCTGTCTGTCTGTCTGTCTTTCGCGCGCGTCCTCTCATCGGCGGCTCTTCCTCCCTCCTAAGCCGCCGGCTTTCTCCAAACATTGACTGGACCCGTCGGGCGCTTCCCATTTGTCGATATTGCCATCCGTTTCTGCGCGGCGCGGTCTGAGGGGAAGACAGGGATGCTCGCTTGCCTGCCTTCCTTCCTGCCTCCCTCCCTCCCTCGTCGGGAGAGGGCGCCACGGACGAAAATGAGGGGGGGGGGGGGGGGGCGGAACCCTGTGAGGAAAGGCTAAGGAGCACATGCGTTGAAAGAGATAAAAAGAACTACTCTGCTGGGACGGGAATTCGTGGGATGAAAGAGAGCGAAAGACGTTTGGGGAAGAAAGGGAATTGGGGAAGAAAAGGGCGATGCGATCTGTTTGGAAGAGATTCCCGCGGAGAAGGCGAAGTAGGGAAGGAAGAGCAGTGGCAGGCAATCCCAGGGACAAAACAATGGCGAAGGAAATGAGAATCGAGGTGACTGGGCCGAGTCGGAGGGAAGCCTGTCTGTCGCGCAAGGCCTTCCGTCCCATCGCGCCTTTTCACTTCTCTATAGGCCTTGCGGCGTAGATCCTTCCGCCGAGCCAGGAAAAAAACAAATGTTCACTTGTCGTCCTGGCTGGATTTCGTCGTTCAGTCAAACTTACTGCGTACCGGGTGTTGTCAGAATCGTGGGGCGCACCGTCCAATCCCTTATTCGAGAGTTCCCTTTTTGTTGCCAATTTTTAGATTGTTTGAATCTACAGTTTAGCAGCACCTAATCACATGGCTATGTGGTGTATGAGTCTACGTTGTTTCTTGCTATTGTGTTTTAACTCGTTTTATATTTCCAATCTCAACGGGCAGTGCGCGGCTAAGAATATTAGGTTCTTGGTATCCTGCGTTTTCACAGACATTAAAAGCACCAAATGTTCGTCGCTCTTTTTTATTTCCTCTTGGCAAGAGCTATCTTCGGCCATAGCTGCAGTTTAAAAGACGATCTTCAGGAAGAAAACACAGATGCACTGCACTCTAACATGTTTGTTGCTCGAAAGCACGGCTAAATAAACAACATCGTTGCACACTAATGAAAGAATAACATCTACATGAAACAGACTGGTATCGAAGCAGCTACTCAAAATTGTCCTCATGGTTCTGAGTGCGTTAGGATATCACAGCGACCAAGCTAGGATCTGGTCGATGCGATGTTCGTGCGATAACGTCACGGTTCAATCTGCAGAACCCGAAACCCTCGTTCACATGTACGGCAGAACTTAATAGGACGCATGTTAATTCTCATTCGTCAAACCGACATTGTTTGTAATCCATTGCTTGTCCAAGTTTAGCGGCGCCAGCACTACAACTCTGCAGAAATTTTTAAGCTGGAACCTTAGCCCTAGTGTTGCTACTGAAACCTCCACTGGCAAGTGAGAAACCTGGAATGACATGTGCAGGGACGTCATTATAAGTGGCTCATTGCGCAGTAGTCGGCGATCCAAGTGCATGGTGAAGGCGTAGACAAAACGAGCTCACTCAGCTACACGCTCCCACACAACGCCACTCCTAGTTCATTGTTCTCATTAATTTTTTTTTTCCATTTGTCTAAGAAGGCCGCCTCCGCATCCTCCGGCCAGTACCTCGGAAGCACCCCTCTCCCGGCCCCACTTTCGCCTATCGTCGTGACCGTATACCTGACCTTTCACGATTTCTAGCCCGCCCGCGCATTATCCCCATCTCTCCTGAATTGCTCCCCCGCGCATTAGCTCGTCTGTCCTGCATCAGTGACTCGGCTGCCCAAAGACCCCATCACGTTGCGTGGTGCCCACCACTTCACGGATGTCCTATACCGCGATCCGTCCGAATCCCACAGATACGATATGCTTGCCCGCGAGCCTCCTGTACGACAAGATTGGGTCTCCCGCATCGCTTCCTACCCGGCCGTCTCGGCGATTGCTTTCGCCGTGTCCTCTCAATGACCGGACGACGGGGTTCCTGACCCAACTACGACCCAATGACGACGCACGGCGGCCCGTCGTGCTGCGGAAATTGGGCGTCCACTCGTATACGTATGGTCGTCGGCCTGTGTCGCTCATTCCCCCCCGCCTCACACACACTATTGTGCTAACCCGAAACCCGCCTACGCTCGTCTCTTGTTAGCCTTACACTTGTCCTTGATTAGGAAGGAGCAGGAAAAGGGCTTCTGTCGGGGCTTCGCGGCGCTGACTTGTCCGCGCCGAGTTGCTGTACTTATGGGCTCGCTCGCGGACGACGTCTTGCTTGTTCGGTGCCTGCGCGACAACGTCGGAAATGGTTTGGGAGGAAGCGTTGTTAGTAGTAGTAGTAGTAGTAGTAGTAGTAGTAGTAGTAGTAGTAGTAGTAGTAGTAGTAGTAGTAGTAGTAGTAGTAGGTCCCCGCTTACTCCTTCAACGACTGCACAAGACCCCTGAGCTTCAAACAGCATACACCTACAGGTTCTGGAAAAACGCAGTTTTCCGGAAGCTCCAGTCGTGTCCATAGCGCTAATCAAGCGAGTATGATTACTGTTTAGCGTTCACCTGAGCGTAACCGTACGGCTAGAAAAAAAGTTGTCAGTCTGTGGAGTTTTCTTTTTTTTGTCTTGAACCCTGCGATCATTTATTGCGCCCGAAATAAATCGGTGGAGCACGCAGGCACCTGACGAGGTCCCCTAGTTACGGGACGCATATATTCCCAGCAGCGCCTGGCCCCTGCCCGTCAGTGCGAGCTGAATCGGTAGGGGGGTTAATTCCGGAAAACTTTGTAGCTCTTCGTAGCTCTATGACTGCGCTCAAGTGAACGCTACAGCGTTCAGGTGAAACAGCCGTTTCACCTCCAGGCTGCTTTAACGATGTAGCCAGCTTAACTCTACACATAGGTATACTACTGTGGACAGCTGGGCGAGTTGGCTTCGGCATGTATGGTGGATAAACTGCTTTGATAGAAACTGCGCCTTGCCCCCCCCCCCCCCCCCCCCCCCCCCCTCCTTTTTTTTTGGTCGTTTTCGTCTATTTTGCAGAGTTTACAAATGTATATTTACCGCAGAAAAAACGCGGGCGCTTCGTCGCACCTAGAACAGCTGCTGCTCCTATAGAGATTACACTGTAAACAGGAAGGATTAAAAATGGCAGTAAGCAGTCTTCAAGCGCACTCCCATCAGTGCACCAGAGGATAGCTTACTCCTTACTCCCATGTAGGCTGATTCGGGTATAGAGTGTGCAGAGATACATTTAATGTAGGGCGAATTCGTGTATGTTCAGAAAGAAAAAAATGCGCGACAGGACAGCGCAATGAAGAACAGGACTCGTGCTCCTCTTTTGTAGCTCCCTGTTTTTTTTTTTTCTTTGCTTTCTTCAGTCACGCTTTTTAGTGTGGGAAAAATTTGGTCAGGTCATGTGATGCGGATAACAGATTACTGGGTGTACGTTAGCGTGACTGAGTCAGTACCAGAGGAAAGGTGACGACGACGACGACGATGATGATGATGATGATTTGAGTGACGCAAGGGAAGCTTGGCCAAAGAGCGCCGTAACTAAAGTGTTTGGCCTGCACGTGGTTGAGTCAGAGGCCAATTTTATCAAAGATTCCACCTCAATAAAGCTGAAAAACTGGCTAGGAGAGACCATGTACACTCTAAACAGAAGGGAGCAAAAAGGGAGTAAGATTTTCTCTAGCCCACTCCCTTTCATAAAATGGTGTGCGCTATAGAAGAACTTACTCCTTTTTACTCCAGTGTAGGCGTATTGACGTTCATAGTCTACCGAATCGTAAACCGGTGGGTACCCGATGGCACCAGGGATAGAACCCCGCACCTGCCGCGTACAGTTAGGATGCTCAAACCACGAGACCACCGCTGCGGTAGGCGAAGGTGCGGTAGGCAATGAGAGCACAAAAGTTGTGCAAGTCCATTGAAGGGGCCCGGCGATTATTTCGTTGTCGCCGAAGGTTCGTTATAGCCCGTGTTGACCAAGCTTCCAAGGGGAATCGTCGTTCCTTCGTTATATACGTTATTTCGTTATAACCGTATCGTTACAGCGAGGTTCGACTGTACTTTAATCATTAAATAGACGGGGGCAGCATGGCATGAGCAGAGCAAACGCTGGATAGCTTGAACTTTTCATCAGACAAGTCTGTGCTTGAGTTTGAACGAGGTCATGCTTGTTCGGAGTCCTGAAGTAACAGCCGACACCGCAACCTATGGCCGCAAAACCATCCATTAATCAATTTTCGTCCGCGTGATGTATTAACCCTCGCGAGCCTACTCATGACGACGTACACGTTGGCCAAGCTGCGTGACGTCATTACTCAGCCGACGCCTTTCCAACTGGGGCGACGACTACTCGTAGAGCAGCAAACCCACGCGTTTCCGCCAGCAGTGCTGCATTGGCTGCAAGTAGCAGCGTTTTCTGACCCCGCGTGAGTCATTACGAAGATGAGTCACGTCACGGCAGCGCGTATGTAAAACGCCTGCGCGTGCTCTGTTGCGGTGCCTTCTGCCTCCCTTTTGTTTTCCGGGTTCAATTCGGCGCAACGCCTGACGACAGACGGTCGCGGACCGGCGCTCCATCATCGGGCACTCGGCGAAAGCAGAGCTCGGCGCGCGGGACGTGTTTGCGCGGAGAGGTGTGGCTCGACTCGCGCCCGAGACGGCGACTCACACAGCGCGTTCTAAAACAGTGCGCGCGGCCTTGCGAGATATGCCGTGCGCGCCGCATTGAAGACCCCGCCCGAATGCAAGGCGCTATATACGGAACTGCGGCGTGCATTTGTATGCCAGCTCGTGCTCAGCCGAATCGGCCAAGTGCACTTTCCCCTGCCGTGAGCAGCGTAGAGCTCTGCGTAGGCGTTTTATGGCGTGCTATAAGCCGTTGCGCAAGTTGGGTTCGCGTTGAGGCTTTGCACAAGTCTGTTTCCCGATAGGGTATCGATTGACGGCGGTGCAAGTTCAGTTTATTCTGTCATTTGTGCGCTTGTTAGCGCATGAAAATGAGTAGCAGGCTCGTGCCGAAAGGTCACAGTATTGACCGAGGGATCGCAGCGTCTTGCAACGCTGTGCAAAGCCAATTCTTGAGCCGATTTTGATGATGTAAGAGGTGCTCGTTAATTTACGAAGTATGTACCCGCTTGGTAATGACGTGGTTGACTTTGTACACCTCCCTACCCTCAGTCTGCTGCAGCTGCCCATTCCTGCCAATGGGTGGCGCAAGGATGTAGCTGCAGACGCTGCAAGCATACTGCTGAAGATGGGGAAATGCTGATATGGAGAAAGCTCGCTAATTTGGCAGGTGTTCGTAGTGTAAGGCTGCGCGGCGTGTACATTACGTCAACACCGGGACTATGTACAGAGAGCGGTGCTCGCTCTTTTCAGGGTATATTGCATGATCCATACGAGTAGATGTGGACACAGACGACGAGTCTGCAGACTCCTACTTGGGTTTTAAAACCTGCACGGTTGCCGAAAGTGTTCGCACGCTTTTGTTGCGAAAGCAACACTACCGGAGCCCAGCTCGGCTCGTCGCGTATGCTCGTGGCGGTGCGGCTACCAAACGACCTTGAGTCGCCGTTGCCTAGCAACCGCTTCAGCTGCGCTCCAACAGATGGGGATGCGCCGCTGCCATCTCAAGAGGCAGTGCCCTACTTTTTGAAGCTAGGTCAGGGTGTCTTAGAACACGCAGCTACAAAAAGAAATTTAACGAAGAAGATGACACGTGCAGTGTGTGGTAGATCTGTGGAAACAATTGAACACCTCATAATCAAATGTGATGGTATCCATCCGGATGTCGATGCAGGCGCAGTCACTCTTCCCGAGGCCCTAGGGTTTAAAGATAACAATGGTCATGTAAATAAATCTGCAGTGGAAGTTAGCAAAAAGCGATTGGAGGATTGGTGGCTGAGAAGCAGAGATGTGGCATAAGGTTAGAATTGTAGGAAACCGTAGGTAAAGAAGATGGCGAATCTTAATGAGAATTGACAACACAGTAAACAAAAAAAATAATAATGAAAGTAAAGCTGAGCATGGTGGCAATTGCCACCACCCCGTTTCAAAGGGGGCGCTCCTATCCATCCATCCATCCATCCATCCATCCATCCATCCATCCATCCATCCATCCATCCATCCATCCATCCATCCATCCATCCATCCATCCATCCATCCATCCATCCATCCATCCATCCGTCCGTCCGTCCGTCCGTCCGTCCGTCCGTCCGTCCGTCCGTCCGTCCGTCCGTCCGTCCGTCCGTCCGTCCGTCCGTCCGTCCGTCCGTCCGTCCGTCCGTCCGTCCGTCCGTCCGTCCGTCCGTCCGTCCGTCCGTCCGTCCGTCCGTCCGTCCGTCCGTCCGTCCGTCCGTCCGTCCGTCCGTCCGTCCGTCCGTCCGTCCGTCCGTCCGTCCGTCCGTCCGTCCGTCCGTCCGTCCGTCCGTCCGTCCGTCCGTCCGTCCGTCCGTCCGTCCGTCCGTCCGTCCGTCCGTCCGTCCGTCCGTCCGTCCGTCCGTCCGTCCGTCCGTCCGTCCGTCCGTCCGTCCGTCCGTCCGTCCATCCATCCATCCATCCATCCATCCTGCGCGAGAGGTTGCTAGGGGAGAGAAACATGGGTCGCAAATCACTACCGGGGGCTGTGACAGAACCAGCCGCCTGCCAGTGCAGTGGCGCATCGCTTAACCGCTGCGCCACTGCGCTGGTAGTGGTATATGAGGACTCGCTGCCATCTATGAATCTTAAGCAGGAATTACCAATTCAGCATACATGGGCATTAAACCACTAAAGATATCATGTCACACCCCTAAGGCGGAGTTTAAGTGCCCCCTCCAATTGAAGAATGAACACCTGCTTTCGCAGGTCTACTCGGTTTAACTACGTTAAGCCGCTGTCATTTTTCGTGTACAGTGTTATGAAATTATGAAGCCACACACATGGTCCATGAGGGTCGCCGTAGTAATGGACTCCAGGCTTCATCCAAACCGACTGGGGTACTTTTTTAACGTGCACTGACATTGCACAGCACACGGGATTCGATCCTGCGACCTTGGTGATTTATGACGGTCCATCGTGATTCCGTAGGTCGGGCTCGAGCGTAGACCACACACTCAGTATACCCTCAGAAGATAAAAATTGGTAAATTGGTTTTCGAGGAAAGGAAATGGCGCAGTATCTGTCTCACATATCTCGGCGGACACCTGAACCGCGCGGTAAGGCAAGGTAGGAAGGTGGGAGTGACAGAAGAAAGAGAGAAAGAGGTGCCGTAGTGGAGGTCTCCGGAATAATTTCGACCACCTGGGGATCTTTAATGTGCACTGATCCTCAGAAGAGTCCTGGTCCCGGGATTCGTAGAAGCAGGAATGGCAGAAATGACGTCCCTCCAACTTATTCATAGTCTTTTCGCGTAAACAAGGTTGCTTGTAAGAGTAGAGGTCCGCAACCACTGGCTATAGCGCATCCCCGAATACGGGATTCCTTTCTGCCAGCTTTTTTCTTTGCTTACAATCATTTTCACCACTCTTTCGCCGCCTTCTGAATAATGAACGCCAGTTTCTCCCCACACTGTCTGCCCATGCTGTTAACACGGTCGCAAGCCGTCCCTGCAGTCCGCTTGCACTTCGTACGGGTCCTCGCGTTGTTAGGCCTGAAATATTCAGTTGCTAACTCCTGCGGCGCATATACTCTGTCCGGAGGGCAGTGACGTCTATATTTCCAGCCTTTTTACTTAATTACGCGGGCCTCGCATACTCGTTTCGGAGACAGCCATCGCAGAAAGCGCCGCGTTAAGTGGGAAAAATCTGCCCCGCCATGTTTACATGCATATTCCGGCAACCCAGCGATATGACGTTAGGCCTAAACTACAGCTATATAAGCCTTAACGGTGCGGGTCTCGCGACTGCGTGTTGCGACGCAGCCTTGCCGCTTTTTCTTCACTTTTTTTTTCTTTTTAGGTCTTTTCTGGGCTCGCTAAAAGGGTGCAGGGGTGAAGACGCTATAGGACAAGCCCTGCATGCGCTCAGATGAAAGCATGACTTGTCCGGAATTGCGCAACGGGATCTACGCCCCGAAATACAGCCATTTTTTGCTATCACCTGTGCTGCTCTAAACGAAGTACAGTTGAACTTCGTTTATCGATACAGTTTATAACGAAATAATGGATATAAGGAAAAAACGACGATTCATTTTAACGAAACGGTTTATAACGGAATGATGGATATAACGAATGAATGACGATTCCCCTTGAAAACTTGTCAACACGGCCTATAACGAAGTAATCGCATGGCTCCTTCAACTTCGTTATAGCGAGGTTGAACTGTATGCTCGTCTCTTAACGAGTGCATCGCTATCTTTTTAACGTTTTCTGTGGTTCAGTATGTAAGCCAAAGAAGACCCGGCAGTTCGTCAGCCTTCGAATTCCGACTCCACCATGCGCTTTGTTTCGTGTTCGGCGTTGCTGAAAGCTCTAACGGAGGAATTATTACTCGTTAGAATCCACCCAAGCGCAACCATAGGGTTCCAAAGGAGATGCCGTATTTTATGTAGCTGCAACGAGTTGGTGATTTGACACTGTGAATGAAAACAGGGGGAAAAAAAAGTTACAGGACACACAGGAGAAAAGAAATGCACAAGCGTTATTGTGTGTCCCTAGTGAACCTTTTCTCCTTTTTTTTTTTTTGCAAAAGGGGGTGGGGTGAGGGGGGGGAGGGTTCCTTGACACTGCGAAGGAAAGCTGTACAACTCTCACAGAAACTTCGTAGTTGAAGAAAAATTCGTCCCGACGCGGTGATTTAACCCGGGACCACCGGCTTACCCGAGCTTGGGTCGACGCTAATTAGTAATTACTCCCTTATTACAAATTTGCTCTTCCTTAAAGGTTTTCCCCCGGCTCATTGCGATGAAAAGCTCTTCAATAGCGACCCTGTGCGTTTGTATACGTTCGCTTTTGTGATTAGCTGTCGCCAACCGCACTATCCGCAGTGCTGCACACATTTAGGCAGAGAAGAGAGTACGGGTTTTGTGGTGTATACCGGCCGAGGTCGTGGGGAGCGCTGCGGCCGACCGCGTTACATGGAGTCGCGGCTAACAACGTCGCTCAATAATGCAGAACCGGCGCGACGCGGCGACTGCCAACTCCCCCACCCGCTCTCCTCATCTCCTGCGCACACCGCCGTGGTATACGTGCCCGCTACCGGAGTGCCCTAGACGAGTGCATTTGGTCGGAAATCTCTTCGCGTCGCGGCCACTGGGCCAACCAGCGCTGGCTACGCGTCGTTTCGAGCGTAGCTAGGGATGGTTGCTTCGCGTGAAGCATTCAGCTTTGAGACTTCGCTACAGGAAAAAGCTTTATTCGTGGCCTGTAGTAGGATGCAACTTAAAAAAAAAAAACAGTTAAAGGAGTATAGACACCTAACTTTTGGGTACGTGTTTTCTTCTTTGTAATGAGGCGTAACGCATTATTAAGGCGAAAGCCTTTAATAGCTCATACTGTCGTCCGTTAACAAAGCATGTCATACGCGTTTAACTCGGGAACTAAAAAAGAGAATAATACCAATGGTTGCTTCAGATAGAGGAAGAAAAAGTGAACCTATTAGCCAAGTTTGATGACTGTAGATTAATTAGTTAATTATAGGCAAAAATGTCGAAATTGCGTCGAAATAGCGCTGACGTCTATATAGCCGCGGGAATGGTGTGACGTCACACCTACCGGAAGTCGTCACGCCATAGTGAAAATTGTCACAGAATGGTCGGGAAAACATCGGATTTGTGTCAAATTAGATGGAAAAATGTGTCATGAAACGTAATTAACCCCTAAAATCCCTGTAAGATGTATAATTTGGGTAGCGATATAGCCACGGCAACGGTGTGACGTCACATCCACCGGAAATCGTCACGGCATAGTGTCCTCGGCTTTCGCCTCTCAACACTTTAGTTGCCAAAGTGTTGTCGCAATTTTTATACACTGATTACCACGTGGCATTCTCCTACTACCGCTAAAGAATTTAGTATCGAATTTCTCGTGCTGTTTCGGTTGAGGTTTCAACGGCCGTACGATGACTGTGATGTCAAAGAGAGGTTGCAGATCACATGAGGCACGAAAAACTGCAATATTTCGGTGCTTCTACATACGTTGTCATTCCGGCTCGTGAGGAAGGCTGGCGTCAGCACTGCAGTGAATAAAAACGGGGAAGTAGCGATTACATCGCAGTTTTTCCATGCCTCACGTGACCTGTAGCCTCTCTTTGACGTCACAGCCATCGTTCGGCTATTGAAACCGAAACCGAGTCAACACTAAAGGAAAATTCAATTATAAATTATTTAGTGGTCGTGGGTGAATACCACGTGGGGATTCATGCATAGCAGTGTCTTCGGGATCACTGTGGAGAAGAAAACATGCCGCCAAAATTAGGTGTCAGTTGGGGGTTCTTTTCACTCTTTTCTTCTTCTCCTCGCTTGCTGTTGCTTAGCGAGGTCAGGCCGTCTCGTTGTCGTTACGGCCCGGTCTTGTGATTGGCATTAATTAGCGCGAAGGACGATGACGACGCTTTTAGTTGTAGAAACAAACAAAAACTTTATACATATAAGATTAGCATGATGGTACAGTGTAGACAGAATCGAAACAAAGGGAGAGCAACAACAGAGTGGAGCCGCCAGAGCTCTCCCGGTCAAAAGCTCCTGGCGAGAACCCCCAGATTCCCGCCAACATCTGCTCTTAACCCCCTCAGCTCATCGCTGATTGGGCCGGCCCTTTCGTGACGTAACAGTTGCCTGTGGCCGTGTATTTAGGCGGGGCCACTGTGCACGTGACTGATATAAGATACAACACAAGCAAAACGCAACGAAACCGTAACAGAGCATCTTCCCCTCGGGAAGTCGGACTGCGCTCACGTAAAGAGGCAGGAATACACACACCAACACAAACAGAACCGTCATTTGCCCTGTTCCTCGAAGCGGCGCCAGCCAGGGGTAACAGAAGCACACGGCTAAAAGAAAAATCGTCTCGGCGTCGCCGTTAGGCCGCAAGTTCGGGCAATGTGCGTAGCTGAAGCGCACATCTGTCCGCGCAGCTCAAGAACTAAGGCATGCCGCCGCCGAAGCCGCCCGCTGCCTTAAAGAAAAAGAAAACTAAATGCCAGCGTTCGGAAAGCGCGCCACTGACACCGACCAAACACAGTCCGTGCTCCCGGCTTCCCGCGCGCCGCCCAGAAGCGGCGCCGTTTCCCTCACGGTGAATACGCGGAGTCGGCGCACACACGCACAAGCAAAAGAAAAAGGAGCGCTCCCCCGAAAAGCGGTGCGGGTGCAAGTGCCGTTTAGGGTTTCTCGCGGCGGGGATCCTTCAAAGGGACCGAGACGAGACTGCCGGCGCGCCGTAACTCACGTAACGCGTACCCGGCTAGCTCTTCGGCGCGGGCGCTCGTCGGCGCGACCGTGTCAACCGCGTCGACTAACAGCTTGCAGGCCGGCGGGAACACAAATATTTCGGCTGTGCGTGGCGGTCTTAAGCTCAGTGGCTCTACAGTGTCCTACTCCTTTAACACTGAGTCACGATCCGCTGCGTCCTGTATTGCTCCGTTAGCCTATCACAACAGTAAACGAAGTCAGCTTTTTAATAATCCAGGTATCAGAATTTTAGAGTTCAATTTTTTTTTGTGATTAGCTCCTTTTTTACGTAACAAAAAAAGCTTTAACCGTGGACTGCGTTTTTGTCGCAGCGGAATTCTGTCCGGTGGTCCTGAATCTGGGTGGAGCTTCACTGCAGACTCAAGCTGTATCCGAACACAGTACTACTGAGTACAGTGAAAAAAAAAATTAAGGCCGATCAATTGTATTGATGGGGAGGAACTGCGATAGTGTTTTTCTTTCGCTCTGCAATCTGTTCCAATTCTGATTGCATTGTCTTTGACTTCAGTTGTAACTGCAGGATCGCCTTGCCATAGCGTCTTTTATTTTGATGCACCGTTGGTTTTTCGTTTCACTGCTGCATGGGCTTCTGCTGGGAGGGTGGGTGGTATTGGTGTGGTTTACTCGCCGGGTCCGCTTTTTTGGTGGAGCGTCGCTCTTATTGCTAATTCAACAAAGTGCATAGAGAATGGTCTCACTTTGCGGCGTCTTCATTTCTACCTGCTTGACACCGCTTGTTTGCGCATACACTGTTGATGAAATCTCTCTAGAGTGAGTCTGAGAAGTTACGGACAGAGAAAATCGTTTAAGGGGGGAATGAAATGACTACGCAAGCGCATGCACTTATCAATGAACTTCCTCGCTGGTAATGAGTCGGAAGGAACACCACGGCCGCCATGCATGGTCGCGACTCCACCCTTACAAAATTTTTAATAACATTCTTTAGAAAGTCTTTAGACAGTTGTTAATAGAACCTATCAACATTGAACAGAAAGTCTTTTAAATGTCTTTATACATTGTAGTAACAACCTATCAACCGTCTTCCGATAATTGGCCACCGATATCCAAAAGACTCAAGTACGTAGAAGGTCTTTATACTTCCCTATGATCCCCTTATCGACAGTTTCTATACACTTCCTATTGACCCCTTACCGACAATGTCTACCAACACACTATCAGCGGTTTTCCGACAGTTGGCCACCGTTATCCAAAAGACTCAAGTACGTAGAAAGTCTTTACACTTCTTATCAACCACATGTAAGCTGTCTACGAAAGCTTCTCGAACAGCACTCCCGCTTTGCCTGTCTACCCGGCTGTATATTAGCTGTCTCCGTGGGACCAGTTTTGAAAGCGCGAAGTGCCCTCGACGTTATGACCCCGGACACGTTTTCTTCGCTGGCTTCCAGGCCCGTGAGGATGACCACTGCGGCGTCGCGTTACGAGTTCGGCGCAGGCCTCATCGAAGCGAGGTCGGAGACCCCGATCAGGGCTAACGACAGGCATCGCGCGGTCGTCGTCGGGCTTCGCGAAACCAGTGGGGACGCAAGCTCTGAGGCCTCATGCAACATGCAAGTCATTGGCCCTGCGCGCGACCAGTGCTGAGCCCGAAACGATGCTCTTCGGACGCGAGCCTTTCTGCTTGTTTACTGGCTGTCTACACGCGGACGGAAACGTGTAGTAGATGTCGCTAGTGTCGCGAAACTTTCTCGTTCTTCCCGGCCGCGCGATGTCATCACGAGGACAGCTTAGCTTGCGCCTTGCCTTGTTAGCGGGGTGGAACTGGCCCAACGGTGATGCAATAAGCTCGGCCGGCATTAGCGCGGGAAAGCAAACAGTGGAGAACATCCTTGGTGACTTCCTTCCTTAATGAGAGCACCGCTCTTTCTCTTGCTCACTTCCGCGTGGCGACGCAGATTTCTCTGCGTGTGTATGCGTTCAGCTTTTGTGTCTCGTATGTATACTTGCCTTGGACGCTGTTTCCTCGGCGTCTGAATCGCTTATGCTGCCGTTCTTGGCACACACGGTACTGGACGTATACGTGAAAGGCACGCGGAGCTTTTAGCTGATAATGGGGAAGAACTAGAACGTGAGTCTGGTGTTGCTGTCAACGTATTCAAAGTTTGCGTCATGTGATATTCGCGGATCATGCCGGCGAGAAAGGAAAAGAGATAAATGTGGAAAAATTTTTTATGGTGATTGCGCCAGTGGTAATGTGGATGATCGGCGCTAGATGGTCCACATCGTGCTTTTGCGGTTGCAGCGTTTGCTTCAGAATGAGGCTGTCAAAGCGTGGGTGGAGACCTCCATTATGGACTCTCACATTGCCCGTGTGCAGGTTTGGCAGGTTAAGCCCCACATACCTTAAGACTGAATACAATACTACAGCATGCCGCAATATGTCCTACCATTCAATACCATACTGTACTACAACGTACTACGTACCATATAAAATGCATGCAAAAGTTAACCCTAATGGCAAAACAAAAAAAAATTATATGATCACAATGCTGCAATGGCAAGTGCTGGATTTGAATTTCGCTGTCGACTTACCGTACGCGCCCGCGAATTTGAGGTTCTCCGTCCAATTATTGTTCTCAGTTAAAATTTATTCCTGGTTTTTTCTGCCTATGTTGGCGTTTGACCGGCAGCAAAAAAAGAACTTATGGCTAAGAAAATAAGATCCAAAAATTCCCGCCAGTAGGTTCAAACTTGTGGCGTCCTTACCGAGCACTATGGATTGCGACCTTTTTGAAGTGAATGGCGATGTAGATAGGATAGGATAGGATAGGATAGGATAGGATAGGATAGGATAGGATAGGATAGGATAGGATAGGATAGGATAGGATAAGTAAACTTTCTATGTCCAACAGAAAGAGGGTAGCTGGAGGGCTACTCGCCTAGACGAATATACTATAGCATAGCCACTGGGATCCGCGGATGAACTAGGTGTCGATTGCTAAACCGGGCGGTAGTGGCGACATCTGTATTTCGTTTTCGCACTTTTTCTAGCTTATGAAAGCTCCGATGAAAGTGGTGTCTCTGTGATTACAATGGGATACCATATCGATACAGGCTAACTTTTATTTGACTTTTTAATGTCCTTTTAATAAATCATCCAGTACGTTTTCTTATCTTTACATTTCGGCAATGCAGGGTCCTTTCCTGATAAAATCCTTGAAATTCATAAATCTTTTTCGACGTTTTCAATGTCATCAATGACAGGTAGATGCGCAGTGCAAAATTTAAGAAAACATAAGATCTTTCTACACAGGAATCGGAAGAAAAGCGATCAACGTCCAACGATAAACGCATTCGCGAGAAAGCGTGGGCGAAGACCAGCCATACATACTCTAAACACGAAAATATGCCTATCTGGGAGTAAAAAAAAGGGAGTAAGTTGTCCTCTTCACACTCCCTTTTACGAAAGGGAGTAAAGAGGGAAGTTTACTCCCTTTTTAGTCCGTTCTGGTTAGAGTGCACATTTCAATTGTAGTGAGGTAATTTATCAGCAACCAACTGCGCTCTTGATGAACCAAGTCGTTATTGATTCTGATGAGCGACGTGCGATGAGCGACACTTCGCCTTTCGCGCATGCGCGGTTGCGATCGACAGCCCACAGCAGTTTTCTTGCAGAGTTCGTGTACGAAGACATGCCCCTCGTCGACTCCTGCGCCCTCTTAGAAGCATCTTCACTGAGACAGGTATATACACCTCAGCTCCAAAGCGCCTGGGATGGCCCCTGCAGCCTCTGCTGAACGCTAACTGTGAAAATAAAGTAAAGAAGAAAAAAGTCAGAGTGAAGGAGGTGCTTACAAACGCCCTGCCCTTATACCGCCATACCACGCACACGCGCACACACACACACTCGCCAGACGTGCACACTATTCTGGGGAGCAGTTGACGCGAGTCGCTTGGCCCCGGAGCCTCCTGGGAAATCTAGCGAGGCCGCGTGGCAGCAGGCTAGCGTGCGCTCGCCACCTAGCGGGCGGAGAGGGAGTTTTCTGTTTTCCTCGGGGCTGATTTCTTCATCCCGTGTTCGCCGCTTGTTTGTCTTTGCACTATCGCTTTCCTAGCGCGTGATCTGAAAAAGTGGCTTTGCTTAGCGCATTTTCCGCCTTACCACTCGCGAGTTTTGCAAGGGCGCGCGCTTCACTCGGTTTGTGTATATTGTATCCACTCTGTTTACACGCTTCGTCGCTAGGCGGCGATATACTCGCTTTCGGTCTTCTCCGCTAGGGGCACTGTCGTCGCATTTTGTTATTTTTCTTCGTATTCTCCGGTCAGAGCCGGCGACTCTCTGTCGACTGTCTGGAGCGAGGGCTGGGAGCCGTTTTATTTATTTGTTGTGTGTATTGTATTCTTTTTCTTTGTTTCTTTAGCACGAATTTTTTCGTCTATTTCCCTGCTTTTCCGGAATGCTACGTGTGCGCTTCCGTCTCAAGTGGCGCGCACCGATGTTCGACGCGGAGAAGCCGGACAGGCGAACAACGAAGTGGTTTTAAATCTTCCCTCACACTCCGTTTGTTTCGTTTTCAACTCGTCGTGCAAGAGTCGTCGACTGCGGCTTTTAGTTGCTTCAGCGAGACTTGTTATCGTGGACGCCAGAAACTCTTGCACAAACTTTTCTCCGAGGCGACTGGCGCCGTCGTAAACATATCTAACAATGAATATGTTCGACCTCATCTTTAGTGCGTACCTCCTTGCCACGCTAATTTTATGCGCGAACCATTCACGGTCTGATCGAATAGTAGAAATTATACTATCAGTGGCCTGAGGGATTAATAAACACCTGTGTATAAGTAACCGCGTTCTTATCAGTTCCTTGAATGATCGAATTGTAGAAATTATACTATCAGTGGCCTGAGGGATTAATAAATACCTGTGTATAAGTAACCGCGTTCTTATCAGTTCCTTAAAGTATAAAAAGCCAGCTACCGAATCTAGTATTTGAGTATGTACCGAATGCATTTTCAGCGCTGTAGTGGTCAACAGAGGACAGTAGTGTTACTGTTCCGGAGTAAAATGTTTGATCCGCACAACCACAGTAACGATCTTCTGAGCGTAACTAGTTTTATTCAGAGCTTATAGAAAAGCAAATCGTGGCAGCACGAATAAAACGTCCTACACCTTACGCAGTCATTCTAAACGCATTTAGTTGTACTCCGTAGCGGTATACAGATCTACTGATCACCGTTTTGTTTTTGTTTTGTTTTTCAACGGATGTATACAGCGGCAAAGTGTTTATCAGGCAAAACACTGTTTGTATTGTTATCTGCATAGCAATGATAAGTATGTTTCGTAAACCTCTTTTCGCAAGCCATGTGTAGCAAGTTGTATAAAAATAAGACAAATATTGCCTCCATCCTGCGATGTGATTGCACTCAAGTTAATGACATCTATAGTCGAAATGAAGAGGAAGAAATAGGCTTGGGAAAAGCGTGTAATGCGAAGGCAAGATAACCGGTGGTCCTCAAGGGTAACGGAGCGGATTCCAAGAGGAGACAAGCCTGGCAGGGGGCAGCAGAAAGTTAGGAGGGCGGATGAGATTAAGAAGTTTGGGGGGGTACGGTGGCCACAGCTGGCCCAGGACAGGGTTAATAGGAGAGACATGGGAGAGGCATTTGCCCTGCAGTGGGCGTAGTCAGGCTGATGATGATGATGAGAAAGCGCATATATTCCCCGCGATAAATTCACTGTTGTAACGGACTGGCTTTTCATGAGCTTTCAGAGCGCCTGGTTCGTTTGAAGCGCTTTTACGCGTCAGTTCTGTAATTTTGTTGTTAACACTGCGATGGCACTAGCCGCCTTATGTGGCCGAAATGGATAGTCGTTCATAAAATTCGCCCATTGGCTCCAGTAAGATGACGTCACCGAAACCGAAATGACGTCATTTCCGATAAAGACATCACCAGCTGATAATGCTGTCATATTACCAATACAAGATGGAATTAGGTGTCCCTGATTTTTTTTTTTTATGACAGAAGGCGTTACAGTCGGTGTACGCGACCTCTCAAGATTGAATGAATGGCGCAGGTTCCTCCTAAAGAGCCTTTCATATTCAACTGCTCAACTTCTAAAGCTTTCATTGTCGACTAATCCCATTTAAATTTATTACTTTTACTTCCCGTCCCCACTTTGGTACTTCAGCGAAAGAGTACCCACTTCACAGTCCCGAGTTTTTCCGAGAGCACTCCCGTGCGCGAAGCGTTTGAGGTTCGAGCCTCAATTGCATCGTATAGACGTCGGAACGAACTTGTACGAATAACCCCCCTGTGGAAAAGGAAAAAAAAAAAAGAGTGCAGAACGCTAAACATTCACAGTCGAGTCCCCGACCCACACGACGGGCAGCACGTTGGAACTCGGCGGCTTGAAGCGTTCTCGAAGAGAAAGAAATCACTCTCTCTTTGATCTCTTCGCCTCTTAGTCTCCTTTAATGCATAGCCAAGACCACTCGTCCGAGTGCTTTCCAATTTGGAGTTGACGATGCGCCTCCGCGCACGATGGCTGCGTCATTTGTCTATTAGTTTTGTAAAGCCCCCGCGAATGTCGTCGTCTGCTTTTTCTGACAAAACGAAAAGGAGAAACGAAAATGAACGGAACAAAAGAGCTCGCGCCTTCCTTTCCCTCGTTCCCCTGGAACGTTTTCCTCCTGACTTTCCCTCCTCCTCCGCCGTCGCTAGGGCGCGAACAGCGACCGTTTGATCCGTCGCCGAGAGTCCTTTAGCGCGAGCGCTTCCCGAAGCGGCGCGCGCGTGTACACTTCGGTCACGCATCGCAGGTCCCGCGTTGGCCCCCGGGATTTCTCACACCCCGTCCTTCCTTTCAACAGGCGAGGGATATATCGACGGCAACGACGAGACGCCTTGCTTCCGTTTCCTCCTTCCGTTCTCCTGCACCTCGAAGCAAGCACTCGAACGTATATACGTTAGGCGCCGTCTTGGATCCGTCGCATACGCGTCTTCCATAAGCCGGGCCGAGAGCGAAAACCGTCGACGGAACCCCGCTTCTCCGAGTCGCTGCCGTCTTTTTCGTCTTACCGTAGCCTCTGCGCTTGCTGTTCTTGCCCTGGCATTCTCTGAGCGGAGCAAGCTATACGTGCAGGATTTGCCGTTGCTGCTGTTTCAGCCCGACTCTGGTGTTGGTGCCGGCTGTGAGCGAAGGAGAGGCAGGCGAGGCGGTACGCGCCCAGCTTGTTGGAGAAAATCCCGCTTTTAGCCCCGACGCCCCGGGCCCCCGCTGTTGGCGCTGCGAGCAGGAGGCATGTTGGTTGGCGTCGAGTCGCGCGCGCGCTTGGCGCGCCGCGCCGAGGAGACGCTAGCGTAGAATGCATGCATAAGCGATTTTGCCCTGTGCTGTATGCCCGAGGGGTCTCGAAAGGGGCCTGTATACTTACCGGCTTGTCCGGGGGGGTCGCCGCGGTTGTGCGTATGTGGCACGTGGTAGCGTATAGTGGTAAGAAAACGGAATGCCCTTACCCCGAGGCCACGTTAAAGAAGGGAAAAAACGGTAGTCGTAAAGTGGCTAGAATCCTTGGCGGCCCGCACCCAGGAGGAATGGAAGTTCTATTCCGCGGTGCTGTGGGGGTTCGCCGATACGATGTCGTAGGAACGGGAGGGCTAAGTCTCGTTCGGAAGACGCCGCTAGAAAGAATCTGTCGGGGCAGCGGCGGACGAGTAGATGAGGGAGAGGAGGTTTGGGGGATTAGCCTAATCTGCGAGGCGGGCTTCCCAACCGGGCCGGGAGACGCCGATGCCGCCGGCTATAAAAAGTAAGCTGTAGCCCGGGGAAGGAAGGTGCCGGTGAGAAGGATAGGAGTGAGGGAAGCTCCGGGCGCGTGCTGGGTGATCCGGGTGGGAGCGAAGCGACATATTTAATACGGAGAATATACGTCTGTTCGATGGCTGGCTGGATATCTCACCATATGGAGGAGGGGTATATACCATATATGCGGCGGCTGGCTGGGGCTGGCGCCGCAGGACGATCCCGATAATCCTCGAGGTCCCGTCATTTCCACCGAATTCGCCGCCTTCCTCCCTCTTTCCATTTCGATCGCTTTATTGCACTTTGCTTCTTCAAAACTTTCACTATTGCGCGTTTCAGTTTTGAATAGGTTTCTTTCGATTCACCATATCGTTTCTCTATCGCTCCCCCACTGTTCGCTGGCGTTTTTCTTTCTGCCGAGATCTTTTTTCTTTTTTTTTTTTAATGTCATAGTCAGGGTGAAGAGAAACTGTTTTCACACACACCGATCTTCTCCCGTTTCATTGGTTTTTCTTTTCTTAACTTTTTTGTTTATGCATTTCATCGTTTTCAAGCACCCCGCGCCTCAAGCATGCCGCGTTGTTCCTTGTTCTCCGAGTGTATCCCCCATTCCCTTCCCTCTTTCCACCATCTCCTTCTTGAGACTGTGTGTATGTGGAAGGCAGGGGGTGTGGGCAGGGAAAGGCAGCTTTACAGGCAGCAAGGAGGGGCTCTGCCCGGGGCGCTCCCTGCCCCACCGCTCTCCAGAGAGATTTACTTGTCCGTGTGATGGATGGAGAAAGCGGGTTGCTGCCCCCTGATACTTCCCTCTCCTCTCTCTCTCTCTATCTCTATTACTTCTTTATTTTCTTCTTTTATAGTATCCAACCGCGGCGATATTGTTCTGAAAATTCCTACTGTTCTCTCCTCCTCCTCCCCAAAGTTCCTTTTTGGGGCCCCCGTCTTTCTTTTTATTTTTGTTTTGCGCCCGCGCACACGTTATTGCGGCAGCGTTTCACGTACGCTGCTTTTGTTGGCTTATTTGCATTTTCTATTGATTGAGTTTCACTTCGTTCATTGCCCCCACCCCAGCGCAGTCTTCGGCGCGTATATATGATTCTAAGGAAAATGATAGGTGTAACGTGAAGAGATCGGAAGAGGGCGGAGTGGGTGAGGGAACAAAGGCGGGTTAATGATATCCTAGTTGAAATCAAGAAGAAAAAATGGGTTTGGGCAGGGCATGTAATGCGAAGGCAAGATAACCGCTGGTCCTTAAGGGTAACGGAGTGCATTTCAGTAGAAGGCAAACGTAGCAGGGGACGGCAGAAAGTTAGGTGGTCGTATGAGATTAAGAAGTTTGCGGGGATACAGTGGCCGCAACTGGCAAAGGACAGGGTTAATTGGAGAAACACGGGAGAGGCCTTTGCCCTGCAGTGGGTGTAGTCAGGCTGACGATGATGATTATGATGATGATGATGATGATGATGATGATGATGATGATGATGATATGATTCTAAACCTCTTGGCGGCTAAGCGTGTCTCCCGCAAGGTTTCGTCCTCGTGTTTAAGATGAAGTTATTGCCGAGTATGCTTGCAAGCCTGCTCGATTTCTAAAGCCGTTTTCTCTTGCGTTCAATGCGCCACCATTGTGGGGCGTAAGTTTTTGTAGTAGCGGTTTACTTTTTCCTTGAAATGAAGGAGGATTTGACGCTAGTGAACGGCAGTTTCAATCGACGCGATTGGCTCCTCGGCGATTACACGAAACACCAACCTTGCGTAACAAGGCGTTGGGTCCGGTTTCTAAGCGCGAATACGGGTTACTGCGGCCCCCAGGCTAATCTCATACGCTGCAGTCGCCTTATATAACGGCAAACACGGTGTCCGCGCCGTGTTTGACCTTCAGGCTAGCGCTAAGAAGGAGGGAAGCGGTGGGGGGGGGGGGCTCAATTCTGCTGCAGTAGCAGCGTTATATTCGCGACCAAAGGGCGTCTGTCGAAACAGCTGGCCTGCACATGAGATATCGTTATGAAACTCTTGCTCTTGAATGGACATGTAAGGGAACTCCTTTAAAAACTTGTCGTAGACGACATTTTCCGAGCCATCCATGTACTATGCAAAACTGGCCTTTCAATGCGTGGAGTGACCTTTCGACACCAAATTCACGGGGCGTCTCGGAGCTATTTCAGAGTATATTTCTTTTATCGCGATCGTGCCTAAGAGCATGTACAGACGGCCGTACAGAGCGCAAGATTCAGCGTATGCAAAATTCTTGGATGACGCAATATGGATCCGAAGTTGATTTTGCCTTTCTTTCTTTCATTTCATTTAACCAGGCGTCGCAGTTTCGCAACTTGAAAAGGGCGCGTTTCGTGACTTGGCACGTCTCGAGCAGTTATGAAATGTGAGAGTTTCGTGTAACGCTGCAAGTATTGGAGTGCTATGTTCCTGCTGCTACACGGTTATATAAACCGAATTCAGAGGCTCTAATACTACGCGAAAACGGTGCGGAGAAATATGACCGGTGCTACTATTTTTTTTGCTCGTTTTATTATTTGTAACAAAAAACAATGATTTATTTATTCAGCTTCTTTTTTTTTAAGAATACACCGGGAGGCTCTCGGCGCTACGAAAATTTCTTTTGACAGTCTATAGACTGTCCATAAACAATCGATAAAGTCAATCACTCTACAGACAAATCCTAGAGAACAGTCTACAGGGAATACAAATCCTATAGACAGTCTGTTGAAAATCTGTAGATCGACCCTCAGAAAAATTTCATTGGAAAGCCTAAAAAACTGTTCATAGACGGCTGTCTATAAAGTCAATGACTGTCTGTAGACAAATCCTGGAGAATAATCTATAGGCAGTACAAATCCTATAGAGTCTGCTGACAATCTATAGATTTATGGACATTGACATTTAGTGTACTTTTCTTTATAGAATCTTTATAGACTATGAATAGACAAAAAGAAATATCTGTAGGAAGGCAATAGTAGAGTCCATTAAGTCTATAGACTGTCTATAGACCATTTTGATACGGGAAAGGACATTGCGTTGTAGTTGTCATGGAACGACGACAGCGCACCGTGCAACAACACTAATTAAAAAAAATGCCATGGGTAGAGATAACTCGAATTGAAATTAATGTGTTACCTAGCTCTATATACGTTGTTATGCGTCTCGTTTTGACCGAAAACAAAAAACTCAGGAAATTATGGCTTGTCCACTTTTTATATATATATATATCACATAAGACGATTACGTCTCTTAATGGGGCCTCAGGTTGGTCTTTGTGTCTGTGCCGAAGATACGAGAATGGGCACAGCCACCGGAAAGGCCTTTTGATACGCCCGCTTTGTTGGGCATTTAAGCCCTCGCGAGGAGAATACAAAAGTTGCGAGATTTTTCTCTCGCTGCCTCGCGGGATGCATTCCGGCACAGATCTCTTTGTCCCTACCGAAGCCCCAGAAGTGGGCATATAAGACGCGATTGTGCCTCTCCCGCAATTGTTACGTCTGTCTGCCGCCGCTCCCCACCTCGGCTCTCCCCCTATCGGTGAAGTTCAAGGATGGCCTAATCTTTCCGGCTTCCATCTTTTACCATCCGCTGTAGGCGTTCGCACGGCCGCCAGAGAAGACCACATAATTGAGCAATTGAGAGGCACAAACACGTCCCTTTGTCTGCTGAGGCGATAGGGGAACTTCGATAGCGGACCTTCGCGTACCCCTGGATGCTTTTCTAAACCACGTGCCCTCTGCCTTCCAGGCATTTTTCTGTTCATTTATTTCAACGACCCCCCCCCCCCCCCCCCCCCCCCCCCCCCCCCGAGAGGCACCTTTATCTCAGCGCACAGCGGCGATGACGACGGGCTTCCGTGCCTGCCCTGTCTGCGAGGCAAAATATTTAGTTCCATGCAGTGCGCGCTATGGTTTCTTGCGTTTTGGCAGCGTTCCAAACATGTTATGCAGCTTCCACGAACGGTTGGTATATGAGCGTGCTGCTACCGCGGAAGGATACTTTATGAGACGTCAAGCTCAGTATACTGTATCAGATCCTACCGGCAGGCAAGCACTCCCTAAGTGTGAATCTATTCAGCGGCACACAGGTAGCTATCCAGCACTTTTCCACGTTCTAAGCCTTAGCCGCACTGCACGGCTCGCGTCTAGCCTAGTAGTTATACCGGGGCATGTGCGGACGGCGGTAGTCCACTACGGCGGTGCTGGGCCGAGGAGTTGATTCGAGCTATGAATGAGCTATTGTGTCAGAGAGCACTGTTGTCATCGCGACGCGGCTCTGGGAAAGCTCTCTGTGAGCCGCTCGGGCTATCGCTTTTCCCGTGTGGTTGGCGCTCGCGTCTCGCGCGTCTAGACCGCGCGAGCCAGTTCGGTGATTGTGGTGCTTGTGGGTCGGACTTGAGATTGTCGTGCAGGGCCGCCGCTTTTGTGTCGCCATTATCTGGGTAGTTGCGCGCAGCGCGGTGAAGGCTAATGAGAAGTCATCAGCCGACGAGGAGCGTGAACGCCTGCTGTAGACAGTGCGCTCCTAAACAGAAAGGTGTAAAAAGGGAGTAAGCTCTGGTCTAACACTCCATTTTATAAAAGGAAGGGCGCTAGATTACAGCTTACTCCAATTTTTACTCCCATACAGGCGTTAAAGGGGCCCAGAAACACAATCTTAGTTAACTGTTTTGCCTGTTGATTGCATACAGTGAGTTATAATGGTGCTATTAGCGTCGGTAACACCGCGTATATTCCGTTTTTTAATATTTTAATGTCCCCCCAAAAACAACTTCATGGCTCTGATGGTGTCGCCACACAGTGGCGGGTTTTTAGCAGCGGATATGACATCACCTGGCGCGAGCTTGATGACCGGACAAACAGTAAATATACTGCAAATTGTGTGAATAAATAGAGAAACATTTTGTCACCTGTCTGCGTTTTATATTATATCAACAAAGACAATTTGTTTGTCTTAGATAAAAGCCCTGCAAGGCAAGTAAAATAAAAATACACCACCAGGGGCGCTCTGGCATGGAAACAACGCTGCCAGTCTCACAGAGAGCAGGCAACCATGGAGTACAAACTTCCGCGACGTGCTCTGGCTGGCTGTTTTGATTGGTTGCGCCACGTGCCGTCATTGGGAGAGCGAAATAGGAGTGGGAAGCCCCGCCAAAATCGAGTTGAGGGCAGCGTTTTGTTTGCTTGTATTTTGAAATTTCTTCACTGAATAACTTCCGTTCCTGTGCATCGATTCCTGTAATTCTTTTTAAGTCAGCATCTGTGTGACATAAAGAACCCACCTGAAGTATAGCCGGTATTCCCCCAGGCAGTGTTTCGCAGCCCCTTTAACGTGTTTAGAGAGTACAGTCGTGAACGGTAGGACAGGGAACAAAAGTTTCAACACTAATTTGTTGACTCATGCATAATTATGCGTAACTAGCGCAGTTTTCTTTTCTGATTTAGGACTAGTTTTCCTCTTGGCGTATAATATCCAAAAGTCATTCTGAACTTGGATAGAGAAATAACCAGCAAATTTTGCGCAAAAAGTTTGTTCTGTTTGATATCGCTCACGACTGTATATACATCAACGGTTTGTTTGCTTTTCGTCAGCTTTCACCACTGGCAAGGTCTTATCATGCCAGTCACGAAGCTCTCTCCATTGAACCTCTTTTGCAATGATGTAGGGTTTGATTGGTCAAGATACTAGAGGTTTACCGATGTCCACATCTCCTGTAGTATTCGAGCAAACTCCCCAGGGCTGCTAAAAAGTTCGGGGAGGGTCAGTGTTCGGAAAGTGGCCACGAGAGATACTTTCATTATCAGGCAGTTTCTCAGCTGACTTTGTTCACAACGCCTGAAATACAGGGTCGACGGGATAGGCTGATCGTTCCTGATTTATATGGAGAGAAGTGGCAAGGAAGCAGCACATATCAAAAACTATACTCATTTCATGATAGGTCATGATTAAGTTAGCATTAAAAGTACGACAGTGTACCTTTGTTATAGCGAAGTTGAAGGGGCCCGGCGGTTACTTCGTTATAGCCGTAGCTTCTTTACAGCCCATGTTGACCGAGCTTCCTAAGGAAATCGTCGTTGCTTCGTTATATCCATTATTTCGATATAAACTGTTTCGCTATAACGAGGTTCGACTGTAATACACCCTGCTCCTCGAAGACAATCTAGGTACGCCTGGAAGTATCGTTAGCTGCGTTGGTGGTGGTGGTAAAACTTTTATTTCCCACAGTTTATTTCTTACTTTTATTTCCCCTCTACACTTGGCGCCTAGCCGAGTGTCGGCTAGGCGCCAAGTGTAGAGGGCAGCTCCCACGTAGGCACAGAGAGCCCGAAGCTCTCCGCCACTGCGCGGGCCTCTTGGACAGCCCGATTGCAGTTTACTACTTGGATGGAACATGTATGCATGGTTGTTGCATCCGCTCCGAAGGCTGTCCTCTGGCCGGCTCCATAGTGGCTGTCAGTCATCGCTGCGTCACTCAAAGGACGGCGAGCGCGTTCTGTGTCCCTGAGCGAAGATGAGGAGCATGAACTATTCACCGGCATCCATGATGCCTGATCCGATTAGGGCCGCGGGGACGCGCATTGTTGGGCCCTGGTCTGAACCCGGCCTGTTCTTTCCCGCGCGACGTGCGTGCCGCACCAGCGGTCGGGGGTGAAGGGGAGAGTGTACTATATGTACAGAACGACTGCGAACAGCGTTAATGGGAACAGACGTTCTCGCACACGGTCGCGCTCGCGAATTGCGCCCCTCGATGCCGGATAAACGTCCGCTCCGTATGTTATTCCCTCTCTCGTTCTGGATTTCCTTTATCTCTCCTCTCCCCCGCACTCCCCGCCGCCCCGGCACCTCTCCCCCTTTTGCACTTCCTTCCCCTTCCTCCTTCAATTTGCTTCCTTTTTTTTTGCCAGTTCAAGTACAAGTGGGATTTACGTGTATCGAGTGTGGCGCGTTCTCCATCTGTCGAATGTCCCCTTTTAAAATCCATCGCCCGGGGAAAGCATCCGGCGAAAGTTCAAAAAACTCCTAAATCGTTCTTTCATGTGCGTTTTCCTATTGGGATAACCACGGAGTCTGGCGCGGTTCCGTGCACAGTGAACAACCGACTAGCACCTTTTCCTGCTTTCCCCCCAAGCAAGCACAGGTAATCGGCCCAATATTGGAAATATATTGGCAAATGCCGGTCCGTTTCCCATCCATCTGTGTCCTATATTGGGCTGATTACTTGTGCTGCTTGGGTCTGCGGTTATGTTTGCTCAGTTAATGAGCTTCCGTTTGCAGCCGCCCGTGCCTTGTCTGCAAACTCATTTTTGCACTAAAAGTCTGGTTCGGGGGCTGGTTAGTCTATGTTTATCTTGACAGCGTGGCGCGACGGCAAGAAGCGCAAACTAATAGCCTAGCCTAATTGTTTGTGCCATCTACCTACTATTTGTATATAGTTTGTAGCGACTTCCGGTCGATGTCGTTCACGTTCTTTACTCCTGCATCTTTCACGCCGCATGATGAATATGATCATAGCAAAGCCGCGTGTTCATTTGTTGGTTAGACGTAGCAGTTACTAGTTGTCTCCTGAATAGCAAACCCTCACATTCATTTTTTCGTTAGACGTAGCCATCACCATCATCAGCCTGACTACGCCCACTGCGGGGCAAAAGTCTCTCCCATGTCTCTCCAATTAACCCTGTCCTTTGCCAGTTGCGGCCACCGTATCCCCGCAAACTTCTTAATCTCATCCGCCCACCTAACTTTGCGCCGCCTCCTGCTACGCTTGCCTTCTCTTGGAATTCACTCCGTTAATCTATAAGATTACCCTATAGGACCAGCGGTTATCTTGCCTTCGCATTACATGCCCTGCCCAGGCCTACTTCTTCCTCTTGATTTCGACTGTGATGTAATTAAGCGTTTGTTCCCTCACCCACTCCACCCGTTCCCACTCTCTTAACGGTACACCTATCATCTAGACGTAGTCGTTAATGGTTATCTCCTTAACTGGTCTATCCAGTAGTAACAGTAATGCGTCGGTTTGAGAGGTGGAGGGGGGCGGAAATGGGGGGGGGGGGCTGCTCCATAGAGGCCGAGTCCATACTCTGTCGAACGTCCATTGTTGTCATGACCCATGAAAAACCTGCATTCAAACTGTTCAAGCCGTTTATTCCGCCTACCCTAGCACAACGCAATTCATTCCTGACGCATATACGTATGCCGCGCACCTGTCGATAGCACCTGACTCTCGCTAAAAGAACGAGAAGGGTGCGGCCGGGCATCTTTGAAGTTTCCACGTCATTATTTACGGCACTTTCCCGCTAATAAATATGGCGTCCCGAAATTCGCGTTGATGGCGGCGGGTCGACGAACTAAAAGTGGGCGTGCGCGCGTGCGCAGGCGGCCTCTGGCGGCTCGTTCCTGAATCTCGGGAATGGTCGACGCATGATGAAGAGGAATAACCCGCGGTAGCCTAAATTCCAACGCGTCATTGTCGCCGGAGTCGGTGTCGAATAAGTCTTGTCCCGAAGCCCGTTGTTTACGCGTGCGCTACGTTCTACGGGGCTGAGAGTATATAAATTTCACGATATGTATACACATTCTTCGCGCGCTCAGCTAGGCCTACTATACTTGTATACACGTAAAGCTGTACAGGTCGAGAACAGAGCGAAAAACTGAAACAAAATTCGAGTCCCCCTCATCGCTGAACCTTTTTTCGCGACACCCGAGCCGGTTGTGCGTTTGTGCGTGAGTTCGGCGTCTTAGCGAACCCCGTGACGTGTGTGGTTTTTGTTTTTTGAGCCCGGGCTGCGAGAGCCGTATACCTGGCGGCGCCTCGGCTGTCACTCCTTCCATTGTTGCCGCGATTTGTATTTATGGCCGTCCCTGGGTGCTGCGTCGATGGCAGACGACGCTCCCTTGTTGTAGCCGTGCGAAGGTGGGATAAATATAGGCAACGCCGCCATCGCTTCAGGGTGTATACGTTTCGCCTCCTGCTTTTTTCTATCTATGTAGCGAGAAGTGTTTGCAGATGCAGGTCTGCACGGCTTTCTGCATTAAAACGAAAAAACCAAAGCGAGGGAAAGTGTGAGAGTTGTAAGGGGAGTAAACAAAAAAAAAAAGGCATTGAGCGCGCTCCCATAGCGTCTTCACCTTTGCCACATTTCGCGCAATTTTCGTTTTATTTTTGTTTCCCTCGTCGAGGGTGGCGACTCTGTGACTCCTCAATGCTTTGATCTTACTTGCTTTTGTCTTCTTCGTCTGGGGCGACGAAATTGGCTGCCGGGATTCCGCCGAGGAGACGCTGGGCGCCTTCTCCATTGTGTGCGGGCCCGCAAGGCGGCGACGTATACACGCTGCGGGCCGCAGCTTCTCTCTCTTGCGCGGCGAACCCTTTGTGCCCGGATTCCTGGCAAAGGTCGCGACCGGCGGAGGTCAGGGAGTCGTTTTTGAAATATGGTCCCCCCTTTACGCCCCTCCGTCACTTCACTACGTCGCCGGTGCGCACATATGCGTGTGTTGAAAAATTTCGTTGGTTGTGGTCTTGTTCTCGTCTGTTTGTCGATCTCTAGTCTGCAGGAAACGTCAGGTGCACCGGTAATGATTGCACGATGATTCTTATTTGGCACGGGCTTTCCCTCGCGCCGATAGCTGGTTCGGGACTTTGGAGATAGCTTCTTTCTCATGTGTGCTTTTCTGTACAGGACGTTTTGTAGTGCTCGCCCTTGTGAGAAAGGTATATAGACTGTCTATAGACCTCCTATAGACCCTGTTGCCTTCTTATAGTCATTACCTTTGTTTATTCAGTCTATTGACTACTTAATAGAAAAAGTCTGCTACAAGTGTATGGCCATAAATCTATAGATTATCTATAGGATTTGTATTGTCTGTGACTCCTCTAGGATTTGTCTATAGAAAGTCTGTACATTTCATAGACAGAAGTCTATGGACAGTGTATCGATAAGTAAATTTTTTAAGTGCGCTTTTTCTGTATATGCGTATTCGTGTGTGCGTGGGTGCGTGCGTATGCGTGTGCGTCCGCGTATGTGCCTGTGAGAGCGAGAGATGTTATTCACTTCTCGGTTTATTTAAAGTGAAAACATCATGAATTAAAACCTGTCTAAACTCTGCCCGTTCTGCACATAAACTCGGCGTTCCGTTCGAGTTTCTTGCACGCTTTAACGTTACCTTCGTTGCTACCGCGTGATTTAAGTCCCTTGTCCTGCCACGGAAGGCCGCTTTGACACCTTTGCCTGCGCTCGTTTCTCGATACTGGTGCCATGTGCAGTGGTTCGAGAATTCGATTTATTGGATCATACTGCATGCGATTACCGGGTTACGAGATAAGTCAGTGCACTTTCAAAGCGCGCAGCTTTCAAAGTTAATACGTAGCCACTTTGCCAAAAGTAACCGAGCAGCAGGTTTTTGCTCCTCAACCGTATAACGCAGCCTTTACGGCACCCCCAAACACCGAAAGGTGTCAGAGCGTGAGAACAAGGGTTAATCTTACTTAACGCAGATTCAGAGCTCGAAGGGCAATTGCACCACTTTCTGAGAACTTTCGATGACGTCATCACGCGTCCACAACTTGGCGTTGTGCTCTGCGGAGGAGCTTGATGGACGTCACGATTTTAATTGGCGATTACGACACCATTTCAAATCGGGTCCTGTTCATTAGTAGGGTTAGGGTAGTAGGGTGCCTCGATAGCCGCGCCTCCGCTTGCGGTGCTGTTCCATCGAGACACGACATGCTCCTTAACTATTACTAGTTTAAAAAGACCACAGGCGCCTTACTCATTGAATTTTTTTTTATTATTATTGAATATGTGACGCGATTACCCATTGACGTTACACTGACGGAGGGCAAATAGTTGGCCGTGTTGATATAGGTTCAGAACGAATACTAAAGCGCAAAAAGACAAGCACACGTGAAAAAGGCCACACAGGTGTGGTCTTTCTCAAGTGTGCTTGTCTTCTGGCAATTTGGGATCAATTATGAGAGACATTAGCGTTCGGCTGCTAAGGTTTACTGGTCGTGTGATTCGAATCTAGGCCGCGGCGGCCGCGTTTCCGTGCAGGCCAAATGCAAACAAATGTCCGTGTACTGTTCGACATCAGTGCCTGTTAGAAAACCCCGAAAGTTTGTTTGTAATCCGAAGCTGTCCACTAGTCTTCTCTGTTAGCGTACGCGTTTAGGCTCATACGCTTGTTCTAGCGCTTATGCATGTTAGCTTTGGCATGTTAAAACACTCTCATACCACACCGTATTAAGCAAACACAGCATTTTTTTTCCTCTTTCGAATCGTTAATGGACTGTAGTACGGGTACTCATTACTCGATGGTAAACAGATACCCCCCGAAAATAGAACCGCGCCAGTCTCTCGAGAAGGTTAGTACAGGCACTTGCCCTAATGATGGCCAGGACCGATTAACCGTCTGTTCACGGCCCGTTCGCCGCGGGACTCGATGGTATACACAGCGTGATAGTTAAAACACGCATGTCACCCTAGGCAGGCCCGAACAATTTCTCGTCGCGTGCTGTCTCAGTCCGGCCGGCGTAATGGATAGGTGCCGTTTCGACCGCTTGAACAGCAACTATACGCGTTGGCCAAATGCGACTGTTGGAGTATTAGGGGGGGGGGGGGTCAGTGAGAGGAGCGTCGGACACTAATGATTCGTTTCCACTGCTCGAGTGATTCTCCTTCGAGCGAGGGAGAGAGTGAAAAGGAGAGAGAGAGAGAGACGTGCTCTTTGGAGTCACGAAATCTATATGATAATGAGCGCAGCGCCTCGTCGCATCTGCGTCCACGGCATGGTTCTTTTTTCCGAACAGTGGTCATGAAACAAAAAAGCCTGACTGTGTGGTTTGACGAGCGTGATACACACGGTGGCCGTTGTACGCACACGACGCACACCGGCTTCCCCCTTCCCCTCTTTCTCTTTCTGGTTCCAGTGTCGCTGTGTTTTCAAAAGCACCCCCCCCCCCCCCCCCCTCTTTCCTCTCGGTGTATATTTGTTCTTGCGTTCGACTGCGCTCCGCAGCCAAGCTGTTTGTTCTGCGATCGTTGCTTCTCCGAATGAGGGGCCGCCGGTTTCTGAGGCACGCGCGCGCGATGTGATATCCGGCGCGCTGCGAAAACGGCGCGTCGCTGATAATCATGCGGCGTGGTGAGGGACGTCGACGCGCGAATCCATCTTCGTACTCATTAGGACTCCGGGAGGCTTTTGGGAGTACGGGGGAGAGGAGGAGAGGAGGAAAGAACGCTAGCGCGCGTTCTTCTTTCCCCCTCTCTTTTTCGGTCTAAATGGGGCCGCCCGCCCGCCTGGCGGCGGCGGACTATGACGTCGTCGACTGCGACGACGCCGTATCACCTTGTGGCTCCCGCCTGGATGCCGCACTCTACTTTTTCCTCTCTTCGTTGATTCCGGGCGCCGAGCTACGTCGCCGCCGAGCGGGTCCCTGTTTCGCGACGCGTCAAGAAAAGACCGATTAGGGCGCTAATGGCTCCCGGCGTAGAGATTTCGGGTTATTGTTGGAAAAATTGCGCCCTCCGCCTAGCACTACCTACGCCGGCGAACAGATGATGAGGCATTATGTTGTGGTGTGTGTGTGTGTGTGTATGTGTGTGCGTGCGTGCGTGCGCGCGCGCGCGCGCGTGTGTGTGTGTGTGTGTGTGTGTGTGTGTGTGTGTGTGTGTGTGTGTGTGTGTGTGTGTGTGTGTGTGTGTGTGCGTGTGCGTGCGTGCTTAAACTTTAGTAAAACGGAAGGAATAGAGATAGCGTGAAAGAAATGTTTTACTTTTTTTAATGAACGCGTACGATTTTTTTGAAGACGCTGCTGAGATTAGGAGCCTGAGTGAAATCATTCATGTTTGCTGATATGCGCATCACGGCTTCCCGAGGGGATAAGGGCTGGCCAACCGCTGGCTTGCGACATGAAATAGGAGGAGAGAAGCAGCTACTACAAACCTCGGTGTTCATATCTTTCTTTTAATAAAGCTTTGTTGGGGTCAGGTTCAGTTGATGCTCGAAGCTCGCACCGCAGATGCCGGCTGTTGAAATCGCGGTTGAAGTGCGGTTATATGCGACAAAAAAAAAATGATTGGAGGCGACAGTTAAGTTCTGCCTTTTACGGTATAGCGCGATAGCGTAATAGGTTGATTTCCTTATATGCAGAATTGCTCATTATCTACGTTCACTGATCCCTGGTAGTCCTCATACCGCTCCTGGCGCAGTGGTGCAGCGGTTAAGAGATACGCCACTGCCCTGCGATGGCAGATGCTGCCGCCGGTGGCCTTTGTGCGATCCCAGGATGCCCTTCCTGAGCGACCAACCTTTAACTGCCGCCCGCCACGGTGGACAGTTCGCTCACAATCCGGTGGACAGGTTGTGATGACGTCACAGGGTCGCGTGACCTAGGTGACCACCTGCCTCCTATAGGTTGCTTCTCTGGGGATTTTTCGTGGACTTTCTGCGACACTATCGCGTTAAAATATGTCTACACCTCGCACTACTTGGTAATCTCTCGCACTACTTGGTAATCATTGTGTACTAGTGACAGCCCGTGCAATATGTTTTTGCGTTGTTTTTATCAGAGTATGTTTACTGTGTCAGTCAGATACTGTGTCTGTGTCGGATATAACACCCACTGATGCAATTTTTAGTGTGGGAGGGGGTTGTAATCGGAGGAGTAAATACGTTCCCTCAATTTAATCGCGGCTGACCCAGTTCAATACCGCCGGACCCGTGATCGCGGGCGCTACCGAGCGCACGCCGACCACGGCGGGCCTTGCTCTGAGGGAAACAAAGGGACGATCAACACTCGGCTGACACGAACAAGGCATTTATTGATATAACAACAATAACGCCAGCTAGCAACAGAATGCGCTGAGGAATCGAGGTCGTCCGACTCACCAGCAAGGTTATGAGCGAATGTTCGCCCACGGTATGGCAGAGGAAAACTCCCCGGCCGGACGTGACGAGATGCGGAAGAACGCGCCGCCATTGGCTGGAAAGAGATCCTTTGACGAGGAAAAGCCGCTTTTTTATTGACTTGTACCCGACTGTATATAGTCTGTTTCCTGAAAAGGAGTTTAATAACGCACATTGACATTTTTAACTTCACTAAACCTTTCTGACCGCCCAGGAACTTATTCAAGCATTCTTCACATGTTCACTCAACGCCAGCGCACGTAAACAACACAGGTGGTCGAAATGAATCCGGAGCCGTGCCCTACAACGTCCCTTATATCCCATGTGATAATTCAAAATAAACTCTCGAGGCTAGGTGTAGAAATGTCGCCAGTAAGTTAATAAGTGGGAAGGTATTGAAAGGATCTTTTATTTTGTTTTGTTCTATTTATCATGTGGTGCTTATCTGGCCGGCAAGCAACCTTCAACAGCAACAGAAAATAAATTTCTCATCACTTACTTATTTCTTTGATCCCTACCCTTCCTGTATGATTTTCGCCCTGGTATGAGTACTGACTCCCCGGAAATTTCATCTGAGCTGCTTTTTTATGCAGTTTTGATCAATGGTTTAAATAGAAGTGCCCTCTCGAAGTAATCTAGAAAGGCCACTTCCCACAGGACCCTCATGTCGTTTGACTTCATTCCCCTCTACAAGGCTGTATAACGCATTTCAGGTTTTCGCGAGTTCTGATAGGTAGCGCTGCTTACGGTCCCTTTGACCTTTGCATCATCATCATCATCATCATCATCATCATCATCTTCTGCCTTCTTAACGCAGTCTGATAGATTGCCATTGTTTGGCCTTTGTTTCATCGCTGCCGGGTCATACCGTCTGCCTGAGTTATACTTTGCCTGTCAGCGCCTCCCCCAAAAAAAGTCGTCTGCTCGTAATTGTGTCTCGCCGCCTGCGCTCGGTTCCCTAGAGGCCTCTGCAGGCGCGGCGACGTCCCTATTAACACAACTCGGCCGACGAGGATGCGATAAAGCTGGCTCGTCCGCATGCGCTGTTTGTGTTGTGTCCTTTTTCTGCAAACACCAGCGTTGATGGCAGGCTGCAGTCCCGTTTGGCTCGCATACGACGCTGCGCGTCTATCACTGTCGCATCTACCGCCCTCTGTTTGTGGACGGAAATATCGCGAGCTGACACTTCTGTAGTCGATGTAGTCGACACAACAAACGTCCAGATAAAACAAATAAATGGGCAGGTTTATTAGCCTGCGAAGGTTACATAAGAACACAGAAAAGACGGAGCACAGCACGCATGTCCTTTTCCGCAAGCGAGTTCGTACGGCACTGCCCGTGTCCCTCTCTCCGACCGGATGTCGAGGGGGCCGCGGTAACCGGCGAGCGGTGTCCAGATGTGGCTCCGCGCCTCTTGGGCCCCCCGCTGCTCTTCCAAGAAGGGGAGCGTGGTCGCCGGTGCTCGGAGAATGGCGGCCGCTGCAGGACTCGAACGGCCGGCGTCGCCTGTGCACTTGTCTCAAGAAACCGGAGCGCCTCCGTCGACAACAGTCGGCCATCCTTTTCCTTTCCAGCCGCCCTCGGTTGGTGTGCATCTTCGCTTCATCTGCTTTCTTGGTCCCGGCGTATGTTGTCGATGGCCTTCTCTCTTAGTTTCAGCATACTGGCGTCCAGCTCCAGTGCGATTTCGTCGTCAACTGAGTCCCCTGTCACGTTCCGGGGGCGAAAGTTGAAAAGCAGAGTGAATGGAGTCGTCTTCGTAGCTCGGTTTACCGTGTTGTTGATTCCCCATTGCACCTGCGTGAGCGTTTCGTCCCAGTCCTTCCCGTCGCTTCGTTCGGATAAGCTGGCAATCGCAGGGGTTATCATTCTGTTGTACCTCTCGACTTGTCCGTTGGCACGAGGCGTGCAAGTTGCGTTTTTCACGTGGGTTATGCTGAGAGTCTTACAGTAGTGCTCGAATTTTCGGCTTGTGTAGGCAGTTCCCTGATCGGTAACCAACCTTCGTGGGGCCCCGAATATGGAGACGATGTCCCTGAGAAAGCTTTTGGCGTAGCCCGACGCGGTGCTTCGCACGGCCCGAATGAGCACAAACTTAGTGAAGCCGTCCACTGCCACAATCACGTGTGTATTGCCACTCTTGCTGCGGATAAATGGGCCCAAGTGATCCATATGAATGGTGTCGAATGGCACGGCCACTTTTTCGATGCTGTGCAGCTTTCCAGGTTTTTTTCCGGACGGAACCTTTCGATACAAACACTCTAAGCAGCACGAGATATGTCGCTTCACGCACCGGCGCATTCTTGGAAACCAGTATTTGCTTTCGAGCAAGGCCATGGTTTTGTCAACTGCAAAGTGACCCACATCGTCGTGGCATCGTCTCACGACCTGCCAACGTGCCGCTCGTGGCACTACCCATAGCAGACGCTCGTCGCCGTTGTTGCCACACGTTCTCCTGAAAAGCCTGCCTTCAACCAGGACATATTCTTTTCTGATGCGCTCAGCTTCTTTCGTCTCTGATGATCCCTTTAGGGAATCCACGATCGACTGTAATGTTACGTCCGTCTTCTGTGCTAGCGTTAGCCAGTCTTCGTTGGAGAGCTCTGTTACAAAGACATTAATGCCACTTGCAACGTCAACTTCTTCAGCTTCCGATGCAGGAGCCCTGCTGAGGGCGTCGACGTGGCTCATTCTAGCTCCTGGTCGATGCTCTACATCAAACGTATACTCTTGCAACTTTAGATACCACCTGCCGACACGTGGCACCAGGTCTCGCTTTGACAAAGCAGTTCTCAATGAGTTGCAGTCCGTAACAACAAGAAACTCGGTTCCGTACAGGTATGGTCTAAGCTTCTCAATTGTCCACACAACGGCTAAAGCTTCCAGTTCGTATGAATGGTAGCGTTCCTCGTCTCGCGTGGTGCTACGGCTAACATACATAACGGGGTGCATGAGGCCGTCTGGTTGCTCTTGCAACAACACTCCTCCGAGGCCGACCTTGGAAGCGTCGGTGTGCACTTCCGTTCTCGCTCCGTGTGCGTAAAGTGCCAGCGTTGGCTTGCTCATGAGCTGTCTTTGTAGCTGCCTGAATGCAGTCTCTTGAACGTCGTCCCAGCGCCATTCTTCTTCCTTGCACAGCAGGATCGTAAGTGGCTTGGCTATCTTGGCAAATCCAGCCACAAAACGTCGGAAATAGCTGCAGAGGCCCAGGAAGCGTCGGAGGTCGTGGACGTTTGCTGGTGTAGGAAAATTTGCAATTCCTCTCAACTTGAGGCTGTCGGGGTTGATGGTCGATGCGGAAATTTCATAACCCAAGTAGCTAATTTTCTCTTGGAAGAAGGAGCACTTTTTCAAGCGCAGCGTGAGACCAGCCGAACGCAGGAGCTCGAGTACCTCGCCCAAGCTGTCTAATCCTTCCTCAAACGAAGCCGATGGAATCAGCAGATCATCCATGTAGGCCATGACCTTCGTGTGCCTAAGGGAGCCGAGGACGGTGTTTATCATACGCTGGAACACACTCGGTGCGTTGACAAGTCCGAATGGCATGCGGGTGAATTCGTAGTGTCCATCCGGAGTGACGAACGCTGTCTTCTCTCGGCTCTCTTTATCAATTGGCACCTGATAATAGCCGCACGCAAGGTCTAGGCTAGTGAACAGTCGTTTATCATGTAGCCTGTCAAGTTGGTCATCAATCAACGGTAGCGGATACCTGTCCTTTTTCGTTATTTTGTTGAGGGCTCGAAAGTCTACGCAAAGCCGCTTCTCGCCATTCTTCTTTGAAACAAGTAGGATAGGGCTCGCGTAAGCAGAGTTAGAGTCCGTTACTACTCCAGCCTCCTTGAGTTCGTCAATCATTGTTCTCACAGCCTGCCTTTCGGAGTAGGCTAGGCGGTATGGGCGGTACGTTACAGGAGCGTCGGTGGTCACCTCAATCTTCATTTGTGCCGCGGCCGTGCACCCGATTTCTGAAAGGCACGTCGCAAAGCAGTCGCGGTACTGGTTAATCACTGCGACGAGTGCCTCTTTCTGCGTGGCAGAAATCGTTGTGCCAACCGTCAAATCTTCACCCGAGATCGCCTTTACCGGTTTTCTTTCGTTGCTGTTTGCGATCAGGGAGGGTTCGGTATTTTCTTCTTCCATGCACAACGTTCCTCTCGCGATCTTCTGGTTTTGAGCAACAATCAGAGGAGATTCGGATACGTTTGCCACGGGCAGGCATATCTCGCCCAGTTCATCTTCTCTTAATACGCAGCTTGGCACGTACTCGCCGCTCGTCTCGTGCAGCCTGCCGCGAACGAAGATGTCGCTGTGCGTAACGTTGTCACTCCCAAGCGCAATGAACCCGACGTAATTAGGAGGTATGACAACGGCCTCCTTCGCCCACAAGTTCACACGTCGCGGAGGTAGGGCCGGTATAGCAAGATTGGTAAGAGTTCCGTCTTCGTCCTCCGACCCGTTACGCTCCTCGAAAATGCGCACGGTGTTCTTACGGCGCACCACCGTAATGTGAGGCTGCTCCGTAAAGGGTTGACCGACAAGCAATGGGACAGCCTGCACTTCGTCGCGGACAACGTGTACCTTGACGTCGGCCGTAGCCTGGTCCACCGTCAGCCTCGCTTCGAAGCTTCCCAGGGGCGTTGTTTTTCCCATTCCAAACCCTCTGATAGTGAATGGACGGCTGAGTGCTTCATAAGAGAGGTGTAACTTTTCCGCTTCGCTTTCTCGTATCGTTAAGCATTGGCTGCCCATGTCGATGTACGCTTTGATCGCCTTCCCATTCACGTTGGCATCCATGAAGTACTTCTGATTTAGCACCATGCTGCCACTTGTACTGCTGCTTTCTTGGGCTAGGACGGCTGTTTTAGCTGTGTCGCTGGCTGTCGAGCCTTTCCTCGAATAGCAGTCTTTGCTCTCATGGCCTGCTTTTCCACAATTCGTGCAGCGCGGTCTACGCTGAGGTTTTGGACATGCTGCCGAGAAATGTCCATATGAAGAACAATTGAAACAAAGTGGCTCGCCTTTGTCGTTGAATTTGCGTCGGGGAGCCCTCGTCGATCCGTTGTCTCCGGCGCAGTGTTGAAGCTGAGGCGCTGCTGGTGACGAATTGTTTCCTCCTAAGACGCGTTGAGGGTGCCGAATAGCTGGTGGTTGATACAGCGTCTTGGCTCTAGTTTCCTTTACGACTTCTGTACGCTCGTAGAGCCGCTTCATGCACCTGAGCAACTCGTCGGGGCTGGCGTAGTCTCTGACGCTGAGGGACCGCACAAGATCTTCATTGTCGAGTCCAGTGATAAGGTATTCAATACAGGCCGGGTCGCCTACATTGCAGCGCCTTGCTTTCGCCAGCTTGTCGTAGAAGTACGCCTCTATACTTTCGTGGCGCTGTTTCTTGCGTGCTTCCATGTCCCGGAAGGTGTGCTGGAAACTGGATGCGGATGGAAATGCCTTCTTCAACTCGTGTTTCCACTCTGCCCAAGTGCGCTGGACATTCGTCAGGCCGTCGTACCACGTCTTGGCAACGCCTTGCAGCTTTGTGAGTGCGAAACACGTCGTTTTCTGGTCGCTCCAACCGTACGCTGCAGCCAGGTTGTCTACCTTGTTCAGCCACATTTCGACTGTTGGCTGGTCGTTAGACGACGGGTCATAACTTGGCACCAGTTGTGCGCTTGCCGTGGCCAGTCGTCCATCCACGACGCTTGATGTTCCCGTCGGTGGGTGGTGTGGCGTTTGGGCCGCCTGCAGAAGCTGGGCTGCTCCCTGCAAGGCCTCACGTACTGCCGTCTGCACCGCAGCCTGCATCAGCGCCTGGAAGTCGAAGGCCCCGGGGGCTCTTCCGTTGGGGTTGCCCAGTCCGTGGCCGTCTACCGTGTCGGCGTTCATGGATCCCCGCCCTGAATTAGACTGCGCCTCGTCGTTTCGTAGAGTATCGCTTTCGCTGAGTGCCGCCTCCCTTGCCCCCACATCGTTGGGCGCGTCGCTGTCCGTTGAAAGGCCCGGTCGTGGTGCTACCTTGCTCGCAGGACCTTCCGTCGTTGGCTTCGATCGGAGCATCATAGTGGCTTACGTGGTCGAAGCTCTCGGTGAAGGCGCCAGTTTTGCAAGGCAGTCTCAATCCCACTTCTGAAGATGTAGTCGATGTAGTCGACACAACAAACGTCCAGATAAAACAAATAAATGGGCAGGTTTATTAGCCTGCGAAGGTTACATAAGAACACAGAAAAGACGGAGCACAGCACGCATGTCCTTTTCCGCAAGCGAGTTCGTACGGCACTGCCCGTGTCCCTCTCTCCGACCGGATGTCGAGGGGGCCGCGGTAACCGGCGAGCGGTGTCCAGATGTGGCTCCGCGCCTCTTGGGCCCCCCGCTGCTCTTCCAAGAAGGGGAGCGTGGTCGCCGGTGCTCGGAGAATGGCGGCCGCTGCAGGACTCGAACGGCCGGCGTCGCCTGTGCACTTGTCTCAAGAAACCGGAGCGCCTCCGTCGACAACACTTCTCTTTGTTTGTCCCACGATGTCTGATTTTGCACGCTTGTTTTGAGTGTGCAACGCTTTAGGCTACCGTTGTCGGTGTTCTCACTTGAGCTTTATTAGAAGCATGTCCGTTTGCGCCAACCTGGTTTGAAGCTATAGCAAAGGCGCATGCAAGGTTCTTCATGTGTCCCACCTGCATGATATAAGACGGACATTTCGCGCCCGACTCTTAGAGCGCGTGATCGAGGTCTGCTAAGCCATTCGGTTTTGATCTTTGTATACAAGTAAAACTGCGAAATAACGTTTAATTTTGCTGCCACCTCCGCGACATTTTATTTTTAATCACAGCTTCACTGCTTCTATATTGGCTCGAAGCCTTGCAATGTTTTTTTTTTTTTTGTTTAATGCTAAAAGCCGCCAGAACGCTGCTGTTTCATTTTCTTTGTGAGGATAGATTCGACCAGACCTGTCTAGAATGTTGGTTGACAGGCGCTGCTGCGTCTACGTTGTTCGCGATTGGTGTAACCTGTTCTTACAGCGCCTTCTTGTCGAAACTTCTTCGTGAGCTTTAGCTCGTTTTCCGCTACCGCCGCCGCCGAATTCAGTTCTGTGTGGGCGCAAGTCAGCCCAATAATGAGTTCGTTTCAGTGGCACCTCAGTCGGCTCGTCTCTTGTCTCCGGCGTTGTCGTCACGAAGTGACAATATGATCAGAAACTTGGTCTTGCTTTGTTCCGCGTATACAGTGGTCTATCGGCAGTTGCTTTAACTGAGTCACTTAATTGAATGAACATGTCTGTATCATCATCATCGGCAGCAGCATCCACCGCCACCACCAGTCTGCTACACACATTGCAAAATAAAGGTCTCTGCCGTATCCCTCCAACTAACCCTGTCCTGTGCCAGCTGCGGCCACCCTATCTCCGCAGACTTCTTAATCTCACCCGCCCACCTAACTTTCTGCCGCCCCCTGCTACGTTTGCCTTCTCTTGGAATCCACTCCGTTACCCTTAAGGACCAGCGGTTATCTTTCCTTCGCATTATGCATGCCCTGCCCAAGCCCATTTCTTCCTCTTGATTTCGACTAGGACGTCATTAACCCGCGTGCGTTCCCTGGCCTACTCCTACCACTGTCTCATTTTGTGCGCGCACAACGACAGCAGGTAAATAGACACGCAGCGCCCTGCATGGAAATTGCCTCGGCTTCTGCATAGGTTGTTGACGTTGTAGAGAAAACAGATTTCATTGTTTACACCTGCTTCCTATGATGAGACTCGTGCGACAGTTGTAGCCATTCTTCCTTCTTTACTCTTGCTTTACTTCTTGAAGCGCAGAGTTCCCAGGCTGCACGTCGGCTGTAATGAGCAGTGAAACCGCACGTTGCGCAGTCGTCTCGATCGACGTCGTTCTAATCTCGAACAGATTGTTTTTTTTTTTCCTCTCTCGGTCGAGTATCGCGCGCGGTGAGGTGGCAGTGGCCCGACTGATTGTTTTCTCAGTGCGGGCGTGGGCGCCTAATGGACTTGCCCTGGGAATTTCATTGGCGTCGCGGCGTTAAATCGCCGACGATCGGGGCAACTCATTTCGGGACAGGTCGATAGCGGAGCTTAGCGTGAACTGTGTGTCTCTGTTGACGTTGTGCTGTGTGGCCTGTGTGTACCGAGCTGCTTGCACTTGGCGTTTGTTGGCGCCCGTGAACTTGGCGTTTGTTAGCCGCAGGAATCGATAGAGGCAAAGAGATATCGAGGAACTTTCTCTGCGGAGCTATAGCTACACTCTGAAAAGAACGGAGTAAAAAGGGAGTAAACTGTCATCTAATCTACTCCCTTTTATGAAAGGAAGAGAGCTAGAGCACAGTTTACTCCCGTTTATGCTCCCATATAGGCGTATTCGTTTTTAGGGAGTATAGCTACGCGTAAATACGATACACACTGTCAGTTTTTTTTTTTTTTTGTAAAGACCGATGCTGTCCCTTGGACCCTACACACTGTCAGCTTTTCTTTTTTTTTTTTTTGAGAACGACGCTGTCCCTTGAATCCTTTAATTTCTTAACAGTGAAAATGGAGATCAAAAGGTGTGAACTTTCAGTATTTCATCGCTGGTGGTTGGCAGGGCAGACTTATTTAAAAAATTATGATCGATGCGTAATTATAATGGGCTAATTACGATAGTTTGTGCGTGTCTAGCAACGCTGAAACTGCTCACAAATTCTCGTGCGCGACAATAAACAAATATGGAAAGTCCAAAACTGCTCCATCACTTGAAACTGTTTTAACGCTGAGGTTAGGTTTTCCAGCGAGTGATTTTCCGGTAGTCCTTCTGGAGGTCCGAAGGTTGGAACTTGTAAAATATCCTTTCCGCAGTAATGTACGGAATTGATATACATAGCTGCCAGCATAAATGAAAAGTATTTCAAATTTTTTACAGTGTGCATTGCACGTGATACGCCGGATACCTGTATGGTTAATGAAGAAGGGCATTCTTGTCGTTCATGGGCACTATTTTTTTGCCCACTTTTTTCGTCCGAACTTTGTAGCAGCACTTTCGTGAACAAACCGCGGCAGTGGGGACCACCCGTGTCTTTAATTCCGGTCGCTGTACACATTACTACGTGCAGCCTACATTACATGTTGCCGTAAAGCTTCGTAATGTTTGTTTGTTCATACTCTAAACCACCGACATATGCGGCTTTATTTGTGACGAAGAATGCTACGAGATCTACCTGGAGTGGTTGTATAGCAAATGCAGTGTATCGCGTGTGTATGTGACTCTTTTTTTCATCTCACTGTCTCCATCGCTTCTTAGTGCGATTTTTTTTTCTTTTTGTATAGGAAACTTAGCCCGTAGTAAATGTTTGCACTGAAGTTCCTTTTCAGTGATGACGTTACTTTGTAGTTAGGTTTGGCACGTTTAAGTCAACTATTCGGGCAGGTCAGGTAGACTCCGACTGATGTCGAATGGTGCTCAAGGCATATACATCCAGAAGTTCCTTCCAAGATCCAGCACCCAGCAACACGTGGACATGTCTCGGAACTTTCCTTTCCCGTCGGTTTTCAACAGTATATATGTGACTGATATACTCTTAAGTAAAAAGGAGCTAAAAGGTAGTAAGCTGTTTTCTAGCACACTGCCCTTTCACTTCTTTATACGCGTATTCGTGTTTAGCGTGTATAATGGTCGCAGTTTGACAAAGGGTTAGCCACGTACACGGCAGGTCTGGTATGTGGCAAGTCCCGTTTCCTCGATACTGCTGCTTCTAACAGCACCGGCACCCTGAGATTCGGACTCAGATTTCCCAAGATCTTAAGCCGCTGCATGCATACCAAGAGAGCCGGTCTGCGGGGTTGTCCGTCTTGGGTGCGTGACTTGGAATGAAGCCTCTATACGTTGCGGCGGTAAAACCAGAGCTCTGTCGCAGTAAAGCGAATGGAATGTTTGTTTTCCAGGCCGCTTTGGCATGTAGTATGCAACACACGCAATTCTGCGCCGCCCAGTAGCCATTTCTACGCTGGGCACTGAAGTGTATAGTTTAGGTAGCGGAGGCCACTGCCCTCTTTGCGGTCGCAGTGTTTGAGGGGTTATTGTGTTCTGCTCCCGAGCTCGAGCCCGCGGGTTCAATTCCTGCCCACAAGGCAGCATTTCGGCAGAGGCAGAATGCCGAAGCGCTAAAATGTGTACTTAGGTTTTGGTGGACGTTTAAGAACCTCCGGTGGTAGAAATTGATACGTTCTCCTCCACTGCGGCATGTTTTTGAGTCCACAATGTTGAGTCGCCTCCTTGAGTCGCCTCCCGCGGCGTCGTAACCCCTCGCTTATAGCGCGGAACTCCAGGCCTCGTAAGGAGTGCGTGCAAGATTCATTGGGTCAGATGATCAAGTTTTCCCTCTCGCTGACGTCACATAGCTGTTCTTGTAATCAAAATACGTGTCTCACTCTTCTCAACGATGTGGAAACTTCGCCTGATGCTAGCTGTATAATCACTGGCCGAAATCACAGTGATGTTCACAGTAAGAACGCTTATGGTTGCCCTGTGTGTGCTTTGAATATGCCGTCACTGGCTCTGTAATGACTGTTCAGCGCACTGACGCCGCCAAGTCGAGAGCTGCTGTTGCGTTTCTGACACCTAGCGATTGCGGCGCCATCTGTGGATTCCACACTTCTGCAAGCCACCGGTGAGACTGAGTATGAAGTCGCTGTCCTTGACACTCGCTGTATCATTATTAACTATGTCCTGTTCTAGCGTTGTCGCTGAGACCTTAGAGATATAAGGGCGCATTTAAAATGGACTAAAAAAGAAACAGCCCTATATACAGATACCCAGAACATCCAAAGCGACCGATGTCGTCGGCGTGTTCCTTCTGTCGAGACAGTTGGCAGGTTCTAAAGCTTTTCTAAGAACCCTCGTACATCTCTCCAAGAAGCTCGGCCATCTCTCGAAGGCTACGTAAGTGTCCGGCGGCAGAGAATAAGATCCGGGGGCTATAAGAAAGCGAACCAAGCTTTTACACTGAAAGGGACCGTCGGTGCACTTTTCGTTATCGTCGCCGCCTGGTGGAAACCGGGCCGGCGGCGATAAACATATGGGCAGAAAATAAATAAACTAGGGAGAGGAGGCGCGCCAATCTGAAAGGGAAGTTGGCCCCGCAGTCTCTTCGGAACTTGAAATGCCGACTCGTTCCGTGGCCCTGCTCCTTGTGCTCCTATCTTTGCCGCTTACGACCATGGCCGCAGGGGGGGCGATAGTGGCGCGCTCTTGAAAATCAGGAGCCTCGCCGATGGTCTCGGCGAGCTTCGTTTCGAGACGCGTTTAATGTAATGGAACCATTTCAAATTCAATTTGAGACATCCATCGGTTTCCTCTCCTCTGTGTGTTTGGTGCGCGGATATAGTTTCTGACCCCCCCCCCCCCTGGGTGGATTACTTTCTTTCTTCTGTCCCTCATTTTTATGTCTTCTCCTTTCAATCCGCGCCGAAGCCTCGTTTCGTGCTTCTCGCTCGAAGCAAAGAGTATTTGGTTTCATCTGCTCTCTCCGTCGTCGCCACGGCCACGATAATTCTCGAAGCCGTTTCGCTCGGATAGCCGTCGCGCGAGGGCGTTCCATGCGCCCCATAGCTGGAGCCCGATGTGTATAGGCCTTCGTATAGAGCAGCAGCGCCCAAAAACGGAAAGTATGGACATCTCATATAAGGAAAGAAAGAACTTGCCTCCCATCGTCGAGTAGGAGGAGAGAGAGAGACTCGAAAAGTTGAGAACATGTTCCGTAATCTAAGAGTCCGGCGGCGCTGGGCCCGAGAGAGAGATGGAAGCAGACGATCCCGAAAGAAGCAGACGATCCCGAAAGCAGTGGAGCTTCGAAGCTTCCCAGGCCCGACGATAACGAGCAGAGTGGTGCCGTAGCTGTTCTGCGGGGCAGACGGACTCTCTGCGTTCTGCGGTGCTCTTTCTTCCTACCTCTTGACCAAATGGGGACCATATTACCGAGGGGGGGCGGGGGGGGGGGGGGGGGGTCACTCGTAGGAATCTGTGCGCTTCGCTTTATCCAATACGTACACGTAGGGCGGCTGGACGTTCGAGAACTCTCGTCTTCTCTTGTTGTGTACGACTCTGAAGGAGATTGGCGTATGTGAGTTTGTTTCTTATATATCTGTGCTTCGTTGCTTCGGGACATCCGCATTCGTTAAGGGCGTCGCCGCCTAGCGCCGTCTGTGAGCGGGTCGTTGCGATATGCAACTCGCTTATGAGTCGCTGCGCGTTGGAAAGCAAACGCGGACGCATGCGGCATGCGCAAAACGGTGGACGTCGCATGTACCGCTATAGTATAGACGAGAGGTCTCGCACGACTTCCTACTTTTTGCTGCTCTCTATATAGTTCCTCGCTCCAAGCGTTACACGGCGTTCGTTTTTTCGTACAGCGAGGGAAGGCCATTAGGAGTTCTACCGTGATCCTTGCCCTCTATGTGGTCGTCGTCGTTTTGTAATTTGCGTGCGTTTCTTTTTTCTAATCTGTCTTGAACTTCGGGTCGATTCGATTCGCGTGTACCGGTGAGCAGTGTGTTTGGATCTTGTCGAATGCGCCGTTTTTCTCGACTCAGCTCACTCGTCTGCTCGGCCTCTCCGTGTCCGCTTCGTATGCAGTCGTATGCTTGGGAGTGCGTTGCCGGGAACACGGTCCTGTCTCGAGTGCACGGGAGAGCCTTTGATGTTTTCACCGTAAAGGTAGAGCCAGCAGCGCTGGTAATCTTCTAGAAGTGATGTGGACATATTTTAAGTATCTTGCCTTCGGCCATTGGCGTTTCCTCTGCCTGTCGTGTTTTTGGTTTCATTTTAAGCTAACTGTTTCTGGCCGCAGATTTTATAAGGCGAAAGCCTTTAATCACTCACACTGTCGTCCGTTAGCAGAGGGTGTCACACCTTTGGCAGAGTTTAACTCGCGTTAACTCGGGCACTAAAAAAGATAGGACGAAAGGAATGGTTGCTTCAGATAGAGGACGAAGAAAACTTACAAGCCATGATTGATGACTGCAGATCAGTTAGTGAATTAATTATAGGCAACAATTTCTTAATCGCGTCGAAATAACGCAGATGATATAGCCACGTGAACGGTCTGACGTCACATCCACCGGAAGTCGTCTAGGCATAGTGAAAATTGTCACAGAATGGTCGGAAAAACGTCGGATTTGTGTCGAATTAGATGGAAAAATGTGTAATGAAGCGTAATTAGCACTTAGGATCCCAGAAAGATGTATGATTTGAGTATCGATATAGCCACGGGAACGGTGTGACGTCACATCCACCGGAAGTCGTCCGTGCTCGATGCGTATCAGTCTTCGGCTCCGGCTACCACGCGATCGTAACGGCCTCCAGTGCGGCAACTTCGCCGTCTGCCGTTCAGAGTACGTCTGGAGTTCGTACCGCCGCCTCAGCTCCACGTCTGGCGGCGCGGAACTCGTCGTCGTCTGCACAGTTGCTGGTCACGTAGACGTGTTTGCCAAACGACGACGCTTCTGGCAAGTGGGGGCGAAGGGGGAAGGGGGGGGGGGGGGCGGTTTCGAAAAAGCAAGAAGCGTTTCGTATGTGCGTAAGGGAGATGGGGGGGGGGGGGGGGGGTTTGGTCGTGGGGACAAGGTGGTCGGCCGGACGTCTGTTTCCGGAGCGACGTCAAAAGAACAAGCAAGCGTTTTGTTCATTTCCTTTAACATTTCTTTTCTTCTGTGTGTTTTTTTTTTTGTCAGAGCCTTCTTTCCCGCTTGACGTAGAACAGCGCTCCAAACGGGGCCGTGTATGTGTCTTCAGAAGGGAGCGGAAGAGGCGGCGGGGAGGGGGGGGGGGGGGGGGGGGGGGGGGGGGGGGCGAGCAGAAGTTTGGAAAGAGACATCATTCCTCGCGCAGATAGGGGCCATTCGTATGCGCGCTCTGTCCTCTCCAGCTCCGCGTCCCGTGTCGTTCTAACGCACGGCGCGTTTGAACTGCTTGCCCGGCGGACGACGACCGTTGTGTCGCCGGCTGTGCGCGCGCGGTAGCAGCGCTTCTCAGCTCGTCCACATCCGTCGGCTGCTTGGTCCGCTACGCCCACGTCACTCGTCTTGCACGCTCCATATCTCGGGCCTCGAAAACATCAGCGGTCTCGCGTTATGCACCTTTGAGGGTCAGCTCAAAGCGTGCTGTCATGTTGTTACGTATGCGCGTGGCATGTCGGGAGTGGTCTGGTCGAGACCGCGGGATCGCCTTCTTGCAAGCTGCGCTGGCACAAGACCACTCGTAGGTGCGTATAAACGAATAAAACATGCGCCGTGACGTCGGTAGAGTCCCTAGGGAACGTGAGTACATTTGTGGGCTTCATTCCGCTCCTAGTGGTACTCAAACAAACAAATAAACAAAAAAATAACAGAGGAAAGCCTCGAGTCTACCTCGTAAGTAAGGAAATAAGCTTGGGCAAGCTATATCCCTTGTATGAGAGGGAACGTTTCAGGTCTGAGGGCGCGTCTGCTGTTATGGAAGTCGGAGAAAAGTATACTGAACGCTTTAAGTGGTGAATGTCAGAGGACGCTGAACAACAAACTCATTTTTGTGCGCGCGTTGCTTGGTGTTCTTACCGTCATTAAAGCTCATCTGCTTGTCATTTTTCTTACCCAGATGGCGCAAGCAGCGAGTCTTAGTTGCATGACCGTCGTCAGCTGACCCGCTGCACAGTCTTGAAACGACTTTCGACAAAGTCATTTTCGATTTTATTTGTAATCTCCTGTGGTTGCATAAAAATTGCATCTGTCCGTGGCATTTGTGTCTTGACGCCCCCGCTGAACGTTTTCATTCCAATTCTACACTCGCTTGAACTAAGCAAAAAAAAAAAAATAGAGCAACTTATATGGCAGTGCAGAAGACGAAAGGCAAATGGCAAAAAAAGAAAATATGCTTGTTATGCTTTTGTTCTGACTGTATAATTCCACAAAACGAACTGCTAAATGCTAACCATGCTAAACTTCGCGCTATATTTTTAGCCGATGCTTCGAACTAAAATCCTGCAGTTGTACGCATTATCTTTCAACACTGTTGCCCATGTTCATTACGTATATGTGTCATGTAGTTGGTGATATGTTCTCCGGCGTGTTGTTCTCTGCTCTGGAAGCGGCTTCCTGGACTCGGCTTTTATAAAAATGGCCTATGGACTCTATTGTTTTCCTATAGATATTTCCTTTTGTCTATTCGTATTCTATAGACTGTGTACAGACAGAAATGTACTAAAAGTGTATGGGCATAAATCTAAACTGTGATTGGGGAGCGCTAGGTTCTAGACAAGGGAACAACACACACAAAGAAACAACACGAGACACGAGCGCAACCTTACAACTGAGTTTATTTTCGACATGGCGTGTATCTATAGCATCTAATCATCGGACACACAAACATAAAAGCGTTAAAACCAGCCAAGATAGCCAAGCAATCGTAAACCATGCTAGATACAAACTATCCTCGCAAGTCATAAATTTTAGAACTCACTTGACTATCATGGCTGGTTTTAACGCTTTTATGTTTGCGCGTCCGATGATTAGATCCGTATAAATATACGCCATGTCGAAAATAAACTCAGTTGTAAGTCTGCGCTCGTGTCTCGTGTTGTTTCTTTGTGTGTGTTGTTCATTTGTATAGAACCTAGCACTCCCCAGTCTCATTATGCACGACCAACTAGCCCCCTACAAAGCCTTATTGACGTTTATAAATCTATAGATTGTCTATAGACTCTACTTGTATTTTCTATACACTAGTGTAGAGATTTGTCCACAGAAAGTCTATAAACACTAAAACAAAAGTCCATTATGGATAGTCTACAAACTGTCTAACAAATTTTTTGTTAGGACTTCAAGCTGTTCCGGTTGATCTTCGCCAGGGAGACCGTCAACACTGCAGTAGATGTTTAGAATAAACTTCGATTTGATTCGAAGCGGGCTGGGGCTATCGATTGTCCCCATTTCGCTCATTAAAGCTGTTGTTTTTGATTCGTTTCAGTGCTGAAAAGGAGAGGGGGCGTTGCCAGGACCTTGTCGCCATCTTGGGTAAGCGCTGCCTTTCTTTTCCACTTTCGGCGCGTCTTGAACGTTCAGTGACAAACGACGCGTCCACACACGGCGTCCATTTGTACGTATACGTGTGCGTGACAGTCCGCGCAATTCGAGCTTCGCGTATACAGCCGGCAGAGCATTGCTTCCTCGGGACCAACATTATTATGCAGCCACGGATGACAGTCATTTAGGCCGTAATGGCTGCAGCATGTCACTGGTATCATTCTTCCCGAGGATATTACGGGCCTGGCATGAACGCACTCTGCATGGGACATACATTAGTACCGCGAGGCCGCTCCATAAACCACTTTTTATATCAGTGCTCGATACACTTCAGCGACCCGGAGCGCGGCGCCCGGAGGTCTCTCCGAATCAGGGTGGATTGATTTAACGAAGCGAGGCGCCCCCTATATCTCGAGTTCAAGGTGAGCGCCGCTGAATCGGCTCCATTCATCTCTCCAGGAGGCAGCTGGAACAAGTCCAAACGAAACAAACGCACCGCTTCTGCCATGTATACGACGACGCGGCGGCCGGAGGATATATAAATTGCCCGCAGATTTATAGGCTCCGTGAAACGTCCGTGGAGCGCGGTGTGTTCCTTTATTTGTCTTTCTCCCGCGCCACGTGTCTGTGTTACCGCGCGCCGGCGGGGTGATACCGCAAAGTGGTCCTCTTAGTACCAAAACGCCGCGGGACCACCTGTGACCCACTAAGCCTCGCATAAACACCACGTCGACAAACAAGCCTCCCCCGCTCGCCGACCGTATAACGGGACTGGCGGGACGACATTCTCGCCTGACAGCTGTACACGAGGAACACGTATATGCGAGGCGGCCATCGAAGCCGGGACGCTTTTAAGGCGTTCTATCGGCGCCCACTTTCGCACGGGCCGACAAAGAGCTCGCGCACGCGCTGAGTTCCGAACGACACAGGAGGGAATGGACGCGAGCGAGACGCCCCGAAGATAAGCCGCGCTGTCTTGCCGAGAGAGACAGAAGGAACCCCGGCGCCAAATCCGTGGCTCCGTGCATCCCGCATTTACCGGTACTTAGTGCGCACGGTTATTTCGAATGGTCGATGAGGTAATAAGAACGCATTTGCATGAGAGTGGTTTCAGTAAAGGGATTAGGAGGCTGGTTATAAATGTTGATCCGTTTGGGAGACCTAGGAGGATCCAACGTTGGCGCCGTTTAACCTGAAGAAGCTCCCGCGTAGAGTTATCGTTGGAACAAAAACAAATGCATCAATAGAAGAAGAGCACAGTGGGTGAAAGCATCTATTAGAGAGAGAGAGAAACTATATTGTCCACTGATATAGGAGGCACCCCTACCCTCCCAACTCAGGTACGCAGACCCGGGTGGGAGTAGAGGGTTCCGCCATTATCGGTCGTGCCTTATAGCAGAGTATAGATTTAAGCTGATAGAAAGGAGCCTCACCGTCAGCACTATTTAGTCAGATACAACTCAAGAACAAAGCGGCTTTTCCCGTCCAAAGGCCCCCTTCCAGCCAATGGCATCTGACGATTCTTATGAGCCTGCTAGCGTGACAGTTCAGGGAGCGGCGTGACAGTGCAGGGAGGGTACTTCCCCATTTCATCTGCCTCTCACTGCATTGTTACGCTAGCAGGCTCATGATAATCGGCCGACGCCATTGGCTTGAAGGGGGTCCTTATCGGGGAAAAGCCGCTTCGTTCTTGAGTTGCATGCGGCTATCGTGTATCGCGGGTTGTGGCGTATAACAAGAGCGATGAAAAATCGGTTGGTAATGCAAGTGCGCTAAGTGCACGTTCCCTCGAATAGTCGATACAGATGCGTAGAGAGGTTCAGCAGTTTCGTGTGGAATGACATCTAAGGTGAGAACTCTCATGGAGGGTTACGATTTAGTAACGCGAATGTTTTTCAGCGTTAACTTGGGTGCGAGAAGGAAACTATTATTATTCTCCTCCTCCTCTTCTTCATTTCCTCCTCTTTGTCGCCCAGACAGGATAGGATGACGTCATGTGCGACGTCACTGGATGCTGACTAATCAGTGTCGCTGCTTACCGCGCGGACGCCGACAACGACGCCGCAGAAAGTAACAGCTAACGCTGTAAAAAACTTGAGCGTTATGCCGCTAGCAGCTGGAATCGCCCTGCAGGAGTTTTAAAACAGTCTTGTGCCCTCTGGCGGCGCAAACCAGGCTCATACTTGCCTTTCCTGGCGCAGGCTACGCGCACCCTGTTCAATCTTTCGGTTGCTCTATGTGCTTCGGTCAACTCAAAGATTATGCAGACACACTTAGTCGCCTCACCTCGTGCTCCAACTCATGCGTCGGCCGCAGTTGCACACTGAACCTTAGAAATTGATGAACCAACAATTGATGAGCCTTAGAAATTGATGAACCAAGCATTGGTGAAGTGGGACTAACTGCAACAATATGCTCCTCGCGACGAGCTCCGTCCGTGAAGATAGTAACTGTGCTTGATGTCTCTCTGGAGTTAGTCTAAGTAAGGGAGCAGGAATTGATCTCTAGGAGAGTAATCGCTGCGGTAGCGCTGTTCGTGTCCGAAGGTCTAATTCTTGTTCCGGTGTTCGTCCTTTCTGCCATAGAGTGTACTAGACACTTTCCCAATGGCGCGATGCAAACGGAGGACGGTTACAAGTGCGCGAAAGCGGCACGTCCGATGGAGCGACCGTTATCTAGACGAAGCCGTCTGGCGGTGAATCCATTTGCTCCCGAAGAAGCCCGCCACCGCTGGGCCCGCCAATCCATCATCGGGAGTGGAGTGTGTGTGCGGGGCGAGAGCAGCGAACGGGCGCGCCTCCTGCCGATTGCGAGTCTCCGGCGCTTCTCCGTCGCGTTCCTCTCTCTCGTGGGTGCCTCGCTCTGCGTAGTCGGCGCTGGTAGCAGCCCCCCCCCCCCCTTCCTCCCCCTCGCAATCACCTGATCACTCCGGTCGAGCAAAACAGGGACTCCGCCGTCTTCGACGCGACGAATTAGTGCTGCGTGCTGTCCGTGTGTCCTGGTACAACGAATATCTCTCACTGCGAAGCGTGGGTCATGGCGGATGATACACTCACGCCTCGTTCGCGTGTAGGTGTTTAGGGAGCGGCTGCTAGCCTCGACCTCTGTTTTTCTTGGGTTTTTTTTTTTTGTTGCTTACAATCTCCTTTCGTCTCGCTCTATAGCTAGGAGGGCATGCCTCCAGCATACACGAGGACGTGTTTTGAGCTACGTGTACTCCTGAGGCCTGCCCCCCCCCCCCCCCCCCCCCCTCTTTTTTTCCTTCTTTCGACGACTATCCAAGCGTGCTTGGTATGCGGAGCGGAAAGCTTTCTCAGTCCGCGACTAGGTTCAAGCATAGTAGACCGACGCCTGCTGCATCTGAACGGCCGTTCGACTCTGCTTTTCCGGAAGGACGCCAACTTGTGCGAGATTCCCTCCCGGAAGTGTGTTTCCGTTTATTCGCCGTAGTTTTTATTTTCTTCTCTTTTTTTCGGTTTCTTTCAGAGTTGGACTTGCGCGCTTTGTATTACGTCAAGGGTTCAAGTTCTTGACTGTAACCGGGACCAGATCACCAGCTGCTCTTTGGTTATTCCTTTTATTTTTTCAGTCCGCCTTGTTTCTGTGTTTTCAGGCGCCTGAAATTTTTGTTCTTTATTCGTGTTTTTTAACATAAATACGCTCTTTGAAGGGAAACACAGCCAAAATAGCAGCTTGGCTGTGACTGCGCGCCCTTACCAAGTAGTGTCAACAGCGAACACTTTACACTGCGACGTAGTTACAAATACACCCATTTCACATCTGGCGTTGCAGAGTTCTGGCTTCTTTGAGGAACCCAGTGGGCACTGAAACTCCCTTAGACGTCCTGTGGACGTCCAGGGGAGTTTCAGTGTCCATTGGGAACTAGCTCGATTTCTCGGGTTACACACTGGCTCAAAGAAAACATACGATACCCATTAATACCGTTCTCGTGAAGACAGCACGCGACAGAAATTCTCAAACTCCCGTCGTGTGATTTCTTTCAGCAAAATGAGGTGACAGATTCAAGAAACGACAGACCACCGCAGTGTTTACCGACCGAAATCAGAGTTCCGCGTCGCTTGCGACTGCTCTCTATACTGAGTTAAATGTTTTGGGACTCTGACATTTGTGCTTACGTCATGACCATTTTACAAAAAAAAAAAAAGAAATGTGTGGCAGTGAGAATTACCGGCTCTGAGCATGTGGCTTGGTGCTCTCTGGGGAAAAAAATAATAGTAAAGCGCGACGTTAAAAGTTGAATTTTTTTTATTGTTTAATTCCGTTACTTTCTTTCAATTTCTTTTTTCTCACGCTAGTTCTAACACCGCGCCAGAAATCGGGAGCATATATCATCATCGTCATCAGCCTGACTACTCCCACTGCAGGGCAAAGGCTTCTCCCATGTCTCTCCAGTTAACCCTGTCCTGCGCCGGCCGCGGCCACCATATCCCCGCAAATTTCTTAATCTCATCCGCCCACCTAACTTTCTGCCGCCCCCTGCTACGTTTGCCTTCTCTTGGAATCCACTCCGTTACTCTTAGGATATATACAGAGTAGTGACTTGGAAGAGCGTATAGCCGGGGAATTGACGGGCGACGCGTCGACTTTATCCGAGCTACGGCCTCCTCCCTTAATCGCCGCTGCCACCCAACGCCGTCATTCGGTCGCCGCGGCTATAATCCGCTGTCCCGACAGCTTCTGGCGCACGCCGCGACGCGCGCACGCCTCCATCCCATCGGCGCTCGCTTTCTTCGCCGCCTCCGTCTCCGCCTCACAGCTGGCCTCGTTGGCGAACACCCAGTCCTGCTCAGTACAAAAAAAAAAAAAAAAGGAGCGGGAAAGGGGCTTGGCCGATCGAATTGGATTTCACATTCCGCGCGTGTTCCTCTCGAGTGTCATCGTGTTTCTGCTCTCTCCCTCTCCCTCGTAGTCGTCCTCAGAGAGTTCGGTGTTCTTGCGCTTATCCGATTCGAACGACGTTCTCTTCGGGATCCTGAACTGCGTCGGCGTGTGTCTGTGTGTGTGCGCGCGCGCCTCCGCAAGCCGTCGGCGGCACCTCGCATTTGCTTGCTGTTGTTCTTCGTCGCCACAGCAGCGGCGGCGGCGAGACACTCGGCTCTGGCGAGAAAGCGTTGCTCGCGCCGGTTCCCCCCTCGGCGTTTTCTTTAATTGGTCTCCGCTGTCTGCTCGCTTGCCTGCGTCTAATGGGGGATTACATTCCCGCGCGCGGAGAGCGCCTGCTTCTTCTCGTTCTGCCGCGCTCTCTCTCTCTCTCTGTGGCACGGACGACAGCGTTTTCCTTTCTTTCTTTCTTTCTTTCTTTCTTTCTTTCTTTCTTTCTTTCTTTCTTTCTTTCTTTCTTTCTTTCTTTCTTTCTTTCCTTCTTTCCTTCTTTCTCTCTTTCTTTCTTTCTTTCTTTCTTTCTTCCTTTCTTTCTTTCTTTCTTCTGCCGGTGTGATCATCCTCTTACAAGTCGCTTCGTGTATTAATAGTTCTGTTTTCGTTTCGATAGCGGCGTGTCATCTTGGCTTTCTTAAATATTCGTACTGTCCTTGCTGATTTCATTTTTTGTAATGCGTGTTCTCACTTTTCGTGCTTTTCACCGGTCTTTGTTACAAGCCTTGGAGCGTTCTTGTACATTGCAAGAGTCTGGCCGGGTGAACGCAATTTTGAGGTGCCCCCTAAGGCGCAGCTTCTTACGTCTGCGTGAACGCGCTGCGAATAGATGAGAGAAGCGCGATCAAGAGCGCCCCTCCGCGGATGTCGCGTAGAGCTGTAAGAAAAAAAAAATATTAAAGTCGTCTATCTTATCAAATAAATGCCGGAGGAAAGGTGTGGGAAGCCTGCAGGTAGGCTTAAACAGCTATTTAGATAATAGGTTAAGAAGTTCGCCGGCAACGATTCACTATTGAAGAACTAAAAAAAAAGAGTGTCATAAAATTATTCTGTCTACGCCGGGTAAGACGTAGAATTTGTAACTCGAATTTATTGTCTGCGTCCTCAGCACCGTGAAAACTTTTAAGCTGCTTGGAAGACTAGTCGTAACTCCTTTGGCTCCGTCCTCCTTCAATGCGTCAAACCCAGTACCCGTCTACGTTCAGTGCTTATTACATTGCCTAGTGGGCATTCCACCTTGGAGCTGTCGTGTATCGATTGTCTAAAAGCAGAGAAACAGCAAAGAAAGGAAAACAGACAAACCCCGAGTTCCTCAAATTGTTTGCACGACTCAGACAGCCTCTGGAGTCGTTACTGCGCACACAACTTGACACACCATGCCAGTCGTGTTCAGCTGTGACACGGACGTGCAACAGATCGGATAAACTGTATTTCATTGCCAAGAACTTGACGCACCATGCCAGTCGTGTTCAGCGGTATCACGGACTGGCAACAGATCGGAGAAACTGTATTTCATTACCAAGAGCTCCACTTTGATGCGAATATACAGTCGTGCCTCTTTAAAATGGACACTTTGGTTCCCGAGCAATGGTGTCTATAAAACGAGTAGGCCGTAATAACGAATCATGCAGAAAAGCAAAAAGCATTATATTTAAAAAAAAAAACGATTTATGAATACGGATTGCTTCTGTGTACAGTGTTGAACATGGAAGTGGAAAGCGGGCAATCTTTGGAAGGTGGAGGTGCATTATTCTGGTCGCCATTATCTTAAAGGGGCTGCGAAACACTGCCTGGGGGAATACCGGCTATACTTCAGGTGGGTTCTTTATGTCACACAGATGCTGACTTAAAAAGAATTACAGGAATCGATGCACAGGAACGGGAGTTATTCAGTGAAGAAATTTCAAAATACAAGCAAACAAAACGCTGCCCTCAACTCGATTTTGGCGGGGCTTCCCACTCCTATTTCGCTCTCCCAATGACGGCACCTGGCGCAACCAGTCAAAACAGCCAGCCAGAGCACGTCGCGGAAGTTTGTACTCCATGGTTGCCTGCTCCCTTTAACTCGTTCTTGCTGAGACTGGCAGCGTCGTTTCCATGCCAGAGCGCCCCTGGTGGTGTATTTTTATTTTACTTGCTTTGCAGGGCTTTTATCTAAGACAAGCAAGTTGTTTTTGTTGATCTAATATAAAACGCAGACAGGTGACAAAATGTGTCTCTATTTATTCACACAATTTGCAGTATATTTACTGTTTGTCCGGTCATCAAGCTCGCGCCAGGTGATGTCATATCCGCTGCTAAAAACCCGCCACTGTGCGGCGACACCATCAGAGCCATGAAGTTGTTTTTGGGAGGACATTAAAATATTAAAAAACGGAATGTACGCGGTATTACCAACGCTAATAGCACCATTATAACTCACTGTACGCAATCAACAGGCAAAACAGTTAACTAAGATTGTGTTTCTGGGCCCCTTTAAAAATCATGCGATGTTGGTTGAAGCACGTTTGAAGCGCTTAGTGGTCGACGAGACGCATGATGGCACCTTTTTGTGTGATGAAGTGTCTCCTAGCTATTCACTGCTCACATCATCCTGTACTGACTCCGCTGACAGCTGCTCGTGTGGTTTCCAACGCAGAGCAGAGTGATCTTTGTTTTTGTTTTTTTCGCAGCCATTCATGCCATGCGGCAGACTTGTAAAGCGCGTCGACCAGGCACCTTAGCACTGTAAAGCATGAAATCACACACACACAAAATTACGAGGAACTTTAGCGGCTAAAGTGGTGAAAGGCGAAAGCCTGAGTGCTGCATTCTGCTAAGCGATTGTTCACTTCCCATTTTGTTGGTGCATTATTCAACTGCTCATTAATGACGCTTAAGCTTCGCCTTTAGGAGTGGAACGCGACAGCGTGTTGCAGCGCTGCCAGGGAGTCCACGGAACACCACCATCCGTTCGGCGCGATGCCTTGCCCTTTGAACGCAACGCTTTTTGAGGAAAGGAAATGGCGCTGTAATTCTCTGTCGTCTCGGTGACACCTGAACCGCGCCGTACAGGAAGGGAGGCAGTGTGAGTGAAAGAAGAGGGGCCGTAGTGAAGAAAATGAAAATTGTATTCTAGGAAAGGAAATTACGCATTCACTGTCTCACATATCTCAGTCGACACTAGACGAAAATTGTATTTGAGGAAAGGAAGTTGCGCAGTAACTGTCTCACATATTTCGGTGGACACCCGTAAATTCGCGCATGGTGACGTCACGACAATTTGGACCAATCAGAAACGCGCACAAATACGACTTGCTCGTCGGTAAATTGTTTTTTGAGGAAAGAAAATGTGTCTCGCATATCTCGGTGGACACCTAAACCTCGCCGTAACGGGAAGGGAGGAAGATGGGAGTGAACGAAGATACCGTATTCACTAGACGCACCTTTGTTCATTCCAAACCATCGAGTTGGCATGGCGGAGTGGTAGCGTGCTCGACTCGCACTGCGGAGACCGGGGTTCGATTCCCAAGCTCGGCCAATTTCTTACTCAGTTTTATTTATTTATCTGGTCTGACTAGAAAGGTTAATTGGACTAATTGGTTAAGTAAGCAATTAACTAAACTCAGTCAAACTTACTTGGAGCATCACTATACGATCCCTTTAATTGGTTGCATGGTTAGTAGCCGAAGTGCAATTGGCCCCGTTTGAAATTCGCGCACTGTGTCGTCACGACCGTTTCGACCAACTGAAAAGCGTGACATTTTCTGTCGACAGCCCCTGCTTACAACGATGAGGCATTAAAGGCTTCCGCCTTAAAAAGGCCATTACTACGGCACTGCACATTGGCACTGACGTTCTCTCGTGTTTTGCACACAGAATATCAGGGACGAAACGTATGGCGCAGGCTATCGGATTTTATGCTCATCGCTGTCCAAATTAACGGGGCAAATATACGCGGTCCAACGCCTTCATACATTTTCACCCTGTCCATTATAGCCCGTTGTGCTTTAAGCGGTGCGGGCCGGGAACTATTATTTTAGAGCGCAGCTCTTTGGCGTCCGTTCCTGGGTTTCGCGTCGTCGTCGGCGTCGGCCTCGTAACCAGCTCCGCCCCCCTTTCATCCCCCCAGCGCTAGCAGCGACCGACTGATAACGACCGACTGATACCGCTGGATGCCGCTGACGCCGCTAGAGAGTCAAGATAACGTGACTGCATAGAACACCGTCGCCGCCATGCAGAAAGAGGAGGAAAGGGTCCCCCCCCTGTTCTTGTGTGGCGGATAGGGGTGCTCTTCAGTTGCCGACGCGCCGGTTATTTCACATAGGCCCCGGCACGTCGACGAATACGTGACCACCTTCCCACGGCTAGACCTGGTTCTTAGCGCTGCGGAAGCGAGGGTATCATATTGTTTGTGTCGGCATCGGCGGCGTTGTCCCTGAAACCAACTCCGCAGCTGGGGTTGACTCACTATCGAAAAGGTGAAACAGCTTATTTGCTGCGCTCAAATTTCGCATTAGGAAGTAACGTAATCGTCGGCAATTTTTATTTCTTTTAATTGCCCACACTAATTTTTGTCCATTGTACGAACAGCGAGTTTCCATATTAACGAGGCGCAAATACATTGAAAAACATTGCCCCCTCAAAAAACTGTCCATAATTCGATTCATTCGTATTAGCGAGGGTCGTATTAACGGGGCACTATACGGGACTACGCTGATAACCTTCCCGGGAAAATCCAAGTTCCTTATAGATACCGGCGAAAAACACGAAAACAGCTGGAATGCAGTTTCTCGTCTCCGCAACAGGGAGCGAGTTCGTTAGAATTGCTCTCAGGAAATGCGCCTCTACATCGACAAACTTTCTCTTCAGGAAGGAAGACGAGATCGGCGAAATCCGGCCCCAACATGCTCGGGGGAAGCTGCCTCGCTTCTCCCCAGCCTCCTTAGCTTCCCGAAGTGCGAGCGTCCGTCTCCCTCTGTTAGTCGGGCGCACTGGAAGAAGGCGTCACCTCCTCCGCCCGTCCACTTTTGGGCTGCACTCAGACGTCGCCTCGCTGTCCGGCCGTTTTTAGGAGGCGTCCTCATCCTCTCGTCCTTCTCTATAGCGGGGTCTGCGCGTCGTGGCGACGCGTCCGGCGTCGACGGGCCCCGGTCTTTCGACCACGGGGCCGCCGCCGCCGCGGGGTAATTGGATTTATTGTGGCATCCATCTCGGGGGGGGGGGAGCCCGGGAAAACTCTTCGCGCCCAGAGAGAGTGCTGCTGGCGGTTAGCGCACACAACGCGAGCCGCGCCGCCGTGTTGGACGTGGTGGTGGCGATGGAAAGTTGGAGGGGAGGAGGGGGGAAGATGCGGTGTCCCTTGCCCTCTCCCCCGGGGGAGAAAAGGCTGCGGCGGTGTGGGCTTCGGCGTCGCCGCCGCTGGGACGTATGAAATTGAGTTATGCGTCCCCGCTGGGAGGCGCTGGTGACTTTAACGGCGCCGGCGGAACCGGGGGACGGGTCGCTGGACAAACCATAGGGTTTGGGCAGCGGCCATATATCCAGCTCTTGTCGTCGTCATCGTCGCCTCGCTTTCTGCTGGCTCACTGCTTCACTAACCCCCCCCCCCCCCCTTTCCCTCCATAGGCCGACCATCCTCTACGCCTAACTCTTACGTTTCATCTCCCCTCTGTCCTCGTGTCGCGCGAGCCGGCATCAGTCTGGCCCTTCCGTCGCCGTCCCCCGCGAGATTCCTCCCCCCCCCCCCCCCCCCGGCGATTCTGTCGTTTGTGTGTATGCGTGATCGATATCGGTTCGCCGCGCGATGGTGGCTGCTCGTCCCTGGCTGCTTCTTGGTGCTTTGTTTCGGATATGGAGCCGTTGTGGAGGGGGCGGATGTGAACGGGTATAGCGCCGGCGCGGATCGGCGCAAAAATTTTCCTCCGCTTATCTTCTCCCGCCTCTCCCACCCTTTCCACCTCTCTCATCCAAAGCCTCCACTTACTTCCCTCCTGAGGCACATGCCTCCGCAGCTCTCCTCCCGGCTTCCCGCGTCCTGTGGAGAGCGAAAATGTTTCCTGTTCCCGCCTGGCTTTCCCTCGGTTGGTTCATATTTATGGCGCCAACCACTTTGAAGTCACCCCCTCCCGCGCTCGCTTCGGGCGTGAGCAGCGCGGTATGTTGCTCGTCGAAAATTGTCCCGCGAACTTGCGCGGGCCGTATAACATCGCTGCGACCTCGTCTAAGCGCGGGGCCATAACCGTCGTCATCGGTCAGCGAAATTGTCCGGATCGTTGGAAAGTGTGGCGAAGCAGGATTTCCTTGCGATCCTTTTACTTGCATTGTTTATATATATATTTTTAGTCTATCTTTTTTGCAGTACTGCAAACAACAGTTTCTGACTTGTGTTAGAAGCTCCCTTTGCGAAGGGAGGCTTCGACGACTGTCAAGTTTCAAAACAGCTTCAAAGCTTCCTTTCTTTATTAGGCCTGCAACACTAAACAGGCGTTTGTTTATTTTGTTTTTCGTTGCAAAAGAAAGTAAACTTTCATTATCCTTTAACTTCTGCGCGCCTTCGTGAAGCTGAGTGGCGGTGATGCTTTCTTTCTTGTTTGTACTTTGACCCACGCTGCAGTTCGTTCCGCAAAATCAGATCGTCGTATTAAGGCGAAAGCCTTTAATGGCTCATTCTCCCCTCCGTCCGTCCGGCGTTACATCCAGCGCCTGGGGTGACTCATCGACGAGCGCAGCTGCCAAAAGGTGACGTCATCATCGTCGACAGGTGGAGCTGTCGGCGCGGCGGCGTCGAGCGCTACTCCGTCGTTAAGCGTGGCCCGCATGGAGCGTTTTTCCGGGCGATTCGTCGGCGTCGACGGCACCGGAGCGTTTTTTTGCCGCCGGAGAGGACGTTTTTGCCAAATCGTCGGGTTCTGTCGAAACAGATAAAAACGTCGACGCCGCGCCGACGCCGGGAGAGGGCAGCGACAGAGGGCCAATGAGAGCCGGAACGGGCGTCACGTGACTCTGGGCGGAGCCACGCCGGCCGAGAGAGACGCGCTTGCGAGCTCTCTCTGGCACTGTAGCTTGACCACCAAAACTGCGTCGTGCTTCCCGGAAAGCATAGTTATTATCCGGAAACACGGGCGTTTGACACACCGAGGGTACCGAGCTCTAGTTCACTATAGTACCGAGGCTTGGGCTTCGGGTTTCTCGGCCGAAACGGCCGAGCAGCGTGTTGTCTCTCGGAGGAGTCGCTTTTAGCTGGCCGCGCCGTCAATCACGGGCACGCGTAAACGGTAGCGCCATCTAGTGACAAGACGCCAAAGCACATAAACGCTGTGTTGAAGAATTTTTTTATCCGTAATTGCTGATAACTACGATGGGTGCATTGCGAGCCTTTTTTCGTTCCAAGTAGAAAAACTGCTAATAGATGAAAATGTAGCAAGTGACTAAAAGCTAGACAACTGCTTCACCAGGTGTCGTTCTTGCGAGGTAAACACAGTTAGGCCTAAGAGCTTTAAAATCGCGAAATTATCTGAAAAACAAAGGCTAGTTATCGCTTATACCTCTACGCGTGGGCGAGCTGTGCGAAGTAAAAGCGAACCGCTACCATCTGAGCGAGCTATCACGTCGAAGAATCCAGCGGTGACATGTATTTATTCCGAAGTGGGCGAGCAGGGCGCAGCAATCTTGTCAACGTCGCCCGTAGCGCGCGCCGCTCGGCTGCTGACCATGCGGGAGTAAATTCGTCGACGCCGGCGCGGGCGTTGGGCGCGCGACGCGATTTCGCGGGTAAAAAACGCTCCATGCGGGCCAGGCTTTAGCCGGTGTGCGGCAGCTAGTGCAGGAGGATGGCGGTGCAGCCATGACAAACATAGGCAGTCAATGGCACTCGAAGTAGCGCGACAAAGGCTTTCGCATAGCGCACTTTAGGCTGCCAGAGTGGCCCCATAGTTTTTAGCCGCAAATATCGAATGAAAAGAAGGGAGGACGCATTGGCGTCGTCCCACTTTCCCTTGCGCGCGATCGAATGAGCTTTTAAATAGAATACACTGCACTCAGACTGAAAGGCAATTATCGACATAGTGCTACTTTTAGAGACGAGAAAGTTCAGGGTCGCTGCTTGCGCCAAAACGAAAGGCATGTACTGTTTACTCTGGGCTGACCTATGGACGTTGCACATACTGCGTCCCTTCCCATTTCTCTTTGGCGGGCGTGTGCTTGTCTATATAGTCTTCCGCGTTCTTCGTCCCTCACGTAAACGAACACACTTCGTGGACAGCTTCGCCTTTTATTGTTTTTTTTTTTTGCCTTCCCTCTATTGCTTTCCCGCCGGGGACGGCTCGGGCGTAGTAATTAGCGGTCACGTTGAGGCCGGGCCGGCCCACCGCGCCTCGCCATTTTCCGGTAGAATGAATCGAATGCGCCTGCCGCGGGCACGCCTTTACCTGTCGCCGCACCCAACAGAGGGCGACCTTGAGCGTCCAATACGCAACAGGCGGAACGGCGGAGGTATAGTGGCGTCATCTCCCTGCGTGATGGCTTTGTCGTGGACGGGTACTGCGACTTCGTGCGCTTCCTATATCCCTGCGTATATGCACGGCCCGGAAAAGAAATGCCTCCGTGACTAAAGTTGTGAATATATGACGTAGCTCGGACCGATAGCGTGTTCTTGGGTGCTGGAGGTGACGCTGCATCGCGAAGTCATATTTAACGGAGAGCGCATTTGGCGTGCGCTGTCCCTGCCCCGAGCGACCCTTTTGGCTTCCGCCAACGCGTCCGTAACTGCGCGCGTCGGGTCTTCGACAACAGTTGAGGTTAGCGAGGCAAGCCGTCGGTTGCGCTGTCGCGAGAGGCGTGTAGCCAACTAACTGGAATGGTCTCCGGAATGCTTTTGGCCACCCGCGCGACTGGAAGAGTAATAGAGGTGTCTTCTTGAGGAAAACAGAAACTGTTTAGTCGCGTAAGATTCGTTTTCATCCAATATCTTCTCGCCCGAAAGCTTCGGTTTTACATGGGCTGCTCACTCAGTCGTAAAAGTCTAAGGTATGCATGCTATCGTGGCGAAAGTAGCGGCTGGGATTAGAGCATAAACGGCAATGTACAGTCGGGAGCAGTATAAGAGGTAACAAACTTTTTCCACAAAATTCAGAATTTTCTTGTTATTTCTCTACTAAATTTGAGAATGACGTTTAGATAATTAGACTCCGAGAGGAGAAGCAGTTATAGAACAGGAAAAAGCTGTGCTTGCCATACATAATCTTGTAATAAAAACAGCGCAAGGACACAGGACGAGAACGGAGAGTAGACACACACGGCGATGTTCCTCTCCGTTCTCTCCGTACTCTCCGTTCTCGTCCTGTGTCCTTGCGCTGTTTTTATTACAAGATGCTTAACCAACTCGCCCAAACTGCCATTTTACTACCATACACAATGATGAAGTAATCTATAAATGAATGATCAAGCTTTGTTCCCTCTCAAACTGCTCACGAATGTACGCAAGAAAGCTTCGTATTGTTTTGCTTGGCTCTCAGCCATGTATCAACTGTTTCTAGTGGAATACGTGAATCGTACTCAGTTTCAAGGGATAGCAGGGGTGGGGTAATAAAGCCTCAAGATCTGCACGGTTCCGCCTCTAATTTAAATCCTGAATCCGCCCAGTGCCTACCCCGGCGCCACTTCCGCAGTCTGACTGCATCTACTGATTCCAGGCCAAATGTAGGACGAGGCCACGCTTGCAACACAGTGTGCAGTTCGTCGCTGCATCTCTCTATGTCGTGCCTCTCCACTCCTCAGTGTCCCACTATGTTTACTGAGCTCTTCTTTTCAACCACTTACAACCCCCACTCCACGTGGAGGAAGATTAGCACAACAGCCCTACACCGAAGCATGCACTACAGGCACTTACTCGCACCAGCAAAATTGCCGAGCGGGAAGGCGGCGAAGTGGAGAGGAGGCAACGGCGAAGTGGAGAGAGAGAGAGCGCGATGGCAATTATGCAAATCTACCGAGGAGCCATATATCCCCCCATTTGCTTAGGCAATCGCACATTCAGCGTTCGGTTAAATGAGCGTTCCGCGGCGGTTTGTCGGTCGCCCGTAGTAGAGAGGAACAGATAGGCGGAAGAGGAAGGGAAGGAGGGCATCCCCATCGGCTCTGCCTTCTGCATCCCTCTTTCCCGTCTGCTGGTCGTTTTGTTCCCGAGAAACCACAAAAATAAGCGCAGAGCGAAAGTGGGCCTGCTATGGTTTGGTCGGTACAGATGTACGTCGTATGTGTGCCTGGACCGAGAGCACGCGTTGGTGCATGTGTATGTGCTTGGAAAGGGTGTGTAGAAGGAAGTGGTCGTGCGCAAGGCGGAGGATTGGGGGAGAGGAGGGGTCGGGAGGAGGAGAGAGGCGAATTCGCCGCCGGCCGGAGCAATCACATTCGAGTAGTCGAGGAATTCCGACCGCGGCAGTTTGGATCGCTGGTCCGAGCGCCCTTCCCCAGCCCCGTTCCCTGTTCCAGCGTGCTCGCCAACTCGCTCTTCGGAAGTGCGGCGTCGCGGTTTGCAAATTTGGCCCCGAGATGGCCGAGAATAAAAGCGCGGTGGAAAAAAGGGGGCGAAACGGGAGGTCGTTTCCGCGCTCCTGAGTCAGCTGGAGGCTCTCGCGTGCTTCGAGAAGTATGGGTGTTTTTTTTCTTTTGGCAGCGGAATTTCTGGCGCTCGGCTCCTTAGCCGACGTTAAGCCAACAAGTGACAAGAAACCAACGGCGGAGAGTTCTAACGGCTCTTCTGGGAGCGCGCTGTATGGGCGAGCGAGCGGAATCTGTTTCCGTATTCCAGAAGTCGCTTGGGGCACTTTTGGGTTGAAGTTATAACGTATTTTTTCTGTCAAATTTTCTGCCCAGTTTATGGGTGCGTTGGAGAACCAAAACAAAAGAAAAAAACATCCCAGTGTTCGAAAGTGCGAAGGAAAATTTAGAATTTCACCGAGCTCGCGAAACGCGGCGGGGTAGTCTCGTATAGTGTCTCATTTCACACCGTTGTCATTGCGTAAATCTGCAGCGATCATTAGAGTGTTTCCTAGATGTCGCTCCTTATTCGCCGTTATGCAAACTGGGAATTGCTGAAAATGGCGAATATTTTAGGAAAGCCTTTCTTCTATTTGTGAAAACATATTTAGAGGTGTGTTTACCTGCCGCAGGACTGCCAAGTGAGGCACGCACTCTGCGAGGATCAGGACGGGGAATGTCGTGGACGAATTCATAGGGATGGCGTTATTTGAATACGTCGACATTGTTGGTACCTTTTCACTTCTTCGTCATGATTAATTTCTTCCAGGAGGAAAATTTCTAGGAAGTAAATATCCTATGATACGGGCATGCGGAAAGCCGGTCATTAATATGAGTACTCTTTACGCTGATGCCTACACTGGAAGGTTTAGTTCGTCGACCTGGAAGGTTCAGTGAGGTACTGAACGTTGTTTCTTACTACGCCGGTAAAAGCGAATCCAGTGATAGCGCAGTACCACAGCAGTTACCAAGAAGTTTCCGCTAACAGTGATATTTTATAGTAGAGACTCTTTTGGTCTGTGTGTCTTTCGCGTAGTGCGTGTGTGTGTGTGTGTGTGTGTGTGTGTGTGTGTGTGTGTGTGTGTGTGTGTGTGTGTGTGTGTGTGTGTGTGTGTGTGTGCGTGCGTGCGTGCGTGCGTGCGCGTGCGCGTGATGACAGCATTATAACCTAGGCTTGATTTCACGATTATATGGGTTTTGAGAGCCGCTTTGTTCAGCCGGTGTATGTCTAGTAACCGACATTATTACGTTTTATGCGCTCGTATATTTCCCCTTTTTAGGACGTAGTGAAGTTCGCGGTGCTGTATTTTGTTTGCCGCATCCGGTCGCGTAGTGGAATGCCCATTATGTTCTTTTCTTGGGCCCTCTGCACAACCGCACAGAAGGGGTCAGCAACCCAGCGGGAGAAGAGGGGGCGCCGAATGGCGGGGGATTACAGGAGACGTCAAACTCCCCTCATGGACGGAGTCGTTAGGTGGCATCCTGTGTGCACGTGTGTACGGCGAGGCTGACCCGCGTCACAGTGCGTGGCTTTTGTGCTATGTCGGCAGTGGCGTGCTTTGACGTATTGTCACGCTAGCTGCAGGCATGAGCAGCGACGATGAGAAACAGATGGATTGAAGTGGCTTTCCTGGAACTTGGGTCAACCGGACGTTGGGAAAGTGAATGTTCGCGAAGCTCGCAGCAGTGATAGTAGAAAGTGTACATATGTGTACTGTGTCGCGAGGGGCTACCTTCTTTCCCCAATCATTCATTGGTTGTATTTTCCTTTCCCCAATAAGTTATTGGGTGGATGTTTGTACAGTACCTGATTGGTTATTCTCCCACCGAGGGCGGGGACACAGGATTTAAAACCCGCTGCTTCGGCAGGACCGAGGGCTGGTTTCGTCACGTAGAAGTACGAGCCAGTCAAGTGTAAATATCTTTTCTCCTTGCTTGTATCTTCCTTCGTGCTTTTAATTATAAAAAGTTAACCTCTCCTGAAGTGTCCTCTTGCAAGGTGATTCAGCAATTCGAATCTGCGAGACGTCAAGAATCCTACAACAATCATCTTCAACAGCAATTTCCCTCTAAGAGATCTTAAAAGAGGATTTCAACTGGCGCAGCCGTAGAGGGGACATTTTAACTGACGTACTCACTTACTTATCGCCTTCCGGCTGTCGGACTAATTTCTGTTCGTTTGTAGCGAATTTTTCTCTACAACGAAATCATCCGCGACACTAGTCATTTTCGCGGCATATAGACACCAGGCACTGCCGAGTTGCGGCGAAGTATGCAGCTTTTGCGGCGTTCCAGTATGTATGTATATTAAGGCGGAAGCCTTTAATGTCTCATCGTTGTAAGCAGCAGTTGTCGACAGAAAATGTCACGCTTTTCAATTGGTGGCAACGGTCGTGACGTCACAGTGCGCGAATTTCAAACCGGGCCAATTGTACTTTGGCTAGTAACCATGCAACCAATTGAAGGCATCGTATAGTGATGCTCCAAGTAAGTGGGACTGAGCTTAGTTAATTGCTTAATTGCCCAATTAGCCTAATTAGCTTTACTAGTCAGGCCATATAAATAAATAAAACCGATTAAGAAATTGGTCGAGCTCAGGAATCGAACCCCGGTCTTCGGCGTGAGAGACGAGCATGCTACCCACTCCGCCATGCCTGTTCGATGGTTTGGAATGAACAAAGGCGCGTCTAGTGAATACGGTGTGTTCACTCACTCTCATTCTCCTCCATTCCCTTCCGGAGAGGTTTAGGTGTCCACCGACAAATGCGAGACAGATACATTTCCTTTCCTCAAAAACCAATTTACTGACGAGCGATGCGTAGAACCAAATGGGCGATGGCGTTCTATGGACTCCTTGGCAGCGTTGCAAGACGCTGTCGCGTTCCACTCTTAGGGGCATCAGTGACCACACACTAGGTCAAAAAAGTGCCCCCCTGAATTTTGTGAGACAGTTACTGCGTAATTTTCTTTCCTCAAATACAATTTTCATTTTCTTCATTACGGCTCCTCTTTATCTTCTTTCACTCCCACTTCCTCCCTTCCTCTACGGTGCGGTTCAGGTGTCCACCGAGATGACAGAGAATTACTGCGCCATTTCCTTTCCTCAAAAAGCGTTGCGTTCAAAGGGCAAGGCATCGCGCTGAACGGGTGGTGTTCCGTGGACTCCCTGGCAGCGCTACAACGCGCTGTCGCGTTCCACTCCTAAAGGCGAATTTAATTAGCAGTTAATTAGTATTCAGGCATTAATCAGTAATTAACCATTAATAAGTGATTTGTCATCACTTAGTAATTAGTACTCGATTATATGTGACGCCACCGGTGCCACAGAAACAGCGAAGGTGGTGCGGAAAACGCTTCCGCCTCTACCCACTTTAGACAGTCAAAGTGCCCCCTGAAATTTTTCCTGCACGAACGCCCAAGTCTCCTGAGCTCGTTTCCGCGTACCTGCAGCTCACACTTCCGCCCAGAAAGCACTCTCCTTCTCGGTCACGAGCAAGAGTTCGCCGACAGTGTTTTCGTATATGGTATACCCGCCGTAGCGGCACAAAGCAAGCTCAGTGCAGCGGCAACTTTCACCTTTACCTCTGCTCCGTGCTTGAACCGCCCACTGCCTCTGGCGTCCTTTGAATCACCGGTCGAAAGCAGAGAGTTCACGGAAAGGAAAAGTGCCCCCAACGATGGATGTGGTCGTGGATGAAGGGCTTATACGAACGTATAGAACGCCAAGGAGGCCGGCGAAGAATTGGGCTCCTTTTTGAAAGAGCGTCTGTATGTCTGTATTCCCCTGCTTCTATAGGAGCGCCGGCGATAGTGAGAGGCGTGTTCGTCCCACGTGAAACTCTGCCATGCGTGGGAAGGGGGAGGGAAGGGGGGAGTGGTTAAGTAACGACACATCTCTCTAGATCGGTATTACTGAGTTTAAAAAGGCTTATCCCAGTCGAAAAATAAGGTAGAGCCGATCCCAAAATACAGCAGAAATTGCTCTCGTCCTGTGTTACGACAGATCTTTCTGTAGCGTTGCGACAGAACTAGCTCTGTCGTTACGACAAGATTCTGCTCACTACTACAGAAAGTCTTGTTGTTACGACAAGAATTTCTGTTGTTAGGTCCCTAAATACTACTGGAAAATCTGTTACGACACGACAGAAAATTTTCTGGTGTTTTTCGATGGGGATAGTTTAATAAGCCCTGCACGTTTAGTTTGCGTTGCGCACAGTGCCAAAGCTTCTGAAAGGGCTGGAGATTTGGGGAGAAACAAGTTTGTGTGTACATTGTGAAACTTCGTCGAGCGACTATTATTTCGTTTCTTGGAAAGACAGCGGTTGAGCAACGACGTTTATCTCTTTACCGAGATCCTTCAGCTTCGAAGGCTCTATAGTTTAAGCTTCGTCCCACGCCAACTAACTGATCTTGCCTCAGTGGCCGGACCTTTTGTTTGCACAAGATATTCACTGGGGCTAGAGGCTTAGCTTCGGCACAGCGGAGATTCGAAATGCCAAGTTAGTTTCTGTAGCGAGGTTTCTTCCGAGCTAATACTTGGGATGACTAGAAAGACCCAAAGAATGGGAAACAGTTAACAAGAAGCATAGAGGCGTTGTTAGAGGCCCTACGCGTCCGTTGTCCGACAAGTTTTAGCCACGCGGTGCTGTTGTAATACTTTCCGACAAAAACTGGAACACGCACTCGCTTGGCTTTACTTGTTCTGCCACTATCTCTCAGTTCAGTGGAAAAAAGGCGAAAAAGCTACAGCGACCAACTTGCTCGTTATTTGCATCGATAAAGTGTGGGCTTTTGTCTTGTGAGGCTTCTGAAACTGTCGAGTTGTAGTACCCCCTTTGCTAAAAGTAACCGAGTAACAGGTTTTTGCTTCCCAGCCAAAAGTAACCGAGCAACAGGTTTTTGCTTCGCAACCGTATAACGTAGCATTCACATCACGCCTAAAGACCGAAAGGTGTTAAAAAGTGGGGACAAGGTTTCGCCTTAATTTACACAGATTCAGGGCTTAAGGGCTGCCATAAGTCCTTTGCCACGTGGCTATGAAACAAACCGCCATTGTCTGGTTACTTTTAGCAAAGGCTGTTGACAACCAAGCAATTGCCACATTTTGTACGAGGGCCAGTAACTACTGTCTACTTAGTTTCTTGACTATACTAACTTAGGACCGTGTCTTAAGGGAACAAGGGTTCAACTTCCTCTACACAGATTCAGAGCTTAAGGGCTGCCATAAGTCCTTTGCCACGTGGCTATGAAACAAACCGCCATTGTCTGGTTACTTTTAGCAAAGGCTGTTGACAACCAAGCAATTGCCACATTTTGTACGAGGGCCAGTAACTACTGTCTACTTAGTTTCTTGACTATACTAACTTAGGACCGTGTCTTAAGGGAACAAGGGTTCAACTTCCTCTACACAGATTCAGAGCTTAAGGGCTGCCATAAGTCCTTTGCCACGTGGCTATGAAACAAACCGCCATTGTCTGGTTACTTTTAGCAAAGGCTGTTGACAACCAAGCAATTGCCACATTTTGTACGAGGGCCAGTAACTACTGTCTACTTAGTTTCTTGACTATACTAACTTAGGACCGTGTCTTAAGGGAACAAGGGTTCAACTTCCTCTACACAGATTCAGAGCTTAAGGGCTGCCATAAGTCCTTTGCCACGTGGCTATGAAACAAACCGCCATTGTCTGGTTACTTTTAGCAAAGGCTGTTGACAACCAAGCAATTGCCACATTTTGTACGAGGGCCAGTAACTACTGTCTACTTAGTTTCTTGACTATACTAACTTAGGACCGTGTCTTAAGGGAACAAGGGTTCAACTTCCTCTACACAGATTCAGAGCTTAAGGGCTGCCATAAGTCCTTTGCCACGTGGCTATGAAACAAACCGCCATTGTCTGGTTACTTTTAGCAAAGGCTGTTGACAACCAAGCAATTGCCACATTTTGTACGAGGGCCAGTAACTACTGTCTACTTAGTTTCTTGACTATACTAACTTGGGACCGTGTCTTAAGGGAACAAGGGTTCACCTTCCTCTACACAGATTCAGAGCTTAAGGGCTGCCATAAGTCCTTTGCCACGTGGCTATGAAACAAACCGCCATTGTCTGGTTACTTTTAGCAAAGGCTGTTGACAACCAAGCAATTGCCACATTTTGTACGAGGGCCAGTAACTACTGTCTACTTAGTTTCTTGACTATACTAACTTGGGACCGTGTCTTAAGGGAACAAGGGTTCACCTTCCTCTACACAGATTCAGAGCTTAAGGGCTGCCATAAGTCCTTTGCCACGTGGCTATGAAACAAACCGCCATTGTCTGGTTACTTTTAGCAAAGGCTGTTGACAACCAAGCAATTGCCACATTTTGTACGAGGGCCAGTAACTACTGTCTACTTAGTTTCTTGACTATACTAACTTAGGACCGTGTCTTAAGGGAACAAGGGTTCAACTTCCTCTACACAGATTCAGAGCTTAAGGGCTGCCATAAGTCCTTTGCCACGTGGCTATGAAACAAACCGCCATTGTCTGGTTACTTTTAGCAAAGGCTGTTGACAACCAAGCAATTGCCACATTTTGTACGAGGGCCAGTAACTACTGTCTACTTAGTTTCTTGACTATACTAACTTAGGACCGTGTCTTAAGGGAACAAGGGTTCAACTTCCTCTACACAGATTCAGAGCTTAAGGGCTGCCATAAGTCCTTTGCCACGTGGCTATGAAACAAACCGCCATTGTCTGGTTACTTTTAGCAAAGGCTGTTGACAACCAAGCAATTGCCACATTTTGTACGAGGGCCAGTAACTACTGTCTACTTAGTTTCTTGACTATACTAACTTAGGACCGTGTCTTAAGGGAACAAGGGTTCAACTTCCTCTACACAGATTCAGAGCTTAAGGGCTGCCATAAGTCCTTTGCCACGTGGCTATGAAACAAACCGCCATTGTCTGGTTACTTTTAGCAAAGGCTGTTGACAACCAAGCAATTGCCACATTTTGTACGAGGGCCAGTAACTACTGTCTACTTAGTTTCTTGACTATACTAACTTAGGACCGTGTCTTAAGGGAACAAGGGTTCAACTTCCTCTACACAGATTCAGAGCTTAAGGGCTGCCATAAGTCCTTTGCCACGTGGCTATGAAACAAACCGCCATTGTCTGGTTACTTTTAGCAAAGGCTGTTGACAACCAAGCAATTGCCACATTTTGTACGAGGGCCAGTAACTACTGTCTACTTAGTTTCTTGACTATACTAACTTAGGACCGTGTCTTAAGGGAACAAGGGTTCAACTTCCTCTACACAGATTCAGAGCTTAAGGGCTGCCATAAGTCCTTTGCCACGTGGCTATGAAACAAACCGCCATTGTCTGGTTACTTTTAGCAAAGGCTGTTGACAACCAAGCAATTGCCACATTTTGTACGAGGGCCAGTAACTACTGTCTACTTAGTTTCTTGACTATACTAACTTGGGACCGTGTCTTAAGGGAACAAGGGTTCACCTTCCTCTACACAGATTCAGAGCTTAAGGGCTGCCATAAGTCCTTTGCCACGTGGCTATGAAACAAACCGCCATTGTCTGGTTACTTTTGGCAAAGGCTGTTGACAACCAAGCAATTGCCACATTTTGTACGAGGGCCAGTAACTACTGTCTACTTAGTTTCTTGACTATACTAACTTAGGACCGTGTCTTAAGGGAACAAGGGTTCAACTTCCTCTACACAGATTCAGAGCTTAAGGGCTGCCATAAGTCCTTTGCCACGTGGCTATGAAACAAACCGCCATTGTCTGGTTACTTTTAGCAAAGGCTGTTGACAACCAAGCAATTGCCACATTTTGTACGAGGGCCAGTAACTACTGTCTACTTAGTTTCTTGACTATACTAACTTAGGACCGTGTCTTAAGGGAACAAGGGTTCAACTTCCTCTACACAGATTCAGAGCTTAAGGGCTGCCATAAGTCCTTTGCCACGTGGCTATGAAACAAACCGCCATTGTCTGGTTACTTTTAGCAAAGGCTGTTGACAACCAAGCAATTGCCACATTTTGTACGAGGGCCAGTAACTACTGTCTACTTAGTTTCTTGACTATACTAACTTAGGACCGTGTCTTAAGGGAACAAGGGTTCAACTTCCTCTACACAGATTCAGAGCTTAAGGGCTGCCATAAGTCCTTTGCCACGTGGCTATGAAACAAACCGCCATTGTCTGGTTACTTTTAGCAAAGGCTGTTGACAACCAAGCAATTGCCACATTTTGTACGAGGGCCAGTAACTACTGTCTACTTAGTTTCTTGACTATACTAACTTGGGACCGTGTCTTAAGGGAACAAGGGTTCACCTTCCTCTACACAGATTCAGAGCTTAAGGGCTGCCATAAGTCCTTTGCCACGTGGCTATGAAACAAACCGCCATTGTCTGGTTACTTTTGGCAAAGGCTGTTGATAACTAAGCAACGAAAAACAGCAAACGCTCATTAAGGAATGTCTCCCATTAATCGCTCAAGAGCGATTAATTCACATTCTCTTTTACTTGGGCCTCATTCAAAGTGTTCGTTGCATGCTGGAAGACCGTTGCCTTGATTGCCACATTTTGTACGAGGGCCAGTAACTTCTGCCTACTTAGTTTCTTAACTATACTAACTTAGGACCGTGCCTTAACGAATTCCCTCCTCTTGTTGTTTTGGACTTGGTTCCCTTAAGCCGCGAAAAAGAATTCACAACTTATAGCACAAGCAGATTTCTCACTGTTCTGAGCACCTCGACGTGGTGGGCGTAATAAAGGCGCTTTTCCTTTGATTTTTTTTTTCGGGTACCGTTCCTGTTAGGGATTTGTTCGAAGTGTTTAATTTTCAGAGTAAAGGTTCCCGATCGAGGATATCGCCTCGCGGCTCGAGCGAAAAAATACTCGGTGGCCCAAGGGCGTCATTAACGACAAACTCCGCTCGGCTTTCCCTCTTTCTTTCTTTCTTTCTTTCTACTTTTCCCGCTCCGTACTGCAGGCGCTGCATTCCTTCGGGCTTCGCCGGAGATTAAAACGGACGACCGAGTTAGAAAGAAAAAATGGTAGCACTCGCTTGTGTCTTTCCTATTTTTTTTTTACCCGGTAGTCCTGGAGGGACGGCGACATGCACGCATGTCCCGTATTCACGCGGATTTAGCCCCTAATTCTTTATAAGCCACGCATTTTGTACGCATAAAAGGGCAATGTGGATAGGTCGTCTGTCGCGTACAACCACAACATGTCGGATAATTAACCAATTTCCTTTCTTGCTCTAATCCCTTACAAAAATTTATTTACATAGTCTATAGACTGTCCATAGACTTTTGTCTATAAAGTATATAGAGTTTCCATAGAAAAATCCAATAGAATAGTCTATAAACAATACAAATTATATACAAAGTTTATAGAGAATCTATAGATTTATGGCCACGCACTTTTAGTAGACTTTCGTCTATGGACAGTCTGTAGACTCAGAATAGAGGGAAGGAAATACCTATAGTAAGGCAAAACAGTCTATAAGAAATCAAGTATAGAAACATGTAGACCACTTTTAAAAGAACACACCAATCTTCTATGCTCTAATCTGCTTTTTTACTCGTTTCTGCCTCTTTAAAACTGACTGCACGTTGGCCGCATTTCAACCCGAATCTGTCTCGTATCTATATGGTGGTCTTGCTTACTGGGGTCTGGAGAACCTGACATATTATGCAAGCATATGCTCTATCGTTCTACTTGTCTTGCGTGTAGCCAGCCACACACTGCAAATTCTATATACGAAATTCTACATACCACTGCCACTACCCTTATAAAAGAGGGTCATTAGACAGTCTGTAGATATATATCTTTTTGTCTATTCATAGTCTATAGACTGTCTATAGAAAAAATCCTGCTAAAAGTGTATGGCCGTAAACATATAGATTGTCTATAGACTGTCCATAGGATTTTTATGGCCTTCAGCCTATTCTCTAGGATTTGTCTATAGAGCGTCTAAAGCTTTATAGACAGAAGTCTAAAGAAATCTTTGCAAGGCCAACGGTGCTGTCTGGTTAATAACAGACACTTCGTTGTTTTAGGGGCTGTGACCTGCTAACGCCGCTTGTTGGTTGAGTCAACCATGGAATGTATAGTATATCACGATGGACGAAATAACGACAAATGATGCCCCCTACTTTCGCCGCTGGCACATGGCACATGCCTTAGGATGTTATTAGAGTTTTAGCGTGACAGTGAAGTACAAGCGTGGACTTACACCGTATTTCTGGATGTCTCCTGCGCATGAGCGAAAGCATGGGCGGGGCCAACGGGACGCGATGCGCATGAGCAGCCGGCGTGCGGCAATCTGTTATACAGGGTGTTTCACCTAAGACTTTCTGCAATTTTTAAAAATAAGCTATTACAATTAGATGCGCGCTTTTTCTGGCATAGCATTGTCAGTGGTGTAGTACATCATAATGCAGCTAAGACGTGCTAACTAGCAGGCTTGTTAACCAATATTTAATAGTTAACTTTTAAACTATTACCGTTAGGCTCCTTAATTATTGAGAGGTATGTAGCCCACCGTAAGTAATGTCCATATTCGTTTTTAGAATTTCGAGAACGCCATTATCCTCGGCGCTGTGGCCCCACAAACTTGGGCTATCTCGACGAGTTAGGTTCACTGGAGAGGTTGCTTTGCCTGCAAGCTTCTCAAACCCCATGTATTCTGGCGCGATGTAGGCGAAATTTGTTGGGCCACAGCGCCAAGGGTAACCGCGTTTTCGAAATTCTAAAAACTGATATGTGTATTACTTACAGTGGGCTACATGCCTCTCAATAATTAAGGAGCCCAACGGTAATAGTTTAAAAGTTAACTATTAAATATTGGTTAACAAGCCTGCTAGTTGGCACGCCTTAGCTGCATTATGATGTACTACACCACTGACAATGCTATTCCAGAAAAAGCGCGCATCTAATTCAAATAGCTTATTTTTAAAAATTGCAGAAAGTCTTAGGTGAAACACCCTGTATGTCCACGCTTGTACGCATACCCTATGCTAAAACTCTCTAATATGATTTTGTTCTCATGTCTTTGGAATAAATGAAACGTTTTTTCTATAATCGGATACAACTCGAGATCGAAGCGGCGTTTCCCCGTCAAAGGACCCCCTTCAAGCCAATGGCGTCGGCCGATCTTCATGAGCCTGCTAGCGTAACAATGCAGGGAGCGGCTCGACAATGCAGGAAGGAGAGTATTCTCTTTCATCTTCCACTCCCTGCATTGTCACCCTAGCAGGCTCATGAAGATCGGCCGACGCCATTGGCTTGAAGGGGGTCCTTTGACGGGGAAACGCCGCTTCGTTCATGAGTTGTATACGACTACAGTTGTAATAAATAAATGTTTCGGCGCTGTTGCAGTTTATTTCGTGCGAGGGTTGGCTTTTTTTTTCACCGACACAAGGCTGACAGCAGAGACTCATGAAGACACGACGGGTGGGCTACTTCGTACATTGAGAAAAGGAACAGTGTGGATGGAAGAAAGAGAAGTGCAGACAGCAACTGTATACTGCCATGTTTACTGAGGTAAACAACAAACGTATACGTTAACTTTTGTGACTTGTGATTACTGTTCGCCCCCCCCCCTCCCCCTTATGTAATGCGCCCTGGGGCCCTTAGGGGTAAATAAATGATGATAATGATCATGGAATAGAGCATACTTAGCAAGCCATTCAAGCCCGCCGACTTCGTTAATCGTCGCTTTGCACCCTTGGGCTTTCGTGAAGGGGTGCGAAAGTACCGCGAAATCACGGGGGGTGCTTAAATCCGAGTTCATGCGGTAACACACGTGTCTCGATTGAAAATGATGGAGTCTCCTTCTCCTCCTCGGAGAAGCAGGAGCGAATACGGCGGAGTTATAGTTAGACGGCGGAAACAGAAAAGCGACTGCGCCAGACGAATAGTAGCGCGCCGGTCGCGTTTTTATTGAGAATGAGCGACGATGACTGCGACGGCAAACGAGCCAAGATGATCAGAGCACACACACGTCCTAACGCACGCAGGACCGCGAGCCGTTCGAGCTAGTGAAAGGAAACGGAGAAGTGGAGAGGGCAAGAAAGACACTGTGTGTATTCAGCGGCCGTCTTTTCCAATCCCCTTCATAATCATATATCCCGCTCCTTAATCAATGTCACGTGACGTCCCGATTAGAAGCGCCCCATATATCGATCCGAGCTAGCTGCAGTTTTTTCTTTCTCTCTCTCTCTCTCTCTCTTCGTCTTTCTCGCACGGTGATGTCTCGTCGTCTTCGCAGTTTGAGCGCAAATCAGGGAAAGGCGACGGCGAATCCTTATTCAGACTTGTGCTGCGAAGTATTCCGCGTCGGTGGGGACGTCAAGTCTACGACGAAGAGGCACTGTGAAGAATGTATATGAATTAAAGGTATTTTAACAACAACATAGACACGTGCTTGGTTCTGCGCTCCTGTTTGGCCCCTTATAAAATTGGTCTCCAAACCGTCTATAGACGTCGTATAGACTCTATTGTCTGCCTGTACATATATTTTCTTTTGTCTATTCATAGTCTGTAGACTGTCTATAGAAAAACATATACTAAAAGTGTATGGCCATAAATCTATAGATTGTCTATAGACTGTCTGTATGATTTGAATTGCCTGTAGACCAGTGTATAGGGCTTGTCAATGGAATGTCTATAGACTTTATAGAGAAAAGCTTATGGTCAGTCTATTGACTCTCTAATTTTTTTTTAAGATACGTATTTCCCCTATAGGAACGGGAACGCGCCCCTATCTCTCTTTTATTTACACTTACTTTCGCCGTACAGACTTGTGATATCAATACTGTCGAAGTCTGTGATAAGCCTGTAATAAGTAAAGATAAAAAATATTTATCTCGTGAAAAATATTTATAAGCAGTTGTTTCTGCCAAAGGTCCACTCTTTGCCTCATTCATTCATTCATTCTGCAACGAAGAAGACAGTGCGCCAATAAACCCCTCTTCAATTCATTCATTCATTCATTCATCTAGAGGAAGAATTCATTGATCAAAAGCCTGAGAAGTTATACGTACTTCATTGTTGCACCTGATGCCAATACGCACGTCTGATATACTAATTAACACCCCGCAGTGGCTCAGTGAATTTGGCTTCCGGCTGTTGATCCCGAGGTCGCGGGATCGAATCCCGGCTGTGGCGGCCGCATTTCGACTGAGGCGAAATGCAAAAATTGCTTCGTGCTTTATAATGTCAGCGCTCTTTAAAGAACTTCTGCAGGTAGTCTCAATTAACCCAGAGCCGTAAACTTCGCTCTGGAACGTGTCGCCTCGCGACGTTAAACCCCACATACCCCAAACTACAACCGATACAATATAGTTGGGAAATTTAACATCGCGTGATTCGAGATGCGTTTTTCGCCTTCTACTGACTCGAGGTGCCAGGTGCGGATGCTCAACTGCCGCTGCGCAGTAGGCGCCCCGCGCAAGCATGATCAACGTAGTGCATCCGATGCTACGCTGAAACTCTGATGTATCGTATATATTTGCAGTGTTCTCAGAGTGAGGCGAAATGTGCGACGTTAAGAGCGGTGTCAGTGACCCTCGCCGAAGTGCGACTTCTATTGCGCTCGCTTCTACAACTTGTCGCACGATCCGATGGCGATGGCCAACGCGTATACACCGTTCCCGGAACCCGCGGGGCCTTTGGCCGGTTTTCTCGGCGGCCGGTAGATTTACAGTCGGGGGATACTTGTCGCGGAGTACGTGTGCACACACGTATCCCTTCGCTCGAGAGCGCACACACACCTCTGTATACTGCGAGAGCAGCGGCAGCGGGCGACATTTGCTAAAACCGCCGGTCGGAAACACAGCCCTCGATTTATAGCGCTTTAACGGCTTCGTCGGCCAAACGCCGAGGGTGGGAAGCGAGCACTGGGTCGTGGTGGAACACGGTCGACCTTTCCTCCGTTCGGGATGAGTTTGGTCAAACGAGCCGTCGCGGTTGCCTTTAACGACCCCCCCCCCCCCCCCCCCCGCCCCCCCCCGATTCGTGTGCGAAGCGAGAAGCTGCTGCTTGCTTGCGCTTCGGAGGTGCTCGAGAGCAAAAAAAAAGATATAAAGAAAACTGATTCGCGGTTATGTGTGCGGCCGCCGTTCGTTTACGAGTCGCACGTCGACTGCGGTCGTGCTTGGCTTGGCAGCAGCTTTGGCTTATACTCGCGTTCTCCGAATTGCGCAAGTACTGAAAGCGGCCAGCATGCTCTTTAGCGTTTATCCCCCCCCCCCCCCCCCCGGTCGCTTTTTTCCACTTCACTCAAGCGAACTATTCTGTGACGTCATCGGTGATTCGGTGGTAGCAGTCCAGTTCCAATGTGAAACTCGTTATAACGAAGTTGAAGAGGTCCGGCGATTACTTCGTTATAGCCGCAGCTTCGTTATAGCCCGTCTTGAGCGACGAGCTCTCAAACAGAATCGTGATTTTTTCGTTATATCCGTTATTTTATTGCAGACTGTTTCGTTATAACGAGGTTCGACTGTAAACAAATTGTTTTTTAAGTGCTGCTGTCCGCTGCTGCTGTATTCTAGACACGACCCAAGGCACGCTTTTTTTTATAAGCCATCTAGGTAAATTGGTCGTGGGGTATCTCATTTAAGCGCTAAGTTGACGGGCAGGTGATATATGTATGCACCGATAAGCGTTTGCATGCATGCATGTATTCATACACCGGCTTCTGGTTCACTCTAAGCACATATTCCCAGGCGAACCGGTTAAGTGTGCTTCCAAGGCATTCCCGGAATACAGATTAGACAGGGGGCAAATAGAGTAATAAATAAATAATAAAAAGAAGGCAAGTACTGGTATAGAGGGGCCTTACTTGGCGCGCGCATAGTTCAAACGCACAAGAGACGAACGCAGAAAAATACGGCGTCGCTTGACACCGCTGCGTTCGCCTTATCGTCCACGCGAAATGCCGCGCGCAAAGTGGCCGACGATTCGATCAACATCGCAACAAGAAAGCGAATGTAGCTCGTGTGTTCCTCTTCGCCGGGCGTCGGGAGCCAGCTCCGTACGCCGCCTCGGCCCCGGTGCGCCCGACGAGATCGCCATCGCGCCTATTTATTGCTCGGACGGCGTCCCTGTCTTTCTCTTCCTCTCTCTCCCCTCTCATCTTCCTCCTCTTCTTCGGGTCGGTGGTTGGTCGAGTTGCTTTGTTTTGCGTCGCTCGCGTTGTCGCTTATATCGACATCTGCTTCCAAGGACGCGAAATTTCTCCCTCCTCTGACGGTAGACCCAGCGTCGATGGGAGCGGACAAAGTGAGAGCCATAAAACTGGATGATACTACCCCGTGTATCCCTCCGCCGCAAGTCCTTTCTTTTGGGCGTTGAAATTTGTTATTTCCTTCCAGCTTTATAAAGGTATTGACTGTCTTTGGTTGATGTTCGGGCTCTCAATTCTATAGTTGCGTGCTTCAATTCAATCCTTTGCACTCTTACCAATCCGCCGAAAGTCGTCCTTTCGAAAGACAAGCCACGAACGAGGTTTGAGTCTGCGAGAGTGGGAACGGAGAAAGTATTCAGGCACTGAAGAAAGCCAAAATCGATTTGATCTCACTTTTTCTAGAAATACTCGCCGTGACAATAGAGGCTTTTAGCATAGTGGATAGGAATTGTAATCGCATTCCGGTTTGCTGGAAGCCTCATGTTTATGTGCAGTGGAATAGGTGGGGCAAGGCAGGTACAATGCGCGTGCGACTACGCAATATGTATCCACTATGCTAAAAGTCTCTATTAGGTATGTGCACTTTCGTGTTCTTACAAAGCATATTTTGAAAACACTATTTCCACAGATTCTCTTCTAGTACTCCGAGCTCGTATAGGAGTCAACGGCTTCTTCGGGACTTGAGATCAATTTTCCCGCGCATACGAATAGTCAGGCATATGAACCTACTGGCCCAAAAGTTGTCGTTACTATGTTTTACTGCAGGAAAGAGCACATATATTCTCTCGGCATCACGTCGGTGCTTTACGGTGTGGACGAGTCGAAAGTTTAACCTCTGGGTTATCGAGGAACTGAACGGTGGAGGATAACTTAGAGTACATTGAACTCCCGCAGTCTTGCCTATGCCCACCGTTCCTAGAGCAGGTAGAAAATTTTTGATAACCGCACTGCGGCATACCACTGACAATGTGAGAACAGCCCTCTGTTCTATCCAAACCAACCAGGTGACCGCCTTTGTCTTAGAAAGTAGCCGCTATTTCCTTGCGAAGCGTCCTGTCCCTATTGGTGGATAGGCGTCGGAAGAGAGCTATACTGCATGTGAGCTGACCCTTCGGATCAAAAGGATACATCTAGGTCTCTTCATCTGGATCAGTGTCAGAGAGAGAGAGAGAGAGACTCTTTAATGAAATGCAGAGAATTTAGCCGGCGTTTAAAAATCGCTGGCATGCTACTCTGCGTAGGAAGGGGAATTTGGGAGAAAAAGACAGTAGGAGAGCAGCGTGGAAGAGGTAAAAGAAAAAAAAACGAAGATAAAATGCGGCCATGAAATTTGTACTAAGGATGCAATGGCGAGTATTAATGTAACCTATGGAATGATGGAGCGCATAGTCCGACAAATGGGCTGACGAAGTTCACTGCATGAAGAATGCATGAAGGTAACGTGCAAGTGAATTTAGAGCTTATCTAGATGTCCAATGTCTTTTAAATATGAAAAAAGAAAGTTCATTGCAAGTCTCTGTTGCCTGAAGCAGGCTAAGGGACCTAAAACTTTGTCCATTGTTAGGGGCACTGGGCAGAGCTTCTGCATGCAATGTTCATAGTACGCACGCTCGTTAGCATACGCAGGAGGGCACACAAGTAGGATATGTTCCACAGTTTCTACCGCGGCACAATTGTCACAATGCGGACTGTTCGTTTGTCCAAAACGGTATCGCAAGCGGTTTGTATATGCAGAATTCAGACGAAGTCGGTGATAAAGTGTTTCCAGTTGTCGAGGAATTCTGGGTGAGAGTCTTGATCTAAGATGTGGGTCGATTGAGTGAAGAAATTGGTACTGATGTGTCGGCAAACTCCAAAGCCGATACGTTTCTTCGTAAGCAAAACTTTTAGCCATTTGGGACGCATCCGATTTCGTAAAAAAAGTTCGAATGTATCTCCGATGTTGATGGCCCTTACGGGCCGCTTCATCTGCTTTTTCATTAGCCAGAATGCCACAGTGAGCAGGTACCCACTGAAATGCATAGTTGCCTCCGCCCAGTTTTGCATCGCACCATTCATCGCGGATGCGCTTGGGTTCCCTCGCCAAAGAAACTGATGAGGCTCGTCAGAATAAAAAGTGGCAGGGTTTTAACGTAGTTTAATCGAGTATAAGTGCGAATGCATGTGTCCATTCTTCGCCTCTTCTCTCTGCCATCCGCACGTGCGCGCAACCGCGTTTCTCGCTCTTCATCATCATCTCTCCGATCGGCGGCAGCTCGTGCAGCGCCCTCCTCCGATTGGCTGCAGCTGGCCCGATGCTCCTCCGAACTTTCCCGAGCTTTCTCCCATTGGCTGCGGCTTGCGCGACGCTCCTCTGAACTAACCCGAGCTTACCCGAGTTGCTCCCCTCACGTAAGAGAAGATCCTTGCTCGGGGCTCGTACGTCTCTAGCGCTTCCGCACTAAAACTGGTCTGGCTCTATAAGATGCTCGTTCAGGAATTTTGGCAATGCCGATAAACCAATCTTCAGGGCCGCTGCAGTTACTTTGAATGTTTTCAGATTGTTTACGCGTGAAGGTCTTTCTTTGTTTACGTTGCAATGTTTTCCTTACTCAACGAGGTCGCTCGGTGCCCACCTTACTCTTTGAACGATTTTTTCCGACCCTCCTTAATTCTTGAAAACGCCGAAAAATTGCCGTGCGGTGAGGGATTAAGGTTCCCGAAAGCCCTTTGCAAACGCTCAAAGTTTTCAGAATTCTTCGAACCCCTTGTAAAATCGTACCTAGTCCTCGGGCGAGACCGATGATTTCTGGTGAAACGAAACTGAAAAGCGATGAGGCCTTTTTCTTCGCACTCTTTGAGGAGACGACCACAGATGCCGGCGTCGTGTCAAGGTTCCAGCTCCTCCTCATCCGCTTCCTTGTAAACACGTGACTGAGAGAGTACCTTGCCAATGGGCTGTGGCGAGGCTCTCCATTTGTTATCAGGCGCGCACACTCCGTCCGTGCTTACTGCGTAGTACCCGAGCAAGTGCATTTAAAGGTGCGGCATCCGAGAACACTGACCATCAAATCCAAACCCCTGCGTCACGTTTATGAGAGAACAACTTCGCTCGAATCGTCTATTTGCGTTTTTATTTTCCTTTTCGCCCAGTCGCACCAAAAACCCTGACGGACATAAAACCTCAGAGGCCGACACTTTCCCAACTGTGGAATGGCCGCCGTTCACCCCTGGGGTAAAAAAATAAAGATTACCAGCTTTTCTTTTCTCCTTACATTTTCTGGGTGTGTGCGTAAGGCCTGTCGCCTTTTAATGCTACCTTTTAGTGCCTCTTTCGCAATGCAGAACCGACGCCGTGGCGTTCGTCGGTCGCGCGGTTTTCGGCCATGGGGTTCCAGCTGCCTGCATCGCGTCGTCGTCGTCGCTGGTGGCATGTCTCGAGGTGTTCGGTCCTCGCGCAGTCCCCGAGAAGGACTCGCGTCGTTCGCAGTTTTATTGTCGTCTCAGGGCGTCGCGCGTATGAAGTCGCTTCGTCGCAGCTTCCTGTCCCCCATGTTTTCCTTTCTTGTTTGCCCTCTAGTCATCATCACCGCCTTTGCGACCCCCCCCCCCCTCCCCAACCCCAACATTTGCGCTTTATTTGCGTCTTTAGACTTTCCCAGCACCGGGAGTCGTAAAAGGCATTACGATTCTCAAAGATCGGTTCATCGAACTCCCAGGCTTCTCTCTCGGTCGCACAAAGAGACGTTGAGGCTCTGCGGCGTTCCCCCCTCCACCTTGGTAGACAATTCGTCGCGAAAAAGATTTGCGCGCCACACGTGTCAGGCTTACCTATAGGCTTCTGCGGCGTGTGCGTATCACGTGACACTGGCAACGACCCGAATCGCTGTATAAACGAGCTCGCCGTGCTGAATTAACAATCGAGGCTTCGTTTTAGCGCGTGCTGCTAAAGGACAACGAAGCTTCGACAGAAGTTTCCTGAGCGCTGCAGTTGCTGTATCGAATCTTTGTTAACAAAATACCTATGTGACCATGTCAGAGCATAGCGTATCATAGTAGCAGTGAGGACACGTTTACCAAGAGCGTGCGGGGAGCCCGCCATATAGCAAATGAGACAGATTCAATTAAGGTTCCTTTCAGAAGGCTGACCGTCCTTGCATACTTCTATCGTCGGATACAACTCAAGAATGAAGCCACAGATGCCCCTGGAAAACAGCCCCTCCAGTCAGTGGCGTCGACCAACGCTCCCCCTTGACCGATTCCCCTGTGCCGCTGTCGTGTCCGGTCGCTGTGTTGAATGCAGCGAAAGACGCACACGGTACTTTAAGACTTCGTTTATTTAAAGCCGATGAGGGTGCGACCAGCGTCGACCGAGGCAGGAGCCGAACTGGCCGCCCGAAGAAAGGAGGGAGCGGAGAAGCGTCCACGGGAGGGAGTGGCTTCCCAAAACAGGAGGAGGATGCGGGGGCGCACCATGGGGGGGCATCTGGCGACAGCGTGCGACGAGGGGCAAGTGGTCGTTAGGAGGAGGATGCGAGTGGTCGTTAGGAGGAGGATGCGAGTGGTCGTTAGGAGGAGGATGCGGGGGCGCACACACACAAAAGCAATAAGGGGACACAACACTTCCTTCCCCCTTAGAAAGTTGCCTGGTATCGTGCAGGGGGTCGGCGCTCACGCGTGGAGGCGCGCTGGCTTTGTGCGCTCGGGGGAGAAACACTTGTAGGCTGGCTGTTGTTCGCTGTGTCTCCTAGGTCTGTCCTGGGCGAAGTCTCTTCTTCCGGGAAGAGGTGCCAGGCTATGTGGGAAGATGGTGCACGTGTTCTCTCCGCTGGCGGACAGCTCTCAGACGGCGTCGTAAATCTACGCAGCTGGTTGAGATGTCGGCGTGCTACTGTGCCATGTATGTTGACGAGCCAAGAGCGCAGGCCTATGCGTCTGACAATTGTAGCTTCCTCCCAGCGTGGCTTTTTCAGAAACTGTCGGGCGAGGACGCGCTGCCCCTCATTAAGCGTGCCGCAGCGCGGAATTGCTTTTTCTTCCCGGAACGTCTCTGCCTTTGGCTCGGGGAGGATGGCTGTGAGCTGGGTTCGCATTTCACGCTCGAACATCATTTTCGAGGGGGTCTCGCCTGTTGTGCTCTGAACCGTCGTGTGCTGCTTGAAGAGAAAGCGCGCAAGGCGGCGCTGCAGCGAGCCTGTCTGATCTCTTTCAAGGGCGCGTTTTAGCTCGGCTACGTAGCGCTCGGCTTGTCCGTTTGTCGCTGGGTGGTAGGGGGCCGATGTAACTGATGAGATCCCGTTGTCGCGATAAAACTTGAGGATCTCCGCAGACACAAACGGTGTTCCGTTGTCCGACACTACCTTGCGCGGCAGGCCGAACGTTGCAAATAGTGATCGGAGGTTGTCAATGACTGCTGCCGAAGTCGTCTGTCCCATTTGCCTTATCTCAAGCCACTTTGTGTAGGCATCTACGACCACAAGGAAAGTGCAGCCCTCAATTGGTCCTGCAAAATCAATGTGCAGTGTGTGCCATGGTGTGTCTGGCTTTTCCCATTCTGGGACAGGAGCTTTCGGCGGGGCGCTCCGGCTGCTCTGGCAAGGCTTGCATTCTCGCACCACTGTTTCGATGTCGTTGTCAATGCCAGGCCACCACATGTAGCTTCTGGCACACTTTTTCATTGCAACGATGCCCCGATGTCCGGCGTGGATGAGAGACGTAGCTTGTGCGCGTAGTTCTCTCGGCATCACAACTCGGGACCCAAATATGATGCAGCCGCGATGGGTGCTCAACTCTGTAGCTCGCCTGCGGTAAGCGTCGAAGTTGTCCCCTTTGAGTTTATGCACGTTGCCTTGTTGAACAGCTGTGTAAACTAGCCGGAGAGCTGCGCACTTCTGCGTAGATGCTGCAACTGTGCCTGCTGTAAGCGGAGGTTCTGGCAGTGCTTCGAACATCAGAACGTCTCCTGGTGGAAACGGTTCGTCAACAGTTGCGTCTAGTGGCAGACGGCTTAGCGCATCGGCGTTTTGATGTTTACTCCCATTGCGGTAGACCAGAGCGTAGTCGTACGCTGAGAGTTTGATGCACCAACGTGTCATTCGCGGAGACAAAGTTGGTGGCATAGGCCTTTGTGGTCCCAGAATGCCCAATAGCGGTCGGTGATCGGTTATAAAGGTCACCTTCCGGCCGGCAATGTACTGGTGAAAATGTGTCGCCGCGTAGACGATGGCTAGCCCTTCTTTGTCAAGTTGCGCGTAGTTGCGTTCTGCTTGCGACAACGTACGTGAGGCGAAGGCGATGGGAGCTTCCCTTCCTTGCTCGTCAGTTTGCGATAGAACCGCGCCGACTCCGTACGGTGATGCGTCGCAAGCCAAAAGCAGAGGCTTCCTTTCGTCGTAGTGGCGGAGGACTGTACATCTTCGAATCAGGTCTTTCAGGGCATCGAATGACTGCTGATGGCGTGGCGACCATGTCCATGTCACATCTTTCCGAAGGAGTTGGTATAAGTCGTTGGCCACGGTAGCTCTTTGTTCCAAGAACCGGTCGTAGAACGTCAAGAGTCCGAGAAAAGTCTGTAGCTCCTGCTTGTTTGTTGGAGCTCGTGCTTCTGTGATCGCTCGCACTTTGTCCTCGGTAGGGTGAATGCCTTCCGCATCAATTCGGTGTCCCAGAAATTGCACCTCTGGCACCGCAAAACAGCACTTCGATTTGCTTATGCACAAATTAGCGTTTGCTAGCCTTTCGAGAACGAGCTCTAGGCGCACTGCATGCTCTTCAGTGGAAGTGCCACTGATGATGACATCGTCAAGGTAGACACAAACTCCTGGGATGCCCTGAAGCACTGTCTCCATGAATTTTTGAAATATGGCCGGGGCTGCAGCTACGCCAAAAGGCAGTCGCTTGACTTTGTACAAGCCTTTCAGTGTGTTAATTGCCAATAATTCAGCAGTTGACTCGCTCACCTTCAGCTGCTGATACGCCTGGGTGAGGTCCAATGTGCTGAAGACTCTTGCGCCACGTAGTACACTGAATACTTCTTCAGGTGTCGGTAGCGGGTAAGAGGACGCTTTAGTCGCAAGATTGACGGTGCTCCGGTAGTCTCCGCAGAGGCGTATGGTTCCGTTCTTCTTGCGAACTACGACAAGTGGTGTGGCCCATTCTGAATGCTGCGTCGGCTCGATGACACCTTGCTGCTCCAGTTTGTCCAACTCTTTTTCAACTGAATCTCGGAGAGCAAACGGCACCGGCCTGGCCTTCAGAAATTTGGGTTGCGCGTTGTCCAACAACTCCAGTGTGACCGGGGGCCCTTCGTTTCCTGGAATCTCTTCCGAGAATACTCTTTCGTATTTCTCTTGCAGTTGCTCAACCATGTTCTGGCTCGGCGTCTGGTGTAAGCTGCATATCATCACGCCTAGTGGAGAAAACCAGTTTCTCCCTAGAAGGCTTGATCCTGTGCCCTTCACAACAAGCAGAGGTAGCGTATGGGTCTGGCCGTTGTAGTTAACCTGCACGTTGGCAGAGCCCAATAGTGGCAGATTCTGTCCTGACCACGTTCGCAGGTGCGTGTCGTCTTGTTGCAGGGCGGGTGCGTCAGATGGCCATGAAGTTCGGAACGTGTCCTCACTGATCAGAGTACAGGCTGCGCCGGAGTCCACCTCGAACTTAATCAGCTGGTGATGTACGCTTACTTCTGTAAAAATCTTCGGTCGCGTGCCGAGATTCATGGTGTTCAGGTCGTACAACACAGATGGTGTTGCTGATGTTGCTCCATGGAGATCAGATAGCGGCGTATTCTCTGAGGCGTTGACGCTGTGATTAGGCTGGGAAGGTGACTTTATCTTGGCAAGTCTCCGTTTCGTAATGCATGCTCTTTCGATATGCCCTCGCTTGTGGCAAAAATTACACGTGGCTGACTGGAATCGACATCCCTGGGGGTTGTGTTGGTCGTCACACCGCCAGCAGCGTTGTGCCTTTTTGACCGATTTTACAACAACAGAAGGCTTGCGCACCTGGTTGCTTGTCTGGTGTACCGGCTCGGTGTTCCGGCGAATCCCTCTCTGCTGGTGACCGGCGCTCTCCGCTCGAACGGCGATGTCGTAAGCTTTGCTGAATGTGAGGTCCTTCTCAGCGAACAGGCGCTGCTGCAGTGACTCGTCACTCAGTCCGCACACAAATCTGTCGCGTAACATCACGTCCAAGGGAAGCATGGTGGTGTTAGCAGAAGAAGCTGCGTCTCCCTCCTGCCCGGTAGCTGTTGTCGACAGCGTTCCAAAATTGCAGTCGGCAGCGAGCTTCTTGAGCGCGGCTACGTAGGCGCTCACAGTTTCTCCTCCCAGTTGATCTCGTCGTTGGAAGCGAGCCCGGCTGTAGACCTCGGATGGCCTTGGGTCGTAGTGCTTTTGCAGCGCTTTTACGATGTCGTCGTAAGACACTGCCGCTGGTGTGCTTGGCTGAATAAGGGCGCAGACAGTATCGTAGGTCTGCTCCCCGCACAGCGTCAGCAGGTTGGCCCTCTTCAAGGCTGGGTCTGTGATGTTGTTAGCTTCAAAGTAGAACTGAAGGCGTCCAACCCACGATGACCACGATGAGCCGTTGAACTCTGGTATCTGATTGGGAAACCCTCGCGTAGCCATGGCTTGTCAATAGCGTTGCGTAGCGCGGGTCGAATCCACTTTCTCGTCGCCACTGTCGTGTCCGGTCGCTGTGTTGAATGCAGCGAAAGACGCACACGGTACTTTAAGACTTCGTTTATTTAAAGCCGATGAGGGTGCGACCAGCGTCGACCGAGGCAGGAGCCGAACTGGCCGCCCGAAGAAAGGAGGGAGCGGAGAAGCGTCCACGGGAGGGAGTGGCTTCCCAAAACAGGAGGAGGATGCGGGGGCGCACCATGGGGGGGCATCTGGCGACAGCGTGCGACGAGGGGCAAGTGGTCGTTAGGAGGAGGATGCGAGTGGTCGTTAGGAGGAGGATGCGAGTGGTCGTTAGGAGGAGGATGCGGGGGCGCACACACACAAAAGCATTAAGGGGACACAACAGCCGCATAGAGTGGAATCGCAGGTACTGGCAGAATAACCACTGCGTTATCGGCTCATCCACAGTGTAGTGAAAATCGGTCGCCGCCATTGGCTATGGGCTTCCTTTGAGAGACATCGTGGGGTCCGTGTATCATTCGGTTGCTCAACCTGACGCAGTGATACTTCGTTTCACTTTCTGGACGTCGCGCTGCCACGTTATCGCGCGCCAGCCTTGCTGCCGTTTGCCGAAACGACTGCGGCGTCCTTTAGCGCGGTCGATGTTGTCGCGTGCGCTCGATCGAGGCACGCCTTGCTCATATGCCGCCCGGCACGCCTATTTCGTACTTACCCGGCGTATGCAGCCCCCGCAGAAATGTGTCGCGAGAATTTGCATTCGAAATCACGCCCGACGCCGCGGCTTGTCTCTCTGAAAAAAAGAAAATGCTGTTTTTTGTACATTTCCAAGCTGCTGTCCCTAAATCGCCCTTCATTCTCCCCCTTTTCCCTGTTCTTTGTCTCTCTCCCCTTATTACTTTTTTTTCTCTGTGTAGTCTGTCCCCTTCTGAACCCCGATGTCGCCGTCGTCGTCATCTCGAGATTGGTTCGACCAAGGGGTAGGCGCGGGCTTTGTGGGTGTCCCGTTCTTACGCTGACTCCTTGGCATGCATTGCGCGGACTGTAAGCCCCTGTGCAGGGCCTTGGCCGACCCTTCTCGCGCGCATATGGGGGTGCCTGTATCCATACACCCACCCGCTCCGCAAGCACGCACGCTTTTCCGGGGTGCGGGGAACGCGTCTCCCCGTCCGATGCCCCCGGCGCGCGGGACGGCGCGACAGTCCTCCCTTCCCCTTTTCCCCCGGTTCGTCCCGCGCTCTCCCTGATTTCATTTTAGGCCGGTCGTCCGTCTCCTCGGCGGCGCCTTGGACCCTTACTTTGTTTCCTTTCGACAGTTCTTATTTAGCTACGCCGTATTGCTGGAGTACTTTGCTTCGCTGTATTGTTCGCCCTTTTTATTTGTTCTGGTCCCCTCATCCCTAAAGAGGATACGTCTTGGGTGATATGCACAGGGTCTATATGAAGGGAAGCGGGGCTAGCGGGCGAGGAGGGCGGTTGTCGCCGGCACTTTAGCGGTTTTCCTTTATCGCTCCAGCTTTGGTTTTTTACACCGACGAAGAACGACTGGCTGCGTTATAGCGCCTTCGCGCACTGTATTTTCTTTGTTTTTGTGTTGTTGATGTGTTCTGTATTCTTTTTTTGCTTTACTTTTTGTGTCTTCGTACTGTCTTCTCTTAGTGGAGAGGAGGAACGGGAGGGACGTATACGTAGCTGTCGGCGTTCTGGAGACATCGTTTCCCTACTTCCCGTTTTTTTTCCTTCATCCCGTGATCCCCTAGGGTGTCGCGAAGGGAGGACGGTGTTAGACCTGCTTCTCTTTTTCTCCCCTTTAATCCCTGCCATCCCTAAAGTGCCACGAGCAGTGGGGAGTGGAAGTTGTGCAAGAAAACGAAGCCGTATACGTGCGCGCTCCGCGATCGATGCTGCTCACAAGCCCGGCTTGCCGAATGAGCAGCTCAGCAGACCAAGAAGGGGAATCCCGGGGAAACGAATCCCGAACCGGCTGCCCCTCCCCCGCCGCAAGCGCGGGAGTCGTGCTTGCCGGACGAACGCCCGCAAGAGGAAGAAGCCAAGGCGCGCGCGCTCCGGAAGTCAGGTGGAAGGTCAGGCATCGATGTTTGCATTGCTTCGATCGCGACCTGTCCCTCAGCGGCCGCTCGGTGCGCTGCCCTCTTCGGCGTCGGTCGGCCGCTTTTGCTTGCGTGAGCTGCCATCGACGGCTCTCCGCATGCGGTTCTTTGTCCTCCATTGGTCGGCCACCTGATCTATAGCCTCTTTGTAGTGGCCCTCTTCACTTCCCTGTTTTTTATTTCGGCTTCTTTTCTGATTGCTGTCCCGCGAAGAGCGTCTGTGGGCCCGGCCGTTGACCGAATCCCAGTGTAGCTGCCGGTCGAGTTCTTTGTCTTGGGACGGATGGTACTCCAAACGTTTCGCTGGGACCTCAAGAGGGCTGTCTTGTGTTGTTTTTGTTCGAAATAATACTTGCTATTTAATGGTTTTGGTTGGGCGGGCAAACTTTCTTTATGCAGTGGCAACCAAAAACTTCCACTGAAAATCCGGATCTCTTCATTGTTGAGCGCCGTCCTCAAGGCAGCTGTAGTCGAATAAAACTCAGGAATGAAGCAGCTTTTCCCCATCAGAGTACCTTCTTCCAGCCAATGGCGTCGGCCGATTCCAAAGAACCTGTTAGCGCGACAGTGCAGAGAGGGGATTATCCCCTTTCATCTGCCACTCTCTGCATTGCCGTGCTAGTAGGCTCATGAGAATCGGCCGATGTCATTGGCTGGAAGGGTATCCATTGGAGGGGAGAATGCGCTTCGTTCTTGAGTTGTATCCGATTGTAGTTTGTGGCTATATAGGCGGCCTGTGCAACATGCAGCTGACCAGGGCCGACACTGACACTCTCCTTTCGTTCTTGAGTCTTAAAGGTGCACTGAAGAGGATTCTGAACTTGTCTTTTTGCCGCGGGAACTCGATCTACACGTTCCTAGCATTCTTAGAAACTGCAACTTATTGCCCTGTATGGCCGATTTCCCTAATTAAATCGAATTAACGTCCGGCTCCCGCCCTTTTTTTTTTAATTCTGCCTCGTATGATGGGCGGAGTCGACCAACGCGTGAAGTTCCTTTCAGCCAGCTCCGTGGAGGCTTTGCTTTCGCTTTATTTTGTTTTTTAGGTTTCCGTGAATAAATAGTTTCATTCGCAGATAATATAGCCGCAAAATAAGCCCGCAGAAATAAAAATACGCGCGGACTATTTGCTACTACGGACTACTACGTATTACTCCGCCGATGGCAGAGCGGCAAGCCGCCACGGGACTGGGTGAAAGGCACTCCACGCGTTGGTCGACTCCGCCCACCGTACGAGGCAGAATTCAAAAAAAAAAAAGGCAAGAGCCGGCCGTTAATTCGATTTAATTAGGGAAATCGGCCATACAGGACAATAAGTCGCAGTTTCTAAGAATACTAGGAACGTGTAGATCGAGTTCCCGCGGCAAAAAGACAAGTTCAGATTCCTCTTCAGTGCGCCTTTAAATGCACGCGCCATGTGGAATCTGGTATGCACGAACAAAACTGACAAGCGAAGCGAATACTAAGTCCTAACGTCTTAAAGCTTTGACACCAACGAAAAACGGCGCAGGGCCGTCGCTGAATGAAGGGATCAAACTGTGCGCTGACGCATATACCGTCGTCATTGGTGTGTGCAAAAGCCCCCTTTGTTCCTTGTCTTTGCGAACGTGCATACCTGCCCTGTTTTCGGTGGACTCGGTTCACCTTCTCTACCACGTGAGCGCGCGCTGCTCTGGAGATCTATAAGTTACAAATTATATATATATATATATATATATATATATATATTGTTCTAACTTTAAAGTAGAAAGAAATCAATTCGAGCAGATACACCGTCTGCTGCATGGGCAGGGGCTAAAGGCTATGGCGCCTGACGAAGGCCTCTATCTCTCTAAAGTCGGCAGAAGTGCGGCAATATGTGCGCATAACTAACAAAAAAATGTGTATAAGCAATATTAGTAGAATCACAACATGCACACTATACTGCATGATAGTACTATATACAGTAAGATAAGGCAGTAGATTAATACATGAATAAGGCAGTACATCATTATAAATATACAATACACAGGACACTTATAACAAAAAAGAATTAAAAACCATGATACAATTGAAGGATTTCTTCGACTATCCTCTGCTGACACACGACTGAGGTACACGCCAATCTCCGTACAAAACAGCTGATATTATCGGACATCTTTAATGTGCTTTCTATAGCTGCCTACACTGGAAGTGAAATTTAGGGTATCGCCTAGCTTGTTAAGAATAGAAACCATTCGCTATGCAACTGTGTGTTTAGAATAATTGATTCGAGTTTCCGGGGTGCGTCTTTTTTTGCGTCGCAACGGGTAAGCATAACGGATAAACATTGATTAAGGTCAGAAGCAAAAAAGAAAAAGTGTCGTCGTTTCTCGGGGTTTGTGGATGCATGGCGGTGGGAAATGACGCCGACTAGGCCGATGCGGCGTGCCTGCTGACCGCCATATTGTTAGTTCACCGGTTTAACTGCGGCCCTTGACCTCAGTCGACCTCAACTGCCGTTCAGATCTCGACGGCAGTTGGCGCTGCCGTGCAGCCCCGCTAGATTCCTTTCACTTCAGCTCACGGTCAACTGAACTGGCGTTGAAAACGCCCGCGTAACAAGGGTATTACTTTCTGCGCTCTCTGTGTAGCCGTCGATTCAAAGCAGCCTTTTCCCGTAACGAGTAAAGCGAATAAACCTACTTCTTACTTTGTTTTATTTAAAATTTCTAAGTGGACTACAAATACCAGGGTGTAGGAAAAGCAAATGCTCCGCAATCCTCTTATGAACATCTATATACGTTTGCAAAACTCGTAATGGGTCCGCTGGTCTAATCAAGGCCTTTTCCTCTTTTCAAACTTCATGGATAGGGGCTGTTGTCATTCTTTCGTAGGTTTGTTCACGCGTCTGTGCTTCCCACATTCATTCATAGGACTCTATAGGACACCATGTCTGTACCAATGGCCATACGAACAAGGAAGGGCCAGTAGAAAGCGAAAGCTGAAAGTGATCCCTCCCGCCCACTTACTCAACTGTTCTCCCAACGTCCAACGGGACGGAAGCACGCCAAGTGAAACCCGAACTGTTTTCCCCCTCTCCGATCAAGCCCGTCCGCATAGCCATCGGCGCGGAAGAAGATCAATAGGCGTTCCACTGGGGGGGGGTTGCCGCTCTCTCCGTATGCGCGTCGCTTTGCGCGCTCCCAAGAAGCCGCGCTCTCCTCTCGTCCACTACCCGCTAACCCTACTCCTCTCCCAGCCGACCTTTTTTCCCTTTCTGTTTTCTCCGCGCATATCTGTTTGCTTGGTCGAGCCGGCGTGCGCGTCCGAGTTTGTTTGCTCGGCCGGTCTCTGCTGTCGATCTTATCGCATCTCCGCGAAAAGCATCGATTACTCTCGTATACGGTGCGGGGGAAGCGTGCTGTGTCGGGCAGCGAGCATATAGGCTATGCCGCGCAGCTGCGTGGCTGGTGGACAGGAGCACGCTCGCTTTGTTTCCGTATCGTTTGCTTAGCATAAACATGCAGCAGAACCCCCCTCCCATTCCCTTCCTCAGCGCTTCAACGACGGGACGCCTCCACGGGTCCTGTTACTTGCCCGCTCCGTTGTGCGCGTCTCGATGCCTGCTCGAGATCTTGTTGCTTGGGCTCGCTCTCGGCGGGTCCCCTGCCGTCCGGGCCCCAAACCGTATCGGTTCCCCTATCGCTGTGCGGATGGGGCCGGGTTCGGCAGGGGTTTCCTGCCCTGCTCTACAAGCGCAGAGAAGCGTGTCTAATTTCTACCCGTGCGGGGCTCGGTGGGGGGGGGGGGGGGGGGGGGGGGGGGGGAGAACTGAGATTAGCCTGCTAAGCCTCGGCCTCTTTTCAGAGCTGATGACGGATCTGTTATTGTTCCTGTGCTAGTTACATGGCGAAGAGATGGGCAGACAATCGGTAGTGTCTATGGAGGACAAGCACATGCGTGTTTACGTATGGAACAATTTAACGCCAATAGCACGGAGTTCGAGTAGGGAGAAAGAGTATATTGTTATTATGCTCGAACGACAGTAGGACGGTAACTTGCATCCGCCGATGCTTTATTACGACCATGAACCATGTTTGCTTTTTCGACCCCAAGATGCAATTAAAACCTGCTGCCCGCACCTATTCATCTATTTTTGCTGCCATGATTGTCCTGTTTTTATTTTGATGATGTGCGATCCTTCCACAAGCTGCTAAAACGTGAGCGGTGTCCGGTTATCCTTCCTTTCAAATCTCTCTCCTTCGACCGATAACCATGCTCCAAGCACACAGGTGAATAGGCTGGTCTATAGCGCTCGAGCTGTATTCGGCGGAGCGAACGGTGCGAAATATCAAAGCAGACAGTGGTTGTCACATACGTAATCAATGCGCTGGAGGGCAGCCACGTATAGATTACACGAATGATAAAAAGCACAAACGCCATGCTCGCAACAAGGCAGCTGCGGTAAGATTTCACGTTTATTTGTTCCGTGTCAACATTCCCGTGAATCAAAGGTCACGTGGACACCGACTGTGGAGACGAGCTGAACGACGGGGAAGAGGAACCGCCGCAAACACAAGGGTTCCAGAGTTCGAACGACGCCGACGAGGAAGACGACCGAGAGACACGACCGCGTGAAGACGCGGCAGCAACGTCCGTCCGCGCTCTGCACAGCCACCGAACCATCGTAAAGTCTCAATAAACGCGTTCGCTTTTAAGTGAGTATCAAGCATTTCTCGCTGACACCCTCAGCACACTGCTGCAACTCTTTAGGCAAGCCTGTAGGCCTATGTACGCTGCCTCGTGATCGTGAATTTGGCACATGTTCTCTCGCACCGCTGAGGCGACCCGGAGGCGTTCTACTGTCGGATGCAGCTCAAGACCGAAGCGGCAAATGACCCTCAAAGTAGTCCCTCCGGCCATTGGCTTCAACCGATTTTCCTGACGACACAGTTAATCAGCGGTTCACCTTTCACTCTAGATTGATATGCGTTTACTCACCTTTAATCCATGCTAGCCTTACTCCGTACTTGACACTCTCACGACATCGGTCTACACGGTTCCCTACCGCTCGCTTGCCGCTTGCGTTGTGCCGATTTCGATTTTAAAATATCGGGGCCGTTTGCACAAAGCTTCACCTTACGAAAGAGCGCTTCCGGATAGGTCGGTGGTGCACGATCTCTGGAATATGACAGCCAGTTGTGCAACAGCGCAATCCTGAGATTGTCCCCAGATCCAATAACGAATCACGATGGCAAAAGAGAAGTGCTGATAATGCAGCCTGTGGTTCCTGTCATCACCTTATCTCCCGCTGAGCACAAACGTCAGTAAGCTATCTGCCCATCTGCTGTGCCACTAATCCGTAGCTTCAAGAAAAGCAGCTTCGAAAAAGGCTGTTCTTCATATATGCTTAGTCCTGCATCCCCTTTGATTGATTGATTGATTGATTGATTGATTGATTGATTGATTGATTGATTGATTGATTGATTGAAACTTTTTATGAGCCTATCTTTATTGTTCTCTGCAATTCACCCATGAGACCACCGGGCTATCGGGTTTACCCGTTCTTGGGTCCTAACTCACGCAGGCGTTCTGATTTCCGATGTTTCCGTCTCGTCTCGACTGTTGTTCCTGCGTGCACAGCGCAGTACGTGCCCAAGCAATGTTTGCGTGGTAAACAGCCGCTATTTTGCTCGACGACGGATGCTTATGACCCAGCACTCGCGCATATTGCACGTACTACGTATTGACACCCTCCCAGGCATAAGTGCAATGGTATAGTACTTGGCACAGACCCAAGCTCTCGCCCGTGGGAACTGGCGGCGAGCAGTCGGGAGCAATGGGGCGTCGTTCCCTCAGGAAATGCGTAGCAGTGATTTTGCTTGCTCGCTCGTTTAGTGCGTTTCCCAATCCGCGCGTGTGCATGTGTGCAGTTTCTTGTTTTACATCGATTTCTAGAGGCCGAGATGTATTGCTTTATTTTGCGCCTTTTTTCTTTAAATTTATGACGCTATGTTTTGCTTTTTGTTCAAGGGTGTCAAATAATTTACGCGACCCCTATTAAGTAAGGAGACTTCCGCCGGGCTTGCTGATGATGACACGACTGCCATTCCCGTAGTGACGATGGAAATTCCCCTTCCCGGTACTCAGCCTTTTTTTTTTTTTTTGCATGCTGTAGTGGTACTCTGGAATTTCTGGGTCAGCGATTTATTCTCGAAGCAGCTGGGAATTGTGCAGTCTGTAGGTGTCGTGCATGTTTATTAGATATATCCTTGACTTTCCGGGTAACATTTCATATAGATGGAAAATAGGGACGTGCATGCATATGGACTAGAGCTCGATGTGACCCAAAATGGTGACACCGTGGATGCCAATTAAGTTTACGAGGCTGTGCGCACTCGAAGGTGCAGAAACGAAGGCTGCTATAAGCTTGTTCAAAGCAGAAACAAGAACCGTTGGCAAAATGTGTACCCGATTGTTTCTATTTTTTCTGCATCTCACACCACCGCGTACCACTGCGTTCTCCCTCTGCCCGCTATACGCAAGTTGTGCGGGTCAGTCCACATTCTGCTCAATGTCCAGCGCACAATGTGGTCAGTGTCACCGCTCTGCACGATCGTTCTGATTGCACTAATATTCATTTAGGTCTTTAGGCCTTTTTAAGTAGCGACCTGTATTCCTCTTCCACACTCTCAAATATGAAGACGGAATTTTTATTATGAAAGCATCGATCTATAACTTTTCTTTTTTTTTTACGAAAGCTCGGTTCGCATCAATAGTGCCTTATTTAAAACTCTTGCATCTGTGTTCTCTTCACTGTGGCCCTTTCGCAACCCGTGCTGCATCGACTATTCTAGCGGACAACTTTCTGTAGCACTGCAGCAGAGGCTGGGCAAGAAAGGGTAGGAGATGGGCCTTTGACCCCATGCCACGGGGAGTAGTGGATTCGTCGTCCGGGTTATGCGTAAGGAGGGCTGAAGAAAGGAAGCTGAAGAGTGGGTGCGGGGTCGTTAGGGATCAGCTTTTCAGTCAGCTTTTCTCTACCCATCTAAGAGCGAACAGCAGTATAATATGGTGGAGAAACTTTTTCCGTTAACCCTAACCTGTGCGCAACGTCATTCGCGGGCCTCTTTTGATCGAGGTTGGCTGGCAGGGAATATGCACCACGCGAGGAGACGGAGCGAGGGATGCCCCGCGTTCCGTCAGGAGGCGGCATCGTTTAGGCCTAATTGGAGCACGCCATCGCGCGGCCACTCAACTATTCATGGCCGCCGCTGCCCGGCCGACGCTGATGGTCGATCGCTTTTCCGCCGTTGCCCCCATTCGCGCCGAGCCCCTGGCGGGTATGTAAACACATATACCGTAAACGTATGAGCTGCCGCGGGCCGAATCCTCCCCCCCCCCCCCTCCCCCCTTTCTTTTTTTCGTCACGCTTCTTATGGCTCTTTTCCTGAACAGAAACGCCTGCCATTACGTCGAGCGATGCTGCTCCCGACGTTCGCTGTTGATCAGCGCGTTGGCGGGCCCCTCTTACATTTTTCATGACTTCATATCGGAAGCGACCCATTTGTCCGTCGCATGTGCCGCTATATACTCCGTGTCCTGGACAAAGCGCGGCTGGCAGCGACAGCTGAGAGGCAGGTTGCTGTGTATCGGGGTCACGGCCAGTAATGGAGATTCTGCGTGTGTACGTGAGTGAGGCAATGGGATACGAGTTAGTACGGTGTGTGAGAGAATGTGGGTAGGCGTGTGTTTAGAAAACAGCGCGAGACGATCCGCAAGCACACAACGTCGAAGGCACTATACCAGGGCTGGTTCTCAACTTCACTCTGTTCTTCGCCACGTACTGTAACACGTACAAGATCGTCCACTCTTAGTTAGAACACGCTAGCGCATGGCCGCACTCTTCAGAGGGCCACCGCGTGCGACACAGTCGCTCATCGCAGCAAAGTTTGGTTTGGTTGGTTTGGTTTATGGGGTTTAACGTCCCAAAGCGACTAAGGCTATGAGAGACGCCGTAGTGGAGGGCTCCGGAAATTTCGACCACCAGGGGTTCTTTAACGTGCACTGACATCGCACAGTACACGGGCCTCGAATTTCTCCTCCAAAGAAATTCAGCCGCCGCGGCCGGGATCGAACCCGCGTCTTTCGGGCCAGCAGCCGAGCACCATAGCCACTGAGCCACCGCGGCGGCTCATCGCAGCAAAGTGTCGCACGAGAAGGTGTACCTGTACGTGGTGCTTCGCGTCATCTGCCACTTCGCTTCGATGCGCAGACGTTTCGGACGCAGGGACCCTCCAGAGAGCGCGGCCATGCGCTAGCGTGTTCTAAGAGCGGACGACCCTGTACAGTCGCGGACATAATAACCTGGGGCGCGCTTCGGTGGTCGAAGTCGTCTCGTGTCTTATCCACCGAAAATTAGGAGGGGCTTAATGCATGTTCTATAGCCGGATACAACTCAAGAAAGAAGCGACTTTTCCCCCACAACGATGACAATGCAGGGAGCGAGATGAAAGGGGATAGTCCCCTTCCTCCTAGGTAGGGATACTCCCCCCCCCTCCTTCCTTCCATTGTCACACTAGCAGGTTGATGAAAATTGGCCGACGCCATTGGCTGGAAGTGGGTCCTTTGTCTGGGAAAGGCGCTTCTTTCTGTAGTTGTATTTTATAGATTATATTTATATTTGGAATTTACTGTCGCAGAAGACATGGCCGAGAGAAAAAGCAGGAACCTTGAATGACGCTGACAGGAAACAGAATAACGCAGGACGTGTTCAAAAGTGAAAGGAACTGCAGGCGCGTCACAAGCGACTCCATTGTTCAGGTTCTGTTCGCTGACATCGCGGAGAGACGGTACAAGTTGTGCTTCTTCTCCCGCGATTTGTTTCTCCGCGTAAGGCTGCGGGGCGTCTGCCTCGGGGTTTTGTCACCAAGCAAAACATCGGCATCAAGTATTAATAACGCGAGAAAAATGTGTCGGAATGCCACGGTCGTTATACCCTGTCGTCCTTGCACTCGAGAATAAAAGCGCTGAGCGGAGCCCAGCCAGCTGTCCGAGGCCCTGCGCGGCGCGTCTAACGGGACGGGCGTGAAAGCGAGACGGGATGAAAAAGCGGCGACCGTGCGTTGGCGCGCGTCAGCGCTGTCAACTGGTGTCGCCGGGCGTCGCCAAGAAGAGCGAAAGGCGCCGCTCCTCGGAGTCGGCTGAGATCGGCCAGACGCTCCATCACGGCTCCTCGAGGGGGCCAGCCCCAAGCTTGCGGGCTCTGGAGCGCGCGTTCCGAGACGGAAAAGCCGCCAGGCCTCGCGGCAAAACGCTCTGTATGCTGTAGTCGTTCGTCTCGTCGCCCGAGAATAGCGAGTTTTCGTCATCATCATCATCGTCAGCCTGACTACACCCATTGCAAGGCAAAGGCCTCTCCCATGTCTCACCTTTCAACCCTCCTATGCCAGCTGCGGCCACCGTGTCCCTATCCCGAACCCCACCCGAGAGGACTGGGAGGCGACCCTGTCCGGTTGCTGCACCCTCGAGGCCCAAAGGGCCTTAACGCAGCGCGCCCGGGCTGCGGCAAACGCCAATGGTGTGCCTGACTAGGCATCCCACCTAGTGGTTGTAAGGGCGTGACCCTTCAGGTCACGACCCCCAACACCTCTCTCTATGATTAATGAATGTTTTCACCACCACCACCACCGTGTCCCCGCAAACTTCCCAATTTCATCCGCCCACCTAACTTTCTGCCGATCCCTGCTACGCTTGCCTTCCCTTGTAATCCAGTTACCCTTAAGCACCAGCGGCTATCTTGCCTTCGCATTACATGCCCTGCCCAAGCCCATTTCTTCTTCTTTATTTCGACTAGGATGTCATTAACCCGCGTTTGTTCCTACACCCCCACTCTGCCCTTTTCCTGTCTTTTAACGGTACACCTATCATTTTTCTTTTGCTCGTTGCGCTGTCCACAACATAAGTTGAACCCTTTTCGTTAGCAAAGAGCAATCGTGTGTGTACTGGTGTTGATTACCACGCCACCGTGTCTGCGAAATAGTCATTCGCTTGTCTTATTTCCTTGCGTCTATACGGAGACTATAAAACAGATAAATTCACGGGGACCCTCAATTTTATGTGTTAGCAATGCGCTAGAATTAGCATCTGTTGATGTCTTTGCCGGAAATGACGTCTCTTCCCGTCTGGTGACGTCAGCTCCTTCCAGTCAGGCGGAATGCCCCGGTCTGGTGACGTCACTTCCCACCAGCTAACGGGAAAGTCCCGGACTGATGACGTCATTTTCTTGCAGCCAATTTGCGAATCTTATTACCGACGACGCATTTTGGACCCATGGCTTTAAAAAATTGGCTGTGGTTTAGCTCTGGTTAAACCTGGAGGGACGCGAGAGCTGGACGGGTTCCCTCTCCCCCTCTCCACTCACCCTCCTCACTCGACACGGCGCATGCGCACAGCTGTTGCAGCTCGGTTTCGCTGGCGCGCCGCGCCGCCGGCAGCAGCAGCTGCTCCCCACCACGTGACCAACCCACGTGACCAACGGCGCCGCCACGGAGGTCAAGGGGTGCCACGCTGAAGGCTCGAAGAGCTGGCGTAGTGTAGCTCTTGCTACAAAAGCACGCCGACCGCAGGTAAATAATTCCGGTCGAATACTGTTGTTCGCGCCATTCACACGGAAGGAATTGCCGTGCACGCCCTGAGCTCCGGGCGTAAAAAATAGCGTGGGAGGCTCGGCAGCAGCATCGCCCGGGCTATCGACCTCGCTCTGTCCGGCATCGACCGCGGGCGCCGAATTTAATTTTAGGCACCTCCCGAAAGTAATGGCGTGCCCGCCAATAACAGTTAGGCTATCGAGCGATGCCCGAGTCGACACAACTGCGGGTCCAAACACCGGCAAAGTCCCCCCCATCCCTGCCTGGCGAGCCACTCGCCGGATTCACCGGCACTTAAATCTCTCTTCTTTACATTTTTTTGTACAGCTTCGACGTCGCTTAGGTCGTCTCCCTTCTTTTTCCGGCTGCTTCAGCTGCGGTCCTCTTTTTCTAACGATCTCGTTGTCGGTGTTGCCGCTATGACAGGCGGGGCGGCCACTGCGTCTCTTTTGTGAAGCGATCGAAAGCGCTGCACTTTTAGCTCAGGTGACTCCGTTTTCGGAAGCTCGTTACGGGTGCTCTTCGTGTCTCCGATACGAGACACGTACATAGCACCACGAGTCCTGACGTCGTTTACGGGTGTTACAAGTGGCAAATGTGAGTGCGTTTGTTTTGGTGAGGCTTCTTTTAGAATATGAAAGCCAATATTAGTCACTGGGTTTTCTTATGGGCTCGATTTCACTGTTTGAGGTTAAGTGCCTACACACGGGCATATATGTTAAGGTGGTTCTGCCCTTCTGTACTGAGTCGTACGTGTGTGTGACTCAGAAAGAGGAAACCAACCGATTATTTCTGGTAGAATAAACATATCAGCGTACTGAAGAAGGATGGACAGTTGGGCAAGTCGGTAACGGTTCATTTTGGAAGGTACAGCACAATAAGAGACGCAAGACGTAGAGAAGAGGACACAGACCAGAGCTGTCTATGTCCTCTTTTGTACGTCTTCCGTCTCTTTTTGAGCTGCACATTGCCATATCAGTGTACCGCATTGTCACCCGCCACCCAGCTTTAAATCGAGCTACGAGTCCGCACAAAAACGCTAGGCAGCTTTGGTCAGCTCCGAGTGGTCGGACAGGAAAGGACCATGCGTCCTTTGAAATGCTTTTAATTTAGTCTTTTTTAATGTGATGGCATTACAGATGGCGTAGTCCAACCGCGTTATAACGAAATAATGGTTATTACGAAGGAATGACGGTTCCTCATCTTGGAAGCTCAGTCAACACGGGCTATAACGAAGTAATTGCCGACCTCCACAACTAGTAGCCTTGTCCTGAAAAAAAAAAAAAGAAATGTGTTGTTGGTCGCATATCTATGCATAGCTCCCAGGATCGGAAATGACGTCACCACACCGGAAGAGACAACTATACCTTTCGATGTATCTTCTTTGCGTCAGTGTCGCCACCTCTGGACACCTTCGGGGAAACATGTAACCATCAGCTAGATGACCCAAATAGATGTCTGGTTCGTGCAGTCAGACGTGTAGGGGCTTGAAAACACAGCCGTAAAAGAATGACACAAAACTCAATGTAAATGAATGAGCAGATTCAGTTGTTATGGCGTTGCCAACACATATTATAATTAGGGGCCCCTATGATTTTTTTTTTTTCACAGTTTGTTTGCCCACCTCCTGTGGTCTCGTATTGAGGCTGGCAGCGTTTTAAATAAGTGAATAAACAAAAACTTCTTGGACGAGCACGAGTCAAAAGGGATCATTATCGGTGGCTCAATGTCACTCCTACTGCGTGATGACGCGTTGATTTCCTCATTTGTTTGTTTTCTGTACTCTAAGTGCTGACAAAACAAGCTCCTTACCGCCACTCCCCGTGTCGTTCTTACGTGTTTTTTCCTTTTACCGCTTTGCATCTTGTTCCTTTTTTTTCTTTTTTGCGTCATGCTTGTATTCTTTGTTAAACGTATACAAGGATGTCAAACGTAGGACGCCGAGGTGGCTCAGTGGTTACGGCGCTCGGCTGCTGACCCGAAAGACGCGGGTTCGACCCTGGCTGCGGCGGTTGAGTTTGGATGGAGGCGAAATTCTAGAGGCCCGTGTACTGTGCGATGTCAGTGCACGTGAAAGAACCCCAGGTGGTCGAAATTTCCGGAGCCCTTCACTACGGCGTCCCTCGTAGCCCGAGTCACTTTGGGACGCCAAACTGACTTGTTTGACACGAGCCGCGTTTCGTAACTGAATGCATGTGCTTTTTATTATATCTTCTTGTAAACTGCAAATTTCCATGTGATTTTTCTGACTTACTTTTTCTGTAGAGTGCCCGTCCTGCTTGGACCTAACCATGGTGCGCGGTATGTACATAAATAAATAAATACATAAATAAATAAACCACAATAAACCTCAACCTATCTTTATCAAACGTTACCAGAAAAAAAAAAGCGAAAAAATTAGCAGGATAAACTTCATTAACTCGCCATGAAACCTTGTCATGAATCGCCGATCAAAACGCTCCTAGGCTACTTTCTTTTTTTTTCAAATTTTCATTTCTGTTTTGTTCGTTTCCGCATATGCTTATCTTTGTGTTATGGCACGCTCGGTGCTTGGACGCACTTGTTTTCTTTTTTGTTTTTGTCTTTTTTCTGCGCACGAGTTTCCCTTGGAACCAGGGGCACGCACACAAGCTGCGCCTCTGGGAGCAAAGCGTTGAGCTGCAGCGTATTCTTCTTTCTTATATTCGTTGCCTGTTTCACGTCTTTTCCGGTTCCGATAGTGGATCGAAATTGGACATCCGGCGCTCGCTTGGAGCCCGAGAAGGTGGGGGAGAGGGAGGACGGCTGCGGCGAGGATGTTTTGCTGCGAGGGGTGATGTTCGACTTCTGAGCCGCGGTCCCGGGTGGGTCTGAGCCCCTCTGCGAACCCCGGGCGTGCGCGCGCAGCGTCGATCGGCTGCTCCGCTGATCCCTCTTGGGGTCGACGAGGAAAAGAAAAGTGGTTTCTCTCTCTCTTTCTCTTTCGTCTTCTTCTTCTTCGGCAATCTTCTTGGCCTCCTCTCGTACGACTAATGCCCTCTCCTCCTCCTCCTCCGTCTTCTTCGTTTCTGGGCGCTTATTCTTGGACCCCCAGCGATCACGGCAAACTCCCATCACGAGGTTTGCCTCCCTCGCTGCAGTGGTGGCAGACCTATCCAGTTGCACTGCACAGGCTTGGATCCTCGGTGTTTTTCTTTCTTTTATCATTTCAGTGCGGTATGGCGTTCACAACTGTCTTCTGTTTCTTTCGGTAATATACGGAGAGCAAAATTTTGGTGTACCGGCAAAATCTTGACACAAAGGCAGGTGTTCTGCACGTCCTGTACAAAACCATTATCAAAGTTGTGGAGCCTGGGAAGAACAGCGATATAAGCGGAGACAGTTCTAGTGCGCTGCAAATGCCTGCAAATGCGATATTGGTCATTGTCGTTGTACATTCGTAGATCCCTGGGAGTCCTCCTACCAAACCCCTGGTGCAGTGGTTAAGCGATGCGCCACTGCTCTGCGATGGCAGGTGCTGACACGTACCGGTGGGGCTTGTAAGACCCTAGGTTGCTCTTCCCGAGCGACCAATCAAATAATTTAACTGCCACCTACCACGGTGGGGGGGAATGAGGGGCTCGTTATAAATATGAAAGAAGCCAACAGCCACAGAAACCAAGGGGCACAGGGGATTTTTTTTTAATTAATATATTTATTTTTGTGGTGTTGATCAATTTATAATATTACTGAATATGTTATCGATTAACCCTTTATGGGATAACGGGACACATGGGTCCCACTTTTTACTCTCACGAAAAACCTCCGTACGCGGCAGCGGGTGAATTTCTGGGCAACAGTCTCGTCGCGCCATCTATCTTGAGCCTTTGACAACGCTTGTGCGACTAAGTTTTAGGATTTCCTGTAGATGGCACCACCAGCATACACAGCTGAACTTTTTGCTTTGTGAAGATTCGTGCCGGAAAAATTGCTCCCGCTTGTTCGCGCCCAAAAAAGATTTCGAGATGAATGGTAAGTTTTTCCTTTTCTGTCCTTCAAGGGAAATACTTGGTGCATGCCCTAAACGATTTATTAGGTAGTCAGAATCGCAGAGTGCCCGAAAAAGAGGTCTCTATGAGCGCCAGAGCCGGATTGACGCGATCGAAAACACTAAGCGAACGTGAAGGGCGCGCTCCAGGGGGCATAATTTTTGCACACAGTATGCTGAAAGTATGCTACGACTAACAAAGTAAGCTGTCGATGTTGATAATTCTAAGTTTCGTTTCGTTTACGAATTCGCAGGGGGCTCGCTTACGCGGGATGAAGCGCTGGCGCTCTACTTCAGTTTGCCTGACGAGTCTGAGACTAGTGAAGACGAGGCCCAAAGCAGCGAGGACGACTTTGTCCCTGAGCTAGCGCCGTCGGATTTGAGCTTTGAAGACGACGAAATCGAAGCTGGTCCATCAAAGAGCAAGCGCCAACGGCGGTCTACTCCTTCAAAAAAAGGTTTCAGGAGGAAACGGAATGCGCTCCTGCTGGATCAAGGTGGAGAAAGTGCGCCAGAAGAGGAGGAGGTCGGCAGTGCATGGACTGCAAATGAACCACTAAGTACAGTTCAAAGCCCAAAGACATGGGATTCTCAAACCTCCCAAAAGGCGCCAGCACGTGCAGTTGATGCATTCGCGCTCTATTTTGATGATGAGATGATTGAATTCATAGGTGAGCAGACCAACCTCTTCGGTGCAAAGAAGTACCCAAGGAAGTGGCAAATTTTGACAAAGGAAGAGTTGCGAGCGTATTTTGGTGTACTGCTGTTGATGAGCGTGTGCCCAAGGCACCACCTGTATCAGTATTGGAGCCGTGACCCTCTCTTTCATTGTGAAGAAATTTCAAAGCTGATGTCCTTCAAACGATTTCAGCAAATTATGAACTCGCTTCGTGTGAATGACACAACGAAAGAAAAAAAGAGAGGAGAAGAGGGATATGACCGTCTGGCCAAGGTGCGCCCTCTTATTACAAAGCTGAACCAAAAGTTTCAAGAAGAATACACTCCTTCCTGTCATCAATCAATTGATGAAAGCATGATCGCTTTCAAAGGAAGGTCAAGCATGAAGCAGTACCTTCCTTTGAAACCGATCAAACGTGGGTACAAAGTGTGGTGCAGGGCAGACGCACAGACTGGTTACCTGCTCCAGTTCCAGGTATACGAGGGAAGAAATGAGCAGCGGCCCGCAGGCCAAAGCTTAGGCGAGTATGTCGTCCTTTCCCTTTCTGAAAGCGTAGAGCCTGGCACACAGCTCTACTTCGATAACTATTTCACGTCTACACCGCTCATGCAAACGCTTGCCCAGAAGGGTATCTTGGCCGCGGGTACCGTCCGTATCAACAGGAAGGACCTTCCTGACGATCTAAAGAAAAACAACAAGCTTCAGAAGGGAGAGTACCTGTGGCGCAGCAAAGGCAATGTCTCAGCATACCAATGGCATGATTCAAAGAACGTTCATGTCCTATCTAATTTTCACGACCCGAACGAAACTGAAGAAGTCCAGAGAAAACTTTCTAATGGTTCATCAGTGGGTGTAGTCTGCCCCAAAGCGGTCGCTGACTACAACCGTTGGATGGGAGCCGTAGACAAGTTCGACCAGAAAAGAAACTCCTATGCGGCTGACAGGCGATCGAAAAAGTCGTGGTATCGCATATTTTATTTTCTTTTTGACTCAGCAGTTGTAAACAGCTTCATTCAGCATAGTGGCAACAGCGACGTGAGCTACATGTGGTTTCGGCTCGTTCTGGGACGGCAGCTGATCAACGGGCAAACGTTCCGACACTACAGGTCTGTTGGGCCGTTCCGCAAGAACAAAGGTGGCACTAGGAGCGGCCAAAAAATGGTCGGAATTGCAGACGAAGTAAGGTTTGCAGGTACTGGTCACAACCCACGGAAAGTGCCAAACAGGCGTAGATGTAGGTGGTGTTCCACCTCCGGGAGTGAAACGCGCACGAAGTTTGTGTGTGGTGTGTGTAATGTACCCCTGTGTGCAACCTGCTTCGGCCCCTTCCACCAACAATGACAGAACTAACCACAGCTTGGTGCTCCCGTGAGTCAATGGGACAGTGTTGTCCCACTTTTTCAAAAGGACAACATGTGCCAATGGGACACATGCGTCCCACTTTTTTTCATTAAACTATTGCTGCTATTGTTCTGAAATTTCTTCCATATCATTTCTGAAGATGCCTAGACCCGAAAAATGTGTAGTTTTTTTCTCTACGTTATGGAAATTATAGGTGAACCCACAAAGGGTTAAAGCTAATTGATTAGAAAAGCAGAAGAAAAAACAACCACATGCCGCCGGTGGGATCCGAAGCCACGACCTCCGAATTACGCGTCCGGTGCTCTACCTCTGAGCTACGGCGACGGCTGTCAAACCTTCTGCTTTCGCGGGTATTTATGTTTACAAGTAACCTAACCTTGAGAGTGTTCATCAGCGCCACCCACGTTCATAAGCGGCGGACGTAGAACGTCCTGAGTTACCGCAAGTGTGACGTAGAACGTCATCGAAGTGAGAGGGTGGAAGCTGTGCGAGAACCCTCTTATGCTTCCTATGGCATCAAGGCTGCCAGAACCGAGGCCCTCGCTAAGCAATTAAGCAAACAAGGGAAGGGGAATGAGGGGCTCGTTTCTATCAATTAGCTTTAATCGATAACATATTCAGTAATGTTCTAAATTGATCAACACCACAAAAATAAATATATTAATTTAAAAAAAATCCCCTGTGCCCTTTGGTTTCTGTGGCTGTTGGCACCTAGCACGGTGGTCAGTTTGTTCACAATCCGGTGGGCGGGTTGCGACGACTCCACACAGTCACGTGACTTAAGTGGCTTCTCTGTGGATTTTTCGCTCACAACGCCGACGACGCCGACGCCGTATTTTCTGCAGAACGGAAGCTCTAACGCTATCACGTTAAGGCAGAACTTTCAACATTGATTATAAGGTAATGCTTAACCGTATTACTACTCAGCTAGTCAATTAAATACGCTTGATTGCGATGATTGACTGATTGGACAGTAAACGGTGCTCCAATTTCGCATGGTAAAGAGATAAGCCGGCAAACATGGTAGCAAATTTTCCATAATTAGTCCTCATTTCAGTCAAAAGAAGTCTATTACGTTGCTGCAACCTAGTCGGATTAGTATTTATGATGTGATCAACAACGCCATCAACATTAGCCTGATTACTCATTATAACTTGGACATAATTATGCATAATTTTAGACAGAATAATTGCTGAAGAAAAAGTCTGCTCAAGCTTTGAGGCAGTGGTAAAGAACATTTCGCTAAAGCCTTTCGCTTCTGATCACGCGTGTGACAGTAAAAGGACTGTGTTAGTACTTTCGCATATCCTAAGCCTCGTTCTCGGCTGCTGATTGCAAGGCGTTGGACCTGCTGATGTTGCTGTGCATGTGCCCAATAAGTGACGAAAGCTATCTGCAGGTCACTAAACTTCACAGTCTTATATGCCTTTGCCCAGCCTTCTGAAAGTATGTTAGCTTGAGCGTGTCTTGCAGAATTGTCGTCACGCAAACAAGGTTCGAAGCGTGTCGTGCCTCCGTCTCAATCAGGTCTCATCAGTGTGTCAGAATCGATATTGATTCCGAGAGAAGGTTTCGAAAGCGTTCCGTGCCTATGCAGGTCTGCTTTCGTGTGCGTTGTGGCAACATCCGTGTTGACATCGAATTTTATTCGTCTGCGCAGGCTCCTTTGTGGATGAACGACAACCTCATCTGCCAGTCCGTCTGCGACATGTGCCAACTGTTGTGAAGGTGAGTCCTGCTTGACCTTGAGCACTCTAACCGGATACAACTCAAGAACGAAGCGTTTTTACCCGTCAAAGGACCCCCTTCCAGCAAATGGCGTCGGCCGATTCTCATGATCCTGCTAGCGTGACAGTGCAGAGAGGGGACTGTCCCCTTTCATCTGCCACTCCCTGCATTCTCACGCTAGCAGGTTCGTGAGAATCGGCCGACGCCATTTGCTGGAAGGGGGTCCTTTGACGGGGAAAAACGCTTCGTTCTTGAGTTGTATCCGCGACTAGCTGCTTCTTTTTATTTTATTAACCAGATAACGTAGTCGAATGTGGACGCATAAAACTGAAAAAATAAATGAAGAAAAAGATGTTAAGAAAGAAAGCTAGCAATCAAGTAAAAGCACAATAAACATAATAAACATAAGCATACGTTCGTAGTAACAACAGGACTTTTTGTACTATTGTGCTGTTCCTTGTAGCGACAGAACTACAGAAAAAAATTAGGAGTCACTTTGGCGACTAAAGTGGTGCAAGGCGAAAGCCTGAGTACAGCATTCTGCCACGAATGTGGTTGTGAATGATGATTCAAGTGCTACCAGCGAATGACGCGTCCATTGGCTGTCTGCGTGTGTTACTGATGTGTGGTTAACATGTTAAGCTTCGCCTGTAAGAGTGGAACGCGACAGCGTCTTGCAACGCTGCCAGGGAGTCCACAGAACGCCATCGCCAATTCGGCTGTACGCCTTGCTGGACGGTAAATTTATTTTTTGAGGAAAGGAAATGTATCTCTCTCGCATATCTGGGTGGACACCTGCACCTCGCCGTAAGGGAAAGGGGGAAGATAGGAGTGAACGGAGACGCCGTATTAGCTAGACGCGCCTTTGTTCATTCCAAACCATTCAGCTGGCATTACGGAGTGGCTAGCGTGCTCGTATCGCACTCCGGAGACCCTGGTTCGATTCCCCAACTCGACCAATTTCGTTCTCGGTTTTATTGATTTATGCGGTCTAACTAGAAAGGTTAATTAGGCTATTTCATATTTATATCGTTGTATTTTTATCCATCGTGTTCTGTCATTCACCTGTCAAATGTTGCAACTGTCCAGGATGTTCGACACAACGTATATGAAACGAGCTACGTCGAACTGAGTGGGGAAGTGCGTGGTGGTGGAGCGAACGCGGCTTCGTACTTATCTGTTGTTTCAGCAGCGTCTCCTTCCGCGGACGCTGTTGTCGCTGCGACGCGCGTCTTTCTTTCTTTCTTTCTTTTCTTTTCCTCTGTCTTCTGACCTCTTCATTCTCCTCTATCTTAATTAGGCTAATTGATTAATTAAGCAATTAACTAAACTCAATCCCACTTAGTTGGAGCATCACTATACGATCCCTTTGATTGGTTGCATGGTTACTAGCCAAAGTACAATTGGCCCCATTTGAAATTCGCGCACTATGACGTCACGAGCATTTCGACCAATTGAAAAGCGTGACATTTTCTGTCGACAACTCCTGCTTACAACGATGAGGCATTAAAGGCTTCCGCCTTAAAATTTATCGTTGCGACAAAACATTTTGCCGTACTTTGGGCAAGATTCGGTCGTTTTTTTTTCTTTTCTGGCGGGTTTGTTGTAACGAAGTGCACGTGGTATGCTGGGGCTCAATCGCGCTCACACAGTTGCCACCTCGCTATAACAAAGTGGAAGGGGCCCGGTGATGACTTCGTTATAGCCGTAGCTTCGTTATATCTCTTGTTGACCGAGCTTCCAAGGGGTATCATCATTTCGCTATATCCATTATTTCGTTATAACGAGGTTCGGCATCCACCGCGTTTCTATTCCAGAAATTTTACAGCTGTGAATGAAAACAAAAATATTCCAACCAAAGTTACACCGCCTGTCCTTGTATATTGTCAGTTCGATTATTTCCGTTTACGTTACTGTTTAAAAAAAAAAAAACATTGGAAGGCGTAATCCTGTGCCACGAATATACTACGACGGCAGCGGAACGACCACATACGAGACTTTGCTCTCAAGCTCAGTGGCAATTTATGCCGCATTTTGTTATTATTTTATCTTTTCCTCCATTTCGTAGACCTCATTTCAAGCGTTAACACCTTCAACCTTGCATGCGTGTTTTAATAAAGGAACAAGAAAAATCATACGACCGTCAACTTCTCGCGCCGTCGTCTATAAGCCCTTCCTGGCCACCCTGAAACAAAAGGAACACAAGGAATATATCAGCAAAGAAGGAAGCTGTATATCAAGAAACATTTATCCCTAAAGATCTCCCTGCCCCCCCCCCCCCCCCTTACCACTTTTTTTTTTTACATGCTATTAGCCGTGCATTTCCTCTTCGCTTTTCGGGCCTGTACGTGTGTTTATTTTTATCGTACCCGTTTCTCTACTTTCGAAAGCGCGCACATTTACATTCGACGTCGTCTCGCCGTCTTTACGAGCTGAAACACACCTCCGCTCTATGTGTCCGCATGAGTATATATATATCTGGTTCATTCGCATTGCGCTTTTACGTATCCGCGTCCGTGGGTGTTCCCAAGATTCCTGGCTTTAAATAAACGTTCTTCTTATTCTGTCGCCATCGCCGTGTCTCTACCGCCACGAAGCCAACCCCGAGGCGTACATAAGCCGCCGCGTAGCGCGTGTTCTGGCGGGGGAAAACGTTCTTCCTTTTTCTCCCAATCTCCGCCCTCTCTTTATAGTTTTCATCCCGCGTGACAAGCCTAATTTATCACTCGACTTACTCCTCTTTTCGTCTTCGCTCCGTCTGTCTCCATTTTCTTTCTCTGTATTCTTTCTTTCTTCTTCTGTTCTTTGCCATCTCTCGGAGACAGCTCCTCGACGCGTTGCTTCCTCCCATGCTTCCCTTTTTCCCTTTTATCCCCTTCATCCCTACGTTGTTGTTTTTTTCTTCTGTGGCTCCCGCCCCCTCTCCACTCACAGACACGAAAAGGCGCACATCTTTGAACGAAACGTTTCCCGCTAGACAGTGCTTTTCTGCTGATGTTGCAGGGCATACGAGTTGCACAGTGCACTATTTGATCATCTCATAGGAACGGCGCAGTGTAAAAAAATAAAGGGGGGGGGGGGGGGGGGTAAGACAGCGGAAAGCGGAAGCACTAAAGGAGCTGACTATTAGCTGGTTCTTTGTTTTCAAGGACGCACATATGTATTAAGCTTGCAAGTCTGTGAGGGAATGAAACACATTAGGGAAACCAGTGTTAAATCTTGAATGGGAGCGCTAATGCTGTGCTCAGCGCCGCTGTTTGCTCGTTGCCTTAATTAGACGGGTTTTCGTCTTGTGTCTTCTGCGCAGTTCATTAGATGTATGCAATGCTTGACTTCGGAGGAGCAGTTACGTCACTTTATTGGGTCTTTTTTTTTTTTTCAAAGCCTTAAATGAACTATTCGGTAGATTTCGTTTTACACGCTATTCCGATTGGAGCGAACAAGAATTTCTTCAGCCATGTTTGTGCCATTCGATAACAGGAGGCGATAATCAGCGTTTTTCTTCATTTTCTTCTTTGTTCCTCGGTTGATTTCCGTCACTTTTAAGATTAAGTCAAGTTTAAGATTAAGATTAAGTGGCTATGCTACTCCTTCCGCGTGAAAGTGCTCCATTATTTTTTTATTTTGTTTTGGTTTTGGCGAGTCTAATAAAGGTTCTCTTTTCTTCGTTTAGTGTACAACTGCAGTTCTTCTGAGCACATTAAGCGCTGTCGTGACGCAAGGTAGCAGATCCCACCGCTGCCACCAGTTGTCGTGTCACGAGGTAGCGTGGCCAGTTGATGGCGTCTCCAAGGGGGCTCGTACAGGATGAGGTACAGTCTCAACTTCAGATGGTTAGAGATTTCAAAAACAAGCAGATTTAATGGTAAGAAACTAAAACACTTATTTACAAAAATTTACAAAAAGAAGAGCAAGGAATCAAAAGTTAAGAGTTCATAGCGTCGAGCGTCTGGATGAGCCTGTTAACCAAGGCTCAGAGCCACTGGATGGACCTATTACCGAAGGTCCAGAGCCACACTGGATGAACCTATTACCGAAGGTCCAGAGCGTTCGTGCCCACTTTGGTCGCAGGTTATATAGCCCAAGACTCCGCCCCTGCACCAGGCGACATTCCATCGCGACACAAAAGATCGGCACCAGCACCGCCATCGAATACCTGTTGAGCCTCCTCACTAGGCGGTAACTCATCGTGGAACAAAAGATCGGCACCACACGTCACTGCCAACTAAGACACCTGCTTAGAGCCCGCACGTGGGAACTGGCGAGTCCGCATTCCTAAGTCCGCAGTCCGCATTCCTATAGCATTGTGGCGTGTTGACGTCACAGCCGCAGCTGCGCAGGCTTCCTCTGATTCGTTCCGGGTTTTTTTTTTTCTCAAGACGAGGGACACCCTTTCTTCTCCTGTCGTCGGTTGCTTCTCGAAGGGGAGGTCGTTTTCGCCGAGCCGAGTGTGGGAAGAGCCTCGTCGGCCACTTCCCAGAAAGTCACCCTTTTTCGTGAGGTCATCGTGGGGTCAAGTTGAAGTCAAACGACCCGTCAAAATTGCCGCTACGTTGAATCTCCCTCTGTTTCATCTCGGGTCTCAAGATGGGTCGTAACAGCTACCTCCCCCACCAGACGAGTCTCGGCGAGTAGCAGTCATCGCTGCTGCACGAAGAGACGACTTGCAGAAGCGTGCCAGAAGTATGCCAGAAGCCCTCTGCCGCTCGCAACGTGGTCTTCTATTACGCCGGCCAAATTCTTTGAGGCGTCTCTGAAACTTCAACCACATGCGCAAGCAAACACTCAACTTTCCTCCGAGCAAACCAGTTCCAAAAGAGGGTGCTATAATCCGGTTAGTATAGCCGTTGTGAATAGCCGACACTGAAAACTCCCAGGACCCACGCAAGCTGAGAAAAACCGAACCTGCTACTGTACACCCTCACTTTCAAAAACGCACGAATAAAACTATTAGTAGCAATTTTGGTTCATAAAGAGCATTCCGGACTGATTAAAAAGAACAGCTAAGAAGTCCGCGTTTTCATGCAATGTACCCTTTTTGCACGTACTCTTTAAAATCAAACATCTTTAAAAGCAGCAAACTGATCGAAAATCATCAAGTTTACAAAAACCACTACCACTAAAACTGAAACTGTGTTTGCCTTCATCCCTGTCCCGGTTTTTTTTTTACAGTGAGTCAATGCACAAAATAAGAAAGGCAAACACTTATTCCCCGAATTGGACATTCTTTAGCCGCGCCCTGCGCGGTCGCGGTCGGATGGCCGGTCCACAAGCAGGTGCTTCAAAAAAACTGCGGGGTTGATTATTTCCGCCTCCGCGCGGCCTACTAGGGAAAGGGCGCCCTCTCCAGTCTTTTGTCCCGGCTTGTCGCGTCCCCCTCCGACTCACGCGCTCTCTGCGGCGCCCCTTTGTGTGGCTGTCGAGCCCTATTCTTCGTAACGCTAGTAACGCGTAGCATGCGTCACGTGTCCAACGACTACGCCGTCTGTCCCTCTTTTGGCTCGCAAGGGCAGTCAACTGGGCTTTCATCGGGCCTATCCGCCTTCGGGAAAATTTCACTGATTTTCCTTTTCGGTTACTAGCTTTCGTGGTGCCGTCCCTTGTTGATCTGCCGGCCTTTGCATCAACACCTGCACTGGCACTTCTCAATTGCTTGTCGCGTTCGCGATGTTTCTTCATTGGACAATGGTGCTTTCGGCCTGCAAGGGCAGTGACCTTGGCTTTCCTCGGGCCCAGCCGCCTTCGGGAAAATGACACTGTTGGTTTACCCTTTCCCTCAACAGTTCTCGCGGTGCTGTCCAGAGTTAATTTGCCGGCCCTCGCATCAGCATTAACACCTGCCCTAGCAATCCTCATTCGCTTGTCGCGTTCGCGGTTTTTCCTGCGCCGCGACGCTACTTGCGGTTTACTACTCACAGTGCCAGGCGGCGGCTCAACTGTTGAATCGTCCACTCCTGTGGTTTCGTCTGAGCACCCAAGCTCATTTTCCGGCTGTCTCCCTATCGGAGCAGCATCCTCCTCATTCAGGGCAACAGAAACAATCTCGTCTGTACGGCACTTTTCCGCGAACGTTGCGCTCTTCCCTGGCGCTTCACGGCTGCCGTCGGGCGATTCCCGTTCACTCTTTGTGTCGCTTAGTACAGCCTCAACTTTCTGACCGCCAGTGCTCGCCAGCTGCACCAGCGGTGTCCCTTGTCTGGTTCTGTCATCGCGCGCACCCCGAACCTCACTGCATTCTTTCTGGCGCGGGACCTCAGTCTTATCTGCCAACGCGCTATCTGTCTCAGGCTTAACCGTAAGCGCGTCACACCTTTCGTTTTCCTCGCGAAGCTTTCGCCTTTCTTGTTCTTTATCCACATGGAGGCTTTTCTGCGGAATAGTTTCACACCTCTCGCCTGCCTCCTTGTTGAGAAGAGGTACCACTTGCTGGGGACAACCGCCCGACCTCTTGCTCAACTCTATTTCTAACTTACTGAGCTCAGTCCTTAGCTTCAGTAGTTTTGCTTCCCTCTCACGTTCGCGCTGACGCCATTTTTTCTCTCTCTCTCGCTCCTCCTGCTGTCTGAGCTGCTCCTCTTCTCGCTCTTTCTGCTGTCTGAGCTGCTCTTTTTCCTGCTCTTTTTGCCGTCTGAGCTGCTCTTTCTCCTGCTCTTTTCGCTGTCTGAGCTGCTCTTCCTTTTTTTGTTCGATGAGACTCCACTCTTCAATGAGCTCCTCATCATCTGCCCCCAAATCAGTAATGGCCTGAATTATCATGGGTTTTCGTGCCAAACCCCTTGTCTCAATCCCCAATTCCTCACACAACAGCAACAGGTCCGACTCCTGCAGTCTCTGTAGGTCCATGATAGTTCTGAGTCTGAGCTATTTCCAAAACAACTATGCAAAAATACCAAACCTGTAAGATTTAAGCACAGGTGTCTACCAGTTCTAAATTTTAACCCTCTTTTAGAACCTGGTCCACATCAAAGGAAAAGCCAAGCACTCACCCACACACGTGATCATGTCCAAGACAGCTGCACTCTCGCTGGCCGACCGTTGTTGCCGCTTGTTGCTTCAGATTCCCAATCGCTGATCCACAGTTGTTGGGTCTTCGTATCTCACCAGTCTCTTCGGATCCCAAGGCTTCGGATCCCAGGCTTCGGATCCCAGGCTTCGGATCCCAGGCTTCGGATCCCAGGCTTCGGATCCCAGGCTTCGGATCCCACCGCTGTTCACCAGTTGTTGTGACGCAAGGTAGCAGATCCCACCGCTGCCACCAGTTGTTGCTACGCAAGGTAGCAGACCCCACCGCTGCCACCAGTTGTTACCGCTCGAGGTAGCGTGGCCAGTTGTGGCGTCTCCAAGGGGGCTCGTCCGGGATGAAGGAAACTGTCTGAACTTCGCAGTTGGTTGGTGATTTCAAAAACAAGCAGATTTAATGGTAAGAAACTAAAACACTTATTTACAAAAATTTACAAAAAGAAGAGCAAGGAATCAAAAGTTAAGAGTTCATAGCGTCGAGCGTCTGGATGAGCCTGTTAACCAAGGCTCAGAGCCACTGGATGGACCTATTACCGAAGGTCCAGAGCCACACTGGATGAACCTATTACCGAAGGTCCAGAGCGTTCGTGCCCACTTTGGTCGCAGGTTATATAGCCCAAGACTCCGCCCCTGCACCAGGCGACATTCCATCGCGACACAAAAGATCGGCACCAGCACCGCCATCGAATACCTGTTGAGCCTCCTCACTAGGCGGTAACTCATCGTGGAACAAAAGATCGGCACCACACGTCACTGCCAACTAAGACACCTGCTTAGAGCCCGCACGTGGGAACTGGCGAGTCCGCATTCCTAAGTCCGCAGTCCGCATTCCTATAGCATTGTGGCGTGTTGACGTCACAGCCGCAGCTGCGCAGGCTTCCTCTGATTCGTTCCGGGTTTTTTTTTTCTCAAGACGAGGGACACCCTTTCTTCTCCTGTCGTCGGTTGCTTCTCGAAGGGGAGGTCGTTTTCGCCGAGCCGAGTGTGGGAAGAGCCTCGTCGGCCACTTCCCAGAAAGTCACCCTTTTTCGTGAGGTCATCGTGGGGTCAAGTTGAAGTCAAACGACCCGTCAAAATTGCCGCTACGTTGAATCTCCCTCTGTTTCATCTCGGGTCTCAAGATGGGTCGTAACAGCGCAAACCTTTCTTGAGGTAAACCATCCTCCACCGTAACCGCAGTTTTCCGAGTACACCTCCTCTGTTAACTGTTCCCTTACTGTTCAGATTTTTTTTTTTCTTTTTCGCTTCAAGCCTTGTAATCGTCGCCGCAGAGAAATGGCGCGCGTTTCGGGAGAAATATGACCCTTCGCGCACAAGTCTGTTTCTATTTTTTTCCCCTCCTTTCCTTTCGAATGGCGAAAGTTTCCGCTCCGTGCGGGTTCGGGGGCGATCTGTCCGCCTCCACCAACTCCTTCCCCTGTTGTTGTCAGCAGCAGCGCCACCGGCTGGCGTGTGCTCGCGATGCCCATTTGTTGCAGCTCTTTCTTCTGTAGTGCGCCCCGTGTAAACACAGGTGCCGGACACGCTGCGAGCTGTTTACGTTTCTCCCGTGCTTCTTGGGAGAAAAAAAAAAGGAAGAGAACGGGTGATATATATCCCTGTTTCCTGGCGCCCACCTTCTCTGGCTGTCCCGAAGAAAGCGGGTCGGAGATTCCGTTTTCTCTCTTACCATTATTTTTTTCGCTCCCCTTCATTCTTCCGTGTTCCCCTCGCGCGGTGATCCTGGACACTGCGCAGAACAACGCGTGTTCCCGTTCCCCGCGTCCTTGAAGCCCAAACTATGCCACGTGGCGCCGAAGTGGCCGGAAAGCGCATAGGGTAAACAATAAAGCAGCACAATACGGCCATCCACTCGTCTTGTGCAGTGTGGTCTGTGTATTTCCTCTGCAGTCCTGGAACGTATTACACCGGGAACCCGTCGCGTTCTGTGCTTCCGGGTCTTGCCGTATGGAGTTTAGTTACAGCCGATGAGATTATAGTTGGATACAACTCAAGAACGAAGCGGCTTTTCCCCGTCAAGGGATCCCCTTCCAGCCAGTGGCGTCGGCCGATTCTCATGGGCCTGCTAGCGTGACAATGCAGGGAGCGGCATGACAGTGAAAGGGGGGGGGGGGGATACTATCCCCGACCATGGATATGCCACTCCCTGCATTGTTACGCTAGCAGGCTCATGAGAATCGGCCGACGCCTTTGGCTAGAAAGTGCTCCTGTGACGGGGAAAAGCCGCTTCGTTGTTGTGTCCGCTTATAGGCATTTTGAACTCAAGATGCGTGTTTAATACCACCTCCTATCTTAGGAGAGCGAACGCTGCCGTTGTTAACTGGACCACAGAGGTCAGAGCGTTATGTCGTTATGTTATGTTATGTTATGTTATGTTATGTTGTGTTATGTTATGTTGTTGGTTTGGTTTATTGGGGTTTAACGTCGCGAAGTAACTCAGGCTATGAGTGACGCCGTAGTGAAGGGCTCCGGAAATTTCGACCACCTGGGGTTCTGTAACGTGCACTGACATCGCACAGCACACGGGCCTCTAGAATTTCGCCTCCATCGAAATTCGACCGCCGCGGCCGGGATCAAACCCGCGTCTTTCGAGCCAGCAGCCGAGCGCCGTAACCACCGAGCCACCGCGGGTGTTATGTTGTGTTGTGCTGTGTGGTTGTGTTGCGATGTGCTGTGCTCTGTTGCGTTGTCTTCTCTAGTGTCCTTTTTTGTAGTGGTATGTTGTGTGATGCTATGTTGTGTTATGCTGTGTGCTTTTGTTGCGCTGTGCTGTGTTCTGTTGTGTTATGTTATGCTTTGCGGTTGTGCTCTGTTCTGTAGAGTTCAGTTGTGTTGTACTATGATATGTTCTGTCCTGCTGTGTCACGTTGGTTTTAGCGTGTCAATGCTGTACATGGGCTACGACTGACGCCACCCGAAAGGACTGACTCAGTAACGTTCATAGGCCTGCATCCGTTCGGAAGCAGTACACGGTGACTGTCCTCCACGTTCAGGCGTTGCACGCAGCTCCTTTTCGTTTCCATTGCGTGTTTTGCTTTGTCCGGTGACGAGCCTGCAGCAGACGGCTGCGCCGGAAAGCCGTCTGCGTTGGAAGCGAGCAGACGGCACACCCGCATCTCGGAGTCATTAGGGGAGAGCCCGCGGAGCGATCTCGGCCGAATCTCGGGGCTCTAGCCCTAATCCGATTGGCCGACAAGTCCGGCGCTCATCGGCCTGACAGGAGCACTCGGTCACCCGCATTCGTCTCGCTTCTCGGGCCCTCTCTCCTCGGTGCCAAGGGCAGCGCCGCGACCGCAGAAGCAGCTTCGATTCTTGACCGCGGCTTTGGCTGTCCGCTCGCTGGACACGCCCGGTTTATATCTATTGCGACCAATTCCTCGCCACACGTGCGCGTGTGCGTGCGTGCGTGCTTCGAAGCAGGCAATGTCTTTTTTTTTTTTTTGTCGTCTCGAAGAGAGCGCAAAGCCAAACAAAAGCGTTGCACAGGGGGTTCGTGTTGCCAATCCTGGATCTCCTCCTGCGCGCCGCACTCTTTCCGCTTACTGTGATTCCGCACCCGCCATTAACCGAACGGCGTGTGACAGTCGATATAGACACATTGTGTTGTATGAAGCTACTTTTTATAAGCTATTTAAGGCATATAATTAGTAAAAGTAGCCCTTGCTACCTTTTCACTAACTATGGTCGCTAGTTACTACCTAGTTAGGGACCGTTCCTATTAAAATCAAAGACTATAACTAATACAGATTGTCGTGCCAATAAATTGGTTTTGTAATTAAACAATTCTGCTGGGGCATATGGTTAGGTAGGCTAAGCTGTTTCTACAATCTCAACTTCATAACTAACGCTGGTATCTTAGCTCAACCGGTAAAAGCCACTAGCCCGTAAATGAGTCTGATTTACGGAGTATCTAAGACCGACAAAGATTTCCCTACATGTGTACGCGCAGTGTGCGAGTGTGACTCTTTCTGATTTGTGCTTTTCCTGCATTCTGAACCTTTGTGTGCGCACGGTAAGGTTGTTGATGCCATCACCTCGCATAATTTGTACATGCAATGCGCGATAAGCTTAAACCTAAGTCTGTGATTTACGCCCAGCATGCTCTGATAGCTCTGTCTGGATTCCGAAATTAGTGAAATTGACTATGAAGCTTTTTTTATTTTCAGAGTACGCATAAATTTGACAAGCGACGCCAACACACCGTACGATCAATCTAGCAACATTTCCGAGTTTCTGTTCATTATCTTAGTAAATACTACTAGCTTCCCGTTAGTAACTGCGGGTAGCAGCCGTAACTAACTCAATGGGTTAGTAACTGTTCCTAACCTTCCCGTTACTAACTGCAGTTACTAACAGGGTAGTAACATATGTGACAACCAGTTACCACCCCAAAGTTAGTAAGTACCACTACCTTTTTTCGAAGAGTGCATTCGTAGCTTTGACACAGAGCGTCAAGTCAGGGTGGTGCGCAGTTTAATTGTGACCGGAAAGTAATTTCGCCGTCTTTGTGCTACTGGCAGCGAAAGCAGTACAGAGAGGGAGTCGGGCCACTCTAACCGGAAAAGGCTTTTATTTCCGCCGCGTCGAAGCGAGGCAGGAACGCCTCCGCGGGGTCCGCCACCTCGACGCCGGCGTCCGGGCGGGCGGCAGCCGCGCGCCGAAGAGAATGTCCCTCGGACGTGCCCAGAAATTTCGATGTCCTGTGATTACAGCGCAATGATGGAGGGTCGCCTCGGCAGTCCCGTCACACGGTCCGGGGCATCGGCGCGCGCCGAGGGTGCGGGGAGCCGGGCTTGTGCTGCTGCTGCTGCTTCAGGGTTAATGAAAGACACCGCTACTACATGCTTTTCCACCAGAAGCTCACGTCGCTTGCCGCCCATTGGTTGCGTGTGTGCGTCTGTTTGTGCTGTGTTTTTTTTTTTTTCTGTGGAGAGACGTCGATTGCGGCTTCGCTCCTATACGCTAGCTGCCGTCTTCCAGATTCTATTATTTGGTCGTCGCCTCCTTCGCCGACGCCTGCTGGGATTACTGGGCGTGCCAGAAGCCCTGGAAGCCATAGTGAACGAAGCTCACTGCAACGTGCTATGTGTCGTAATTTGTTCTTTAGCACGACGCTGCGCGGTTCTTATGCCTGCGCGACTTTCTGATTGAATATTTTGCTCGTCTTATACGATGTTTCGGCAAATCGATCAATCAGGGCTAACTAACTACTTGTTTAAGACGGTTTTGGACGCGCGCGCGTGTGTGTGTGTGTGTGTGTGTGTGTGTGTGTGTGTGTGTGTGCGTGTGTGTGTGTGTGCGTGTGTGTGCGTGTGTGTGTGTGTGTGTGTGTGTGTGTGTGTGTGTGTGTGTGTGTGTGTGTGTGTGTGTGTGTGTGTGTGTGTGTGTGTGTGTGTGTGTGTGTGTGTGTGTGTACTATGTATATGTATCCCGCTATGTATATACTATGGATGTTTAATAAGGGAATGATTGGAATAATTACTCCCCGGACGAAGATGTATTTTTATTCAACAGCGAGGTTTCCATTAAAGTTGTTTTCCTCTTTATTCGTATAGCTGCGCATAGGTTGCTAATCAGCAATCACTCCTCCATTACACACCAACTCCACCTTGGGGGATTCCTCCTATAAACATGCAGACTAACTCCGTTCCTACTTGGAGTTTGTGGGTTTCTACGTGGACACAGGCCACCAACCACCGCGGGTTCGAGCTTCGCGCGAGCCAAGGGCCCCGATCAGCCGTCACCACACACCACTGGGACACCGATGCGGTGCACTCAACCTCCGCTGGGAGGAGAGCGATTCGCCGCAAAGAAATAGACCTCCAAGTTCACCAAGGAGACGTTTATTCACGTCGTCCTTCAGCAGTACACACACACTCAATAGTCAGCCCGTCCCGGGGGCGCGCGAGGAGCAAGGCTCCGCTGCGCGCACGAAGCGACTCGAGCAATGCGCGCCGCTAGCACGCCGCTGCAGGAGAATGTCCCCGCGGCAGTGCTGTGATCTCCCTCTCGTGTCGACCGTTGGGCCGGTTGCGAGAGAGAGTGGGCAATAAACGCAAGGTACGCCTGTCGGAGGTCGCTGGACCCCGCTGGACAGGCTCGAGCCGCTGCAGGTCAGAGGACACGTGCGGGCGAGCTCGAGTAAGCACTGGTCCGAACGGTAAAAGCCGGCACAGACAAACAGTTGCGTACGCACCTTACGCCGTCTCGGAGGGATCTCTCTCTCGTGTCGACCGGCGGGAAGCCGGCAACAGCCGCGCAAAGGCAACGGCGGGAAGCCAGGATTCCCACAAGTTCTTGATCAGTTCAGTCTCGCCCTGCCATCTGCTGGTCGTCCTGCATGGCTAGCTTAGTTGGTAGAGCGACTGCCCTGGACAGGCGGTGTTCATGGGCACGATGTCCCCGGACCAGGGTGAACTTTTCTTCAATTGCGAAGTTTCCGTGAAACCTGTAGAACTTTCCTTTGTAGGTGCACGGTTTGCTCTTGAGAGGATGTGAATGAGTAAACGCTCGCTTTTTGCAAATATCAGTACATTCGAGTATCGACAATTCGAGCTTGAAGGAGACCAACCATTTTTAAAAGGGGCAACGGGGCAAAAAGCAACGATACCAAAGAGTCAGCTCGTATGAACCGCGGAAGTTCGAATTAACCGAGTTATAGCTGTAACGATATCATAGTGTACTAAAACAATTAACAGGAGATAAACTGAATTTGGCTGTTTACTGAGCCGTAGTACACGGGTTCGAACCCGACTGCAGCGGCCGCGTTTCTATGGAGGAGAAACGCAATATGCGCCCGTGTGTTGTGCGATGTCGGTGCACGTTAACGATCCCCAGGTGGTCGTAATTATACCGGAAACCTCCACTACGGTACCTCTTTCTTCCTTTCTTCTTTCACTCCCTCCTTTATCCCTTCTCTTACGGCGCGGTTCAGGTGTCCACCGAGATATCTGAGACTGAACTGCGTCATTTCCTTTCATCAAAACCAATTTTCAATGTCGATTCGGTCAGAGAGGAATCTCTGAAAAAAAAAAACACTTTCTAATGCGGCGAAGAAACGCGTTAGGAGCCTGGCACATATGACCCACTCGAACGTGCGAGAATTGTGCTTCGAATTGGTATCTCTCACCCGCAACGCCATTCTCCGGTAAATTCGCCAATCTCGATATAAAAGCCCGGCGTCTCCTTCCCCCGCCCCATAACCGTGCCACGCACCACCGAAAGCCGCTCCGAGGTGGCGCTATCGTCGAGAGACCGTTTCTCGGTTTCCCGGAGCAACGGACGCCGAAGGCAGCGGCGGGGGCGGCGGAGGCGTTTGTGTGTACGGTACCCCCCCCCCCCCCCTTGGGAAGCCGCGGGGGGAGATGCGCTTCCAGAGATGGGCGAAGCGGAAAGTTATGGCGTGTAACCGTGCCGGGAAATGAGTCAAAGGCTCGTTTCACGACTACAGCCCATCTCAGCCCCTCCTCCCCACCGCCAACGCGATACTGCCTCCGTCGCATGGTGGCGTGCAGTACGCTCGTACTCAGAGGCCTCTCCCGTCGGCGGGCTATATCTATCCACTCGACGAACGTCGCTAGCGATATGCTGCGTGCATGTACCGTATTAACGCGGGTTTAAGCGTCCCCTTTGAAATTGTCGCATTCAACGTCTAACAGATAGTGCGCGGAAACGAACGATGACGGTAGAGGAAATACATGCGTCACCGACGAGTGTAAGCTTTCAACTTTTTTTTTTTATTATTCGGAAATCTATAGACGAAGGCCGGCTTGTAGCGGGGAAGTCGTAACTGGTCCCGGGTGACAAACCGTGGTATTATTACTCTCACAGAGTGTCCGCCAGCAACTGGCAGCAGGGGAAGGAGCGAATGATGACGCCATAAACCTCTGCCCGAAACCGGCGCTGTGCAGAAAGAGGATTAACTCCACCAGTTCTCCAGCTTTTCTGTTCCATTTTGTTTAGAGCACTACAGACACACACACAAAAAAAGCCTGCACGTTTTTGTGCGACGGGTTGTTGTCACTTCAATCTTCGTCGCCGGTCTGACTGGATACAAAGGCCCGACTACTTACGGCTCAGCTTATATGCCACGGTAACGACTGCACGTGGCATATGCGATTTAACGTGGTATTTGTTTACGGCAGCGAGGGGGCCCTACAAATTCTGGCCGGGAGACAATTGCGCCCTTTTGATGTAACTAATGGTGCTCTCTGTATCATGTTTCGCCTTTAACTCAACGCTTACCTTATCTATTTCAAATAATGTACTACGTTATACCTCCATGTTCGATGTGTTCTGAACTATTTTTTTCGCTCAGGTGTGTCAGCAGAGCCAGCTATTCTGTCCCCCTGCCTGCTCCTGTTACTATTCTATTCCTTCCTGGTTTTTTTTTTTTTCCTACTATTGCATACCCTGTCATTTGCCAACTGCAGCCACCGTATCCCCGCCAACTTCTTAATCTCATACGGCCACCTAACTCTCTGCCGGCCCCTTCTACGCTTGGCTTCTCTTGGAATTCACTCCGTTACCCTTAAGGACCAGCGGTTGTCTCGCCTTCGCATTACATGCCCTTCCCAAGCCCACTTCTTCCTCTTGATTTCGACTAGGATGTCGTTAAGCCTCTTTTGTTCAGTCACCCACTACGCCCGCTTCCGATCTCTTAACGTTACACCTATCATTTTTCTTTCCATAGCTCGCTGCGTTGTCCTTAACTTAAGCTTAACCCTCTTTGTTAGCCTCCACGTTTCTGCCCCATAGGTGAGTACCGGTAAGATCCAGCTGTTGTATATTTTTCTCTTGAGAGATATTGGGAAACTGCCATTCATGATCTGAAAGAACCTGCTTTTTGCGATCTACCCCATTCTTCTATTCATTCTAGGTCGTTAAACTCAAAACACGAATACGCCTGCATGGGAGTAAAAAGTGGAGTAAGTTGTCCTCTGGCGCACTCTCTTTCATAAAGTGGAGTGCGCTAGAGGACAGGTTATTCCCTTTTTACTCCTTTCTGTTTAGTGTAAGGTAGGATAGGATAGGTTAGGTTAGGTATTCTAAACACGAATACGCCTGCGTGGGAGTAAGAATGGAGTAAGTTGTCCTCTGGCACACTCTCATAAAGGGAGTGCGCTGGAGTGCAGCTTACTCCCTCTTTACTCCTTTCTGTTTAGTGTAAGGTAGGATAGGATAGGATAGGTTAGGTTAGGTATTCTAAACACGAATACACCTGCGTGGGAGTAAGAATGGAGTAAGTTGTCCTCTGGCACACTCTCATAAAGGGAGTGCGCTGGAGTGCAGCTTACTCCCTCTTTACTCCTTTCTGTTTAGTGTAAGGTAGGATAGGATAGGTTAGGTTAGGTATTCTAAACACGAATACGCCTGCGTGGGAGTAAGAATGGAGTAAGTTGTCCTCTGGCACACTCTCATAAAGGGAGTGCGCTGGAGTGCAGCTTACTCCCTCTTTACTCCTTTCTGTTTAGTGTAAGGTAGGATAGGATAGGTTAGGTTAGGTATTCTAAACACGAATACGCCTGCGTGGGAGTAAGAATGGAGTAAGTTGTCCTCTGGCACACTCTCATAAAGGGAGTGCGCTGGAGTGCAGCTTACTCCCTCTTTACTCCTTTCTGTTTAGTGTAAGGTAGGATAGGATAGGATAGGTTAGGTTAGGTATTCTAAACACGAATACGCCTGCGTGGGAGTAAGAATGGAGTAAGTTGTCCTCTGGCACACTCTCATAAAGGGAGTGCGCTGGAGTGCAGCTTACTCCCTCTTTACTCCTTTCTGTTTAGTGTAAGGTAGGATAGGATAGGATAGGTTAGGTTAGGTATTCTAAACACGAATACGCCTGCGTGGGAGTAAGAATGGAGTAAGTTGTCCTCTGGCACACTCTCATAAAGGGAGTGCGCTGGAGTGCAGCTTACTCCCTCTTTACTCCTTTCTGTTTAGTGTAAGGTAGGATAGGATAGGTTAGGTTAGGTATTCTAAACACGAATACACCTGCGTGGGAGTAAGAATGGAGTAAGTTGTCCTCTGGCACACTCTCATAAAGGGAGTGCGCTGGAGTGCAGCTTACTCCCTCTTTACTCCTTTCTGTTTAGTGTAAGGTAGGATAGGATAGGTTAGGTTAGGTATTCTAAACACGAATACGCCTGCGTGGGAGTAAGAATGGAGTAAGTTGTCCTCTGGCACACTCTCATAAAGGGAGTGCGCTGGAGTGCAGCTTACTCCCTCTTTACTCCTTTCTGTTTAGTGTAAGGTAGGATAGGATAGGTTAGGTTAGGTATTCTAAACACGAATACGCCTGCGTGGGAGTAAGAATGGAGTAAGTTGTCCTCTGGCACACTCTCATAAAGGGAGTGCGCTGGAGTGCAGCTTACTCCCTCTTTACTCCTTTCTGTTTAGTGTAAGGTAGGATAGGATAGGATAGGTTAGGTTAGGTATTCTAAACACGAATACGCCTGCGTGGGAGTAAGAATGGAGTAAGTTGTCCTCTGGCACACTCTCATAAAGGGAGTGCGCTGGAGTGCAGCTTACTCCCTCTTTACTCCTTTCTGTTTAGTGTAAGGTAGGATAGGATAGGATAGGTTAGGTTAGGTATTCTAAACACGAATACGCCTGCGTGGGAGTAAGAATGGAGTAAGTTGTCCTCTGGCACACTCTCATAAAGGGAGTGCGCTGGAGTGCAGCTTACTCCCTCTTTACTCCTTTCTGTTTAGTGTAAGGTAGGATAGGATAGGTTAGGTTAGGTATTCTAAACACGAATACGCCTGCGTGGGAGTAAGAATGGAGTAAGTTGTCCTCTGGCACACTCTCATAAAGGGAGTGCGCTGGAGTGCAGCTTACTCCCTCTTTACTCCTTTCTGTTTAGTGTAAGGTAGGATAGGATAGGATAGGTTAGGTTAGGTATTCTAAACACGAATACGCCTGCGTGGGAGTAAGAATGGAGTAAGTTGTCCTCTGGCACACTCTCATAAAGGGAGTGCGCTGGAGTGCAGCTTACTCCCTCTTTACTCCTTTCTGTTTAGTGTAAGGTAGGATAGGATAGGATAGGTTAGGTTAGGTATTCTAAACACGAATACGCCTGCGTGGGAGTAAGAATGGAGTAAGTTGTCCTCTGGCACACTCTCATAAAGGGAGTGCGCTGGAGTGCAGCTTACTCCCTCTTTACTCCTTTCTGTATAGTGTAAGGTAGGATAGGATAGGATAGGTTAGGTTAGGTATTCTAAACACGAATACGCCTGCGTGGGAGTAAGAATGGAGTAAGTTGTCCTCTGGCACACTCTCATAAAGGGAGTGCGCTGGAGTGCAGCTTACTCCCTCTTTACTCCTTTCTGTTTAGTGTAAGGTAGGATAGGATAGGATAGGTTAGGTTAGGTATTCTAAACACGAATACGCCTGCGTGGGAGTAAGAATGGAGTAAGTTGTCCTCTGGCACACTCTCATAAAGGGAGTGCGCTGGAGTGCAGCTTACTCCCTCTTTACTCCTTTCTGTTTAGTGTAAGGTAGGATAGGATAGGTTAGGTTAGGTATTCTAAACACGAATACGCCTGCGTGGGAGTAAGAATGGAGTAAGTTGTCCTCTGGCACACTCTCATAAAGGGAGTGCGCTGGAGTGCAGCTTACTCCCTCTTTACTCCTTTCTGTTTAGTGTAAGGTAGGATAGGATAGGATAGGTTAGGTTAGGTATTCTAAACACGAATACGCCTGCGTGGGAGTAAGAATGGAGTAAGTTGTCCTCTGGCACACTCTCATAAAGGGAGTGCGCTGGAGTGCAGCTTACTCCCTCTTTACTCCTTTCTGTTTAGTGTAAGGTAGGATAGGATAGGTTAGGTTAGGTATTCTAAACACGAATACGCCTGCGTGGGAGTAAGAATGGAGTAAGTTGTCCTCTGGCACACTCTCATAAAGGGAGTGCGCTGGAGTGCAGCTTACTCCCTCTTTACTCCTTTCTGTTTAGTGTAAGGTAGGATAGGATAGGTTAGGTTAGGTTAGGTATTCTAAACACGAATACGCCTACATTGGAGTAGAAAGGGAGTAAGCCGTCCTTCATCGCACTGCATTTCTTAAAAGGGAGTGCTCTAGAGGACAGCTTATATTCACTTTTTACTCCTTTCCCTTCAGAGTGCCATAGGATCGCGGGGTGCTTGAAAGCGCTGAAGTACGGTACACGGCGAACTGGGAAAGAAGACTTCTTCGCGATGAGTCTCCTATTTCTTCTCGCCCTTCAAAGGAAAGGTGGAGGAGTCGGGGTAGGGGGGAGGTTGCAGCCCCCGCGGCTCATAACATTAGACGGGGGCGCCCCGCGCGCGCTCACACAGACACGCAAGCGGCCCCTCGACACCACCTCACGGCTCCTCTGCCGTGATGTATGTTTCGCGCCGCCTTTATGGCATCGCCCTTCAGCGCCCGTTATTCATTGAAATGGTTTTAATCGCGCGCCACCCTCGAACTGCCGCGCGCCTTCGTCTACCCTAGTAAAAAAAGAAAAAAGCAAAAGAAGAGAAGAGGGTTCCCCTTCTACAGCGGCGTCTGTTTGCCTTTGGACCCCTTTTCTCCATCGTTTCTCGTCTGAGCGTGGAAGCGACTTGGCGAGAAGATATTAAATGGTTCCAAGACTCGCCCCGGGCGGGCTCCGGGCTGTTTGCTCTAATGATGCGCTTTGTGACGGCTAACTGTCTCGCTGTTTTCTCGTTGTTGCTACGGTGAATCATTTTATAATTAGGCAGGCGGTCAAAACCGATTACGAATTAGGAAACATTCCTTATCAAAATGGTCTGTATATTGTCTATGGACTTCTTATAGACTCTGTTGCCTTCCTATAGATATTTCTTTTTGTTTATTCATAGTCCATAGAGTGCGTAGAAACGAAAGTCTGCTTAACGTGTATGGCCATAAATCCATAAATTGTCTTTAGATTGTCTATACGACTTGTATTGCCTATAAATGAAATGATTTGCCAATGAATGTTGTGGAACAGAGTGATGTGCATGAATTCTAACGATCTCTGGACTACCACCTGCTTGAAAGTGCCATTTGATGCTTGACTGAATGATGTACCGTTTCATGCTGATGTATTCAATGCTTGTGAATAGGGCTGTTTTTCTATGAAATTTTATACCCTCTCTGTAAGGACCCTCGCACGAGGGTTGACAGTATTGTTAAATAAAATAAATAAAAAATAAATAATTATCTAGCATTTGCCCATAGACAGTCTATAGACTTTATAGACAGAAGTCCGTACACAGTCTATAGGCAGTATAAAGAAATGTTTGCAAGGGATATTAGATTCGCTACAGTACTACATTAAAGCCCCTCCCCTCCCCCCTTTCCGTATGGTGTTATCTCAATGTCTGTTATCTCGCATTGTGGGCGGCAGCAAATTTAGATAATCTTAACAATGAAGCTCTTGAATCTGCAAAACTGTTAAATTGAAACAAGTTATTTGTACAGAGTCTAAACTCCGCTCGTCTGTCTTCAGAAGTGAGTATTTTGCACGTTTTCATCAAGAATGTCCAAGAAGCTTTCAACCAGGTAGCCCTCCTGTGCTTGAGTATGAAAAAGAAATAGTAGTATTAAACTCTAAGTGAAAACCCATCGGTAAGGTTCGCTCATGGCACGCGCCATTGACCAAATCTTGCGGAACGCCGTGTACATTGAGCACAGCATCGAGGCGCACCCGTGAAGAGGATCGCCGGCGTATCGCTCATAGGCCGCGGAGTAATTACGCCGCTGAGGCGAAGCGCGGAAGTATCGTACCGGCAAAGGGTTGTCCTACGAGCATCCCACCGGCAACATCGCACGCGCTGTATCACCTGTGGAAGGCTATTAGGGTGGCCCCCAATGCGGCCCAGCTAGACGCGCTGTACAAGGGACGGAAGATGAGGAGCAGGGGGGGGGAGCCTTGCACCGAAAGGGAGCTCCGAGCTTGCGCACTCAGAGCGAGCGGCGAAAAATAAAACAATTATAGAAAAAAGGACGCGCCCGACAGAAATGGAGGTAGCAGCACCATTTCTTATCCGCGACCATGATGTATGTTGCCAGCCTTCGGCCGTCGCCTTATTGTTTTTCCGGCCCCTTTTTTTTGTTTGTGTTGTTTCTTCTCTCGCGGGGGTTTGCTTTTGCGTGTGCGGTGTGTGTGTGTGTGTGTATACCTGGCGGTGGCTGTTTGCCGCTGCAGCGGCGGATTACTGCCGGGTATGTGTGTTTTTCCGCCCCCTCCCCTTTAGCGAGACATGGGAGCTGACAAATGATTCGTCGGCCGCGCGGCGGCGCGCGCGCTGCCTCGCCGGGACAGCGCTCGCCCGCCGCGCTGCAGCAGCGCTCCTGGCGGTGGTGGTCCGAGGGAACAAAAGGCCCAGTTCCGGTGTGTGTGTGTACAGCGCAAAACACTAACGCTGTGTACGGCCGTACTTCGCCCTTATTACACCGTAAGCGAGCGCCCTTGCGAAGAGACCCGTGCACTGGCCGCACATCTCGCTGCAGATATGAAACGGGAGTTAAAGCACGTGAACTCCTTCCTCTTAAACAGTGTTTTCTTTATTGGTTTTGGTGTGCGCTCGGAGTCCGGCTTCTCTGTATTGCCGGGATTCATTTGCCAAATGGGCGTGACGCTGGCGAGGGGGTTGATGGCGTCTGTGCGAGCTTGGGGAGCCTGTGCAGAGGGCACAGTGGTCGGGGCAAGTCTCCGGCATGCTGTGGTGTTGTAGTATAGTGAATCGAGGTGCCCCGCGACGGTTATTAATGCGACGGTATTAGAAGCACCGTGGGACCAAAATGCATTGTCAGTCATAAGATTCGCTCATTAGCTGGGAGGAAGTGACGTCACGAGACAACAGCATTCTCATTGGCTGGATGCGAGTGACGTCACCGGATGGGAAGGTTTGCATTACCTGGGCGGAAGTGACGTCACCAGACGGAGCATTCCTGCACAGGAGTGACGCAACCAGACCGGAAGTACCGTCATTTCCGGTAAAGCACGTTATCGCATTTCCAAAGCATGATTGAATTGCGCTCCTTTGAAGTGAGAGAATGATACTGGTGTTTTACATGGAAATTATGCATAGTTTTCGGCTGACGTTGAGTAGATTAACTCTGGTGATCGCAGCCGCCGCGATGGTTGAGTGGTTATGGCGCTCGGCTGCTCACCCGAACCGAAAGACGCGCGTTCGATCCCGGCCGCGGCGGTCGAATTTCGACGGAGGCGAAATTCTAGAAGCCCGTGTACTGTGCGATGTCAGTGCACGTTAAAGAACCCCAAGGGGTCGAAATTTCCGGAGCCTTTCTCTACGGCGTCTCTCATAGCCTGTGTCGCTTTGGGACGTTAAACCCCAATAAACCATGAACCATTAGCTCCGGTGATCGCGGTATTTAAACGGCGAGCAAAGCGATTCGGAAGGTGTCTTTATTGATTTCGTTTTGACATTACAATGGCTGGAAATCGATGGGGAGTAGGCTAAAAGCCGTTTATAGAACTTTAGCTGAGCTAGAAGCGCCTGCCGTTGAACCCCGTTTAAAATGAGCACGTAAGTTGAGTACCACAGTTGGCAATCTTAGTTACAAAATTTTCAAAATTAGCACAAAATGCATATATCACAGCGGAAAAGCGACAGCAGAAATACAGCTGTGATTTATACGCACCATTCTGAGCAACACAAAGCAGCGAGGATGACTTCACTTGATGACGCCGACAAGAAGCCGTAATGTATCGATTGCAGAAATATTCATGGACAGTTTTTTTTTTTTTGTACTATATCATCAGACATATCATTAAACGCCGCTTAGAGGTGGTAAAGGTGGGAGAACCTTCCTTCATGTTCACTGGGTCAGTATGGTTCTGTCCCTCGCCGATTGTGTGTGTGCAGCTGTCTAAACAAAACAAAACAAAAATTCTTGGAGACAGCGACGAAAGCGACTTTATGTGTATTGCGAAGACTTCCTTAAAAATGTGTGCTATACCTACGTGTAGATGTTAATCACGAGAAAGTCTGCGGTCTTCAGTGCTGCTGCATTTCTGACATTCCTGGCCCGTTCCGACGCTTGTTCATACTTGAGCCAGAAGTGCTTGCGCGGCAAACACTGTTCACAAGGATGAAGCTACTGGCCAGGTTTCACCAATGCTGAGCCGAAGTTGAATTTTTCCTAAACTGAAAAAACCTGAACGCTGCAGTGTCCGTCCTGAGCTACGATGTGTCAAACTTGTCAACCAGAACTGTGCTCGCTTACAACGCTGAATTTACTAACCGATGTTCATATATGCCAGAGCCATATAGATCGCGTTTGGTGCTCAGTCTGCTGACAGTATCGCTTCGACAGCGTTGTAGGTATATACAGTCTAAAGCCTGTTTCACATACAAGCGAAAATGCTAGCGAATTCTGCCGCCGCGGCAGAAAAACCTGTTTTGAGTCGTCGCTGCGATGAGCGGCTAGGTTCCAACAAGGTGGAAATTTTCGCTGCGACGCGCCGCTCAATCGCTCAGTCGCTTGCATGTGAACCAGCCTTAACGCGATTTGAAGGTGACCACTTCAGGTTGAACATACTCGCCCTTACAGAAAAAGTTTTTGACAGTCCATGAGTTTCTATAGACGTCTGTCTATAAAGTCTGTAGATTGTCTAAAGACAAATCCTATAGAACAGTCTATAGGCAATACAAATGCCATAGGCAGTCTATAGACAATCTATAGATTTTGCGGGTTCGATCCCGGCCGCAGCGGTCGAATTTCGATGGAGGCGAAATTCTAGAGGCCCGCGTAATGTGCAATGTCAATGGACGTTAAAGAACCCCAGGTGGTCGAAATTTCCGGAGCCCTTCACTACGGCGTCTCTCACAGCCTCAGTCGCTTTAGGACGTTAAACCCCATGAGCCAACGATAAACCAAGCCTATAGATTTGTGGCCATACACTTTTAGTAGACTTTTTTCGATAGACAGTCTATAGACTATGAATAGACAAAAAAGCAGTATCTATAAGAAGTCAATAGAGTCCAATAAGAAGTCTATAAACTGTCTACAGACCATTTTTATTAATCAATGGATCAATCAACCCATGGATTGAACTGCTCTAACACGGTATAGTTTCACATGATGTCTGCAACGAATAGGTGAGCTTAGTTACAGCCGAATTGTTCTCTATTCCCCTGAATTATCCCGCAGTCATGTTTGTTGCTGAGTAAGTGACCGTCGCACTAAACAAATTGTTGCTCAATTTTATCCTCAACGTACCCGATAACCTTCAAATCTCGCTAGATTTCCAATTTATTTCGAAAACATTTTCCTCCGCATTGTAATCTAGCGCAGATGGCTTCGCCCTTTAACGCTTACGGTGCGACGGATGCTCAGTTTCTTGTTTGTTTTTTTTGTATTTCGCTCATGGTGTTTATCCGTTCGCCCAGATCAGCGTATAGAACACGTACAACTAAAGAAAAATTGAAGTCCACTCCACCCGTACAGCACAGCGCACATTACCGCGTCTCGTGCAAGCTGGCTTGCCGATGGCTAGGAGCTCTTTTTCTTACGTCATCTACAGTAAGATAAGAGGAGTACAGCACCACTTAGACTCTTCATCGTTCCTGCCCAATCAAGAAACATCAAAAACGAAGGCAAAACCCGTTTAGGCGGCGGCGAACAGTCGGAACTCTTCAACCGGACGCTGCCCGAGTTGATTGTGGCATTCACCCGCGCACAGTGTGGGGCATAACCTTGCACGCGTTCTGCCTGCGTCCAAACATGGCCACACGACCACGTCGTCGCCGAGCGGTGGGATCACTCCATCCAAGCCTGCTCCTTCGCTTTACTTCTTCAAGTTGCCCCTTTATGTCGAGATTGTCGGGACCACCGTTATCGTACACGAACCTCGGATCACCCCCCCCCCCCCCCCCCCCCCTCTCCCTTTCGTATAGCTGCTGCTGCTGCAATTGGTTCCTTTTTCGGTTCGAGCCGCCGCCGGTTCTCGCGCTGTGGGCTGCTGCCCGAAGGTGCGCTCGCTATATAGATGAAACGAAGACAGAAGAGAGAGCGAAAGCCATTTACCTTCCTTACTTTCTCTTTCCTTCTTTCATTTCTTTCTCTCCTTCGACGTCGGTGCGATGGGCCCGACGGGGCCCGCGCGATTTGTTAGCTGCGATAGCGGCCCACGGACGAGCCCTCGGCCGGCGCGCGCGCTCGCTTTCTTATCCTTTGCGCCAACGACTTCACCGCCGCCGTTGTCAAAATTTTCTTTTTCCCTTCCTTCGTTCTTCCTCACTATCCGACGCCCCCTCCTTTCTCTCTCCTTCCATCGTTCTTTTTTGCTTTATTTTCGGAAGGCAGCGCCTCGCTGCGAGCTCCGCCACCAAAAACCAAACCCCTTCGACTTCTTCGCGGGCCTGAGAAGCTTATCTGGCGAACGGGCAAAAAGCGTTCGCGAATTGATCGCCTCATTCCAGCATCCCGCGATTTTCTTCGCTCTCTATTTCTTTCTTTCTTTGCTCCTCCAAGTCATATCTCTTTCTTTCTCTTCAGCAGCCCCCCCCCCTTCCTCCCGTGCTGGTTTGCGCGATGTCTTGGGAGCGGAGGCAGCCTTGGCCGTGCACGGCCGTGCTTTCCACCGCATATACGGGCTGGATATATCGCTGGCGCGCAGATTACTAATACGTGACTCTTATCGCGGCGAGAAACTTAATACGCGAGATGCCCTTTTTTATCTTTATTATTATTATTTTTTATCACGGCGGCCCACGCGTCAGCACGGGGTATGCGTTTCGGGCTAGATACGGATTGCGGCAAGTGATGAAGACAGGTGCGTGTACGGAGCTTTCGAAACTTAAAGACACCTGAGGATCGAATCCTGGAGAGAAAAAAAATGGGGGAAGAGGGGGGGGGGGGGGGGGGGGGGGGATACGGGGACGTTGAAATGAAACTGCGTAGACATCGCGGTGTGGCTTGCCTCACACGAAAGTCGTCGGTAATAGCGTGATGGGAACAAGGGTTCGGTGGTTGTGAAATTCTCGATAGAGGCTCCCAGACGCTGTTTCTCAATTCCGCAGCCTATTACCCACATCTTTTACGGTGAAAGATTTCGTCGTCCTGCGCGCTGCTATAGGACCCTTGGTGTGAACTTGAGCGGGTTTGAAACGATGCTGCACGGCTCGTTTGTAACCGGAAAATCTGGACAAGCACATTTTTTAAACAGGAGGTTGTTTATGAACGCAGTTTTTTCGCATATCGCAAGATTGTACCATAGCAATGTATGTTGGCAGATACCCCCTCGGGACGCTTGTATAGTTTTGTGCTGTTTATTGCCAAAAACGCACACCATTGGTTTCCCACGGCAGTCTGAACTACTCGATGCGAGCGCAGGACGAACTTTAAAAGCAAGATGTTCCCGCGCATCGGAAGGTTGAACCATTGATTACAATCGGTATCAACTGTAAACTGCGGAAGGGAACAACAGTTCACAGTTGGTAGCGAGGTGCTGGAAGTGGTAAGCGAATACGTCTACTTAGGGCAGGTAGTGGCCGCTGATCCGGATTATGAGATGGAAATAACTAGAAGAATGAGAATGGGGTGGAGCGCATATCGCAGGCCCTCTCAGATCACGGATGGCAGTTTATCAATATCCCTCAAGAGAAAAGTATACAATAGCTGTATCCTACCGGTACTCACCTATGGGGCAGAAACGTGGAGGCTAACAAAGAGGGTTCAGCTCAAGCCATAAGGACAACGCAGCGAGCTACGGAAAGGAAAATAATAGGTGTAACGTTAAGAGATCGGAAGCGGATGGAGTGTGTGAGGGAAAAAACGCGGGTTAATGATCTCCTAGTCGAAATCAAGAAGAAATGGGCTTGGGCAGGGCATGTAATGCGAAGGCAAGATAACCGACCGTCCTTAAGGGTAAAGGACTGGATTCCAAATGAAGGCAGGCGTATCAGGGTGTGGCGGAAGGTTAGGTGGGCGGATAAGATTAAGAAGTTTGTAGGGATAGGGTGGCCTCAGCTGGCACAAGAGAGGGTTAATTGGAGAGGTAGGGGAGGGTCCTTTGTCCTGCAGTGGGCGTAGTTGAGCTGATGATGATTATCGTAAAAGTATTCTACAATATTCCATAGTTCCCTCACAATTGAAAGTGACGTTCAAGAAAGCTGGACTTAGTTCGTTCGCTGGCATCGTCAGACGTAAAAGTAGAAGTTGGGCGAACAAGTAAGTCACTTGATTGCTGTCTGATCTTATATTACATGCTCGTTTAGATGAGTTGCTCCCTACGCTCTAACAGCTATCTATATGTATGTCCTCCAAAGGTGCTCGCATTTCTTTGTTTGCGAATATGGCACGTTATTGCTTGCGTGTCAAAAGTGAATTGCCGTTTTAGCATACCGGAGACGTATTGTCGTCACCAGTACGTCGTCACCAGGCCGGAGCATTCCCACTGGCTGGAGGGAAGCGACGTCATCAAACAAGAGCATTCCATTGGCTGGTGGGAAGTGACGTCACCAGACAAGAGCATTCCATTGGCTGGTGGAAAGTGACGTCATCAGACAAGAGCATTTCGTTGGCTGGAGGGAAGTGACGTCATCAGACTAGAGCATTTCGTTGGCTGCAGGGAAGTGACGTCATCAGACTAGAGAGCATTCTATTTGCTGGTGGGAAGTGACGTCACCAGGCTGAAAGTGACGTCACTTCCGGTAACGGCATCAACATCTGTTAAAGCTATCGCATTGCTAACAAAGAATGGAATTTGACATCTCTCTGAATTGTTCCAGCCTTCCTTAGCTCATTGTCGCCTCTGACCCATGTCAACTGCGAAGCTGTCACGCGACACGTAGCTATAGCACACAGCAGCTCCTGACCCTGACAGCTGCAATGAAACGGTCTCAGAGTTTGGGGAGCCGTACACCACATTCGGCAGCCTCGCCTGCCGCAACAGATGCCCCGACACTTGGCCCCTTTTCAATTGCGACCCCGCTCGATTGGCGGCGCTACGCGCATTCTTTCCGCGTCCCCCCTATTTTTCCGCGAGAGGCCTATTCCCGCGAAACCGCGAGCGTGAAATGCTGGGCACAATCAAACGGCGCAGACACACGCACTGGTTTCGGGGATCAAATTCGAAAGCGCGCAGGTCTCTGACGCCACCCGGCACACAAGCCGACCCCGCAGAAAGCCGGAGCCGAAATAGATAGAGAGGCGGTGGATAGGTGCCTATTGAAATCGCGAGTACCGGCGGGACGCCGGCTTCCGTCCATCCTATATATACCCTACGCGCCCTGACACCGCGCCGCCTCCCCAGAGAGGAACCCCGGCTTCCCTGCAAAGCTAGGGGTAGGCAGGCAGATTGCTTTCCTCGCCCGGGCCCGTGTCAACTGCCGCTCTCCCAGCTTCCCCCTGCCGTAGAGGAGCAGTGGCGAAGGCCCGCTTAGAATGAAGCACACTTTGGCGGCCTCGGCGCGCGGCAACAAGGCGCATATTTCACGCGGGCCCGGGCTTCTTCTCGCCCCCACGAAACTGCTCCCCGATGACTCGGAACCGCCTCTACTCTTCCCAGCCCCTCTAAACCTTCGCGCCGCGCTGCGGTCGTATAACGCGAGCCGTGATGGAAGTAGTCTCGCGCAGTATGCAAGCCGCGCGCGTAATATAGTGCGGAAACTGCACGCGCGGTAGTCACGCCGCGGCGCTAACGCTTATAGCGCCACGGTGCGGTGTCGACGCGCGGAATACTCGGTTGTCGGAAGGAGAGAGTCACGGCTTCCACCTCCTTACACCAGTGCAGGCGCGGAAGTAGCGAAGTTTTTTGCGCACGGCCCTGGAGGACTCGGCTGTGCGCGCGCTTTCAAATATTCATTCGAGGGTTGGTCATTACGCGACGCCCGCGCGGACCAGAAAGTGCGCCGTTGGGGTCGCGAGGAGCGGTACGCGCGCTTTGGCTATTCTCTTGCCTATGAGTTTGCACCGACCGGGAAGGGGACTGTAATACAGCGAGAAATTTCGCTCCGTAGTAACCTGGTCTGCTTTTGGAGCCGGAAACTTGGTAGGTTCTGTGTGTCCTTGCGGTCAAAGCGCGTTGTAAAGTTCGCATTTTGATCTCTCGAAATTGCGAATATCAACCGTGCTAATTTGACGAAACTCTTTCCCATCGAATGAAGGTGCTTCACGTGTCAGTATGATAGTTTAATTCAGTCTAGCAGGTATATTGAAGAAGATTTAGCGGGAGGTTGTTCCATCCTCCTTGCTAATATTAACCGTGCTAATTTGAAACTCTTTCCCATCGAACGAAGGTGCTTCACGTGTCAGTATGATAGTTTAATTCGATCTAGCAGGTATATTGAAGAAGATTTAGCGGAAGGTGGTTTTATTTATTTATTTATTTATTTATTACCTCAAAGGCCCCGGTTGTGGGGCATTACATGAGGGATGGGCGGATTACATGCAGATTATATAAAGATTACAGAGTACATAAAGATCAGGATACATAAAGATTACTGATTACATAAGGATGGTCATCCTCCTCGGCAATGACAGGTTGGTCTTCGAGAGACGTGTTGGATTTCTGCAGTTGCAGCGACCTGCGAAAGACGAAGAAAGGGAGAATATAGGTGAACACAGAGGCTGAATACCGACTGACGTTCTATTTCTAAGGTAGGAAAGTACGTATGCATGAAAGATGCTTTGAAAGAAGAACGAGGTGCTCCAAAACATTGGGCTCTCCAATGTTTTGGAGCACCTCGTTCTTCTTTCAAAGCGTTAATTCTTTCAAAGCGTATCTAATGCAGGAACTCATTTTTGATAGGAAGCGATATCCTGATGTGACTGCAGGCTGTAAACAGCCACAATATTAGTTAATTTTTTTGCACATAACTAGTATTTGCAGTGTATTTTTCACTGTGCCATGTTTCTTTCTTTTTACATTCATTTTCTTCATCTGCACCAATTTTGTAATATTGGAGCCCAAACATTCGATACTCTAGCAGAGCACCGCATGGAGAAGTGATGAATTTGTCTCCAAAGAATGCTTAAATGGTCCAAATCTAATGCATTCTTGGCGATATTTCACTTGAATTTAGGGTAAAGTATGCTTAGAAGTAGCGCACAATTTCAGCCAGATTAAATGTGCTGAACTGAGCTATGCACGTTTAATTGTAGCCTGCAGCAGGGATAAACAAATTGCTCGGTTTTATAAAGGTTGGTTTGTTGACGTCCACAGATAGATCCTTGCGGTTTGTTGACGTCCACAGATGGTCCTTAATTCTTTAGAGGGAGCTTATACTTCTGCGTCCTAGTGTCCTTCCTTTGCCGCGACCACCAGCACTGGGTGGCAAAGTGAAAAAGTCAGCCACATGCGAATCACTCGTCGCGTCGCCTGGAAGCATACTTCGTTGCGAAGCTGCTGCGTTGGTTATGCCAAAGGGATTCCTCGACGTTCTTGTGGCGATTGAGCAGATTGCGATCAAGGCTAGACTGCTCTCGGATTCGCTGAACAACCACCCAAAAAAAAAAAAAATACTTAAACAGGCAGATACGGTCCTTATACGGATCACGTCGAGTCAGGTGCCAAAAACGAAGCATTTTCGCCTTTGTTCGCCTTTGTCATTGAATCTCTGACGCGCTCTCCTGTCTCCTATATCAACTTGCTTGACAGGGAACCATATAGTGTCATCTTAGAAGAAACGCGCGCTCACCATTAGTGAAAAGTGCGGTCATGAGATTTATGAGAGGGGACAGAGTTTGGGAATTGATTTATTGATTACGTCATAACTTTGTGTGAAAAGCAGTTTTTTTTTCTGTTTTCTGACTCGTTTTCCTCTTGCCGTTTAATATCCGAAAGTTATTCTCAAACTTGATCGAGAAATGACCAGAACACTCGCAGTTTTCTGCAAAAAGCTTGTTCCCTTTCATAATTCTCACGACTGTATGTCATCGGCGGTCGGTTATAAATTCATCGGACGGCATGCACAGCTAGATTGTAGAACCAAAGTTGTCCCTTCAGTATCGTGAGCGTTACATCACAAATATTGGGGAACGTAAACTACGTGATATAAGGCTTTGGAAACAAGTGTGTGGTTATCTATTTGTTTGTCATTCGGTTATAAAGATCAGATAAGCCAATACAAATATAGGATTAGCTGCATCCTTTCAGCAAAGCTATTCTCCATACTTCTTTTTACACTGTCTACTCGCTGCGATGCCCACATAACAGCCAAGCACATCTCGGGCTTTCACTTTTGCGGTCCTTGGTAAAGCGCTTAACGTGATTTTATTTGCGCATTTCGGGTCATCGGATTTGGCGCGCGGAACTTTGGAGGCAAATTTTCCTGGCGCTGCAGCGCCCGTATGCGCGTTTCGGCCTTGACGGCTCCACCAACGAGACGAGACGTGCGTCAGAAACTCGGCGATGCATGATCGAAGCCGCTTTTACGCATTCTTGAAGCCTGCAGGTGTCCCGCCTCGTCTCCGTCTTTACTCTTCTTCTTCGCGTCTGGGAGAAATCCGAGCTCCTCTGACAGCGGGCGTCGTTTAAAGCCCGGAGCCTGCGCCACGTTTCACGTTTTCTATACCCCGTTTATTTTACTGCGAGCTTACATTTTCTTTTTTTAATGCTATTCCTTTAGCGCGGGTAGTGTGTTCTCCACAAAGCGCCCGGGTGCCTTTTGTGTCATTGTATGAAACAGGCTTAGAGGAATGTGGGAAAGTAACTGTAGAATTTTACGCGCACAGGGCAAGAAGGAATCATCTTTTTTATTGTTTATTAATAATAGTTATTCACTGCGCTTTATCGCGCTTTTCATGGGGAGATAACGGGGGCAAAGTTTGCTGTTATCAACTTCTTTCGCTGTTCTATCGCGTTGTGCAAACACTAAAGCAGGCATAGCAAGCGAGTTGTTCTTCGTCGATCAGATATCTGAAAGAACAGCAGAAGACATACGAAAACAAGAAACACAGCGCAGTCCAAGTACTGCAATTAAGAAGGCTGAGTTTGTATATTTTGTCCATAAATTATCTTTCGTTCTGCTTTATAAGTAATCGCTGCTCAACCGTTAATACATGGCAAGGAAACGAACTCTATGTAGGGGATAGGGATCGATGCTTTCATATTTGGGATAGGCATATATAATCTTGAAAAGCGCCATTGACGGTCATTCTAACGCTGTCTTGCTACAAATGTGCCTATGGTCTGCGTCGCGCTCGACCGGACCTGGTAATACCATGTTTCGTGCGACCCCTATGTGGCAAAATATGCAACACAACACAACTCAACTCACTTCACCTACCTCACCTCACCTCACCTCACCTCACCTCACCTCACCTCACCTCACCTCACCTCACCTCATCTCATCTCATCTCAACTCAACTCGGCTCACCTCACCTCACCTCACTACTCTACTCTACTCTACTCTACTCTACTCTATTCTACTTTACCCTACCCTACCCTACCCTACTGTACTCTACCCTACTGTACTCTACCCTACTCTACTCTACTGTACTCTACCCTACTCTACTCTGCTCTGCTCTACTCCACTCTGCTCTGCTCTGCTCTGCTCTGCTCTGCTCTGCTCTACTCCACTCTGCTCTGCTCTGCTCTACTCCACTCTGCTCTGCTCTGCTCTACTCCACTCTGCTCTGCTCTGCTCTACTCTACTCTACTCTACACAATACACAATAAAATACAATATAGCATGCAATTTATATTGCGTAAGGGCAACAAATACAGATGGTAGGCCTGGCAAAGCCTCAACCAGTCAGGCCACAGAAAAAAAGTGCACAAAACTATTAGAGGAATGTTAAATTTAATATTATGCAAAAAAGTTCCTTCACGCAGTTAGTAGAAGAAAAAATGAAGTCAGCCTACCTTAAAAAACACGTGGTAATTTATGAGAGAAGCCAACAGCCACATAAACCAAGGGGCACAGGGGATCTTTAATTAATTTATTTATTTCGTGGTGTTGATCAATTTATAATATTACTAAATATGTTATCGCTTAAAGCCGATTGATTAGAAAAGCAGAAGAAAAAACAACATGCCGCCGGTGGGATCCGCTGTTGAAGGTTGAATGGCTCAAAATACGAAAATTGGCTGTCAAGATTGTCATCATCATCATCATCATTAGCCTGACTACGCCCATTGCAGGGCAAAGGCCTCTCCCATGTCTCTCCAATTAAACCTGCCCTTTTTACGAAACTTGCGAAGAAGTGCAAATACACGAACTGAGCCTTCCCATATAGGGTTCCAAAGTACCTGCGATGATTGGCCATCAAAACTTCTCTTTTGCCTTTGGAGCCGAGCAGTGCCAGAGTGGTTTCGATATTTGTTTCCCTCCTTTCTCTGTCTCTTGTCCCTCTCTTCGCACGCTCCAGCGAGACCCGTGATAGCCACGCAGTGCCCGTCCTCTCCCGAAAGCACACAAACCTGCGCGACACGAAACATAAAGCCTGCAGTGTACATAAACTGTCCTTCCTCTGCGTCGTCCCGTGTTTCGACGTTTTCAATTTTTCGCTCCGCGGGCGAACGGCCGTCATCAGGCGACGTATATGGTACACGTACACACACGTACGTCCTCTCGCTGTCAGCATTTGCGGCGTCAACTGCGCTGCTTCTCTGTCGCTACTTTTCCTTACAGCCTATCGCTTTCAGCGCCTGCATGGGCCCCAACCCGGCGCTATATATCTATATAGCGTCGCTGTCTCGACGACGCTGGGGCATCCGCGGCGATATTTGTCCTCCGTCGTGTTCCCCGGATATACCTTATTGAACGCGCCTTCTTCTTCGCCCGAGAAACCTCATATTGCTAGCCTCCGCTATTTGGCTTGTGGGTGGAGTGTTTCCGGCCCAGAGCGTATATATACACGTTGCCGAGCGGCGGAGAAAGCATCGACGCTTTCCCCCTTTTCCCCAGGCCACGGGGGAGAAGGAGGCGCAATCGGCGAAGCCTATAGAGGAGAATAGGGAAGGAGGAACGGCGGCCCCGGGCCCTCTTTTTTTGTTTTTCCCCCCGAGCCGTCCAGTCTCTCAGCTTGCTATGACGGTGCGTCGGCCGTGTTTTCGCAGTTTGTCTCTTGCCGTTTCACTCACGAATCCCCATCTCCCCGCGTCCTCTATATGGCTTTTTATTTCCCTATTTTGATTCCCCATTTTCCCCTTTTTGTAGCTTCGTGCCGCGGTTTCGCTGGGAGTTTTGCCTTCGCCCCCGGGCGAGTCGATAGGTGGCTCGTTCGTATATACGGGGCAATGCAGTTTCTTCCCTTTTTTTCCCTGTTTATTTCCCCCATGCACCGGCGGCGTCGAGACGTCGGACTATTTCCACAGCGCCAGTTGAAAAGACTCCATCCCAGAAGGGAGAGGGTGTGGTGGTTTTCATTTCGCTTTTCTCGAGAGCAACAAAAGGAAAAGAAACAGGAAAGCTGGTCCAGTAAAGGAGAGATGCATGGCTGGGAGGCAGGAGGTCGTAATGGCCGATGTTATGACGACTCCCGATTCGGGACGCGAGTTTGAACTTGGATGTACCTTATATACGCGTGTGTCCGGTGTATGTGTGTAGGAACCCCGAGAAGGGGCATCACGTCTGTGCCGCGGGCTCTCCTGCTGCGCCGTGGCTGGGATATATAGACGGATCTCGACTGAGAGGGCGCGGCCGTGGACACGCTCGGATCAACGGTGATCATTCTATGGTGGTCGTTGAGGTTTATGTGCGCTCTTTCTTCTCCTTTTCTTTTTATCTTCCCTTGCGGAAGGCTCGGGGTCATACTAAGGGGTCAGGGCTAAGGGTCAACTAGAGAAGAAAATGTGACGATGCTTTGTTCAGCGCAAACTATAACTATAAGGCTCTTCGTGTTCGTGTTCGAGAACATAGCGGCGCCTAGCAACAGCTACAAGCCGGACTACGGTTTAGGTTCTGGTTGCAAGCTATGTCTTTTTTTTTTTCCTTAGTCCGCCGCGTATCTGAGACACCGGCGAGCCCGTACTACGCCCTCTACCAATACGAAGGGGAAGACCGGCGTCAACATCGACATCGACACTACGAAATGTAGTGGAAAAAGTTCCTGCTTTTGAACCGTCTATTCCTCTGCAGGTCAAAAGCTCTGTAGGGTGTAGAAGGGGCATTATTCTCACCTCTAAGAACATCTGGGTAGCTTCATTGGCGTCTTATTAAGCCTCGAGTATACTGCTGAAAAGCTGACCCTGTAGCCTGAGAAATTTTAACGCACACTGTGGATGCAAGAAAAAAAAATCATATATGCTTTCATTAAGCGGCCGTCACTCGGCCGCATACGCGCACCTGTAAACAGGACGGCTTTAAATAACACGCTACCCATAAGTTCAGGGCCGGATTTTAGGTGGTGGTGGGGGGGGGTCAGAATTACAAAGGAAAACTATGCTGGTACCTATCTTTTGATCAAATCTTTAGGGGAATCCCCCAAGGTGGAGTAGATTTGTAATAAGGGAGTAATTACTCATTGACATCTTCCCAAGCGCAGCCATACGGCTACAAAGGAAAGCTATACAGCTGTATAGCTTTCCTTTGTAGCCGTATGGCTGCGCTTGGGTGGATGTCAATGAGTAATTACTCCCTTATTACATACCTATCTTTTCGACCAAAGAAAGCCCAAGAAATACATGGTTCAAATAGAACCACCCCCTTGAATAGCGAGCCAAATATCTGCCCCGGCATGAGCGCGGAAAGTTCTTTCAAAATGGTTGGTTTGGTTTATTGGGGTGTAACGTCCCAAAGCGACCCAGGCTATGAGGGACGCCGTAGTGAAGGGCGCCGGAAATTTCGACCACCTGGGGTTCTTTAACGTGCGCTGACATCGCACAGTACTCGGGCATCTAGAATTACGCCTCCAACGGCATTTTACCGCCGCGGCCGGGATCGAACCCGCGTCTTTCCGGTCAGCAGGCGAGCGCCGTAACCACTGAGCCTCCGCGGCGGACTCGTTTAAAATGGTATAGGAACGTATAATGATCATCAGTGCTTGTCAGAAATTACCAAGTTTTCCAAGCGCGAAGATCCGATGCATGTCTCTACTTGGGGACACTTCTATCACGGATTTCATTTCATACAGCCGCGGCGTCACGATTAACGCATTCACATTCCCACCCTCTCCACATTCGACTGCTTTCACGCGTGCGCGGGGCGTCAGCCGCTCAACCCTGCAAACGCGAAGAAGAAACAGGCGCGACTCTCTCGGCCACACAATGCGTTGTGTAGCCTCGGCCGTAGCGGTCCACGCGGAGTCAGTCTCGTCCCTGAAAGACTCCGTGAAACACGCCTATTCACCGCCCGACGTGCGACACCGCGCGCTCGCCGCTGCATCCCCGCCCGCACGCCGCAACCTCCGAAAAGGCACGCCACGCATCCTAGGAGACAATGGCAATGCCTTTTTATCGCTGTGAGAAAGTCCTTGCGTTCAAGACGTGCATGCGCTCCTCTCATCAGCGCCGCGTCACGGAAGTCAAGGTCCCTCGCGTCACTCATCCAGGCGAGGAAGGTGGCGGCCCCTGGCGAAGGGCCGCTCAGGTCACGCCGGGCATGACGGCGTGACGCTGCGCGAAAAACGGACAGCTTTGTTTCGCAGAGACGCCGCGGCTTACAAAACAACTCAGTCCTCCTCCTGGCCCCTGCCACGCGTGTATGCTGGTGTTTACTATGCGGGTTCAGCGTGTGTGGCATGTTTTAACGTCGTTTCGTGTACACCGGTCACGGGGGGATAGAAGGCGATGTTAGGCGGTGTTAGGGGTCGTCTGTGACAAATTGGCTTCTCTAAGCGTCGGTGATTTAAATAGAAGTGGCCATAGTACCCGTCGGGATGGGTCATTGGTTGTGGCGTTCGGGGACTGTGAGCCAGAGGGCGCGTGTTCGAATCTTGGTCTCGGCGGCCGAATTTCAATAGAGGCGGAAACTCCGGCTGCAGGAGCACGCCACTACGGCGTCCTTTTCATAGTCCATGTGCAGCTTCAGGTAAACAAGAAACAGAAGCACCTCCGAGCGCATTCTAGCCTGTGATGGGTTCACGTACAGTCCGAAAGAAACCAGGCTGCAAGGTTTGCTTCTTAGTCGTGTATTAAAAATATTATGCCAGCCCTCAAGCTCTAAATCTCCGTATGGTAAGGAGAACCCCTGTCCTCACCTTCAAAGAAATTTTTGATCTCTAGGGAAGCCGTAAGGGCTCTGCTATTCGAATGAGAAGACCATGCAGCCTGGTTACTTTTGGCAGAGGCTGTACGTGTCGATTAGAAGACAGTCCTGTGGGGTGGGAAACAATGAAAAATTTATTAACTTTCGTATCTGCAATATCTTTTAGATTAATCTGACTTTAGTAGTGCGTAATTTTTCCGTACGTTCTCATATTTGTTACATGAGTACGTTCTGCATGAACATCATGAATGTGTCTGCCAGTATCTCCGTTTTCTGAAAATTCTTGGAGATAGAGAGAGAGAGAGAAAACTTTTATTGCTCTTTCAAGAGATTCGCGGAGATGAAGACTTCTTGGTCGTCCTGCTTGGGCGCTGGCGACTTGAGTCTTCGAGCAAGGGTGGGCCCTCAGTCCAGGGCTCCACTGAGTCGTGCCGCTTCAACAGCGTGCTGTACCAAGGCCGTCTGGACCTCGAGCTCGCTGCTGGAGAGACAGCTCTCCCATTTCTCCTCACTCGGTGTTTGATAATTGTGGAATGCTATGTTTCTTTCGCACTCCCAGGTAATGTGATAGAGTGTAGGTGTACCGCCGCACCAGGGACAGTCTGATCTGAATTGCGTTGGTGACATTTTGCTGTATATGTACAGGTTAGGATTGGAATTTCCTCGCTGACTGCAAGCACAAAGGGCAGTGAAAACGGGAGCCAAGCGTTGTTTGAGAATAAACTTTGAAACTCTTCGAACTCGCAGCGACATTGCAGCAATGAGACCTGTGTAGTTCAGCACACACTCTAAACAGATAGGAGTAAAAAGGGAGTGCGCTAGGGGACAGCCTACTTCCTTTTTACTCCCATATGGGTGTATTCGTCTTAACAGTGGTACGGTGCGTGTCGGCCGCGCTTGAATGTGTTCGCCCCTGCATGCGCACATGTGGAACGTCCAGCGTGTATGTGTTTGTATATTCCTAAGACGGCCCAAGTGACGACGACGAACGCAAAGCGCTTGGACGCGTTTTATGGGCAGAAAGGCCGCATCCCGATGGGCCTACCACTTTTGTGTGAAATTGCAAATAACTCTTGTAATACCTGCAACTGACCTGGTTCTCCGGCTTCATTGCCAGGATAAGTAGAAATGAGCCGAACCTGTCTGTGTACGTGTAATCGTTAAAACATGGCAGTTTTTTTTGTTTTTTTTTTGTTTTTTTTTTGTTTTTTTACGCGATAGCGTTAGAAGCCCCGTGGGGCCAGGATGCGTCGTCGTTCGTAAAATTCGCCCACTGGCTGGCGGGAACTGGCGTCATCATACGCGAGCATTTCCATTGGCTGTAGGGAATGTGACGTCACCAGACTTGGCATGACGTCACTTCCTGTTAAGGCATTAATAGCTGCTAAAGCTATCGCATTGCCAAGGCGTAATGGTTGGATGTCTCTGTGATTTTTGTGTGTGTGTGTTAGTCTCGCGCGGAAAAAAGACAAATACATTGATTAGCGGATAGTTCAGCCGCTGCATAATTTGGCTCCACGGAGTCGAAATCAATCTCTAGTTTATATCGCCGTCTGGCTTTGGCGCGAGACTGCATTGAGCAGCCTCGGATGACGCTGTATACACATCTGGCGCGGGCGAAGTTGTTTTGAGGCCCAAAACAAGAGGAGAACGAGCGCCCGAGAGAGCGACGCTTTTCACTTCTTGGCACGCGTGGAGAACCACCGGTCAGGGACTCTGGCGGTGCGGCGCCGTCGCCGGACGGAGAGCGTCCCTGTCCGCCGGTGGGGGCATCCGATCGGCCGGCACGGCCAATGAGAAGCCGACGCTCGGAAGCTCATTAATAAAGATCAACGGAGACGCGCGCCACGACAATGCCAATGCAGCGAGAGAAAGGGACAAGAGAGACAGCGGCCGCAGCCACACACGCATAAATCAAAAAACGCCCGTCGGCGACCGGACGGGAGGGAGAGAGCGGTACGTCGGGGCGGGGCGCCGCGGCTTCATGCTAATGCCGGACGTGTCGCGAATTAATAACAATTATCCCGTCCGACCGTTTCTGCGTTGCGGTTTGCCATTGGCCTTTGAGTGCTGGCTGCCAGATGCCCCCCCCCCCCCCCTCTCTCTCTCTCTCTCTCTTTCTCCGTGCCGTCCTCAACGGCGTCGTGTTTGCATTGAGTATACGCGCTGGCGGCGTCGAGTTAGTTTTCTCCTCACCGTTGAGCTCCGTGCATTGCCGTCGCGAAAGTTTCATTCCCAAGAAGTGAAGTGGTGCCGTGTGAAAAAAAAATAAACGAGTAAATAAACCTTGAGGAAAGTCTACCGGCAACCCGGTTTCTCCGAAGGCACCTTAACGAGGTTTTGTCTGGCTGACCAGTATAACAACCTTGTTGTAGGGTGTGTACGAGTGCGAGCTAGTTGTTGTCAGCAGCCCACTTGGTGTTGGCGTATGCGAGGGCCCAGTCCTTGAATACATCGATATTCCAACTTCGATTATAATTTCATCATCATCATCATCCCAACTACGTCCACTGCGGGACAAACGCCTCTCCCATATCCCTCCAATTAATCCTGCCCTGTGCCAGTTGCGGTCACCTTATCACCGCAAACCTACTAATCTCATCCGCCCACGTGACTCGATGCCAGCCAGGCATCACATTCGTAAATGTACCAGCAGACCAATAAAGTGACCAACAAATCTGCATCATCAATCAATGCGAGCTGTGGATGCGCAAACGTGTTTCATGATGCCGCTAGCAATTTACCAAAAACCGCCCAGATCAGTGAGGTGGAGAGCAGAATGAACTTGTCCTTTCACTCCAGTGGCAGCGTTTACAACTTCACCTGCGAGATAGCTTGAGCACCTGTCTGGAGGAAGCCTACACACCTTTCAGAAAACCAGCCGATTCCGATCGGTACCGGTACTCGTATATGGCACGTCCCGTTCACGATAGGAAAGGCCATGTATACAGGGTGTTAGGCTGTCAGAACCTTTTTAACAATTAATGATGCCTATTTTTGCATGCCGGTTATGAGGCTGGGCGGATGCAAGGTGAGAGTGTAATTGTCGCCATTAATTAACTAAACACAATTATTAAACTCTTCAGCTACTGTAGTTAGGCCGTATACTCATATTTCGAAGTTATATATAGGTGGTCGCATTCCTAGAATTCTTCATTTCATAGAACCCCCGTACTACGACCGTGTTCCGAGATGTCCGCCTGCAGATGTTCATCAGACTTCCCATAATTCCACGAACACCAACCTGAGGATCGGTGCAAACCCCTCCTTTCTTCAGGAAGTGCCTCATGGATGCTTACAATAGGGCGGGTTGACAAGTGGTAAAAGTAGCAAATTAAATCAAAGGGTAGATGCTTTATAAAAACAGCCATACCAATTGCCCTTGGCGCGCATGTCCACAGATGATGCATCAGAACTTGAAGCGCTCTTCGGACGACTGCGAGTACCACTTCAGAAGATCGCGCTATTCAGTGGCGCCTCCAGCCGAAGTGCCATCCGGAAGGTGGCGCTCGTTCCGCTGTCATCTCATCTTGGTGTCTCTGCCTTTGACTTGCGTTGCCGCCCTTGCTCTCGAACGATGGAGCAACATGTCCTGATCAACATGCACTCCTCGGAAGGAAGACAGTAGTGAACTCATTCATGTACTACCATTTCCGAGCGTGTTGGCTATAGGTCTCAATGTATTAAGTCTGAAACAGGCCTCTATTTCTAAGTGGAGCATTGGTGGGCTCACTTCGATCTCGTTTCGAAGCGTAATGACGCGTCCCTCCCTCTTATCCTCCTCCTTCTACCTCCCCCTGCCATCCCACTCCCGATCCCGGCCGCGGCGGTCGAATTTCGATGGAGGCAAAATCCTAGAGTCCCGTGTACGTTACGCTGTCAGTGCACGAAGAATCCCCCAGGTGGTCGAAATTTCCGGAGCCCTTCACTACGGCGTCCCTCACAGCCTGAGTCGCTTTGGGACGTTAAACCCCCATAAACCAAACCAATCTTCTACCTTTCTGCCCGCGGCAGTCGTACTGTCCGTGATAACGGCTAGTCACAGGCCGGCATGCACTTTCCCCCTCTTTCCTTACGCTTCAAATCGGCCAAGTCATCATCATCATCATCGAAGCGTAATGAAAGAAGTGGAAAACAACGAAATTCCGGCTGTACGCTGCAATTTCACCGCTAGGAGCGATTGAAATCCGCACACCCATCCCTCAACCACGAGGCATCCGCTCGCAGCCGCAGCGCTGTAGCGGCCAAAATCACCGCTCAGCTTTGTACACAGCCGCCGCAGGGCCTCTCTATGCGGCGTCTCTCGAGTGCGCGACGCGAGTTACCGCAGCGGCCCTCAAGCGGCGCATCGCGCGCTGTGCTGACATTCGCTGCGCTCCCGAGGGATCGTGCAGATATATCTGCCCGGCGGCATTCCGACCGCTCGCTTGCTCCCCGACTCTGCCTCCCTGATTGATTGCGTTTGCCGAGTCGAGCTCTGCCACGGAGCAGTAGAATGAGGGGGAGAAGGAGGTCCCGCGTCCTCCGAGCCGACAGCGTAGAAGCAGCAGCAGCAACAGCATCGCACACACACACACACCGTATTGCACGGCCAGTTGTTGTCTTTCCCCGAAGTCCGGCGCGATCTCTCCTACTCGGGCACAATCAGTTTCCTTTTGACCGGCGACTACGCGTTCCCCCTGCCTTGAGTTCGGTCCCCTTTCCTGACCGTGGTCCTCTTTAATTCGCCTTTCCCAATCAGAGCGGAGGCCCGCACTCGAGATGCGTATCTCCCGGAGAGCCTCTTTCTTGGGCCGTTGCGCGGCGCTGTCCGGGGGAAGGGGCGAGGAGGGTGGGACAGACGAGCGATGGCTGGGAGGCCACGGGCCACCGAGCTTGGCCCCGCCGAGGGTCTTCTCCTTTGGAGGAGACAAAAGGAGCGGCCGCTAACGCGGTGGGAGGGACCCGTGCGCCATCTAATTTACTTCATTATGTTTCGTCGTCGTCGTCCGGCGGTGGTATGCGCGGCGGCTCGCAATTAGCCCCGCGTCCCTCGCGCGAGGAGGTAGGTCTCCGGACGCAGCCGACCATGGCGGACCCCCCCGCGAGAGGCAGCTCAGGTGGGGTCTCTCTCCTTCGAGGTTTCCTCGCCGCCTTGCACTGTGTGGAGCGCTCGCGGCGGGCCGCTATTGGGGCCCCAATCACGGGGTTCGTGCCCAATTGCGGTTCGCTTTGGCACGGAACATCTGCCCTTCTGCCATCTTCTTCAACACAGTACGGCTTGTCGTTCGTTCGTCTCCGACGTTTTCCTTTTTTTTTTCTTTCAATTAGGTCGTATTCCATCCCCTCACCTCAACACCCCTCTCTCACCTCTAAGCCAGTGTGTAACGCCCACAACCAGTACCGCCCAACTCGTCGTCTCAGAAGCCTGCGGCACGCAACGGTGATGGGCGGAAGTGAACACCCCCCCCCCCCCCCACACACACACACACACACACACACACGACGGGCTCCTGGTCACCGCTCGTCATCTGGCAGAACTGCCTGACTGACTTCGCCAGCCTTGCTCCGTTCTGTGTATGATCGGAGTATACAGAGTTCGTAGCGGCTTGGCCTCTTTTGCTGAGGAGCCGCGCCGTTCTCTCAACACGGTGCGGCTAGGTGGTGGTCTCCGAACAGCTGTGCACGTGAAAGCGAGTCTAGTGATCGCTGCGCGCTTGGCACCGTGCCAACCTGTCACCCCTAAGCTCAGTTAGGGCCGTGCAAGCCGCGAGTCAGCCTAATGTTGTCACACTCCTCGCAGATTCCCACCGCTGCCGCGCTTGCCCGAAGTAAAAACAAAAAAATACGTAAACAAATGAAAGTACGAGCAAAAGCGAGCTTGAAGACCTAACCCTCGCTCTTGGCGTGCGGAGCATTCCAAACGTCGTGGCAGTCGTCGTTTTGCTGTAGAGACACGAGAGACTGCACGAAGCGGTCTGCGATGTCAGATTCTCGGCCACTTGCGTCGAGGCGGGAAGGGTTTCGCAAGACTCCCCGCTTTTCGTCGGTGCTTTAGCATTCAGCTGAAGCGGGTTCTGCAGTATCCACCTGCTATATAAATACGAATACGCCTGTGTGAGAGTAAAAAGGGACTAAGCTGTCAGTATCCACCTGCTCTCTAAACACAGATACGCCTGTGTGATAGTGACAAGGGAGTAAACTGCCCTTTAGCGCACTCGCAGTTTATTTCCTCTTTATTCATTTTTGTTTAGAGCTTGTATTTCTCATCTGCTGAAAACAAGCGAACGAAAACGGTACAAGGAACTATAGACAAGAAATATAGTGCACTTGTCTTCTTTTCACTTTCTGTAGCTTCCTGGTGCACTGATTCAACACTTTCGTTTCGGAATGTACGTATAAGAACATTCCGCGTCAGTACACCTGGATGGCTATACAGTCAGTTTGCTTCACAGTGTGTCCACTTCACGCTTGACCAGGCACCGCAGTGTCTGGCCCGTGCACTTGCACTGCACGGGCCAGTGTACAAGAGCTTGCACCGCAACAAAACACGTTTCTTGTGCCATTCGGCGAACATTAGGGCGCTCAACCATATCGGCGACGTGGGCAGAAATAAGTGGTGTTCTCACCCTTCGAGATTGCATCTCAGGGTGCACTCACGCACACTGCAATTCATCCTCCAGAACCCTTTCGGTGCGTTCGCTTCATTGAACCACTCACTCTGGCTGTAGTGCCGCTGCCGAACAGTTACGGCTTTCCTCCTTGTTCCAGGCAGCGTTTCGGCCACTCGCACTTTCCGCGAAAGGTGCTCTTGCGTCACTGCGTCGCTCACATTGGAGCTGTTGCACTGAGCAGTCGTATTCGCGTAGAGCGCGACCCAAGAAAAGACGCCGGCATCGGAGGTCGTTAAACCTCGCTGGATAATTGCAAAAAAACACCGAAAAAAAATTCGCGTGAACAGCTAATTCCATTATGTGTATGGCAGTGCGATAACATTAGCAGCTGTTGGTGCCTTTACCGGACGTGACGTCGCTTCCTGTCTGGTGGCCCTCCAGTTCCCTCCCTCCTGTTCCCTCCAGACCCGGTGACGTCACTTCTCTCCAGCCAATGGCAATGTTCAGGGCTAGTGACGTCACTTCTCTCCAGCCAATGGCAATGTTCAGGGCTGGTGACGTCACTTCTCTCCAGCCAATGGCAATGTTCAGGGCTGGTGACGTCACTTCTCTCCAGCCAATGGCAATGTTCAGGGCTGGTGACGTCATTTCTCTCCAGCCAATGGCAATGTTCAGGGCTGGTGACGTCACTTCTCTACAGGCAATGGGAATACCGAGAGCTGGTGGCGTCACTTCTCTCCAGCCAGTGGCACTGCTCAGAGCTAGTGACATCACTTCTATCCAGCCAATAGCAGTGCGCAGTGCTACTGACGTCACTTCTATCCAGCCAATGGGAATGCTCAGAGCTGGTGACGTCACTTCTTTCCTGCGAGTGGGCGAATTTTTGACCGACGACGCATTTTAGTCCCATGGAGCTTCTAATGCATTAGAAACGAAGAAAAAGATGGCAGGATCTTGGTTACCGCACAGCTCTTCGCCCGGCCCGGGAACCGTAACCGGACCAGTGAAACTAAATTTTATTCTCGGCCTTCTTAAAATTTCATCGTAAAAGCTTATTTCCAAAAGCCGGTGCGAGGTAATAGACTGAAAGTGCATCAACCGGTGGATGCATATTGCCGAATGAAATCGAATAAGAACAGAGCCTATCCAACATGGCTGGTGGCTATTCACCGAAGTGGCCTCGGCGGAAAAAAAAAAAAAAAAACCGTAGAGCTGTGCACTCAGCTAAAGTGTCCCATGCGTCTTATAAGCCACCACGCCAACTTATCTGACGACATACGATGTAGGTACCCACCTTTGACAACTCAAATTCCTTTCACCGAAATGTAGTTGCAGTATATATTATTTAATTTTTTTTCTAGCCATAGAAAGAGGGTGCAGGTGGGTGATATGGGCATTCTTTTTGCTCTCTATGCTTCAAACAGCAAAGTTTCCAACTTCAAGGCATTATTGATTCAGAACATTCTCTCTTTTATTCTGAATTTGAGGATAGTAGACATCGCTCCATTCTTTATTCGACTATTCGCGAAGCTAAACGCGCCTGCCGGCGGTTGAGCTCAGAGCTGCATTAAAAAAAAAATTTTTGAGATCACTGCGGCGACCCGCATTGGAGCAACGCGAAAGCAAAACGTCCGCATACTATGTCGACGTCCGTGGCTGTTCCGACGTCCATGTACTATATCGACGTCCGTGGCTATTTTGTCGTATAACCCTTATAAAAATGGTCTGTAGACAGTCTATAGACTTCTTACTGACTCTATTGTCTTCCTATAGATATTGCTTTTTGTCTTTCATAGTCTATATAATGGACTGTCTATAGATAAAAGTCTACTTGGCTATTTTGATGTCTAACCCTTATAAAAATGTTCGGTAGACAGTCTATAGACCTCTTACTTATCTGTTGTCCTCCTATAGATATCGCTTTTTGCGTATTCATAGTCTATATGGACAGTCTATAAATAAAATTCTACTCAAAGTGTATGACCATAAATCTATAGATTGTCTATAGACTGTCAGTGGCGTTTGTATTGCCTATAGACTGTTCTCCAAGATTTGTCTATAGACAGTTTATAGACAGAAGTTTATAGACACCCTATAGACTACCTAAAGCTTTTTTGTGAGGGAAGTGTATCTTTTTCGCGTTTAATTAATAAATTAATTACACGTCATCAACCAAAATTTTCCAACGGCAACGTTTTATCACACGATATCTGTCACAATCACACTTTCACTCATTTATCCTCAGAGGATTCTTTCTGCTGACGGGACAAGCCGTATAGTGCTCTCGTATTTAACAAAAAAAAAATCCTTGCCAAGCTGCGAGACCCTCTATACGAAAAGTAGCCCATACAACGCCGGAAACGCCGGCGCGCGCGCACTTCGCCGGTTTTAAATTTTCACGCCGCCAGCCTCGCAGCTTTGGCGGAAGCGCTGCTCGCGAGCAAGACGCTCGGTTCCCACCGGCGACGGGTGCGGCGGCAATTTCGTGGAGAGGCTGGCCGATGTCGGTGGCGCGCCACTGCTGAACTTCCTCGGCTGCCCGCAGCTGTGTCCGGCCGTGGCTTAAATATTCCACGAGGTCAAGAAATGAAGATTAGTTTCGATCGACTCGCGCGCGCGTCGCTTATGGTGCTAGCCCCACGTCGCCGCTGCACCCTTGGGCGACGTCCGGGCGCTTTTGAAAAAAGCATGCAGCGTTAATGGAACCTCCTCCGGCTGGCCTTATAACTAACCGCTGTACAGACTAAACCACGAAGCCATCCGCGCGTTATAGCACCTCGAGATTGTCCTGTGCCAATCGCGATTGGCTGGCAATGTGACATCCGGGGCACCGGTGAATCGTGAATGGTCATCTTGGAGGCTGGAAGCGTTTGAAATTCAGCGCCCTTGCCCCTGGCGTCGGCTGTAGCTTCCACAGTACTGCGCGGATTTAGTGAAACGGGATGCGAGTCTTCCTTCCAGAGCGGGTCAAATTAAGTAATGCATGGAGCAGCGGCGCGTTTTATGCATTACGTGCGCGCATATTGTTCCGTGCTGACGCGTTGTGAGCATCAAAACAGGAAAAGCTGAGAGCGAAGCTGGAGCGCCATACAACACGCTGGCCCGCAAACATTTCCGAGATGCCCGCATATACTATATATATATATATATATATATATAGCAGACAAGGGAACGGAAAGAGATTCAGATCCCACCGTCAGCATGGTTGTCTTCTCTTCTGCTTTATAATTAAGCGACTTTAAGCGACAAAATAATCACAATGTTATTCTCCCAGTGATGAACAGCAAAAGTTAAAAAAAGAAAAGTAGAAACATTCTCCTATGCACCGTGGTTTCGATGACTTTTGGCTTCCTTCATATATATTGAAGATGCGTCGCTTCAGCAACGCTAAACACTCAGAATCTTCACTGCAGTTGCTCCGTCTTCATACTGCAAACGTTCTTGCAGCGTTCAGCTGACTGAACCACCAGCCAATTTGAACATAAACGAACGCCGGACACATTTCTTCTTTTTCGGGAGAGGCGCCCGGGGCCAAGTGCACTGTGGGAAATCTTGGGGAATTGGTGTATTGAGTAATTAGCAGCCGGCTCACATGTGGAAGGTACTGGGTTCGAATTCCACCTCCACTAAAAACCGACTTCCTAGTGTTTTTTTTTTTTTTCAATGGCTGCGCACATCCAGCCCAATCATTGCAGCTGACTTCTACAAGAAACGGTTTATTTGGTTTGGTTTGGTTTGGTTTGGTTTATTGGGGTTTAATGTCCCGAAGCAACTCAGGGAGGGACACCGTAGTGAAGGGCTCCGGAAATTTCGACCACCTGTGATTCTTTAACTTGCTTCGACCCCGGCCGCGGCGGTTGAATTTCTTTGGAGGAGAAATTCTAGAGGCTCGTGTACTGTGCGATGCCAGTGCACGTTAAAGAACCCCAGGTGGTCGAAATTTCCGGAACCCTCCACTACGGCGTCTCTCATAGCCTTAGTCGCTTTGGGACGTTAAACCCCATAAACCAATCTTTAACTTGCACTGACATCGCGCAGTACACGGGCCTCTAGAATTTCGCCTTCATCGAAATTCGACCGCCGCGGCCGGTATCGAACCCGTATCTTTCAGGTCAGCTGCCGAGCACTATGACCACTCAGCCACCGCGGCGACCTTTACGAGAAGCGTTAGAGGCCGCTGTTGTCGCTCATATTCTTGACAGCTCAGCACTAATATACAAACAGAAGCAACGCCCTTGACTAGTAAGACATGTGGGTTAGACCCGAGGAACAGAGTTGCCCACCGAGCACCTCGACCCTCCGGACAAGATCACCTGCAGTTCTCCCCAGGAGAGGGGGGAGGGGGAGAACTTGGCCGTGACCTTGTTTTCCGTGATCTGTTAGCCATCTTCGCTTGGACAACCACTCGTTGCTTGTGCATCGCGCGTGTGATTCGTCTCGTCTTTGCTTCGTCCCTGTCTGTGGCACCGTCCGACGCGGATGTCTCATAACCGTTATCCTTCGACACTCCCAACAATGCGTGCGAAGATCGGCGGCGACAAAGTTCCACATGTCCGCAGAAAAGGAACACAAAGGAATCTTACTGGACCATAACAAACGGAGCAAAGATGTAGGCGAGAAACAAGCAACAAGGTTGCCGTCAGCCTTCAATTTCAATCGCCGCGGCCGAAAGCACTTGCTCCGCGGAGCCGACAAATAGTTGTTTCCGCTGCCCCCCCCCCCCCCCCCCCCTCCCGCTTTTCTTCGAGCAGGAGGACGGTGAGGCACCTTGTGGTTGGCGGCCGTGTCTCGTCCCGCGAAGGCAGCAATCTGCCCCGCAGGCGTTTGACGGCAGAGGCACAATTACGCCCGAGACCCGCGTCCGCTTCGATCCTCTCCCCCCTGACGTCTCTTTCTTCTTTTTCTATATATTTCGACGGTCGCGAAGTTGTGATACACTTGTGACAAGAAGGCGCAAGAGAGATGGAAAAAAGTAATAATCAAGGAATGCAAGGGCCGTGTCAGCGGTTCCTGGCACTTCGGCGAATCAGCCGGATAGCAAAAGGGCCTTGGCGACTGAAGGGTTTGCCTGTGTTTTATAGAGGCCGGTGTTTTTGTCTTCCTGGGTGCTTTCTTCCGAATTGTGCGCGAGTAGCTTCCAGGCACCGTAATGGACATTGAACCTCCCCTAGACGTCCTGAAGACGTCCAGGATGTCTTCAGGACGTCCAAGGGATGTTCAGTGCCCATTGGGACGGATGCTGGGAAATATTGGGGCTCGATTTTAACGCCCGCGCTGCCGTCTCAGTGGTGGGAATGCGAATTCAATTAAAACAAATAATAGGAGTAAAAAGGGAGTAAAGTGTCCTCTAGCGTACTCCGTTATAAAACGGAGTGCGCCAAAGGACAGCTTACTCCCGTTTAACTCCGACATAGGCGTGTTTGTGTTTAGAGTCTACCCCTGCCTGGTTACATGAGGGCCTGTTTCTCCAGATGGTTTCCATTATACTTTTTCTGACTAGGCTTAAAAATGTCACGTAACGCTCCCTCCTAGTTTTTTCCACACCTCCGTGACCACACCTACACCGCCATTCACTTGAAAACGGTGGCAGCCCGTGCTTTTCGGTTATGACTTCACGATTTTGAACCTGCTTGAAGGCAAAATTTTAAATCCAATGTTTTCTGCGATAAATTCGCCTTCTGGTACCGGATGACTGTCAACATAGCTAGAAAGCGCAGCAGAATCAATTCTTACTGGAACAATAACTGGACGGAGTTATCCTCAGTTTCCCTTTAACTTTACCAGTCAAGGCAGCACCTAAATGTCTCCTAATGCCTCGTATTCGATTCGTTGCAATTTCAGCGCATCGCCGCACATTCACCGTACGTTGATTCCGAAAGCGCGGCACGAGGTATCGAGACCGACAGCATCGCAGCGGTGGTAAAAGAACAAGCTTCGCCGAGCTCTTTGCCTCCAGCGGCGTCTCCACTTAAGCGAAGCCCCAACGAAGGCTTCGTTTTCTTAAGCCCCAGGCTCTTCTTGGAAACCTCGAGTCAGCAGAGAAAGACAACGGTCGCGTCACTCTCTACGTGCTTGCTCCCTTGTCGTTTCCCGCGCTTTCTTCGTCTCTCTTCTTTCGCTTCTCCTTCTTTTATTCTTCTTTCTTTCGCGCCGTTCTCCGATCAGCGCCAGGCACCGAACAAAACTGCCAAGTCGTGTGTGCGTGCGTCTGCTCGTCTCCGCTGCCGGCGTAAATGAAACTAGCTCCCATCGTCCTCCCCTCTTTGTTTTTTTCTTTTTCTCCTCGGCATCGTGAACCTCGCAAGTGTTTTGCCTTGTTCGTCGTGTTTGCTCCCAGACGGCGTCCCTCTCTCTCTTTTTTTTTTCGTTTTTGTTTATTCTTTTCCTCCGACTCTTGCCGTCTTCATTTGCTCTCCGCGGATTACACCTCCGTCGGCACGACGCCACGCTGTTCTTTGGTTGCCGCTTCTGGAGCCTAAATACTTAATGGACAGGCTGTTCAGCGAGCGAATCAAGTGGAATCGAAACGGGGAGAATCACTTTATAACCTATTTTACGCCTTATAAAAGGCGCACGAAGTGGCTCGGCTTGTCTCGGATCGGATCGGGCCGACGCGCGCTCGGGTGCGATCGGCCCGAACCAAGCCTTGTCGGCGAGTTAAGGGAGAACGCGGGGGGGGGGGGGGGGGGGGGGGGCAGAATGGCGGCCGTGAATTTTGTATGAAACTCGTTTATCTTGAGCGCTGCAAGCGTGGCCGCAGCTCAACAATCGCCTTGCGTACTAGTAGATATATATATTTATATCGGACGTGTCCGACGAGAAGCTGAGAAAGAAGGCGGTTCTTGGGGAAGAAAACCAAAGCAGACGACGAAAGCAGACGACTTCGTGCGGCAGCGCGCGCTTGCGGCGGCGGTAACACAAAGCAACGTCGGCTGCCGCGACTCACCGAAGGCGCTCCATTCTGGCCGGCTTTTATATACACATGCGCTGTAGTGGAGGAAAACTGAAGGAGGGGGGGGGGGGGGGGGGGGGGGGGGACTATATAGCCGCATTATAGCGCTTTGCGGTGCGTGTGATGAGGAATTGAGCTTTTATCGTCTCGCGGAGACGTCGGACACCTTCCTGTACCGTCTTTACTCCTTGAGATATGCCTGCTATTCTCCGTTCTATCCTTTGCGCTCGCTTCCCGTGTTTGTTTATTTATTTTGTTCCTACCGGCGCACTTGTTTCCGCCTTTCGTGTGCGAGCGTTTTGCCTGGGAGGCCGTAAAATGGCGGCGGTTCTCTCTCTACCTCTACATGTCTCTGCGCGCGCGCCGCTATTGGTTCCCTGTAATAAAGTGAGAGATAAGGGAGGACCCGCCCATCATTCAGATGCCATATTCTGTCTCTGGTGGTCGTTGAGCGCGTCTGAACGCTCCCTCCGGTTCGCGTAAATCATCCCCCGATTCCAGCGCACTGTATGTACACCGCGTTCGACGGCGTACTAGGCTCGAAGAACAGGTTGTCTCTGCTGTGGGGCATATGCGCTTGCGTGCGATGCTGTATGGCCTGGTCATTTGCATTTCGGCCCGAGGGAACACTTGCGCAAGGCGATGGAGTCGCATCGTTTCGTTCTAACGGGTGTTTAAAGTCGTTAACGAGAACTCCGTTGTCAGTGATTTTTTTTCAGGTTCAATAGCTAGAGAACGTTATGGAAGTGGCTTCTCTAAAATATGATAGTAATTTCGACTCTATACGCGTTCCTACAGCTTGTTTGTACATGACTGCGTATTGATCTAAACATCTTTTTTTTTTTTTAACATAACCGTTTTTCTGAATAGGCACGCTAGCTGGACGGGTGTTTACATATGCGGAAAAATTACATGTGATAAAGCGTTTGCATATACAGCGCGCTGTAAACATAGGGTTGTTATAAACATCTACGAATTAGTTATAGAACAGCGACCGAAGTAGATTGCATGTTTGCTCAAGCGACATACGTACGTTGTAATTTGTTCCTGTCGCGTGCATGTTTCGCAGCGCCCAGTTTTCGGTCGGCTGGCTCAGCACTATTAATTACTTTAATGAATGAAAATAATATAAGTCGTGTTCGAATTTTGTTAACTGCGAGTGTCTCACAACCTCCCCGTTAGCTTGACGCGTCTAAACCCACTAATTATTATCATGCTTTCCAGGTTTACGCCACAATATTACAATAACGATCTCTTGGTAATAAAACATGGTCTTTTCCCAGCAGAATTAATGGGAACGTAATGGATTCCAAGAGAAGGCAAATGTAGCAGGGGACGGCAGAAAGTTAGATGGGCGGATGAGATTAAGAAGTTTGCAGGGATACGGTGGCCGCAACTGGCGAAGGACAGGGTTAATTGGAGAGACGTGGGAGAGGCCTTTGCCCTGCAGTGGGTGTAGTCAGGCTTATGATGATGGGGATGATAGCCGGGTACAACTCAAGGGTGAAGCGGACAATGCCCCTCAAAGACAGCAGTCCACCCAGTGGCGCCCACCGATTGTCTTGACGCTGCCCGTCAGTCCGTGACTAATGCCCTTTATTTCAGGCAAGGGTTACAGGAGGTTAACCACGGATTAACGTAGATTGACAGAGATTTACACCCTAAGCACGGACACGCCTATATGGGAGTAAAAAGGGAGTAAGATGTCTTCTAGAGCACGAAGGGAGTGCTCTAAAGGACAGCGTACTCTCTTAGAGTGTAAGCCCGGGTTAACCGCGGCGTCATGAAAATCGGTCTATACCCACTGACTTGAGGGCAGCCTTTGAGGGAAATCTGCCGCTTCCTTCTTGAGTTGTATAGGACTATAATGAGCTTTTCACCACGCGTTATACCGCTTAGACTATTTCATGTTACATTCCTGTTGAGCGGTAGCAGTCATATACTGCACCGCCGCCGAGTGGCAGATTTGAGTGGCGAGAACCGTACAGCCTTTTCCGCAGCCTTTTGTGCCGTGTGCACAACTGGTATCCTCTCGAGCTGAGCTTTGGATATCGTCATCTTCATTTTGTCCGTTCATTCTGTGGCACAAATGTTTGTGAAGGCGTTTAGAGAGAGAGAAAAAAAAATGTTTTGAGACAAGTAAAGGCGCCCTCGACCACGACCGCGAGCCCTAGGACGTGCGGGCGTCACCTCTTCTGCTTCTGAGGTCGTAGCTGGTCACATGGGTCGCCGTACACAAAATTCTGCGAAGGCAGCCAAGCGCGCTCTCGATCTCTATGGAAAGCTGAGAAATGTGGCTGATGACGGAGGTTCCAAGACCACCATCTGTGAAGTGCCCTAGATTGTGCCACACCTTTCCTGCTATGCATTTTGTACTTGCACCTACTCTCGACAGCGAGATAGAGTGTGAACGGTTCTTTCTGGCTGTGTCGATGTTTGCTGGGCACCAAGAGACTCATTAGGTACTGAGAAGTCTTAACGCGATGGCGTTACAGGCACCGTTACCCGGACAATCCGGTGTCGGCGTTGTCGGCGTTGTGAGCGAAAAATAGGGCGGCATTCGATGGCCCAGATGGCCACACGCCGGAGAAACAACCTAGGTGGGCCACCTAGGTCACGTGACCATGTGGCGTCATCACAACCTGCCCACCAGATTATGAGCAAACTGACCACCGTAGCAGCTGGCTGTTAAAGCATTGATTGATCGCCGGAGGTTGCTCAAGAATAGCAATCTGTCTCGCACAAGCCCCACCGGTGGCAGCGCCTTGCCATTGCATGGCAGTGGTGCATCCCTTTACCGCTGCACCATTGCGGAAGGAGTGGTATGAGGACTGTCAGGGACCTATGAATGTAAAGTTGATAATGGCCGATAAGGAGTGGTGTGAGCACCCCCAGGGACCTATGACTGTAAAGTTGATAATGACCGATAAGGAGTGGTGTGAGCACCCCGAGGGACCTATGAATGTAAAGTTGATAATGGCCGATAAGGAGTGGTGTGAGCACCCCCAGGGACCTATGAATGTAAAGTTGATAATGACCGATAAGGAGTGGTGTGAGCACCTCCAGGGACCTATGAATGTAAAGTTGATAATGACCGATAAGGAGTGGTGTGAGCACCCCCAGGGACCTATGAATGTAAAGTTGATAATGACCGATAAGGAGTGGTGTGAGCACCCCCAGGGACCTATGAATGTAAAGTTGATAATGACCGATAAGGAGTGGTGTGAGCACCCCCAGGGACCTATGAATGTAAAGTTGATAATGACCGATAAGGAGTGGTGTGAGCACCCCCAGGGACCTATGAATGTAAAGTTGATAATGACCGATAAGGAGTGGTGTGAGCACCCCAAGGGACCTATGAATGTAAAGTTGGGAATGACCAATTCCACTTATATGCATGGACACTAACTCATTAACGCAGTCGCGTCATATCATTAAAGCCTAATTGTCTCTCCTCCAATTTTAATTTACAAATGAAGACCCCCCCCCCACGATTCGGTTCAAACTCGTGACGTCAAGATTGAAAGAGACTCGGTGATCACTGCTTGAATGTGGATAGCGGTGAAGCCTGGCCTCAGGGATTCGATTAATAAAAGGTGTTTCGGCCTCACTGCAGTTTGCATGCGAAAACGATATATGGCGACGATGCCGTTATTCCATTTTTTGTTGTCTAGCTTATGAAAGCTCCTTTTAGGGTGACACATCCGTCTCTTTGTCGTTATATCGTGGTAGTCTATCGACGCACGCCTACTTCAGTTTATCCACAGTTTCTCTTTAACCTCACAAATTCTTGCCCTCCTCAATGCGCAGACTCCCCGGTGTAGACTGGCATCATCGGTCGGCGCCCCAGGCAAGGAGAGCCCGTAGCCATGGCCGGAGGGGACCACCGAGCTGCGACGGCTGTGTCTTCGGCTGTGCTCTGGATACCGCCGCTACGACTACTGCTGCTGCTCAGCCTAGCGACGCTGACGTCTTCGGCCAGGCGTGGTGGTGAGTCAGCGATTCTACACCTCAGTGCCCGCCCCGCTGCTTACGCGTGGATGAAGCCAAACGCGCCAGGCACCTCCTTATGAAAATTGCCAGCGTGTGAGGTGTACACGTCTCTTTCTTTGCGCGTGCTTTTGCGTGTGCATGTGCGAATACAGGAACCGTCATCGCCATGGAGAGCTCCTTCAACGCCCCCTCTGTACTGCATCCACGCGCTCTTTAGGGTCGCGGAATCCGCCGAGAAACCTCGTTGGGGAAAAAAGTGCGCTGAGGTGAACTCGGGGCGACGAACGTCGTGGAGCTCCTTTATTTTCTGATCACGCCCTGGGCCTCTTCGTTTCACCGCTTTCCGCAGAGAACGAGCGAGCGATGAAGAAAGAAGGCGCGACTGTATACGCTGTCTGACACTCCGTCTATATCGGCCCTGCTGCTTACATTTGTCGCCGTTTTATGCGCCCCTTTTGTGCGTGTAACACTCCAACTCTCTTTTCCCCCATTCACTTCGCTGTTCCAAACTCTTTCTCTATCACTCCCCTTCTCTCCGTCTAACTCCTTCTTTCTTTCTCTTTCTCTCTTTTTTGTTAATGTTGCCGCCCTTGCAGCTTTCCTTTTTCTATGCATTTTTCTCTCGCTTCTCTTTCTCTTCTTTCTTCGCTTTATCTCTCCGCCAGGAGAAGGCATTGGCAGGCGTCAAGGAGAGGAGCGCGCTACTCAGGAGTGCGCGTCAATATATGCGCTGCGACTCGCTCCTCGCGCGTCGTCCCGCGCTGCTCTTCTGAGCGCCTGATTTGCCCGCCTTCTTTCGCCCCCCTCTCCTCCTAGTCGCGAGAAACGCTTGCGCTGCAAGCGAGCTGGATGCAGCGCGCGCGGCGTTATCGCCCGGGCGTTGGGGTGCAGGAGCCTCTCATTCTGCTGCCTGCAGGCGCGGCCGATCGAGCCTCGCTTGCTGGCTTTCGCTGTGGAGAAGACCCGACTGCCTGCTTCAGCATTTCCACGCCACGCACGCGTGTAGACGTCGTCGCGAGAGCGTGCGGCGTCTGGGAACGCGAAGTGTGTGTTGTCGTTCGAACAAAGTAATCGAGAGAGAAAGGGAAAACCCAGAACTTGCTGGCAACTTTGAAAACAGATCGCTCGAAAGGAACGTCGCGATGACTTCTCAGCTTTCTCAGCAATTCGAACGGGACATATGCAGATCCAGCTAGGTGTAGTATACTTGGTGGCGTTGGCGACCCTCTGCCCCTCAGTGCCTCGACCATCTTGCTACGGTTGATGTAAACAAAGAGTAACTAACCCGTAATTCGATCTCTTTCTCCGAGATCCGTTTTCGGAGCCGCCTAACAACGTCTTTCTTGTGCCAAGATCGTATGCGCATGACGTTTGAAGGCAAAGCATGGCTTTGCCCGTGTCATGCACTGCCCCGCTCATGGTTGCCAACGTCTAGTGCTTGTTCGCCATTTCGGACAAGCACGGTACCTGCGCGCCGAGCCTAGGAGGAGTGCAGCACGTTTGTGACATCTGTGGGCTGAATGAAGAACTCTCTTTGCGGTGTTTTTTTTTTTTTTTCCTTTTAACGCGATAGCTTCAGGTGCTTCACGGAGCCAAAATGCGTAGTCGGTCATAAAACTCGCTCATTGGCTGGAAACAAGTGACGCCAAAAGATCGAAGCATTCCCATTGGCTAGGGAGAAGTGACGTCACCAGGCCGGAGCGTTCTCATTGGCTGGGGATACGTTACGTCATCAGACCGTAAGGAGTCAATAATCGCTGTTAATGCTAATGCACTGCCAACATGTAATTGAACTAAGCGACCCGTCCCAGTGGTGTTATTTGTCTATTCGTCCGCCTCCGTCCTACATTTTACAAGGTACTGCTCGAATCGTTTGAGCCTGCATCCTCGCCTGTGACCGTCCGTTGTTTATATCCTGGCTGAGCAGTCCCCATTGCTCATCATCGCTGTCACATCGACGTCTCCGTCATCTTCAGCGCCCTTCGAAGGAAAGGGCAGCGGCTCGCATATGTGGCAAGCAGCGCGCTGTCTCCGCGTCCAACGTCAGCAGTCCAACGTTCGCTGTGACGCGACCACCATCTGCTGACGCGCGCGCGTCGCGCCTCCCGCGCCGTGAAACCGACCCGCTTCTCATCAGCGGCAATTCATTTGGCGTCGCCGGGAATCCTCCAAAGCGTTTCCCTCCCCCCTCCATCTCCTATCTCTTTCGTTTCCATCGCCCAAAGCAGCCGGCCTGTCGCTTCTACACACGGCAGGGATAGTTGCCACAAGACGACGCTAGATGCCGCTAGGCAGGGGGGAGGAGGCGTTTTCTCTTTTGACAAGCGCTGCTCTAGTAGTAAGACACAAGCCCCCCTCCCCTCCCCTGTGCCTTCCCTGTCGCCGGTCCTTAACGCTCCGTCAGGGCAGCGCCGATCCGGCAACGACGCGCGGTTCCCGTCCCTCCTTGGAAGAAAGTGAGCAAGCTGGCTCGGCTGCGCTCCCCCCGAACCGACGCAGACGTTCGCTGAGGCTAAGGAGAGGGAAAGGATGAAGGGAACAGAGAAAGAGGGCAGGGCTTTCTCTTCCAAAGACTGGTAGCGGGCTCAGCGATGCGAATACAATTTCACGCAGCACCCGAAACCGCGCCGTCGCTCGGGTCCTCGGTTCGCCCCTAATTACGGGTCTGCCGAGGCTCCCTTATTCGCGCGACCGGCGCCGCGCGTCGCACAGATGACAGCCCTTGGTTTGTCACTCGCCAGCAGCAGCAGCAGCAACGGAAGAGCAGCGGCTTGGCGTCTTTTTCACGCGCTTGCCGACTCAGCAGCGTCGCACTTTTCTCCCCCGAAGCACGCGCGCCTGTTTCACTTTTAATATTCCCGGCTGTGGTGACGGCAGTGGCCGCAGCACCTGCGGTTCGCCCCACCCACTGGGGCTCTTCTTTTGAGAAGGAGCGCCTAGCCTGTGAAAGGAGCCGCTTCGTCATGGGAACCCGCGACCTGTCTCTCCGGATGCCGCTGTGACCCCCGCGTCGCCGCTGGCTTCGCGCTGTGAACTCGCATGCGCAGTCGAAATACCGCGGACCGCCGCGTGGACCCTCGTCGGCTTCGGGTTCGCGGAAAGCAACAGCGGAAAGTTGTGTCCGTTTCTGAGAGTCAAAAGCGGGAACGGAGCCGGGAAAGTAAGGGCTGAAGAAGGGGATTAACTTGTGTTAACCCGTTCACTTAAATCGCTGGTCTTTGTCAGCATGTCAGTTCTTTGTGTTAGTTCGGTGCAGTGAATGGAAGGGAAATGTGGAGAGAGTTTAGGACGGGCAAGAAATTCCACTTAGCGCCCACTTCAGCGCCCTCCGCGCTGGTATAAAGGAAAATAAGTTACTCTTGGACCACGCGGTAGGATGACGCTCGAGATGGCAGGTCGAGGCCTCGGTCGGCTCGAAGCGGAACCGATGCGGGTCAGATGTGCTATGGAAGCTGCGTCTTGTATGCAGGCTAGGCGGCCTTTTGTAACACAGCAGCTGCGTTCGGACGGTTCTCGCATGGTGTTTTTAATTTATTTTTATTTTTTTGGTGGTTTGTTGTACAATCAGCGTCCGCTTGAAATCCCTCTATTGTCCTTGCCGCTCGCTGGGAGTCACGATGAATCGGGATTCAGCGACTGGATTGCAATTGAGGCTCTGCGATCTCAGTGCACGTTAAAGACCCCCAGGTGGTCGAAATTATTACCGGAGACCTCCACTACGGCACCTCTTTCTCTCTTTCTTCTTTCACTCCCACCTTCCTCCCTTCCCTTACGGACCGGTTCAGGTGTGTGCTGTGATATGTGTGACAGATACTGCGCCATTTCCTTTCCTCAAAAACCCATTTACTGCAACTGAGATTGCGTCTCGTTTTGTTTATCGACTCCCATATCCACTGAGCCCTTACAGAGAATAAAATGAGTACGAACAACAGGAGTAACACCTAAAGAGTGTGAGTATATAAAATGCTGCAAACGATCTTTTGGCAGCCGACTTGAATGCTTCGGTATCGGTCGCAGATAAGACGGTGCCATGAAGGTATCTCCGGCGTCCGACTTGCTCTGAACGCGAAGGAATTGAAACAAGTTTTGGAACAGCAGCTTGGTACTCCAGCTTTCAGGCGATGGGGCTTTTGGAATGAGACGTTGGAGGGAGTAGATAACAGTCACTCTTTTAGGGTGTCATTACTGCCGTAAATTCTGCGAAAGCACCTCACACAAGGTTTATAACATCTGATAGAAATACGGGCTAGGTTTGACGTGTTTTCGGTGCACAAGCATTGAGTAACGACAGTAATTTGACGGAACGAAGTGAACTTAGCCGTCCTCCGTGCGTTCCATTAGAAGAACGAACTGGTTACTCTGAGAGCCTCTTGTTCGCATTCAAAATCTTCCAACCTGCCTTCTACATTAATCGTTTTCATGATGCGCGGGCACGTCGTAAAGATGGCCGATAAAAACCCAAAATCCGTGGCTAGCTCTGTTACTACGCGTAATCTATACGCCTATTCCCTATAATTCATTATGCAAGCGCCAATGTATTATTTATGAACACGGTGTGTTTCTTACTGCAGCAGATCGTCTTCTCACTGAGATACCTTTCTCTTGTATCTATCGACGATTTTGTTTTTGCTCTATCTCTTTTATCGTTGCTGTTCTTGTTCCTGGCATCCCACGCAACGGCCTTGATCTACGCCGACCGTGAAAAGCAGCCTACGGGAAGGCCAATCTCTTTGGGGCTTAGTAGCGATTTTTGTAAAGCCTATAAAGCAGTTGCCTTTCGACAGGCGACTGAGGCAGCTTCGCCATCCCCTTAGTACCCGGTAAAGGTGATTGAAGCGCTTGCCTAGCACACTCAGAAGCCCCTCCTTCGCTTTTTCTTTTTTTTTTAGCCCTATAGCTCTGGCATTGCCGCGAGCGTCGACTTCAGCGACGACGACGGTCGTGATGCGTCAGAAATCCCGAGGCCCAATTTTCAAAATTAAGAACAGCCCGCATCGCCGATAAAAGGCATGATTGATTGCGCTGTCGCCAAGGCGAGACGGTGCAGCCGAATCTGTCTCGCGCAGATAAGTCGGCTTCGCCGCGGATAGAGAGAGAGGAGGAAGACTAGAATGAAAGAGAAAAGGAGATAGATGAAAGAAAGAAGTAAATAAAGGGTGGTTGAACGGAAAGAGCGCGCTATGAACGGAAGCTGAACAAAAGCTTACACCGTCCCTGTCGTCTCGGGCGTTTATACGTATGTGTTTTCGTCCTGTCGCGGGGGTAATGCGCCGTCTCGTTCACGGGGCAAACCTTCGGCGAGGCGCTCGCTTTCTCGACGCTGACAGCAGCGCACCTATACTGCTGTCTCATTTAATACGGTGCAGCGGCGTCGAAACTGCACGAGTTGCCCTGAAACGTTGCGAAGCACAGAGGTAACCGAGGCACTTCGCAAAAGGTAAACTACCGACTCTCCCCGGTGACGTCAGCAGTATTGTTGGACACTCGCTTGAGAAGGAGCGTTTAAGTATAAGTTGAATCAATCCAAGTAGTAAGGCGTTATAATCTTGACAAAGCGAGCTCTTACACTAAGACGACGTCGCAAGTGCCATGGATTATAGTGTTCTGCATTCCATTTGAAACTAGACATTTTCGAGGTTCCCCTCACCGATGCCCGACGCGGTACGAATGGTAAACAGCGGTGTGATGCGTTTATCCCAGCGCATACTTGCTTATCAGTGTTCGAAACCGTATTATACAGGGTATGGCGCTATGCTTCGGGAGCTTGACTTATGCACATCGCGCTTCGTACTTAACGGACTTGAGAAAACACTTTCGCTCCACGTTAAGCTTGAGCAGAGGTTTCTACGGATTTACCATGTACGGGGTTCCTTTTGCAATATTTTGGTCTGGACCAGCTTCCAAATACTATCGCATTTCATAACCTGCTTTGGATGGTTGGCGAGCGCCCTCTGTCTGCCTCCACAGCACTGCGCGGTTTTAGAAGCCAGGGCGCGCATCTGCGAACGCCGCCGCGCGACGATTGGCGGCGCTACCAGTCTTCTTTCTTTTCTCCCTAGAGAGGCGACGGTGCCAATGAGGCTTCACGAGATCGCGACGGCGCGATTCGAGAGACGCGGCGAAAGCCCTTCACAACTTCGTCAAACACCGATCCCCCTCTCTCTTCATTCTGCGTTGTCGCTCTCTTTCTCGCCACCCACTTCATGTCGGCAGCGCGCAAAAGAACCGAACGTCTTCGGTTTCTTTTGTACGGGTCGCCTTTCCTCCTGACAGTGTCGCGTGTATGGATTCCGTCGCTTCGTATACGTTCATCGGCGCTCTGTCGAACGTGCAATCTATCCTATATAGAAAGAGAGACGCTGTACAAGGCTGTGTGGTTGGTGACTTGGAAAGATAGCGTCGCATCGGCGTCGGAGTTTGCTTTCTGGTGAATCGTTTGGCGTTTTTAGAGAAGGCAGAAATTTTGGTGCTCGCGAAATGCGATCTCACGTTCTCTGCTATCGCAATCGCGAGTTCGCTGGTACGCCCGCGAACTTGATGGGGCTGTAGTCGGCACTAAAAGGCTGAGCGAGTCGCTTTTTTTTTTTTTTACGTCTTCGTCGACAATCTTCGGATAGCGAAACTTCCGGCACTGCGCAAAAAAGCATTGGCCGATCACTGGCATTAGCGACTTGGACGGTCTTGCAGTCTCCATCGTTCACGGAGTCCTGTATTATCGCGACATTTTCGCTGGAAAACGCGTTTTCACGTCGGAGGTACATGAACGCATAGCGCTTGATTGGCTTTTTCTTTCTTTATGTATTTCGCTCGTGAATGCCGTTAACATTTTTGTACTCCAGAGTCACGGCACACGATTTAATATACGCCAATATGGCATAACGAGAAATTTTGTTTTCGGGGTATATGGCCGGCCTGAAATACCTCTGGACATTTAGAGTCTGAACGTCTATACGAGGAAAGCGTGTTGTTTACTAACGGGCAAGTTCAGGTGTCGGATGAGGAGTGCTTCAGTTCGGTTAGCCGTCCGGATATTAACTGAGTTCTTCAATCTGGTGATGAGACTTCGTCGTGCGATCTTGGACCTCTAGGTGTCGTCACCATTGACCAAACATACGCTTTCTTTTAATGTAAGCATTTAAAAATGCAGGGATAAGGCACCTTATACGGGACCCTATGGAGTATTACTCTACCAACTGTGCTGAAAAGCTAACCACAGAGAACCAAATAACTGATCTGCATAGCAACAATATGCCGAAGGCAAGCCTCCTTAGTGCCGAAAAATATCGCTGTCTTTGTCCTTTTGCGGTCCGATTCTTCGTTCACGTGAACACAGTCTTTGCTCGCGACAGTTGTAATGGCGTTAAGGCGTTCGCTTTCCAAAACACTTGCTTCTCAGTTTCGAAGCCTTACGCGCATGGCTATCTCCGTCCTGAGGACGTCACTCGGAGTGGGGAAAAACTGGGCTGCAAGAGCAACAGCCGCGTAGCCTTTGTAAATTGAGAGTAAGCAGCTTTGCAAGCGGGGCTGTGGCTGGTGCCGCAGTCTCTGGCAGCGCCCGTTCCATTCAGCGCGCCTCGAGTGTCCGGTGAAGATAGCCGGACCCGTTTCTCTCTTGCTGCGGGTAAGCGGATCGGTCCTAAATTTGTCTCGTCGTTTCTTGGACGGAAAGGGTTTGGAGACATCGGACGCCGAACAGCAAAAAGAAGAAAACGGGGGCCCCGAGAAGCAGCCGATGGTTGTTCGGGAAAAAACAAAATGCGCTGAGTAAATGCAAAGTTACGCAAGTGCTTTCGCGGTCTTTTGTCCAGGCTGCAAATCTATATTTTGACCACTGGCTTTGCCGTCAAGAAATGTCGTTGGATGAGGAGAGAAGTTGGTGGAAAGTGGACGCCAGGCTTTAAAGGGCAACTGCACCACTTTTTGGGAATTCCGCGCAACTCAAGGATTGTTCGATCCCGGCCGCGGCGGCTGAATGTCGATGTAGGCGATATTCTGGAGGCCCGTGTACTGTGCGACGTCAGTGCACGTTAAGGAACTCCAGGTGGTCGAAATTTCCGGAGCCCTTCACTACGGCGTCCCTCATAGCCTGAGTCGCTTTGGGACGTTAAACCCCAATAAACCAAACCAATCAAATCTATATGGGCCGCAAGTAAAGCATACCAAGCGTTTCTGCGCTAGCGTTTAAAATGTTGACGTAATCGACGATTAAATTTTAGGCTTCTCCGCACAACAACGGAGGAGTGCGGAGAAGCCTAAAATTTAATTGTCGATTAACACCGAAGGAGTGTGGAGAAGCTGGTTGTGACGTCTCGGAAGGTAAGATTTCAAATTTCCGCTGCCGCCAACCACACCGTGCCGCGGCTTGTTGGATCCTCGAAAGCAATGCGTTGGAAACGTACTGGCACCTTCGATGGCGTCATGATGCGCTCTCTACTTGGAGTTGTGCACTGCGGAGAAGCTTGATGGCCGTGTCGATTTTCCATTGGCGATTACGTCACTGTTTCAAATGCTAGCCCGAAAGGACTTCGCATGCTTCACCTGCAAGTTGCACAGATTCGACTCCTTTAATCTCACCGATTGCTATGCTGTTGCCCTTTAAGCATGCAGCATTTCTGATTTCCCGTTCTGACATGTCAGCTGTCTGCAGAAAGCATGTACTCTTCATCGCTTCAGCCAGGTTTCGACCAACTTTCTATTCGAGGACGTTCGAGGACGCACGTGCAACGTAGCCTTGAAACAGAGCAGCGTCCTTCGTTGCCGAAAGCATTCTACGCGGCAACAGGAAAGTATCTAGCTTGCGTTGTCTCAAAACGAGGTCGGTGCGCGTCTCTCGTTGAGCCGTTAGACTGACAATCCCGGCAAGAGAGAAGCAACGTCTCGGCCCGAGACGTGCATACAAACGGTAGCCTCCGCACCGCAGTGCTCGACTGTCAATGGCACTTGATGCTTGCCGCGGCGGCGGATCGTGTTTCGCACGGAGTCGTTGCCTGACCCACGAATGACGTGCACGAGGCGGAAAAAAGAATCACGTGACTGATCCTGACTCCCAAGTCGGGTCTGCCATCGTCACGTCCGACGTCACTGCCTCCATGTTCTCTAGCTGGTCGTGCGTCAGTCGATGCTGAGAATTCAAGTTTAACAAGGTGCTCGAAGTTCGTGGTTCTCGCTGCTCGACTTCCACGGTGTCCGTCAGTGCAGGTATAGTGGACTCGATCGTCGCATGTAGATCGTTCGATGGCACGATTCATATTGCCTACAAACTGCGGCAGGTTCTTCAGCGGAGTGGCAACAAGTTCAGGGAACGGGTATAGAATGACGCTTAGGAACAGAGGTCGAAATGCTCCAAATCTGCAATCGCAGTGATCCAAACAAGTCCGTACGAACTCCCACGTCTTTGGTCGTACTCCCTCCCACGTCATCTTCCGGTCTCTTCCGTCGACGTTACCCCCTACGGTGGCCGTGTGTTTGCGCATCTCGCGAGTGCGGAGTGTTCGGGTGTCGGGTTGTCATCCTCACTCGCGCGGAGCTGGGGGGAAACTTTTCTCGGAATGCTGGCGACGATTTACTGCCGTCGTAAAACCGCTAGAGCTGATGCCGCTAAGTACAGATCCGGTGTCGCTTCTTCGTTACAGTTGAAAAATAGAAAGAAACAGCCGGTTGAGAACGATGGATGGCGGCTAACACAGCCTTTCATGCGCGTGAAGTGGGCGGCTCGAATATTCTGACGTCAGAATTTCCAAGTGATCACTGAACACGTGCAGTAGAACTGTCCGCGTCGCCCTATTGTAGAAGCAGGAGCTTGGTGAGAATTCTTCCAGCGGCACTCACCAACTCAGCGTTCGGGCCTCTGGTAATCAGTAAATCGCCGACTAAAATCGCTTCTGGGGCTGCGTGTTATTGCCACACACACATTCGCGGCCGCAATTCTGAAAATGGACTCCGTCACGGCGTGCCAGCCTGCGGTCCGCCGCAACTCCGAGGTCTGGAGGCCACAGGCCCACTCGAAAACGTACGAGGGAGCGCAGGACGGCGGAGACCTCGGCAGAGCGACACCCCCGCCTATGGCTCTCGCAAACGGCCGCAGGAAGCGAATACACCCGCCGTTACGGGCAGCACCGAGCAACAGCCGCGCAGAGGGCCCCAACAGAAGAGCGTGCTCGGCCGGCGGCCCCGCAATAAAGCAGGCGCGGTTATTACGCCTTTTATGGACTGGTCGAGTGCTCCCTCATAACGAGCGACGATGGCAGCGCTTCTTCCCTCCCTACCAGGAACTCGGCGCCGCGCCGCCACTGTGCGCTGCTGTTCCCGCTGCCAGGAACACATGGCCTCCTTGACGATCGGCCGCCCGCACACAGAAGACCCGCCTCGCCTGGAGCTGCTGTTTCTGCCGGCGCGAGTCCCAAGGAGTACACACGCACGCACTGACATCATCCGCTGGTACCAGAGAGGATAGGGGCTTTGGGAGAGAAGGACCAGAAGCCGCGAACTGCTACTGTAGACGGATCGGAGGACGGTCGCAGTTGGGTCCGACTTTCGGTACAGGCCGTGAGCGGCGCGCACTCATTCTCTCCAAGAATGGACAGCATCTTTTCCCGTCGCCCCCAGTCTCTCCGGTAAGCGACAAAGACAAAGCCGCGCATCTCAGCAGCCGCGCCGTGAAGGGCCGACGCGAGAGGCGCCGCGGTCAGCAGTCATGGCGCCCCAACCTTCCCCTTCCATAAGCCACCCTTGTGTACGCGTCCGGCGCAGCCAGACCAAAACAACAACAACAAACTGCGACGGGAAAGAAATAAGAACAAAAAGGCGCAAAGGCAAAGCGCTCGCTCAACGACAGAAAAGCCGGTAGCGAGCCGGCCCTCCGCGGTCGTTTTGAAGAGTAGGCTCCTCGCTCTTACTGCTGCTGCTGCCCTTAGCGCTGCGGCGCTGCTTTCGGCGCGCCGTCGGTGTTCGTTTTGGCGAGCCTGCTTTCCCCTTCTCCGTCTCTCCCTGCGTACTGTGTCCGACGCCGCTATGAAGGAGAGCGCCCGTCGGGTCGCTTCCACGGCTGCGGTAGCTTCATCCGAAACCATTATCCGCGGGAAAGACTGCCGCGCGGTGCGGATCCTCTTCGGCGTTGTCGTCTGTTTCCGTCACTCTCGTTTGTCGTTCGTGGATTTCTTTCTCGTCGACTGGGAGGGAAATAAGGAAAGCGAGGGGGGGGGGGGGGGGGGGTTCTCGCTTTCTTTGCCCCGTCCTCCGAGATGTCGTTAGTCTCGATAAGAAGAGGAACGGGGGGAGGCTTGCGTAGCTATATAGGTGAGCACACGCAGCGGACTTTCTTCGTCTGCCGCCTTTCTTTACGGAGGACCGTCGGCGAGGACGTTTGTTTCTGTCTGTCGCAGGAGCACATCGTGTGTCTGCCTCCTGGGCGTCTGTTTTCTCCCGTTTCCGTTTTCTTGCACTCTTGCCGTTATTATAGTTATTATTGCCCCCGCCGCTCTCTCTCTCATCTTCCGGTGCACTTCGTTATTTCCCCTCTCTCACTTCCTCCTCTCCCCCCAGGCGTCCCGCGGTATACAGCGTGTCCGCTGAAGCTGAGAGGAGACTCTGGAGAGATGAAGCCGGGTGGCGGGGGGGGGGGGGGGGGGGGGGGGGGGAAGCAGGCCTGAGGCAGGGGATCGTCGGAGTGGGGTAACTCGACACGACGTGATTATCCGCAAGGAGATACCTGCTGGGCCGCTGTCCGGAATCCTCGGGGGGGGGGGGGGGGGGGGGGGGGGGGGGGGGCGCCTCGCGTCGTCGTCGCGATGGCGAATATCTGTCCTCGAAGGAGACAATGGGGGACCGAGATTTCTCGCTCCTTTTCCGCCGTCGAGGTAGTTACGTATATGAAACAATGCATCACAGTGGCGGAAATAGGAGTATATAGGTTTTGGGATCACGTTTCAGGGACTGCTTGAGTTGTTCAGAAGAGAATAAGTGAGCAGGGGGGGGTCTAATCGTTGCACTAGGCCTCGCATTGTCCCGAGAAGATGGCCGCACAATGGCAAATAAACTTGGCCGCACGCCTGCTATCATGCGTAGTAGACTTCATCAGAGAAGAACACAACTCAAGGCTCTGAGAAACAGGTTCGTGTACGCATCGACAGGAAAGTATATTCTACCGGTTCTTCTTGTTCCTATCATGTTTTTTTTTTTTTGTGGACACACCCGTTTGTACCTTTCTCTCCCTGTAGCTTGTTGTGCACTCGATGGCATCGTATATCCTGCCTGGGTTGGAAGGATGAGATCGAATCATTCGGTTGCCAAGGGGGAACCATCGTGTGATACGGGAACAGTTAGTTGGAGACGGTTGGGGGAGGTATGCGCCATGCATTCGGCATCATGGCTGATACTGTTTATGATTACGAAGATGGTGATAATATCCGTCAGAGTCTGTCCTGTGGCTGTATTTTTTAACAATGCGCTTTCCGGTTAATTTTTTCGCCGTTTTGTCATTGGCAGCTACCGCCTGTTGTGTCAATCGTGGATGACATCCGGTTAGTAATGCCGTTCTCCGGCTGCTCTGATGTCAAAGGCATGCCTGAACAAGACCGGAGAAGCCGAAGAATGAAATGGAAGAAACAAAAATCCTTACAACATACGGACCTTGGCCTTGAAGTCGTCGTTATAAGTGTCTCTCGGTGTCGTGGGCTCATCGCATTCTTACGTCTTACATACAACATCCAGGCACGTAAGTAATAATTGTCGACGACCGAGCTTCTCTGTGCACGGTATGACTCAACAGTCTTATTTTTGTTTTCCAATTTCTGCCTTCGGGAGCATCGTCCCTCAGAACACACAAAAAAACTGCGAGTTCCGGTTGACGAGGTCCTTTAAGCTTTCTCTCTCGGCATCGCGTTTTATAATCCCGCTCCTTTCGTTTGCACATCACTCCACTTGAGCCATTGCACTGCGCTCTTATTCCCAGAACTCGGCTCGTTTAACAAAAAAAAAAAAGAAAAACAATACGCAAGTCGTAAAATAAACGTCCTGCAGCTAGCAGCGACTGAGTTCGCGATTTCTTTTGGCGTTACTGCGTGCGCGCCGGGGCGGCAAATAAAACTTGGAAAGCACCACACTCCGTATATCTCGTCGGTGCGTCTGCGTCTGTCCATCCGCTGTTCCTGCCGGGGGAGGAGGTGGAAGTCTTCACAGACGTTTCGGACCAGAACAAGAACACACACACAAACCGGGACTGCAGGAGGAGCAAGGAATGCTGCAAGCCGGCTAACACAATCGGGCACGCACCGTGGAGCGCACAAGCCATTCCTTTTTTGAGAGAGCGAATGCGTGCGGCTTATCAGCGAGTGGCTGGGCCCGCGGCATCGTCGGATATGGCCGCGTGGAATCAAACAACAAGCTAGACCGACTGGGGTGGAGGAGGGGGGGGGGGGGGGGGGGTAGTCCAGACGCTCGAGCGAGCGCTATAGCGGCCGGCTCTTATTCATGGCGTACCTGGTCGTTGCTCAGAGCTCCTAAGTAAGAAACACGGCCACCAGTATCTCACACGCCCGACGACCAACCACGGCACTGCAGCGCACTCTGGCGGTCTGAGGCGAATCGGATCCATCCTCCGGACGCGCCCGGTTTCTCCCCTGGAGCCGGATGAAAGTAAAGAAAAAAATAGTAGCGGTAGGAATCAAGGAATGACGGAAGGAGGTGTATATATACCGGCCGGTATCGCCATTATACGGTTCAAGGCGCCACCCTCTTCTGTGGAGGTATATATATATATATATATATATATATATATATATACGCTCTGTTTATATACATGCCTGGAGGCCGTTTTCCCCGACTATCTGGGCCGATTATCGCGGCGGGAGGCGCTTATAAATCCTCGTCCCGTCGTGAACGCTCTGCACGCGATGACCACGCAACGCCGCGCGCTCTTCGTTCGTCGCGTCGCCGCCGATGGCACGGAGAGCTTTGTGCGAAACGCTGGGGCCAATCTTCCCTTATATGTTCACGATTTGGAAGGGAGGCGTATCGTGACAAAACAAGGACGAGAAAGTTCCTCTCTGTGTTCCTGTCTGTGTTCCTCTGTCGCGTCCTGTGTTCGTCGATCGCCCTGTGTTCCTCTCTTGTTCTTGTTTTGTCGCGCTAAGCGTCCGTTCAAAATCACGTCTTACCAACTATAGCCCCAAACTTTCGCTCAGCTCAAGTTGATCCACGATGCGGCGCGCTCGCGTTTGCGACAGACCAGTCGAATCGCGCATTCATTCTGCCGATCTCCGTCGACCTAGGGACGAGCGATCATATATACTTGCCTGTAACTCGCTTACCGGCACGATTCAGAAAAGAGCGGTCGCGACAGTGTACCATTGAAGAGAGGGAATCGAACTTGAACTTGTGCACTTTGTTGCGCCAAATTCGTCTTTAATTTAGTAAGTACTGCTGGAACGTATGCTTGCTTACTGTCCTTTTAATCGAGCGACGTGCCCGACATTAAGCTGATAGCGAATGTGCACGGCTTCGAGGAATAAAAGTAACCACATTACGCGACGCCGGCTGTATAGCCAGCAGATATTGATGTAGTTAAGCCGAGACATTAGGTGAGAAAGCCCCGCCGCGGTGGCTAAGTGGTTACGGCGCTCGGCTGCTGACCCGAAAGACGCGGCTTCGATCCCGGCCGCGGCGGCTGAATTTCTTGAAGGCGAAATTCTAGAGGCCCGTGTGCTGTGCGATGTCAGTGCACGTTAAAGAGCCCCAGGTGGTCGAAATTTCCGGAGCCCTCCACTACGGCGTCTCTCATAGCCTGAGTCGCTTTGGGACGTTAAACCCCACAAAACCAAACCAAACATCAGGTGAGAAAATGAAACTTAAGAACACTGAAACTGCGAAAGATGCTTGGACCAGCAATAACAGCGCTGTTGCGGCTTTTGTTTGTGGTTTCAACCGAATTCTTTACAAGGATTTCGGGATACTGTTCCTCTGTATTTGCCCTGACATGCAATGTCGCTATTCTCAAAACTGCAACGCGCATGGTACACTTCCTGAACGCCTTTCCTGCTATATTATTGCCAGCATGACTGTCCATTGAGTCTGCCATCTCCTACGAGAGCCTGGTATGCAGTTACTTGCCTTTCGATAACAAAACAAATGTTGCATTGCAGCTTGTCGGTGTATGACGCGGGAAAAAAGCGAACTCAGCGTGTCCAGTGCCACTGACAGTGACTAATGACATCTGCTCGATCGCACGTGAATCGGGAGAGGCGGGTGCATTTGTCATCAGCAGCCAGTGGAGAGAGTTGTTTGCACTCCAAGACATGACTTTTTTTAGTGACCATAACACAGAACGAACATACAAGGACAGGTCTACAGCGCTTGCCCTGCATGATTGCCCGGTTTTGAAACCATGTCTTCAAATGCTTGACGTAAACTAGGCCAGCTTGTATGCCCGATCTGTACTGCTTGGTAACTCGCGCACAAAAAAATAGGAGCCGCAAGTATAGGAGCGCGCTGGTTAAGGCCGCGCCGGAGTGCACGCATCGACCAGGCGGCCGCAGCAGTCGGCTCGTGGCCGTCGCACAAATGGGCCCACAAATCATTCCCCAACAGTGCACTGCGCCGCGCGAAGCAAGGAACACGGTACGCTCGGCGCATGCACTGTCAGTGTTGGACAGTGCGGCGTGATGCACTGTCGCAGTAAAAACATCCAGGACGCGGCAGTGGGGGAAGGAGACCACTTTCGGCCCCGCTGTGCGTGTGAGCCTGTACTGTAACCGTGGATCGATGCGGCGTTACCTGCGCTGGTCAGCGTGTGTCCTTGTCGGCTCCGAATGAGGCGGAATACAAGCCCGGCGTGGGTAATTTTCGGACCTGCCTCTGAGCGAATGAGTGATAGCGGTGACTGCACAGTACCTCGCCCTCCTCTCTCACGAGTGCGCCCACTCTCTCGCCCAAATGGTCACGTGACCACAGGTGCGACGTCATCGAGAGCTCCAGCTTTCCAACCAACCCGTCTCTCATGTGATCAGGCACAACGTTGCATTTGCGGAGCAGATATGGAGGCCAGAGTTTTAGGCGATGACATATTACGGCGCAAGTTAATGGCGTCCTAGTCGAAATCGAGGAGAAACAATGGTCGTGGGCAGGGCATGCAATGCGAAGGTGAAGAGGTAACAGAGTGGATTCGAAGAGAAGGCAAGCGTAGCAGGGTTCGGCAGAAAGTTAGGTAGGCGGATGAAATTATGGAGCTTGCGCGATAAGGTGGCAGCAGCTGCAGGTGGCATAGGACAGGGTTTATTGGTGAGACATGGCACAGGACTTAGTCCTGTACATAGGCTGACATATAGATAGATATAGACGTTCCCTTTGCCACTATAGATTCTAGAAACCTGAACGCCGAGGCGAGGAGCTCGAACAGAGTGACCGTACTCTACCTGCACCTCCGACAAACCTGACGCCGGCGCCAGCCAATCTGCGGCCCGGAATTCGCAGCACTGTTTTCACCTGTACGCCAGCGCGATTTACGATTGAACGCTGCTGAATCGCGTGATTGGCCACATGCACGGGGTTCCGTGTGGCCTGTCGTACGCTTATATAGCTCACAAAGCCTCCCTACTTGAATCTCGCCTTGTGTGTAGCTGTCACGGCTCTGGCCTCCATAGCGCCGGACAGCTTTAGCGAAGCGCTGTGTCTAGTTCGCTCACTTGAAGCCCGAGAACGCAGCTGAGAAACAAAAGTGCAGGAGAGGAGGGGGGGGGGGGGGACGGAGAAAGTAGGAAAGCGCAGCGGCTTGGAACTCGTGCACGGGGTTCCAACGACGGGCGCTGCGCGGAGGAAGCGAGGGATGTGGGAACCCTTCCTCCTGTTGAGCATTCCGAGCGCGCGCCGCCGCGCCTGTCACATGCCATCGCGTCAGAGAGGATGGCGCGACGCCACGCGGCTTTCGCTGCTCCGTTTTTTTTGCATTGCGGGGTTTGCTTTTTCTTGTCGGCGCACGTCAGCGGGGCAATCAGACCGGCGAAAGGGAGGCGCGCGTCGCGTTTTTCAGCGGCTAAGCGCTGAGCGCGAGCTCGTTCCGAGGCGCAGCGTAAGCGCGAAGACGAGGATGAATGGCTGGTAGAGACAAGGCTGACGATAGTACCCAGTTGTATGCGTTTCAGCGGGCGGCCGCGAAAGAAAATTAGCGGCTCCTTAAGAAGAAAAGAAATATGGTCCCACTTGGTAGCCATCGGTGGTAGTGCACCACCTGTTTTACATATTATGTGGTCACGTGGTATAGATATACTGCTACTATGGGTCACGTGCTATGGTACCGTGGAGGTGCCACTTGGTTACCATCTGGGGTATACCACCTGGTTTTGCGCCACATGGAACATGGTAGGATACCACATGCGGGTACCATCTGTTACATATCATGGAAGCCATGTGGTCACGTGGTATGTATCCACTGTTTCTATGCACGGATGCTATTGCGCCCACCATTTTAGACGAATGCCCGTGTGTTTCATACCAACGCGACCTTGAGTAATGCGAGTATTAGAGCTAACACTCGAAAAAACGTTTGTTTGTTTGTTTGTTTGTTTGTTTGTTTGTTTGTTTGTTTGTTTGTTTGTTTGTTTGAAACCTTTCTTTAGCCCCATATACAGGGTGTTTCACCTAAGACTTTCTGAAAATTTTAAAAATAAGCTATTTGAATTAGATGCGCGCTTTTTCTGGCATAGCATTCTCAGTGGTGTAGTACATCATAATGCAGCTAAGACGTGCTAACTAGCAGGCTTGTTAACCAATATTTAATAGTTAACTTTTAAACTATTACTGTTGGGCTCCTTAATTATTGAGAGGCATGTAGCCCACCGTAAGTAATGTCCATAACCGTTTTTAGAATTTCGAGAACGCGATTATCCTCGGCGCTGTGGCCCAACAAATTTCGCCTACATCGCGCCAAAATGCATGCGGTTTGAGAAGCTTGCAGGCAAAGCAACCTCTCCTGTGAACCTAACTCGTCGAAATAGCCAAAATTTGTTGGGCCACAGCGCCGAGGATAATCGCGTTCTCGAAATTCTAAAAACGATTATGGACATTACTTACGGTGGGCTACATGCCTCTCAATTATTAAGGAGCCCAACAGTAATAGTTTAAAAGTTAACTATTAAATATTGGTTAACAAGCCTGCTGTTAGCACGTCTTAGCTGCATTATGATGTACTACACCACTGACAATGCTATTCCAGAAAAAGCGCGCATCTAATTCAAATAGCTTATTTTTAAAAATTGCAGAAAGTCTTAGGTGAAACACCCTGTATACGACCTCATGTTAAGGCTACTGACCAGACCTGGCCATAAAAAAGTGAGCCCCATATATCCGATCCCATGTTGGGGCTACCGACCAGAGCCATAAAAAAAGTGTAGAAGCCTAGAGGAACTTAGCACGACCGGGTACGTTTGCTGGCAGCAGGAGTCCAATCTGTTTATAACACAATTGGGCAAGGGCTGACGCCAGATCTTGGTCGCTTACTTCAATTCATTCGTTCTTCCTCAAACTAATAAGTCAGCGTGAGGTGAGACCACTCATTTTTACGAACCTCTACGCTTGCTATAGAAACGAAGCTCTGACTATTACAGCGTGGTAGCTTTATCGATCCTGCCACCCCACCACCTTCATTTTGTGTTTTAATATGCTTTAATATTATAGCACGTGTATCCAATACGTTCAAGTTAGCCAGCAGTGGAAGGTTCTGTACTCAGTTATTGCGCAGGCGGTTTAAATAAACGTTTGGCCTGTTTACATGAAATCTTCAAAGGGACCAGCTGATGCGTAAGGGCCCGGTGAACCTCCTCGTCGCTTGCGAGGGCCAAATCGGTAAACACGCAGTCTTTCAGAGAGAAATGTGCTCATCTCACAACGCGCAGGTATAGTTCAGAGGCAACCCAATGCGCTCGGCTCCGCGACCTCCGCGGCCTGCCGAGCGCGTCTCCACTGTCAACACAGCGTAATGTCATCCGTCTCGGTAATTGATGGTCGCCGATACGCATCTGGCCGCGGACGCCGCTTTCCAATCCGGCGCTCGCTGGGCATAATCCTGTGGCTTACTGGGAAACCCGTTTCTACCGTGCGTCCGCGAGAGTCCGCACATACATACCTGCCACTGCGCCAAGATCGATTTCCCCATTCGCTCTGCCAGCGATTCCGGCATCTGGCCTCTCCTGCTTCTGAGAGCAGAAGTGAGGGGGGGGGGGGGGGGGGGGGGGGTTTCAACTTTTCGCGGTCCATGCAGTGGCTGGAAAAATTTCGAAGCTGGCCAGCGTCCGCTACGGGCAGCATTGCACGCTCAATATATATATATATATACATAGGCGGCTGTTGAAAGTCTAGCTTCGGCACGCATATAATGAGGTATTCGGCAAGTGGGATGGTAGAAAAATGAACGAAATAAGGACAAGAACGAGGCAGGATGCGCCATGAGACATGATGTCTGGTCTAACGAGTAGCCCACAACTGGGGAGTCGGTGCTGATCTCCGCGAAGCAATGAAAACGAATTTCAAATTGGTTGCTATCGTGCCTAGTTCAACACGAACGGCGGTTAAGCCTAAAACTTCGGAAGAAGGAGCGCGCTGCTCAGTTGCATAGATGTATCTGGCTTTGACGGAGACCAAAGTAAGGAGGGAAAAAGTTGGACGCCTCTTAATGGCACTGCATTCACTGATATCAGTTTAACTTACGTGGTCTTCAGTGCGCCTTTATCGAGCACCTTTCGACAGTTATTGCTTTCATTGGTTTCCTAACGTGGAGAGATCATTCGGCTCGGGGCAGGATGCGCCAGGAGATATAATGTCTGGTCTAACGAGTAGCCCACAACTGGGGTTTTGGTGCTGATCTCCGCCAAGCAAAGGAAACGAATTTTAAATTGGCTGCTATCGTTCCTAGTTCAACATGAATGGCCGTTAAGCCTAAAACTTCGGAAAAAGGCGTGCGCTGCTCAATGGCATAGATGTAACTGCCTTTGAAGGAGACCGAAGTAAGGAGGGTAAAAGGTTGACGCCTCTTAATGGCACGGCATTCACTGATATCAGTTTAGCTTACGTGGTCTTCAGCGCGCCTTTATCGAGTACCTTTAGGGAGTTATTGCCTTTCCGTTTGTTTCCAAAACGTGGAGAGATCGTTCGGCTCTGGTGTATCATTCTCTTAGTATAGCTTTGCGCATTTCAAAAGTTCGGGCTATAGACGAACACTGTAGAGAAAGCCAGTCGATTGAAAGGAAGAACACCCAAGCATGCAGAAGTTTGCAGGGGCACCTAATTATACGATGTGTTGGCAATGCAACATCATTAGAAGCTGTTGATGCCTTTACCTGAATCGTCGTCACTTCCGGTCCGATGACGTCACTTTCCTCCAGCCAACGCAAACTATCCGCTCTGATGACGCCACTTCCTTACAGCCAGTGAGAAAGTTTTACGACCGACGGCACATATTTTTCCCCCGATAGGTTTTTTAATGCTAGCATTAAAAAAAGACAACGTGCATCCTTACGCAAACGCACGCATAGCAGACCCATATATCCCACGCAACCCTCTTCTTTCTCCGCCTATGTGTTGTCTCTCGACGCTGTAAAACCCGGGCTAGCATACGTGTTGACTCCGCTATGCTACAGTGACTATAGGAGGGAAATCTATGCTGCCCCCCCTTCCCCCCCCCCCCCCATGCCCGCCATTTTTACGCCTCTAGCTACGCGTGCGCGGCACCATAGGACGACCGCCTGTTCGCCGTTGCTAGTGGCTTCCAGGTCGAGGATAAAAAAAAAGGATAAAAAACAAGAACGGGGGAAAGGCAGGCACGTACGCTGCTTCTGCTGCAACACCAGAGGTACCGGATTCGAAGGGAAGTGGGAAGGATTGGGAAAAAAGGGTGGGTTGGTCCAGCTTCCTCCAAGGCTCTCCCACGGGGAGAAAATCACCTCGTAAAACCGGCGAGCCAGCCCAAGAAAAGAGGCGGGCCACTTCTTCGAGGCGCCGCCGGCCGGGGTTCTCTTTCCCGCGGCTTCTCAGAGGTTCGGTGCTGCTTTCTCGGCAGGGCCCCGGTCTCGCCCACCGCGCTTCTAGCAGCGGCCGTGGTTCGGGCTCTCCGGGGCTTGCGTTGCACACTGCCTCTTCGGGGGAGCTCGGCTGAGGAGAGGATGAGTGATGGGGAGGAAGGGTGCCTTCCCTATAGTCTCCCCCATCTCCCTCCGCTTTCCCTCTCGTCCTCAGCCGATGCTTCCTTCTTCTTTCACATTATTCAATAAACTGCGCGCTTGGTCCACTCTTCCGGAAATTACGGTCCGGGGCGACGATTGGACACGGGCACGCCACCGTGTCCTCACCAACGCAGCGGCAATAAAGCACGCACTGCGTGTGTGCCCGGTCTCCGTGCGCGGGTCTACGGTACGTACACTTTCCCCCTCGTCGTGGCTTCGCCCTTCGCAAGCTTTAACTATGGCCCTGAGGTCGTTGGCCCAGCTATCCGACTTCGGCGAGCCGTTTCCGGATAGCGTGGCTCGTAGCCGTGGACTTGTGGCGCGGTCTTCGGTTGCTTTATTCTTAGCTCTGTCTTTTAGATACGAGCGTATCTTCGATCATTTAACAGCAGGAGGTCATTGAGGTGTTCCAGAAGCGCGAACCGCCATTTTTGTTTTGTCGACGGTGCGCGGTTTGGGACCGTGTATAAAACACTGCAGCAAAGCACTCTGTGGACATGCTTTCATAAGCTCAGAGTGCACAGCTCAGCGATCGCGTCTCGTGTGAAGATGTCATTGTTTGCGGGTTTCGTGACCTACACTGCTTACGCAGCCGGCGGGGGAGGAATGTCGGGGCACTCTGCGGGATGAAGTTTTCGATCCCGAGCTCGCACCGTTTCACTAAAGCTTTACGATGCTTGTGTGTACTGCGATTCCCTTGTTCCCTCTTTTAGCTCAAACACCTTCAAGGAACGCATTGTATAATGCTTGTACGCTTCTGTTTCTTGCGCAAGAGTCAACATACGGGCATATTCTAAGTACACTACCGTACACTCATGTCCAACACACTTGGACAAATGTTTTGAATAATAGAAATTTGCAAGGTACTGTTGTGAATCTTGAGAAAAACAACGCTTGCAGACAAAGGACCAGAACGAGAAGGACACACAACAGTGCAGTTGTGTGTCCTTCTCGTTCTGGTCCTTTGTCTGCAATCGGTGTTTTTCACAAGATGTACCCCAACCAACTCGCCCAGCAACAACCTTACTCTTGTGAAAATATTGAAGGTAATGGTCCATTCTTCCGATGTGTAGCGAAATATTTCTTTTAAATTTTTTCCATCGCTCGCATCGACCAAGTTAAGACTGCCATAGGAAACAAATGGGGAACACTTTTCACGATAGCAATAACGTTAATAGCAAAAAAATGCAAGCCTGTGAACTGGAGATGTGCGGATATATTGACTGATATAGTGAAATCTAACAGTTATAAAAAAAAAAAAGCATTGCGTTCATAAGCTCCTTCCCGTTCAAAAAATGCTTTTGCCCAGAATTGTTTGGTATGACTTAAATGTACCTGTACGGGCTCTTGATAGGGACATTTGGAATAGAGGGACCATATATCCTAAATGGCTTTAATATAGCCTGGTTGTAGCCACTGCAAAGGTATACGGGAAGGCATTCCTGCCTACGGCCAAGAAATCTTACTTTATCTTTCACTGACTTTAGAAAACGCTCCGAAATTTTCACTGGCCGCGCTCTTTCGTGTGTGTTCGATATACGAGCTCGCATCTGTTCGGACCCGCAAAACGCAAGTGCCCACAAAGAAATAAAAGATGTGGTCCTTTTCCTATACACAGCCCAGCTCAATCCGCGCGCCTTTCCCTTTTATCGCCGAGAGGATCCCGATGCTCCTCGTTTTCCCCTTTTCTTTTCCCCATGTTCTTCTTCCGCTTCCCTATCTCGCGCGAATTCTGTCCCCGAGCCAATAAAAGGCGGACGCCTCGCTCGGATCTACAAGGCAAGTGGGGCTCTGTCGATTGGGTTTACCCTAAACTCCCTTCCGCCGCATGACGCTAGGCTCTCTTCCTTGCGCCTCTTTCTTCTCGCTCCTTTCCCTATTTTCTTCCCGGCATCCTTTCGCTCATTTCCCTATTTTCTTTTTCCCCTTTGTCCTTTCTTTCCCTCGGTCAACGGGTAGTGCCGTTGGTGTTCGCTTCTCCCTTTTTTTGTTGTGCGGTGATGGTCGTGGAAGTAGAGGCCGCGTTCTTCGCGCTGTTTTGCGCCGGGCTATGCGATTCGCCCTTTCAGGCACGCCAGCGGCCGGGTCGTTTCTACGCATACCTCAGGGAGGGTGCCGAGTTAACGCTGCTGACACGGGGAAAGCACTTGACAGGGGTTCCATTTTAAAGTGCACGTGGGTTAAAGCTGCAGTCTCTCTGTTTTCCCAGGGCGTTTGCTTCCGTCGTCGCTTTAGGTCGGTTAGACTAGGTTAAGTTTTCCCATTTTGTTGAGTCCTGTTTTTGTTTTTCATTTCTTTTTCTTTGATAGAGCGCTGCGGTGGACTCGCTGAGCTCAGAACCGAGCAGCGTTGCATAGAGGCCGACAGTGATTTAGGAAACACTGTGCAGCGAGACAAGGTGTATCAAGCCGAAAACGCGAAGAACGGAATATTGCTTATCAGTGCTTAATACTGGCAACCCTGAAGCCATGTCTCCTGTCTATAAGACCGTCGCATAACTAACGTAGATCAAAGTGACAGCGCTTGGCGTATTTGCGCGTCGGCGTATAGGCTATACATACGCGCTGTGCTCTTCTCATTAAAGTTTTAGCATTGCTCATGCGCAGTAGGCGGCCTGTTGGTCCGGGCTTACGTCGGCACTAGTTCATCTCCACTGCGCTAAATACCTTCATTAGGTAGATTTAGAATAGGGGAACAATGTTGATTAAGGGGATAGGGAAGCAGTGGGGCGCCAGTGAGCATGCGCAGGACAGTAACTCGAGTGGTGTCATTGTTTTGCGCATGCGAACTGGTGCGCAGCTATTCCCCTTGTTATAAAACTCCGTATTAACGTGTTTAGGTAACGTTACGTTTGCCTAAAGAATGCGTTAACCTCCTTGAAAGCAGGGACTGTCTCACTATAGTCGGATACAACTCAAGAACTAAGCGGCTTTTCCCAACATCAAAAGGACCTCTTCCAGCCAATGGCGTCGGCCGATTGTCGTGAACATGCTAGCGTGGCAATTCAGGGAGTGACACATGAAAGAGCATATAGTCCCCTCCCTGCATAGTCACGCTAGCATGTTCATGAGAATCGGCGGACGCCATTGGCTGGAAGCTGGTCCTTTGACGGGGAAAAGCCGCTTCTTTCTTGATTGGTATCCGAGAGTCATATTATGACAGTTAATAATAATAATAGTGATTATTGCCGCGGTAGTGCGCTGGGGGAAGGGGGGTGAAATGGGGGAAAGCTCAGCCTGGTAATTGACTCCCTGCATTGTCACGCTAGCACGTTCATGAGAATCGACCGACGCCATTGGCTGGAGGGGGATCCCTTGACGGGGAAAAGCCGCTTCTTTCTTGAGTTGTATCCGACGACAGTCATATTATGACAGAATTCGGAGTCGATATCGACCCATGTTCACTGACATGCCACGTTACCGGGCGAACGTTCGTTGTAACTCCTGTTAGTCTGTCGACAGCAACGCAACGACAAGTACTTCTCTGCAAACAAACTCGAACGAGCCCAAACCGCAACGAAAAGCACAAGAACCCAAGCCGTACGGCTTTCTCAAGAAAAGTCCCCACGAAAGGCCGAAGCAAAACGCATTGTGCCCGAATAAGCTCCTTGCGCTTGGAGGTAGCTATATGGTACACAGGAGAAAGTCGATCTTTCATCGATTTCGCTGGGAAAGCTTGCCCCGACAGTTTTTCAGGCGCTTCTTTTGTTGCCGTTTTTCCTCGGCCATCGCGTGTGCGTACTTCGAGTCGTAAAAAAAAAAAAAAACACTGTCGTGCCTCCAAAGCGGTGGGCTCCGATCGGCAATCTCTAAAAGGGTCGACCCCGTCGCGGTCTGCGCCTACTACATTTCGTTCTGGGGGTAAACAACTCGACAACGGGGCAGATACGGTCGCCTATAGTGAGGGGAGCTCGAAAGGAATAAAAAGTATGCGTGTCCATGGGTTCGCATTCATAAGTAGGAGGTGTGCTCGTCAGGGCCTTGCTGTCCGATACTGCTTTCCGCGGTCTTCGGTTTATGGCTTTGTACGATTCAACGTCGAAATGTACGGCTTCTCAGTAAAGTAAAAAAAAAAAAGAAAACAAAAAGCGAAGAAAATGTAGCACATGGTGCTTCTTGAGAAAACAAAGCAAAAATGGGCCAACAGTTCTTTGTTTTGTTTTGTTTTTCTCTGCAACGAGTATATAGCCCTGCATAGCACGGCTATTTCCCGCTTATCTCACCTTTGGAGTGTTTTCCAATATTACATAGCGTGGTGCTACGGAGTATGTTGAAGACGTGTTGAAGTCCACTAAGACTGGCATGACATGGGGATCTTCGCGTTTTGTCACGGTCTTCTCATCGTAAACTCGGCTTTCTATCGGATCGTAAATGCGTGCCAAGCATTATGTTGTGTATCGACGCCTCTCTCCCGCGACTGAACACTATCAAGAAACACACACCCATAAAACAAAAAGAAAGGAAACTAACGCGCGAAAGCTAGCAGGACACGTGGCTCGCGACTGCAGATAATGGCTCGCACGCGCACAGTACAGATTGGGAGAGGGGGATGGGGTGAGCCTCTCTCGGTTGTGCTATCCTCACCCCCGCCTGGCGGTGGCTTCGTGTATAACTCATCTTCGTCTCGCCTCGGACTGCGCACGCACACATAGTTCACTCCTTCCTTGCCACCTACAACCGCACCCCCCCCCCCCCCCCCCCCCCCCCGTTCTCCACCCAGACGCGCGCGAACGCGTGTCCGGACCATTAATTAATCGGGCGGTATACGGATAAGCGCTTCAACCCGGCACAACACGTTCGAACCCCCGGGCATGCTTCACCACACAAAACTCGGCCCCAGCGGGGAGCGATGCTTTGAGCCACCGCCCTCCCTCCCTCTGCACCGCATGCCGTAGACAACACCGCACGCGCGCCACGTCCAAAACGTGTGTTCCCTGACACACCCTCTCCCACTTTCTACTCCTCATCTTTCCCTCCTCCTCATCCCGCCGGCGCGCCTCTGAAGCCGCATAGCTAGATCGAACCAAACCTGCGATGCTACCTCTGCATGCACCCGAAGAGCATCTCGCTGCATGCATATGTCTGCACACACACGCACACACGCATGAACGCACGCCACCACCATGTGCTAGCCATCCAACACCTCCATCCCTGGCTGTACTACATGCAAAGGAGGAAGGGTTGCGACCTTTCCCACAATGGCGCTGCGCGCGTGGCACACGGCGCCGCAAAATGCTGTCGTCGCCACTTCGGCGGAAATTTGCATATCAAAGCGGCTTGGGGCCGCGAAGGCGGCTTCTCCGCGTTGCTGCATCCCGCACGGTCACCGTCGTCGCTGTTGTTGTGTGCGCGAGGGTCCCCCCCTTCCTCCTTTCTTCTGCATTCGGCGTTGTCGTCGCCTGGCACAGCCGATTGTGCTCGACGACGACGGTAAACACGGGTGGCGGTGGTTCTCTGCCTTTTTCCACTTGGCCTGACATAGCGTTGTCTTGCAAGCGCGCTGCTTACCGAAGGTGCTTCGTCGGCAGCCATTACTGCCATGCGGACGCTGACAGAAATAAGCAGGCGAGGAGACCATCTTGAGGAACGTCTTTTGAATGTCAGTAGCGTGTCAATACAGACCATTGTTTATTAGTGCCTAGCCTAATGAATAACGTTCGCAAACATGTTTGTAAAGTGGGAGACAGGGAAGAGCAATGTTTAGGCATAGTGCGCGCTTAAACTCCTTAGGACATCCTGGGGACGTCTAGGACGTCCGCTGGATGTCCAGTGGAGTTTCAGGGCTCATTGGGCTATCGCGTCGACGCCGAACCACCATTCAGCAACGACGTGGAGAAGGAACGTGAGCCCAGCACGAAGCTGAGGAACCGTGGACAAAGTGTCTACCTTCTTCGCTGACCCATAGGGCAGTGTTGATTATGAGAGAATAAGTATGGCGCAATGCAGCGTCATCTAATGGAGCGTATCACACGTGAATACAGCACAGTGTCTGTGCCCGCTGGCAAATATCAAAACTTTTCCTTGAGTTGTATTTGCTATTGAGGACCAATACAGAAACAAAAAAAAAAACGCAGGGACTCGGTTCTGACTGGTAGGACAACAGTGTAACGACGTCTTTAGGAGGTGTCGTCCCGAGCATTTGCGGAGTTCATTCTTAAGTGTCTTTTAGGGAAAACATTGATTCTTTTATGAAAAGCTGGCTGTACTGTGTGCACATCATATCGGCGGCAGCACAAGAGTGGTGTTGGTGGAACAGTAAGGACTCCGCATAGAGCGGACATCCATGAGGGCAAGCATGAGTGCCTACTAGTATTAATTCTTCTTCGCCGTTTGCGATCCACGACGATCGTACACTCGTACAGCCTCCTTGAAGAAACACGTCGGCTCCTTGCTCTCTCTTATCTCCTGAAAACAGCCTCCTACGACGTCGCAATCCTTCGACAAAAGAAACTGCATTCCTTTGGGCGTTCGGGGCACTCTTTTGTTCCGTGTGGAATCCCTCCCAGCCGTTCGTTCTTCCTCCCGGAATCTGCGGGAACCCTAAGCTTTCGTTGAGGGGCAGGAAGAATAGTGCGACAGTGGAGGCCTGAGCAAGGCGGTCAATGCGAAGGGAAAATCGGCAGGACTTCGCGATAGACAACGAAACTTCGGCCGTCTAACTCGCGTAACGCACTCTAACCAGGAACGCACCCATTTGGGAGTAAAAAGGAGGTGCGTTGGAGGACAGTTTACTCCTTTTTTTACTTGCATATAGGCGTGGAAAGAAATGAGTCTATTAGGCGTACTCCGTACAGGCGTGTATATATATATATATATATATATATATATATATATATATAGAGAGAGAGAGAGAGAGAGAAATGGACTGAAAGGCAGGGAGGTTAACCGGGCGATGCCCAGTAGGCTACCCTACACTTGGGGAGGGGAACAAAGGGGAAAAAAGGAAAAAGAGGGGCAATGAAATGAGTTTTTCAAGTGTCCATCGGCCACTATGTCAGGGGGACAGAGGGCGCGCACTAAAAACTTAAAGATTATAGACGGGAATACAACCCCGAGTCATTTAAGAATCTTAGGAGTGCTTTCACCACTTTCCTTTGTGTGGAAGGTTGTGTCCAAGGCCCCAGAACCTTGGACGCTGTCAGAGGACGCGAGTCCAAGTGGTAGAGAGTAGCAGTCAGGAAAAGGCTGACTCCCTTTTTAATCCTTTCTTTTTGGAGTGTACGATCACGTGGTAATGAGGATACTATGCAATTTTCCTGGAACGTCTCCCGCTTTTGTGCGGGTGTTCTTGTAGTTCAGTGTATATGCAAAAAAAAAAAGCAAAATCGTCCAACTTTACGCATTTGTACGCCTTGGCTACGCTGTGTACAGCGAAGTCTGCCTTAGTTGTGACCTTTAGATAATTGCCGACGCTCGGGAATATTTGATTTTCCGAGGCAAATATCAGTACACGGCAGTCTTCGCGTTCCACCTTGATGTCGACTATCGAACCCGCAACCTCTAACTCAGCACCGAAGCGTCGCACCCTCTTAGCCACCGCACTGCGGCTCCTAATGCAGCCGTTTATTGGCTGTAATAAACGGAGATTCAGATCTGACGTTGAAAGAGCTTGCGGCGGTACCATCGTTCGCGGCCGGTTATATCAGTGCGCTCATCTGCAACAGTCGCGGCACCGTGTTTCCCACAAGAGCAACCGGTCGCGCTGTGACCGTCGTCGCTCGCGAGTGTTTTCTCTGTAAACACCGCATTCAGTTCCGTGTCCCGTTCTTTTTGAAGCCTGAACGACGACGATCTATAGCGATATATATATGTGGCCTACGTATTCTGTTCAGTCTTCCACGAGAGCCTGACGTATACGTGATTACCGTGAAAGCTTGACTGAACTGTTTGCTCACCGATGTTATATAGACTTCGATCTTTGCTCGTTAGGCTGAATGCGACGGAATCGATGTGCCTTGAACCATTAAGACCTGCTCTTTCCTATAAGGCCCCGGTACTTTTGACCGCAGGGAAATAAAAATCGTGTAAAATGACGTCACTGTCCGAGCAGCCTATTTTCTCAATACATTATTTAGTTTTTGTTTTTTTGTGCAGCGGCTGCTGACCGCTCATTCTAGACTCGAGCTGGCACGGACAGTCCCGGCTAAGCATGGTATCGCTCAAATGGGCCCGCGGTTCCCATAAGCGCAAAAGACTGCTCGAAGGAGTCCGTCAGAATAGAATCGATGCGGAAGATGTACCGAGAAAACAAGTTGACGAGGAAGGACAGTTTTCGATACCAGGTACGCACAGCACGGTAAGTGAATAGCTCAACAATGGTTGATGAGGTCGCTGATGCTGTAAGGCGTTATAAGGGTCTTCAGTGGTCTACACTATCTTACGCTTTAATGGTGTCAAATTAGGATCTTCTCACGCAAGTGCTTGCTTTGTTTTGCCTTGGTGACCTTCTTTTCGCGTTAATACCGCGAGCCCGAGACCACCCAGGGGTTCTGAACCTGGGCTTTAACTTCTTTATAATAAGAATATGAGCGACGACAACGCAATGCGGGCTGTCCTTGACTGTCTCGTCATTGTGGACACGTTCAGCTTTCTCAGCACTCAAAAATGGACCGTGTTTGGAACGCCTTTATGAATGCCACTTGTCTGGGGTTAACCGAGACCGGCACGGAACGGAGCCATTGAATGCGAGCAACTTCGGGGGAAGTCAGTGTGGTTGGGTGGTGAGAAGCAGGATTTAAAATCCTGCTGACAGTTGTGAAAAGTCCCGAAGCTTTTGAAACATTCTCAGAGGCAACTGAATTGTCTCAGGTGTATGCATCGGCCATCGTCCTTGCTCGTCTTACGCTCCTAGAGCCCTTCGTCATCGAACCGTTGACTCCGATTTGCCTGCGACTCTTTTTCGAGAAAGTGCAAAAAAAGAAAAACTTGTATAAATCATTAGACGAAGGCAATCAATCAGCGTGTTCAGCCGTGCTCAGTCAGCTTCTTGCGATCAAGACTAACGCACGAAACTTTGATCATTAAGTCTGCCTTCTAATCAATTATCTTTCATGATTACGCTACTAATTTCCCGTTATCAGCGCCATAAATTAAAATTATGCTGTCCTTGGCTTCTGTGAGTGTTGGCTTCCTTAATATGTACATCGTGTAGTATGTTAAACACCATGCTGCGTTTGTACCCGGATTATTCATCCCCTAAGTCGTTCTGGTCCGTCTTGATCCCTCAGCCATTCAGGTCGAAGGAATTCCATTAGTGCGCCTGTGTATACCGTTTTGTGTCCCCTCTCATTCCCTTTCTGTCTCCTCTGCTGCCCTCTCGTGACAGAACTATAAACTAAAAAAAGAAGCAATCTATACTAAATCCCCTCAAACAGAGGGGCTTTAGTCAGTACTGGGGGGTGCGTGGGCTACACTAAGGGCTCTCGATTTTCACGCCTGACCACTAATTATGTGTTCCTCGCCCCCGCACTGGTCCGGCGAACGCGTTTCTCCAGTCGCTTCTTGTCTATGTTTTTTTTTTTTTTTTTTGTCTCGGATACCGTGGCTGCAGCCCCCGTTCGTGGTGTTAGACGCATCGCGTCCGCGCCGATTGACTGCTCGCCCGCTCTGGCGCGAATGCCTCGCGACCAAAAAAAAAAATACAGAAAAAAAGGGAGGGAGAGCCGTGCATTTATGCGATTGGGCAACACCCCCCAGTCCTCCGCGCGAGAGCGCTTTTCTGGGCAGATTGTGGAAATGCGTGCGGCGGACAAGGCATCGCTCTTTCGCCGCCCGAATCGTCACGCTCGGACGGAGCCGAACAATTAATCCGTCTGGGAGAGCCCAGGAGAGGAAAACGCAAATAAAAAAATAAGGGAGACACAATGGGGAAGATCCAGAAATGTTCGAGGTGACGCAACCATTTGCAGCCCACGCGTTGGGCGGTTCTTTGTGATGCGAGGATGCTGGTAGAGCTTGTTTCTGTATCCCCACCTATCGGACCGCCTTGAGACCTTCATTGTAATGTTTTACTTTTGTGGGTCTGTGGCTGATTTATGTCTGATGCCGTGTGACTCAAAGCGAACGTCATTAGACCGCGCGTGGCTACTGTGTTTCAAGGCCTGTTATTGGGTAAGCGTAACTTGAACAGCTCGGTCAGCTCCTTTGTTACAATTACGAAGAAGTAATCACCTCGGCGGTTGAATTTCGGTGGAGGCGAAATTCTAGAGGCCCGTGTACTGTGCGATGTCAGTGCACGTTAAAGAATGCCAGGTGTTCGAAATTTCCGGAGCCCTTCACTACGGCGTCCCTCGTAGCCTGAGTCGCTTTGGGACGTTAAACCCCATAAACCAAACCAAACCAAACCAAGAAGTAATCTAGCATCGTTATTGCTTCTATATTTAAACAGCTTAATTGGTCAAAAATATATGTTCGTTTCTTTCTCTGTGCCAGGTTCCTTCAAGTTTACGCGAACAAGGTGAACAAAGAGGATTTAGCGAGTTTTCGCAATCCTTCAGAAACGCGGAGCCCTATACTTCTCTAATCGAGCACATCACTTATGCAACAGCACTGTAGTACCTCTACTCTTTCCTTCAGATAACGCGTTGAGCGACCAAAATCGCACACGCTGTTGAAGTCAATTCACGTACTACATACAGTACCTGGAAAGCTAGACGTGGGGTACAATTCGCATTAAGTGGCACTTCGCATGCCCATTAAGAAACAAAAAACAAGAAAAAAAAGTGAGTAATGCCTCTGGGTAAAAAATGGCACGAGAGCGGCGATCAGGCCTGCCAAGCGCCTGCAGCGCCCCCTGCCTCTGCCTTTGATGCAATTTGCACCGTTTTGGGCTCAACGCGGGCAATCTCTCATTCATTTTCGTTCGTCCGTTCCTTTTGTATCGCCCCGCGCTCTGTCCCCGCTTGATCTGTTTCAGGGATACGACGCCCGATCGTACCACGCTGCTTTCTCAATGCTTTCCCCTTCTTCCATCCCCGCCAACACCACCCCACGTGCTTTTGGAGCACTGTACACCACGTGAACAGCGGGCGCTGGCTGGCCTGGCGGGCAAAACTTCTCCACCCCCGTCCAATTCGACACGCACAGCGTTGGGAGGCAGAGGCAGCAACTCGCTACTGGCAAGTGCTGTGCGCGGGCCGCTTCGGGCGTGCTCGTCGCTAGTCTCGCTTTCGATGCGGTCCCCTCAAAACGGTTCAGCGCATACGGGGAACCGGATTAGAATCTAGACGCAGCACTTTGTTGCCTGGTCTCTCTTTTTTGCGTGTTTGAGTCTTATTCCACCCGGGTTCTTTCTGTTGTGATCCAAAGGAACGCCGTGCTGCGGGTTTCCATGCTTCCTGAGGCCCTCCCACCGCGCGTCTGAGTCACACGCGGCGACACCGCCGCCGCCACAGATCCTTCCTTCCCAGAGCTGTCACAAACTGAGACCGTTTTCATCCCCCAACCCCCACACACACTCCCCGCGATTCTTTTTCCGTCGCTTTCCGCCGCATCTTTCAGTTCATCGGTTGCGCCTTTTGTTTGCGGCTCGTAATGTTTCTAGGGGATCAGGCAGATAGATGCCTGGGGGCTCAGAGAAGAAAACTGGGTTTCCAATAGGCGAGACGTAGCGGTGTTCATTTCAAAGTGCTGCGAACTGTGCTCGACAGGAACCCCCCGAAGGCGTTGGCGTTTAGGGAACCTTGTGGCGTGGCGATTCGTGCTTTTCCGCGGTCCGTCTCGTGCGAGGCATACGCAGGGAACCCCACCGCAGCTTGCTTATTAGACGCGCCGATCGACTCGCGGAGTATGAGTCAGCGCATGCTTTATCCGCCGGGCGCGTAAAGGTGTCTGCACCATTGAGTTCATTCCTCTCGGGGTTGCCTGTCTGCAGAGCGCCGCAAGTTTGTGCCCGTGTGCTTGACAGTCCTCGAACGATGGGATGCTGGAGGTGCAGCAAGATGCATTAGGGCTTAAATAGAAAAGTTTACCCGTGTTCGCGCCTACCTTTTCCCGGATGAAATGTGGGATAAAGCTAACTGACTTTGCTTCAGCCGTATGAGGCTAACTTAGTACGCCCCCGTCTCGTTGTAGCACAAAGTAGTAGACTGTCATAGACGGGGTGTTGCACTAAGAACCCAAATGAAAGCTCCCCGCCGCGGTGGCTCAGGGGTTACGGCGCTCGGCTGCTGACCCGAAAGACGCGGGTTCGATCCCGGCCGCGGCGGCCGAATTTCGATGAAGGCGAAATTCTAGCGGCCCGTGTGCTGTGCAATGTCAGTGCACGTTAAAGGGGCTGCGAAACACTGCTTGGGGGGATACCGGCTATACCTCAGGTGGGTTCTTTATGTCACACAGATGACAGATGCTGACTTAAAAAGAATTACAGGAATCGATGCACAGGAACGGGAGTTATTCAGTGGAGAAATTAAAAAATACAAGCAAACAAAACGCTGCCCTCAACTCGACTTTGGCGGGGCTTCCTACTCCTATTTCGCTCTCCCAATGACGGCACCTGGCGCAACCAATCAAAACAGCCAGCCAGAGCACGTCGCGGAAGTTTGTACTCCATGGTTGCCTGCTCTCTGTAACTCGTTCTTGCTGAGACTGGCAGCGTCGTTTCCATGCCAGAGCGCCCCTGGTGGTGTATTTTTATTTTACTTGCTTTGCAGGGCTTTTATCTAAGACAAACAAGTTGTTTTTGTTGATCTAATATAAAACGCAGACAGGTGACAAAATGTGTCTCTATTTATTCACACAATTTGCAGTATATTTACTGCTTGTCCGATCATCAAGCTCGCGCCAGGTGATGTCATATCCGCTGCTAAAAACCCGCCACTGTGTGGCGACACCATCAGAGCCATGAAGTTGTTTTTGCGAGGACATTGAAATATTAAAAAACGGAATACACGCGGTATTACCGACGCTAATAGCACCTTTATAACTCACTGTATGCAATCAACAGGCAAAACAGTTAACTAAGATTGTGTTTCTGGGCCCCTTTAAAGAACCCCAGGTGGTCGAAATTTCCGGAGCCCTTCACTACGGCGTCCCTCATAGCCTGGGTTGCTTTGAGACGTTAAACCCCAATAAAACCTACACCAAACCAAATGAAAGCAGGGCAGTGATAAGGGAAACGTGCAGTGAGTGTGAGCTTTGACAGCTTCGGTGTGGTATCACTTGGTTCGCTAGCGTCGAATTTTTTAACGAGACACTCCCTTTTACCTCTACTCTATTTCTGTGGACTATGAGAATTCTGTGGCGTAGCCATGCATAGGCATTGCTTGTGCGCTCATTCGTATCGAACCCTTATTTCAAGTGTGGCCGCAGACTTTGCCTCGCGCGATCTCCTAACCGTGCTGTAATTTAGGAATCCGTTCTTTGCGTAGCTTGATGAACAGTATATTTTAGTTCGAAGTTATCAAAACAAGACCACACATATTGGCTAGAGCCGTATGTGGGGTTAGAGTTGACACTGGAAAACAGGGACCGTTTTCAACGGCACATGAACTCGAATACCGCTGTCACCATGTTGTCTACTGTGACAAAGCCTACACTGCATGGGGCAGAATCAGAGCACATCTATTGTGGCAATACCTCCGGGTGCACAAAAGTTTATGGTTTATGGTTTATGGTTTAGGGGGTTTAACGTCTCAAAGCGACTCAGGCTATGAGAGACGCCGTAGTGAAGGGCTCCGGAAATTTCGACCACCTGGGGTTCTTTACGTGCACTGACCTCGCACAGTACACGGGCCTTTAGAATTTCGCCTCCATCGAAATTCGACCGCCGCGGCCGGGATCGAACCTGCGTATTTTGGGTTCGAAAAAGAAATAGCACTGTTTATTCTCGCGTCTTAACTTGTTTAACCGCCGTGAAGTTATACCTTGCAGGCTACACTTAACGTTACACGCATGCCTGGGAGACTTGATTCCCTGTCAATACAGATGTCTTTGCTAACGCTACTTTACTTACACTCTACTGTCCTTAACCATCTCCAACAGCAACAAACTACCGGACGGTCAAACCGCTAGAACGCATTCAAACATCCCCACCCTGCACAGGATCCACAGCATTCAAACCAGGCATGGGCGAAACCATACGCGGGAAGCAAATCCATCACCGGGCCGCTGTTCGCTTCGGTTGTTATTGCTTTTAACGAGCTGTTCGTTAGTCGCCCCGAAACAAAAGAGATACGTTCGCCGGGGGGGAGTAAACTCCGCTAGTCCCTCCTTCCCCGCACACATTCCCCATTCCAGCGGTGGCCTCGGGGGACTTTGGAAGCGATCGCCGTGGCACAACGGCCTTCTTCTCTTCAATCGCGCCGGGCCTGGCCAAGCGGTTAATGGGCGCTGACCGTGATTCATGGAATACCATTTACAAGAGTTTATTGGATTTCCGCCATGGGGGCCAAGGCGTCAGTCGATACTCTCGCACCCGGGGAAGAGAGAGAGGGAGACTCGCAGCCACCACCGCAGCGCGAAGGACGAGCCCGCACAAACCTCCTTTCCCCCGAAAGACAAAAGAAAGCGAATGAGGGGGCGACGGCGCGCGACACTATACGGTTCCCTTTTACGACGACGACGACCGAGCCTTCTGGCCCAGCGCGCCGCTCGTGGGGTGCGGCGCTCGCCTCTATTTTGGTGCATGCACTACACGGCGGTCCAAGCGAGAGGCGAAGGAGCGTTGTGAGCCGGGCTGAGACTTTGATCCTTTCCGCAGATAACCCGTTGTCTTTCGCGAGTCATCGACGAAGGCTTCCTCCTCTTCCTGCCGAGCTTCGCTACGGTAGCCAGATCGCCTTCGCCTTGCTTTTTGTCTCCCGCGTCGTCCTTTTCGTTTTCTCTCTGCAGACCCCGTGCGGTCATCGTGGGGTTCGTATCCCTTGCTTCTTTTCCTCGACGGCCAATCCCGCCCGCCAAAGTCGTCAACGTCGGACCCGTGCTAGGTTTGTCTTGAGGGTGGGGCCCCGATCCCCAACATCCTTCCCGGCCGGTCGTCGCGGTTCTTCAAGCCACACCAGCCATCACGGATCGGTCCAGCGTAGACGGGGACAATTTCTAACTGTCGGGTTCGGTTGGGCCCGATCGAAGTCTTCTCTCCCCCCCTCTGGTCGGGCCTTGCGAACAATGTTGTGTAGTGTACGCAAGGGAGGCGTCCGGTCGTTACTCTCCTCTTCTCCGGTTCGCACCGTGGCGCGCGGGGGCTAATCCGATTTCGCGAGCCGCCACTGTCTCGATGCTGGGACCCAGCTTTGATTTGTACGTCTTCGAGGTCCCGCTGGGGAGGACCCGGAAGGCCTAGAAGAAAACATGGGCGTGTTCCTTTGCGTTAGAAGAATAAATAGAGTGTGTGCCATCGCGGCAGAACAAACGATGCGGCTTTTACTCCTCGCCAGGTCAATTACTCACTTGCTGCTTCTGATTTGTTTCTGTTGCTGTTCGCTACCGTCGGAAGTGCTCGCGGAAAGCTTTGTTTTACTTGTCTCCGCGTTGCAAGTTGACTCGCAGGGGAGGGGGGGGGGGGGGGGGCCTATAGCCCGCATTTACATGTGGGAGAGAAAAACGGAAGAGATGCACAGTACAGTCGCTAATTACACCTTCCCTCAGATGTAGCGAACATATGTCGGCGACGTCATGCGACGGGTTCGGAATGTTTTTCGTTATCCCTACATCTAACGAACTTTGCTCATCGCGTCCGATTTTTGTCATGCGTACGTCTCCGTTCTCGATAGGATTCGTACCAAGACGACAAGGTCAAGGTAGATAACGAAAACTGGACGATTGTGGGATTATTAACAACACTTTCAGGTTCGCCCACGTTCCAGATACATGTATTCATAAAAGTCGCGCTCGAATTAGCGTATGAACGTTACTGAGTTCTTGTATTACCCGGAAAGAACGGACCCAGCGCTCCCATATAATTTATAGAGACGTAACAGCTAGTTGGGGTTTTTATTTACTGCTCCGTTACATGACTTAAGTACTGCAGTGCAACGCTGACAAAAAAAAAATGATAACGTTGAAAAGAACGACACAGATACAAGATACATAAGCCCTGCGCTTGCTTGGCTATTCTCTTTGTCGTGTTTTACCTTAGTGAATTTCTGTTACTCGAGAGAAAAACAAAATTTCTATTGGCGGTACAAACCGCAAATGCCGTGATGCTTACCCTTAAATGTGCTCCGCTCCCTAGCGCGCTGAACTCGTAGTAGCCTGTCGCCGTGGTGCTGCCTTCCATTTGCCAATGCCCAAGGCCTATGAACAGACCTTGTGCAGGGCATCCAGAACGATAGCATCGGGAGCGCTGGTCACGTGATGAAACGTGACTGTCTACGCCACGGAATCCCGCGTATAACAGCTGTCGCTGTAAAAAAGTCCCATTGCTGATAGCGTCAAGAACAGAGTCAGTATTCTCGCGAGGATACGGCTATCGAGACTTCCAGTCGCCGCTTTAGTTCAGGGTTGTCGTTACGCAATCCAACGAGGATCGACCTACGGGTGGCGGTGGTGCGTGCCAGCGCTCGCATGGTTCGTTTCTCCCACGGAAGACCGAACCGCGGGCTGCACACCATTTATATTCCTCTCCGAGCGAGCAAGTGTATGTATACCGGTCGGAGAGGAAGACGGCGGCGGTGGCCCGCGGCGTTCGGCGCACTTTGAGATGAAAAATGCGCTCCTCCGAGTCGTAATAAACGACGAATGCGAACCCGCCGATGCTGCCGCGCGTGTTTTGTACCCTTTCTTGCCATTTTGCTTCTTGCAAAGCTTGCGCATGTTAACCCCCCCCCCCCTCCTTGTGCCCGCGTCTTCGGCTCTCTCAGGCAGGCAAGGCAGGCAGCTTGTAGTAGTGAAGGGCAAGGGCAACGGGCCCCCAGTCGCGTTCCTCTCCTGCTTTTGTACGCGCGTACAAGACTCGGTACCTGCGGAAGTTCATGTGATCGATCATGCGCCGGCCCGAGCAGCGCGCGCGAGCGCGCGCGTCTCTCAAAATACGCCCGACTACAGAACAAAAGAATCGGCCGTCGTCGTCTTGCTTCTCCGCCCCTTCGGCGTTCCTCCGGTCCTGCGGAGCGTGGGTTTGCGGCAACGCGCAGAACGCACTCGTGATCTCGGTTGGCTTGCATGCGGAACGCCGTTTCCGGAGTGCGAGTGTATACCGCGCGCTGTTTAGAATGCGCGTGCCAGGCCGCTTCGCGGTCTTATCTGTGTATACGCGTTCGAATGCCGTGTCCGCTACTTAGGGAGGCACATATTGATGATGTTCCGCAGTCGGCCGCGACGCATGTAAAACGGCCTCGCCGGCCGCATGCGGCGCTAGGTGCGTAACTGGACGGGGCGTTATTGTCTTGTAATGGGTCGCCTCTCCCGCTGCTTGTGGCGCCGACCGTTTCCACGAGGGACTGTGACTGATGGCCTCGCGCGGACTGTCTTCGCCGCGGTTCTTTTTCTCGTGAGAGGTTTCAATGCGCAACACGCTTCGTCGGGGGCGGAAGAGGCTCGGTTCAGTTCGAACGTTGCGAAGAAGACGATTTCGTCCCACGCAAAAAAAGCTCGGCGCGTCGTTGTTGGGGACGGGGCAGGTTGTTCTCTGTGCGCTGGTTTGAGTGGGTTTGCATGTATATGCGCGTTCGCTTCCGAGATGCGGGATTCCCGCAGCGCTTAGCAAGTTCACGGACGCGAAAGACGGAAGAGGTGCGAGCCTTGCATCGTTCCACTGCTTACTTTTCTGTTGTTTAAGACTGATGGGCCGCAAAGTCACTAATGTGTGGTTTGGATCTATTCCATACCAGCTGTATACAGTCGGATACAACGAGTCTGCAGTGAAGCCCCGCTCGCATTCAGGACCACCGCACAGAATTCATCCACGACGAAAAAGTACAGTCCGTTGTTGAGTTGAAACTTTTCTTGTATATCTAAATAACAAGCTTATCACAAGAAAAAAATTGTAAGCTCTGGAGTTTTGATACCTGGCTTGTTTAAGATAGTGAAACATTAAAAAACTGACTTCGTTTACTGTTATAATCGGTCAGTGGAGTAATACAGGACGCCGCGGACCGTGGCCCCGTGTTAGCAACTTCTGATTATTTGTTGTTTTTGTTTTTTAAGGTGTAACGTTATAGCCCCGGCTAAGCCCCTGTTCCTGTGTGTCTCTTACAAGATATCAGGCAGGCGAGTACTTTGTGTTTTATGGGGACTTAACGTCCTAAAGCGGCTCAGGGCGTGTGCTCTAAACATTACAAAAATTACTGATGACATTCAGTTGTCCTTGGGTTCCTTGCATTTTCACCCTGACCAGCCATGGTGGCTCAGTGGTTAGGGAGCTCGGCTACCGAGCCGGAGTTCCTGGGTTCGAACCCGACCGCGGCGGTCGCATTTCGATGTAGGCGAAATTCTAGAGGCCCGTGTACTGTGCGATGTCAGTGCACGCTAAAGAACCCCAGGTGGTCGAAATTATTCCGAGGTCCTCCACTGCTGACTATGGCACTTCTTTCTCCCTTTCTTCTTACTCTCCCACTTTCCTCAGTTTCCTTACGGCGCGGTTCGGGTGTCCATCCTTACAAAAATAATGTATAGACAGTCCATAAACTTCTTATAGACTCGGTTGCCTTCGTATAGATATTTCTTGTTGTCTTTCTATAGACTGCCTATAGACAAAAGTCTACTAAAAGTGTATAGCCATAAATCTATAGATTGTCTATTGACTTTCTACAGCATTTGTATTCCCTATAGACTGTTCTCTAGGAATTGTCTATAGAGAGTCTATAGAATTTTTATACAGAATTGTATGGACAGTCTATAAAATGTCGAACAATTTTTTGTAAGGGACGGAGATGTGAGAAAATTACTGCGGCATTTCCCTTCCTCAAAAACCAATTTTCGATTTTATTTTCACCCTGTCCAAGGTCCGGACAGCGAGTTCCCATATCAACGAGGAGTAAACATCTTGAAAAAATTTGATCCCCAGAAAAACTGCCCCATAAATCCAGTCGTCCGCATTAACAGGGCATGACTGTATACTTTCCTTGAGAAGTAGCCGACAGAATCTCAATAAGTGCTGGCGCCACGGCAACCAACGGAACAGAAGCGCGAAGCACCAGGACGGCGAGGACACTGCATGCCAAAGATGCACGGCGAAAGCGTATTTGTCTGCATATGCAAGAGTCGCCCGCTATACACGCGGGTAGACGACAGCGATTAAGGCGTCGCGACCCGGGCTTCTTCCCACGCGTGTGCAAATTGCGCGTCCCTGCTGGCTGGACGCGACACCGCAGCAGCATCTGTGCGCCCAGCCTGCCTCGGTTGACTCGCCCGGGGGGCGCATTACGTACGACTTCCTCCGAGCTTTGGAGGGGCTCCTTCGATCCAACTCTTTCGCGCTAATTGCTCCGCGCTGCTCCCCCCGGCGTAATAAGCGCGCCAGACGCTCGCCGCCTGTGAACAGCTCCGGTGTTAGGAACGGTTTTTAATACTTCGTTCTTATACCTTGTGTTTTCTTTGTACTGGTTGCTATGGCACATCCAGGGATTAAGAGGTTTTCTGAGTGCGAGCAGAGACACGGGTTTTTTAGCTGTCTGTTGCCGTTTGACGGCGGGTTCAGAGTTGTTGTTTTTGTTGTAGTTGTTGTTGACCTCAGTAAACATGGAAGGATTGGCCAAGGTTTGCATGGTGGGGAGTGCCAAGGAGAATCACATATAGGTGACTGCACGGAAAAGAAAGTGTTTTATGGTTTATTAGGGTTTCACGTCCCAAAGTTACTCGGGCTATGAGGGACGCCGTAGTGGTGGGCTCCGTGAAATTTCGACCACCTGGGGTTCTTTAACGTGCACAGACATCGCACAGTACGCGGGCCTCTAGAATTTCGCCTCCATCGAAATTCAGCCGCCGCGGCCGGGATAGAAACCTCGTCTTTCGGGTCAGCAGCCGAGCGCCGTTAACCACTGAGCCACCAAAGTAAAGGCATGAGACGGAGACGTAAAATAGCGAAATGACTGAAAACAGAAAAAAAAACAATAATGAAGAAAAAGATTTAAAATGGACCAAATTTTTAAGTCGCAGAGATAGAAAGAATGCGTATTTTAGACACGCGGAAGAATTTTGAATACAGTTAACAATTTCATGGCGAACGAGAGAAGAACTGGGAGTGACTGGGGAGTCAGAAGAATGAAGAGAGCAGAAGTGTGGTTTATTCCGATGCGGTACATTCTTTATGTACCGATGCGGTACACTGGCGTGTTGAGAGGCGAGATTTCTTCGTCGTTTCACTTTGCAAGAGTTTAAAATCCGGCATTCCTAGTCACAATGTATACGCGACACCAGTAGCAGAGTGTGGCATAGCGCCGTGGGCCAAGGAGAGCCTGTACATTCGCTGAACACGCAGCTTCCGTTCGCTCTGATATCACGCTAAGTCCTGAGAGGGAATAGACGCCTTCGTCAACGTCAACACCATTGACTCGACATTGGCTGGAAGCCGGCAAAGCCGTATTCCTTATTTTATCTCAGAAACACACAGAATAGCTCCAGATGCGTGGAGTAAAAATATTTCGTCGTTGTTGTGATGCTTTGGCTCCATGGAAAGTATACAGCCGGGGACAAAAGTCTCTAGGACACGTGAGCCGCGAACGAAGCCGATATAGGTCTATTCATAGCCACTGGTTCGAGACGAAAATTGAGGGTGCGGAAGTGATCATGCTCACGTTATTTAACCTGTGATACTGAAATGATGTGATCAGTGTCACTGACGGTGTCTGTCAGCCGTCACTTTCCGCGTGTCCTATAGAGGCGTTTGTCCTCTGCCCCTCGTCCGATCTTGCACGCATTGTGTAATTCTCGCTTCGGGGTGCGTTGAATGGTGAGTTCCGAATCACGGAAGCTTAGCAGTTCATTCACCTAGCTACAATAAAAATAGGGGTGGTTGCGTCGTTGCATTGTTCTTTTTGATTTATTATCGTTCGGGTTATCGTTGGTGTTGCTCGGTGTTCATAGCTTCGGACTGTGCAAGGGTCGCGAGGCACCCAGCAAGTCACATGCGCAAAACGTAAAAGGCAGGAGGGGGGGGGGGGGGGGGGGGGTGCTTCGCAAATGCAGCTCACTTATTCCGAATGAGGCCGCTGCGCATGCCCCGCGCTCATGCTCCGGCAGTCGCTCGCTCACAAAGTCATCACCGAAACGGCCTCGCCGTATGACAGAAAGAGAAACGAGAGGGCGCCTCCGTCGCGTCGTCGTCATTTCGCCGTGGCAGTTCTGACGAATTTCCCCCTGATCGCCGGGGCTCCAAATTGGAGGCATCTGTCGACACGCTCTCTTCTTGATACCGCATGCTCCGAGCAAGAGAGCGTGTGCTGACACGAATAGTCATCGCTTCTCCGTGGGCTTCCTTTGCCAAATGGTGAACGGGGGGGGGGGGGGGGGGGGGGGGTAGGTTTCCCGCCATTACGTCTCCAACAACTGTTCCCTACAAACCATTCCGCTCTTCTCGTCCGAGGGAGAGAGAGAGAAAGATCACGCTGCGAAAGGCACGCGCGACGTTTGCGTTGCACGAAACGGAAGCCGGGGCAGCTACGGGGCGAGAGTTGGAACGCGGGGGGTCGGCAGGGTGGGGGGGTCCACTTAGAAACGGCTCCATCAAAGGAGCGATGTGCGCAGCAGGCGGCGTCGGGAGGGACCATGCAAGGACGCGACTGCAGCAGCAACGGCTGGGTGCCCCGCGCGATGCCGAGTACAAGGTGTTGGGTCTAATTGGGACGCAAGAAAAATGGAGAGTTATACGAGCGCCAATTACGAAGCGTGCTGGATGGGAGTCCGGTCTCGCCGCCTCGTGCTTCGTCGTCATGCCCCCTCCACCCCCCGCTTCTCAGACATCATCTGTCGCTATAGCAGCGCGTCCGGCAGCGCCAGCGAGTGCCGCATCTTTCGCAGTGTACGCACAGGCGTAGTCGTGTAGCCTTGAATCACCTACAGCTTGAATCAATGCTTGGAGTAGTGCATCGCATGGGATGTCTTCTGAGCTGTACGGGCCGTCTGTGTCTTGTTCGTTAAACTCCTCTGCAGCACTTTGTGCTGACTTATCGCGCGTGTGCTGGTTTCTCCGATTTGAATCGTTGCGTCGGAGCGCGGATTTCAGTTACCAAGAGGGTCACAGAATTCTATGCGCGCTGGCCATTTGCGTCATGGTCACCGTGGTCTGCGCCATAGTCGGATACAACTCGAGAACGAAGCGGCGACAACCCCTCAAAGGGGCCCCTTCTAGTCAATGGCGTCGGACGGTTCTCGTGAGCCTGCTAGCATAACAATTCAGGGAGTGGCAAATGAAAGGGGATAGTACCATCCTCCATGGCTGGGGGTAGTCCCCTCCCTACATTGTCAGGCTATAGCAGGTTCATGAGGATCGGCCGACACCATTGGCTGGAAGGGGTCCTTTGATGGCGTAAAGCCGCTTCGTTCTTGTGTTGTACCCAATTATAGTGCTGTGCCCTGCCTTTTTTTTTTGTGCTGTCTTTCTTTGTTGTTCGCTTCAGCCTTGTGGCTTATAGCGCTGTCGTTTGAGGTGTCACGGGCACCAGCCATCGTCCACGAAATTGGCCATGATAGTATCATGACCGATTTCACCAAAATGAAGAGACAGCAGGGCGGGCGCGCACTGCACCTGCGAAAACGCGGTATCGCGCACCCACAGCTCTCTCCGCGCGACAGGTGCCGACCGTAGACCGTGGCCCCAGCCAGAGCAGCAGCCACTGCATCACTCTCTCTCGCTGTGGGCGCCCAGCGCGTCCTCGGCGTCGGGTCCCGCTCGAGCGGAGCGCTGAGAAGAGCCGCCAAGCTCCTCCCAGGTGATAATCGCCGCTCACTGCCGCGCGGCCGGACGTACTACTAACTACCGGGGATGGTCAAGGGAGAGAGCCAAGCGAGCCTCGGCTGCTGACTCGTTTGGGCCGCCGCCCGCGAAAAACTCCCGCCGCCGAACCGGTGAATGAGAGGAGAGGAGACGCGACTCCGCCACCCTCCTTTCCCTCTGCGAAGCCCATAGTATAGTAGAGGAGAGACAACTCCCCCCTTCCTCCTCTCCAGCCCTGCGAACTATAGGAGCACGCCCCTGCTATTGCGCGCCGCGGCGACCGTCCAGCGAAGGCGCCTTGTTCGGCCGTAATTGCGATCATCCACGGGCGGAACCCCGCGCGCCATATGCGATGCGTGGCGGAGATGTGACGAGGTTAATTTCTCGGGAGGGCGCAGTGACGGCGGCTGCGCTAATGGCCGCCCGGTGTGCCGGAGTGCCAAGTTGGCACCTGTGCTGCCGCGCCGAGTGTAGTGCCTCTTGTGCGGCGATTGGCGACGTCGCCGCCCACCTGCTGTGGAATCAGTGTTTGTGCCTCGCGGGCCACCCTTGCGCAAACGCGGGCAGATAGCGCGGGTGGGACAGGGCATGTCTTTTTTTAACCTTCAAGGCCGTCAAAATTTGTAACTAGCGGCTTGTCGCTGTCACTGTACGCCTCAGCGAATGGGCGGGGCGAAAAGTGGTAACAACGGCCTGTTTCGTTCATCGTTGGGCATGTCACAACTGGTAACCATGCTCTGTCTCCGCTGTCAGTGCAGCCAGCCTTAGAAAGGAATATGGGAGGTGTGAAGTTAATAGACAGGATGGGAGCAGAGTGGGTCAGGGAACAAACAAGGGTTGGTGATACCCCTGCTGAAATCAAGAAGAAATGCACGTGGGTAGGACATGTCATGCGGAGGAACGATAACCATGATCCCCTGGGGTAACAATGTATGCCAAGAGAAGGCAAGCGTAGCAGGGGCCGACAGGCGAGTGCACTGGGTGTATTTGAGGTTAGGCAGTTTTCGGGGCCAAGGTGGCCGTGGCTGGCACAGGCGAGTGTCAGATGGAGAGAAGTGGGAGAGGCCTTTGATGATGGTGATGGTGATGATGTTGGCTCTGCCTCACAATCAGCTAGCACTGAAGTGAAAACTACCGCTTGTGTCAGCAGGTGCAGTCGTTCTACAGTGATTGATTTCGTCAGCCATAAAACAACAATTGTGTCCTGCAGCGGAAGGATGGCAAGGATGGTAGGTTGGCTAACTGGTCTGCAGCTCGCCTCTCCCACCTTCGTCAGTGTGCTCTGTAGTGCGTACAAAAGGCAGAATATTTCAAGGCACCTTACTGTACCCATTTCCTCCAAGAACTGGACACAGCCCATCTTCACGACTTTCCTCTCAATTGGTATAGAAGGGAAAATAAAAACGAATAAAAGGCACGAAGAACCCCTGGCCAGCGTCGCCTTTTGTCATCGCGTGGGGGGCAGCGCTATTCTCGCCGCGCGGAGGATTCACACATCGCTGCAAAAAAAAAGCTACAGCTACTCCAGTGATCACCTACCTCCGCTTTGTACGTACGTTTGTCATACAACCAGTACGTAAGAGCACATCCACGCTGCGTCCTTCTGTCCTTCAGGACAGCTCGCGATTGAGATGGTCAAACTAGCATATTGTTCGAGATCTGGTTCTTTGAATTCAACGGACAGGACATGCGAATGCAGACAAGAGTTGTTGGCAGTTCCTTTCTGCCTTCGTTAACTGTGCATCCGTTTATTTCCAAGCAGTCGAGCTCCTGTACGATTTGATGGAAGGAAGAGCCTTTCCTTTACTTCCCGGACCCCGTACGCTGCAGAAAAAAGGGAGACGCGTTGAGAAGTCGACAGTGACCCCCACCCCCCCTCCCTTCGGTCTGTCCCTGATCAAACTGAAACCGCAACGGCGCGCAGTTACGGTTTTTTGCTCGCCGCGAACGAATCTCGTCCCGGGTTATTACGTCCGGAACAGCTCCCGCGTAAACCGAGAGAGCAGAGCGGGCACCGGACGGGAATGCTCCATGTCCCCCCCCCCCACCCCCTTCCCCTTGACTCTGCTGCTGTTGCATGCATGGCTGGCCGGCAGTATCGACCCGCGTCGCCTCGCGCGGAGCCGTGAAAACGAGATCGCTTGCGCGTCACTTGGCGTGACATTAGCGAGGCGCCGCTGAGCGTTAAGCGACGGATGCGGCGCTTGTGTCGTTCAGGGTCGAGGAACTCTTCCTTCTCCTCGACGGAAGCTGCTCGGGCTCTTCGAAAGGCCGCGTCGTTTTGCGGATGATACACTCTGTCGAGAGGAGTTGCGCGGAAGTTGAAGCGGACGACAAAAGCGCAACGAAACGAGAACAAGGATAGGATAGGATAGGATAGGATAGGATAGGATAGGATAGGATAGGATAGAATAGGATAGGATAGGATAGGATAGGATAAACTTTGTTTGCTCTATTTTACAAGTTATTACGGTCGACACTGGTCGGAAGACACGTGCAAGACAGCTAGACTGGTGCTGGTTGCCAACTCTTTATTGTTTTGGAGTCAAACGCAGCATATATTGACAACCGAGAACCAAGTGACTTTGGGGCAGCCGTATTTGATGCGGGGTACAAAAGAGACGCCTCATTTACTTTCGGAATCGACATCCAAGCAATCGAGAAACTCGAGCAACGGATTTGAAGCGTAAGTATAAGTACACGAACAGGGGAGCTGATTCGAAGCGATGGCGGTGCCGGAACCGCGCGACCACGTGGATACCACGTGGTCACGTAGGATCAGACAATGAAGAAAGCTGTACGAGTTGGCGCAGATTAGACGGTTGGTACAGCAAAGGAAACACAGAGAAAAAAATGTTTGCGGAGTTGTCGGTGATATCCGTTTGTTTTGTCTGCATCTTTTCTTCGATCGTCCATGTTTTTGTTTTTGTTTTTTCGTTGTCGTAACGTGATTGGTCGTATGATTAGGAAGGATCGGGAGACTCCTGCCCTACGCTATAAACAGGAATGCGCCTATATGGGGCCAAAAGGGAGTGAGGTGTCCTCTAGAGCGCACCCATTTACAGAAGGTAGTGACGGCTAGAGGACAACTTTACTCCCTGTTCACTCCTTTCTGTTTGAGCGTAGAAAATGGCACTAATGAGCGGATAATTTATTTGGCTGTCGCTTGACAATTTCAGTATTAACTCAAGATTCTGTTCGGCTTTTCGAACCTTTGAAAAGTTTCGAACCTCGTTTGCAAGCGAGGTTAGGTTTTTTTTTCTGTAGTGGAGGTTATGATACCTGCATGACGTACACGAAGGTGTCATCGCTGCACAAAATACCTTGTGCTACCAGGAAATGCTGCGGGCAGCGACAGAATGTCAGTGCGCACACTGAGTTAGACAACTATATTTGTGTAGACAGCACTTCTCGCCGCCGCTTTTAAATAAATAAAAACGCGGACTTCAAATGGCGGAACTGGGCCTGATGAAAACAGACAATACAAAACAAGAAAATTTTGGTGCACGTGTATTAACAATACATCGAAAGAAAACTTGCGCGTGACGCGCGCTGTACAGGTATAAAAGTAAAAAAAACAAAAGGCAGCCAAAGACTGCAATCTTCTCGGTTCGGACGCAATGTACCATTGTTATCGATGCAGCGTCCCACTTACACACCATATATGGAACCATGGCGCATTTTAGGTATCGATAGATGAATGAACGATAAATACGTCAACAGTGTACACGCTGAACGCGCACAACAAAAGGCAGGTTGGAGGTCGTGCGTGGCAGTTCTCACGTTTCCGCCATGCGCCCAACAATGCGCATTGCGGAAGCGTGAGAAGTGCCGCCCAGTGACTTGAATGAATTACTTTGTTTCGCGCCTACTGAAGTGCCCCAGGCAGCCCGTAATACCACGGCCCCACTGATCCGTATCGGGCTGTTTCTCGTTAATATTCCTCACCGACTTGGCCGCTCCAGAGGGGTGCTAAGTTGGCGAAAGAAGCGACAGAATCGTGTCCGAAATACGACAATACGACTATACCTTCGTTTCCCTATAAATACCCCAGTGTGCAAACAGCCGAATTGGACCACTGAGTTGTACCATTGGTGCACAGATTGTGAACCACCTAATTGATTGACAATTAGAACAATCGGAGTGATATCAAACGATTCAGCGTGTTATAGAGCCTAAAAATTACTAGTCGAATCAAAGCTTAGCGTATTATAGGGATTCGTACCGACGGCCTTTGATGTCCAAAACCAGAATTTCTTGGATCTTCAGACGTCCATTACGACCAAACTAACTTGACGTAGGACATTCGAAGTGGTGCCAAACTATTTGTCTTCTTATGATGCATACGCTGGCATCAAAATAGTTCGTGCAAAACAAAAAACGCACAACTTACAGCTAACGCTCGATCAACGCTGCTTCAGCGTCTGGTAATTTTGCGCCTTGCTCAAGAAGAGGACTTTCTTTATTCTGGCTTCGCGTTTCTTTTTGCTGGTTCACTGTTCGCATCCCTGTGGTTTCCTTCTAGAAGCCGCGCGCCGCCGGGAGTCGCCGCCCAGCTCATACCAATCTCGAAGCCTCCGTCGCTCCCACGCCCCCGTCTTCCGTTACCAGCTCTCGACGAGGCTTCCTTAATTCGCTTTCTCCCGCGGAGCTCCAGTCATCACGAGCAGCTGTCCGGCTGCCGGCAGTCTCTTGTTTCTGCTTCCTCCCCTACTCCTCGCTATTACATTTCTTCTTTTGTGCCCGTGGCCTCAATACCCAGTGGCGTATAGTCATTTGAGATCTCCGCCCCTGTCTTCTTCTCTTTTTCACTTTGCGGTTCTTGTATAACGCCCGAATGCTACGGAGGGAAAGGGCGGCGAGTACAAAATCCCCGACAAAATGCTGGTTTTCTCGCGTCGACTTTCGCCACCGCCGTTCCTCGGGACTCTTTTTTGGTGTTTTTGTTTTCTAGTTCTTTCTATTCCCCTCCTTTTCGTGTTTTCCCTGTCTCTTCAAAGCAGCCGACGCTCGGAAGGCAGCATCAGCTCGGTCGTGACCGCCACTGGGGCTTCTTCTTCTCCGACCAGGCCTCCTTCTAGCCTGGATGCTAGTGAGCCAGCTTCGTGACTCCGAACTAGGGGTCATGCTGCACGGCGGCGGCTCAGAAGCAGAGCCGTTGTTTGGGGAGCCGTGTACGTGCCGACTTGTCTGGTGTGGTCATACCGTGCGCGAAACGTGAGCGCGAGTGTCGTTTGGTGAGTGCGTCAACAGAGACCCGATCTGCTAGGTCTTCACGTTTGCACACATGCGGAGACCTGAAGGTCGTTTGGTTGCGAGAAAACGCTACAATGTCGCGTAGTACCACTACTCTGGCGAGCATTCAGCGCGAATTTCCAGAATCGAGATCGTTATTGCTTTCGCTTGCGAGTCCCCGTTTCTCGTACATGGTCCTTCTGGATTAAGGCGTACGTCCCGGAGGACATCCTGTACCAATGGCGGACTTGGGGGGGGGGGGGGGGGGGGGGGGGTCGCCTTTCCGAAGCAAAAAATTTTACTTAGGAAAGCCATGCCGACCCCCCCCCCCCTCCCCTTTCTTTTTTTTTGTTGACGGAAAAAGTAGCAGTCCAGTTCACCTGAGGTTCATGGTTCAAGTGGGACCGGCCCCCCCTTCCAATCGCACTTTGAAAGAGTGATACATAAATAAGCCTCTGTCCTGTACGGGAGAAAACTGGAACAAATACTTCAACCACGAGTAGCCTATACTCCGTTTCATACATAGCAGGCAACGCTGCGGAGGTTACTGAAGTAGTGCGTCCGCGAAATTTTATAACTCCGCCACGTATCATTCGTTCTTCTCGAAACTCCGGTGGTTGTTTGGACGAATACAAAGAGCGGTATAAAACGATGCAGTAGCATTGAAAATAACGGTTGAAGCTGTGAGGCGCTCAGTATTCGGGCTCTCTGGCCATAATTTCACGGAGTGTGAACTGCTTTTTGGACGCGAATTTAGTAGAAGCGATTCGCCCTACCAACCGCGTATGATACCGCCACGTGTACTTTTTGCTTCACGAAATCTCGACTAGTCGCAGGATGAAAATGTGGCAAGAGGTAAAACGAAGTCCAGGAGGTGCAAGTCATGGCACTTAAGATTTGTCGCTACGAAATATGTTTGTGTTCGCTTTGGTTGTATGGGGAACTACTTTTTGCGTGCGGACTTAGCCTGCGCGAACAGGCGCGCTAGCTTTGGCAGCGTTGCCTGCTATGTATGAAACGGAGTATAGCCACTGAACGTCTGCCTTTCATCGTTGTAGTGTCCTTCAGCCAACAGTAGTTAAGTTTCCGACGCCAAACCAGATTCCGTTCAGAGCGGTTCATTTGTGCACTGGGCTCGAGCACCTGCCGGTTGCCTTTTGACTTTTGTTTCCCCTCGGAAATATAGATGTATATACTCCGTACCCTGCTCACGGGTACCCACCTGGCGCGCGCCGCCGGGCCTCTCGTAAAAAGAAGCTCGCTCGCGGGTCAGCCAATTTGTTGTTCCGAGTGACTGACCGACCGGCTGACTGACTCCGGCCAGTTCCGCTCACAAGTAAATTAGTCCGTTCGCCCCGCGGCCGCCTCTCTCTATGGGCCCAAGAGAAACTTCTAACACACACACACATGCGCACTCTTCGACCAACATCAGTCGACGGACATTGACGAATAGCGTGTTTGGAGACCAGCTGAAGGAGCGGAAAGCTGAGCTTCACGAAGAGAAAAAAAAAAAGTCGAAGGGGAGAGGGCGGGTAGGAAAACAAGAGCAGCGGAAGCACTTCCGCCTCATCGTTTCATCCGGGCAAGAGGGGGGGGGGGGGGGGGGGTCGCCTTCCACTCTCTTCTTCCAATTACTGCTTCGAGGAAACAAGTGCCGCTCCGCTGCCGACGACGAACGAAACAGTCAGCGCGCGTCTTATGTGTGTGCGTGCACCTTCTGGGAGCCGCTCAAAAGCAGAAGCAAAATTGCGAGCAGCAATAACAACAACATCCACCACCACCGGTGGTGTGCGCGCGCCTCTCGAGAGACAAAAAAGAAACCAAATCTGTCCTGCCGGGAGTCCGTATACACGCGCAGCAAGTAGTTCCCCGCGACTCCGCCCCGCGCATTCGGGGGAAACAGAGGTCCTCCTTTATTGTGGCCGGCGGCGGCGAGGAGACGATGCTCGCCGCCCGACGCACGCACGCACGGAAAGTTTGCGCCATTGCATCCCGCCTCTGTTCTTGAGAGCGCCAAAGAGAAGGGGGGAGCAAAAGATAAAAACGGTGAAGACCGTGGAAACAACAGGCACGCACGGATGCGGCCGCGGCAGCTGAGGAGTTCCTGGCAGAGAAAACCAGATGTGGACGGGACACGATTCGCCCGCCGCCGCCGCCGCTCCAGACGGCGTGCGGGCGAGCGACGCGGTGTGCGCTTGCTTTTCGCGGGCACGCCGAGTCAGGCACGACGACGGGCTGGCCGACTGTGTGCAGGCAGCACGCACGACGCGCATTCCTTCTTCTCCCTTCCCTCTCTGGGCGACTCGCGCCGCGCTAGACGAGCGGTCTTCGAGGAGACCCTCCATTTCTACCCCCAGGCTTCGAGTTCTCTCTCTCTCTCACTTCTGAGGTAAGGAGAGAGGGCAGGCGCGTCGCCGCCGTTCCGTTGCATCTGAGAAGATCCTCCGCCCCACTGGCCAAGCATCGCATGTTACGTGGTCGGGCCGCTTCCGGCGCTGGCGGCCGCCTCTGTGGCCGGACACCGTGAAAATCGGCTGCCTGTAGGGCCCGGTTCTTTCTTCGCTGGCCCGCCGCACCGCGGCTCACTCCCTTTCGGCGCTCGGGTGTTTCTGGGAGCCAGGTGCGCGGCCTCGCCGCCACTGTACTGGAGAGGAATCGGCGGTTGTTGCGCATGCCATGGGTGTGCGGACGGTAACATAGGGTGGAACCATGGCGAATGGCGGCGTTGGATTGAACACCCTGTATCCGTGCGAGCTTATGAGCGTGAACCACGAGGCCGGCGCTTGCATCTGAACAGTGGGCTTTTAAAAAACGCTCTTGGCTTATGGACGCCTTTGAAACTTTACTTAAGCGACGAATTATTAGCAGGAAGCTCCGCGCGAATTCATGTCTGAGTCTCGCTTGCGGTAACAAAGAGGGAGACAGATGTTAACCGACATAACGGTTAGTGCAGGCGCAAATAACTTTAACGTTATCTTGGGATTTGGCGTGCTGGCCTATGGGAAAAGATGAATGATGAGCGCCTGAGCGACGCATGATACACGCTTAGTCGTAATGAGATATGCCACGCAGAGATTCAATAAGAGTTGGGATTTCGATTTTCCGATGCCTTAAACACATAAGACCATCAACGAGGACAGCGTTGGAATGTCTACACTGAAGAGTAGCAGCACTGGAGGTTAGAGTCTGCGAATAATGGATAGCGCCTTTGGCGGGTCGATTTAACGTGGCCGCGGGGTTGGTTCGGGAGGTGGGTCAAGGATGGCGGTATAGGCGGATGAGCCGGCCCGTTAGCTAGCGGAGTGCGGTGGTAAGACGGCTGTTGGTGATGCTCCTGGAAGGGGAGGGCTTCCTCTCGAATGCTACATACAGAGCGACGTACGCCGCCATTTTCGCATTGTGACAGTAGTACCACTTACGCAGCAACAACAACAACAACAAATCAACCTGCTGTTCTTAAGCGCTTAGGCCTAGCGGCGCTTCCTTAAAGCGGCGAGGGTAGTGATGCTCGCGGTCATGCCTGCCGACCGCGCCCCCTGTGGTGCCCTGCCCGCCTTCCCGGTCACCATTAACGGACCTCGACCTGACTCCCCGCGTCGCCTCGAGCAGCAGCGCGAGTCACACAGCGGAATTAATTACGCTCAGTCTCGCGTCCACTGCTCTGCTTCCGAGCTCCTTCTGACTGCACACATTCAACGATGCCCGGCCGTTGTAGCGGCAGAGAATGCGAGCGAGGGCCGAGGTTTCATCCGCTCCGGGCGCCGCCGCGTTTTTTCCGGACGCAATTGCGGCGCCACCGAGGAGAATAATCACATCGGCACGTTAGCAGCTGTACGAACGGACATAGGAGGGGCGCGGAAGGGGGGGGGGGGGGGGGGATAAGCGCTTACGCGCCGGCGGTCAAGGAAAGGCACTATCTGTGTGTGGTCTTGACCGTGATGAGCTGCGCCTCGGTCGCGTCGTCTTCCTCCCGGCAGCTGCAGCCCTCCGGTTTTCGCGCGCGCGGTAGCATTGTTGTTGTCCTCGCCGCGCCACTTCGTCAAAATTTTGGCGTCGGACGAAAGGCGTGGGGATCCATCTAAATTTCGGACCTACCGGGGATACGAGCCACGCGACCCGCTGTAGGACCCGCCGGCGACGCTCATCTTCAGGGAAGAGCAGTGCGTTTAACCCTGCTGGTTATACACGGAGATGTCGTCCCGAACCTTCTAATTACCCATGAACGAGCGCGTCTTCGAGCTTTGTGTGTGTGTGTGGCCCTCCACGGAAGAGCGTGTGTTAGTGGCGACGCTGTCGCTCTGTAATCGCCGGAAGATAGGCGACATAGCGCTGTCGCTTATATACCATGAGCCAACTAGCTTGACGGATAGTCTTTAGCGTTGTGTATTTGTTATTCCTTAATTTCGGCCGCTAGTGTGTACATCCGTGGTTGAAAAATCTCGCTCCTTCTCCGTTCTTGTCGTGTTAGATTTTGTCTCTGCTACACTGATGACGACTGAAAAGCCATTATCGCGTGTAGTATAGGTCCCTTCGATATGATAGGAAACAATCAGTTTCAACAAAAGACTGATTTTCTCGTTGTTTCTCTGCTGAAGTTCCAAACAACTTTTGCATATTTATAATCGAAGACAAACTAGTAGTCACAGAGCAAGAAAAAGGGCGCTTGCCACAAATAATTAGGCAGTCATTATTAATTGCATGCTCATACTTTGTACTCTTTCATGTTGGAAGTGTCGGTAAATCAGCAGAGAACCAGTGTCGTCAACGAGATGCCAGCACGGTCCCTCTTCACAGAACTTATACGCACAGTCAGGAAAGCTCTCCTCAGGACACTGCCTTTTTCTGGTAGACGCATCGTTCATTTAGGAAGATGTCTACCATGTCATGCACTAAGAAAGAAACTTGGGATATATATATTCACGAGTGCCATGGTGTTATCCTGCAGATTTAAAGCAACAAATACGAAGTGTACAGTGAAGAACAAATGACACGGGCACTGTGTTCTTCACTGTCCTTCGCTTTTGTTGCGCTAAATGTACAAGAAGTATGTTAACCAACTTTCCCAATACCCGGTACTCTCCAAGGTGTCAGTGGCGCCAGCCGCTAACGTGGCGAACTTTTCTTTTTAGCGTGAATTAGATCTCGTTTAAGATTTTACTGGGCTTTCATACATACTGCGCAATCCTACACTCTAAGCAGAAAGGTGTAAAAAGGGAGTAAACTCTCCTCTACCGCGCACACCCTTCTTTATAAGGGTTTTTGCTAGAAGAGAGCTTATTCCCTTTTTACTCCCATATAGGTGTATTTGTGCTTAGAGTATGGTAACGCGAACAAAAAGAACCGAGGTACGTGCTCTCTCTCTATCTCTCTTTCTCTCACACACACACACATATACACACACACACACACACGCGCGCACACGCACGCACACACAGAGAGAAAAAAGAGCCATAACGGGAAAATAATGTCTCCAACAAAAACAAACCGCAAAAACTGAGCCGACACTTGAAAGACCCAGCTTGCATCGTGGAGTGATGGGCAGGCCGAACCAGCTTTCGTAAGAGTGCGACGGCTGGCGACCGCCGCTTCGCCAGTGTCGCCATCGTCGTCGCGCTGATTGACGTCTGGGCAGAACAAAGGACGAGGAAACGCCGTCGGGACGTTGGCACCGTGTGCATCGGCGCAAGTCGGCGGGGGCTGGCCCCAGCGAGGTCCGCCTCCCCGGTTGGGCCCACCGGGGGCGTTTTTCTGCTTTGCTGGAGCGTGTACGCAACCTCCGCGTTGTTGCACGCGAAACGAGTTGGTTAGTGCTCGACGGGCACTCTGCGAGGGCTGCACACACGGCTGACGCCAGCCGGATCTTTCAGATGTCTCCACTGGCCGAGTGCCGCGCGCAGTCAGGGTTGAGTACAGTGACGTAAATGCTTAGCTGGTGGGTGGAGTGGTCATGACTAAAGGAGAGGACAGTAGCTGTCTCGCCCATATTGGTCGCCCGAACCGCTGCTTGGAGAAAGGAGTGACTAATGAAGGGGAGAGACAAGCGGATAGAGAGAGGCGCTCTACTGGAGGGCCCCTGATTAATTTCCACCAGCTGATCGGTGACGTGCACTGGCATCTTGTCTCCATTAGAGCTTTCCGAAATTTCGCCTCCGCGACAGGGATAAGATGTCTTCTGCAGAGTGTTGGTAAAAACCTACATACACTGTGCGACACGTCCTTTCCCCACATCGAAGTTTTCAGTGCAGCCTATTAAGGGTAGTCTCTCTCTTTTGACTTCGAATTGAAACATTATACCACGCCAGTGCAGGCATTGGTCTTTAGTTTTCCTTGCGTCACGTCACTGTGCTTTCTCCTGGCACTGGCGTAGCTAGACGGACACTTCTCTTCTGGAATTTGGATCCAGCGATCCACGTTTAATTTCCGCTCGACAGCGATTACCAGTACACAGCCTGTACCGCTAATCTTCCAATCCCACAAATCTGTGGGCTCAGCTATGGAAGGAAGCGAGAAGACAGTGGGCGTATCAGCATCCCTGCTTTCTGCGCATTATCAGCGCCTTGCCGCTGTGCCTGCCCAAACGGGGGACACGTGTATACACCGGAACAGGCATGCTTGACAGCGATTTTTTACCGCAGCTTCCGCCGTTGTCTTCCTTTTTTCGCCTGAAAACTTCGCCTAAAGATCAGCGCTGACGCGGCAAGGAGACACATTGGAGGCTGCCTCCGCTTTCAGCAAGGCTAGCCGCCCTCTCCAATGCGCCCCAACGGCGAGGAAGCAGGCTCGTTCGGCGCGTCACCTCCATCTTCGTAATGAGAGCCATCGCCGTCGCCGTCGTCTCCTGAGGGGGCCCCTCCTTTATCACTGCCACCCTGGAACGTAAATACTGGCCGCCGCGCCGCCCGCGCACACGAGGAGACGGAGTGTGTATACGGCTCTGGTGGGCGGCATTGGCCCCACCGCGGCTGCGCAGCGCGTATACAAAGAGAGAGGGCGCTGCGGTCGCGTTCTCGCGTTTCTTTTGATTTACGCCGATAAACGGCCAAGATTCATGGACACTGGTGGCCGCGAAGAGGCGCTGGAGTCCCGGTACATTGAAGACGCATGCCAACTCCAGCGTCTACGCCGGCGCATGCGCGTCCGTTGTTCCTTATGCTTCTCGGCATCGTTCGCGTTGCACGTCGCCGACTACTTGGCACGCCATGTGGCTCTCTTTTCTCTCCGCTACGCTTATTTGCTCTCTTCTTTTAATAAATGACGTGCTTCTAGGCAGGCACAAAGACAGTCTGTGTTCTCCGTTCCGAAGCTCGCCTCCTCTGCCGCGCTTCTCGAAGCCGCGCCGCCCTTCCTTCCCCCTTCCTGCTTGGAAGGCGAAGTCAGCGCCTAGTAATCCGAGCTCCCCATCCCCTCCCCCTCCCTCACTGTTCGGTCCTGCCTGGTCCCCTCCCGTTATATAAATAAGCCCATAAAACCCACAACACGCCTGAGAAGTTCCTGCGTCGTATGGCTTTTCGGCAAGCTGCCGGCTGCAAGAAGACCGGGTCACCCCCCTCCCCATCCCCTCTGTTGTGATCATCGCGGTTGGCTGTTCTCGGCTTTGACGCGCGGAGTCCCGTTCTCAGGCCTGGCCGACCGGCGTTAATAATTAGGAGGAGCGCGCCGCGAGTCAGCGCCCGCATCTACGGTCGACGCTGAGCAGGAAGCCGTGGGCCCCGGGCTGGCTGGCCAGAACCGCGAGCTTCGGCCCTCTCTCTATCCTCAGCGTAAACAAAACCCCCGACCCGCCTTGCCCCCTCTTCCACCCCGGCCAACTTTGCGCGCAAAGTGTGGCGGTGCCCGGGCCTTGTGGTCTTACGCCCGGGCTTGAGCGAGGCGGTTCGTGTTTTGGCTAACTGTGCGGCCCCGCCGAGCAGATTTTGGCCGGGGTGATGGCCTTACGCCGCTTCCCCAGCATAAAGCTCTCTCCCTCCCCCATCTGCCCCCGTACTTTCCCTCCCAGGGTTCGCTTCTGTGTGTATGTGTATCTTCGCTGTTCCGCCGTGGCCGCACTCGGGTACTGCCTTATATACCAACGCCGTTCCCGGCTGAACAAGCCGAGGTTCGAAGCACGTTCGTGATTTATGCCCGCGGCAGCGGCTGAGAGGCCTGCACTACGAAGATGGGCTCCGCGGCTGGTTGGTCGGTCGGCATCTGAAGCCTTCGTCTACAGCGGCGAGCCCCAGACGGTGTATACTGAGCTGAGGCGCTTCTTGTGGGACTCCAGCGTCTGCGGGGTTCGCATCATTTGGAGTCTTTGTCTACGCAGCCTCGGTCTGTGTTTTTCTTTCCTCTACATATTTCACGGCCATCTTTGTAACCGCCAATAAGACGCGCATGCAGTTCCGCGGTATCGTTCGCTGTTTCCATGGTGCAGAATTATAGAGGAGAGAATATTGAAAACTGACTACACTTACGCTATGCTGCTTAATTCTCGAAGCTCATCGTGGACTCTCTGAATAAACGTTGTTGTTTCTTTTTTTTTTTTAAATCTAGCTCCATTTCCTTAATCCCTGGCTTCACAGTCCGCGGCCCCACTCTAACCGCGCCTCTCCTTATGTGATCACTTATGTACAGTACACGCAACGAGCACACTGGATTCTGCGGTCAGAGGACACATTCCTCGAGTACTTGAGCTGCGGTTACTGTGAATCAGTGTGAAGCGTCACCCGCACAGAGAAGCGGACAAGCGTTTCAAAGCGTTCGACGGCGCGCGGCACAGCCGATGACAACGAGGGGTGCACGATCGAGGTGTGAGCTGCGTGCACCAGGTGGTCACGTGATAACAGACTGAAGCCACGCTGCAGCGGAGGGGCGTGCAAGTAACAGCTCTCGCTGTATAGATAAAGCACATATATTTCCCAGCTCGTGCTACTAAATAAAATTGGCAGCTGGCTGCACATTCTGTGCCGCCGACTACCGCAATGTTTCCGAATATTACCTAGAAGGAACACTGGCACGGAGGTAGTTCATCCGCCATTGAGAGGCGAAGAAATGCCGGTAAGATGAGGATTCGTATTTTGCTTGGTTATTGTTGTGCATGAAACGTGGATTCAGGTGTAACAATACGACTCTTCTCGCGGCAAACCTGGAAGAAATGCTCTGAAAGTTTCCATAACAGCCTAACACCTAACTCTCGTTTACTGAAGAAGTGAAAGAGGTACCATTAAAGTAATGTATTCTGCTACCGATTCCGAGGCAGAATACACGCTTTCGACCGGACACTAACCAAGCTTTGGAAATAAGAAACGTCGTCTTCCCTTCACTCCAGCATTGGACGAAGTGCTCTTTAAGAAACCCTCATAGACAGTGGCGCCACTTTTTCCCCTATGCACAATTGAGAAACTATACGCTGTCTACGGAAAAGCCCTTCCTAGTGAATAGTCTTCTCGCGCTATGCACGGACAAGCGATGCTTTTCTGAGGCCTTAGTGGACGAGTGAAAACAGAGCCTTACAAAACGAGTAGTCGAGAATGGGCAACCTTGCACCAGCTAACTCAGGGCCGTTTCACCTGCAGCATCAGTTCAATGAATGGCGTTCTTTCCATTACATTTAGCTCACTCTTAATCACGTCAGAAATATGCTGTTGCGTAGTTATGTATACAAAGCAACCTCTGCAATCATCTCCAATCATTACAATACCACAATTCGAGGACTTCTGACGGTTCTGAACACCGTTCTGTGACTGGTTGACTAGCTCACATTCGGTTTTACTTCACACATGAACTTATAGTCATTTTTTTTTCCTATTTTTCTCCTACAGCGGCAGTTTGTTTATCGTCTGCTTATACCTTTTGAATTTTGACGCTGTTAACAAAACAAGCCAGCACTAATCATTCTTTACCAGCCAGGCCTTCGCCCTCGCCGTGCTCCTCCCTCTTCATGCCGCGGTTATACGTACCTCGATCCCGAACTTCCCGCCGTTATTGCCACTCCCCGCACGAATAACACCGGGCCACCCCTCCAAACGACTAGGCAGCAACGTTTCTCTTCCTAGCCCGTATATATGGCAGTGATCGTTCGCGCCCACTTCTGCCCCGGGAGTCCCAGCATCCTCGGAAATCTCGCTCTCTGCGCTCTCAAGGGCTTCCTCCGGATTCCCGTTATGCCTGCTCGCGCGTCTCCCCCACCTCCCTTTCGACGCCGTCTCGGACGTCGTCGCGTCCACGCGGTCGCGCCGAACGCGTGGCAGGCAGGCTGCATTAGCCCAAGCAGGATTTCCGGACACTTGGTCCTACGGCCTCGCGCGCTCTTCGCTCGATCACTACGGGGGGGGGGGACAGATTGGGGTTGGGGGAAGGGGGAGGGACACTACATTGCGCACCATCTTATTGCTTCGGGACCCCAGGGCAGGAGCGATAACGCGAGCTGGGCGAAGGAGAGAGAAAGCGGCGACGCGAGAGAACAGCGCGAAGGCGAGTAGGGGAGGGAGGGTGTAGGGATGGAGTGAAATAGAACGACGTCAACAACGCCTAGCGGAAAAGAAAAGAACCAAAGAAGAGCGGGAAAGCGCACAGCCTCGAAGCGTTCTGTGCTGCGCGCTGCTTTTGCAGGGGAGGCCAAGACAGGGAAAAGAGAGTGTAGATGGGGGAGGAGGGGTCGGCGTAGTGAGCTGTGAAGGCACGGAGCGTCTGGTCCGGGCGAAGCACGACGGTCGTAAACTTGGGCCCCGTCGTCCCCGCACCGCCGCCAGCCACACATGCGGGGCCGTACGGGACACTTGAGAGAACGGCCCGCCCCAGGGCTCCCCCGATGCCGCAGGGCTCTGTGCGCGCACTGGGGTAAGGAAAAGGAGGACGTGAGGGTAGAGACGGTCGGTGTTGGGGGAGGCTTGTTGCGAGCCTGTATGAAGGGCCGCGCTTTCTTTCGCGCTTTTTTGGAAAAACAAACACTCCTCTGGGCCGAGCGGAGCCGTCGTCGCCGGGACGGTCCCGGAGGGGTTCCTGAAGTGCGCCTAGCTGTGGGAGATTCGATACCCGAGAGCGGCGCGAAGGGGAACCCACGATAAGTGTTCTTCGTCGGCAACACTTGGGGACGCGAGGGGAAGCGGAGCAGGCTGGATGGCTGGCGTTCGGCGTTAACGCTTGTGGGCTGCGAGGTTTCGGCGAAAGCCGGATGAGCAGCTGGCAGAAAATAACTGAAATAGAGTAAAGAGGACAGGAGAAAAACGCACGGTAAGAACCAGCGAAAAAAGAAAAAAGTTGCGAAAGATATTAGAAGACAAGGAATGCGTGAGTAAGGGCACCGTTGAAGAGAGACTTCTACACGAGGTTTCTTTTGCGGCAGCAAGTTTTGGTCTGAAGCGGAGAGGGGGTGCCCTTCAACGGTTCGCTCATAATGACGTAAGATGCAGCGATACACGTTACATATTGAGGTTCGTGGAACGGACTCATCAGGACCCAAAGGCGTGGGAATGTGCAGTCTGCGACGAATATACGGAGATCGCCAGTATGATAGCAGCTAGTGCTCTTGCGCCCGGCTGGGCACCACGTGAAACATTTCATAATGCTAACGCCTAACTATCGCCGCGTAATGAGCTTAGCCTAACCTGAAGAAAGTTAACTTCACCCTTTGGTAAACTGGGGTGTTAGATATCTGCAGTAGACGACGTATAGTGTGTGTGTAACGCAGCTAATCGGACCGCTGCATCAACAAATGAGTTCGAACGCCCGCACTGCTGGCTTTGACATGACGTGTAGCCCTGTCTGGCCCTGCTGTAAAAGCAGATGCTGGGTAGACATGAGAGAGGGAAACACAGCTAGGGAGAGGGTAGTTCTCGATACATAAAGATACGCAAAAGAAACGTCGCTTCTCTTAAATGACCCAACTTTGACCGACAAACCAGGATTCGAACCCGCCACAGCGAATTATTGCAGACGCACGGGAAGTGACTTCAACTCTGCCGGCGCTTCCTGGACTAGCCTTGAAATCAACCCGAGTCGCGAAGTCGCAAAGTTGACCGAGTCAAGAAAACCGCCCCCTCTTCACAGGTTCCTTTTTCTGAGAAGTTCTTGAAACCCTATTCGCTCCCAGAGATAAGGTTTTTGGGGAGTGCGAACAAGGTAACAGGCGCGACTCAGGGGACGACCCGCAGTAGTAAGGGTGCGGGGTGGTGTGAAGAGGGCTGCACTGAAAAAAAGAAAAGAAAAAGTAATGAGCGAACGGTGGAGACAGACTAGGGGTGGAGGCGGGGGCCGAGAGAGGAAGCGGCCGTCGCGACGACCCACGCGAGGCGTCGGTGGCTACGACGACGGTGAAAGCTCTTCGGCGGTGCCCGATAACATCGGGCGCGCCCTCGGGGGCGTCAAGGAGCTCGCGTCGCGGCCCCAAATCTAGCAGGGCCATCGGCGACGGGTGGGGAAGGGGCTGAGTTTAGGACGCCATCGGCGGGGGAGAAGCTCAGGAAAGACGCTTCCGTCCCCGTCCTCGAGACCGGAGACGGCGAAGGCGCAGCGGGTTCGGGGGAGAGGGGCTGGACGGAGCAACGCGGGGCAGCTTATGAGCTCGTAATGAGAGCAAACTCGCGAAGTGTGTTTGCGCGCGAGCAGTGGTGCCGGGTGCGTTTCCTGTCTTCACAGCCCGCACTGCTTCTTCCCGTGGGCGAAAGACCAGTCTGGCTCACACACACGCACGCACAGACATTCCTGTCCCTCCGAGCGAGCGGGCGCGCAGCTTTCTCTGGGTCTCGGCGAGTAACTTTTTCGGCGCTACTGCCTCCAGCTTCTGGGTGTGCAGATTTTTCGCCCAGATTTTACACTCGAGTCGTCCTGGCGCGTATACGACGACGAAGAAGCGTGCGGCAGATGCTCCGATTTGGATTCCCCCCCACCCCCCACAACTCCACCTCTTGCAGCTGACTATATGTAGGATGCTTCGCTGTTATCTCCCGTCGCTACGCGTCGTTTGTTTATGCCTTGCCAGCTTTGCGCCGCCCCTCGCTCCGCCTCGGGAAGCGGACCTGAAAATAGGCTTATCGGTGTTGATCGCGTTTGCGCCCCCCCTCCCCTTCCGCGCGCTGCTCGAGTTAGAACGGCGGATCTTCGTAGGCGCCGGTGTGTGTGTGAGCTCTCTTCCAGGGAAGAAAGTTGCGTGTCGACGAAACAATTTGCCTCCAGCTTTTCCGGAAACGCTCGCTCTTGAAAATACATCTTCGTGTCTTGCGATCCGCTCTATCTTGCTTAGGTTTGCATTGAGGCTGTTAGCTGGCTCTTCGTTTTTCTGAATGGGATTTCCGGTTTCTTGAAGGTTTCTGCAATGCCTTGAGCACTGCTTTCTCCTGTGATATGCATCTTCTCTCAACAAGTGAAAGTGAATGGTGTGTCTTTCGCAGTTTCTCACCTTGCTAGGTGTTGATTCAGTCGGTCTACTACACGGGCGTCTTGTTTTATTCGCTGGGAGGTCTTCGCGAGTGTGCATCACTGTACCTCGCCATCCATGCATGAATGAGAAGTATTCGTGCGCAGTTATTGTGTCAGCGCGAATTCTTTGATTGCGCCGCTGGAATAGTCAGGGAAAGGGTGAAAGAAAATTACATTTCCCATGTCCAGTTTGGTGCCACGCTTGATGATGTTTAGAACAGCAATTTTGGTACTCGACCTTTCTTGAAGTGTTCTCAAACCTTACTGACCTTCTTTTTCTAGATTTTACTTTCTATCTTACTTTTTTTTTTCAGCTTCTAAGAGCCCACCAAGATTGCTTGATTAGGAGCTAACTGTAAGTGTTTAGGCGTTGAATTCAGCGTTTCTGGTTAAAACGAAAGGTCTTGGTAATATATACTATAGACGGATACAACTCAAGAGCGCAGCGGCTTTTCCCCGTCTGTGAGGATCTGTGAGATTGCAGGTCTTATTTTAAACAAACACAAAAGTACAAACAATAAACGAGGCGGATTTTATCGGAAAGGAAACCAATTTCAATATGAGCGAAAAAAAAAGGAAAGGAACAAGAGAGCAAGGCAGCAACACACGGGAAACACACACGGGGGAACAGGAACAAAGTGCTTACGAAAAATGCAGAAAAAAGAAAGTCAAAGAGGAAAGTCACACTACTTGTCTCTTTTTCGAGCAACGAGCGGAGAGGACTGGCTGGGCGTCGGGCAGTCAAGGAGTCTCTTGGCGTTCCAACGTCGATGCAACGCTACCGCAGCGTCAGCGTTCGTGGGCTCCCGGCACGGTTCCCAGGTCTGGTATCCCGGAAAAAGGTCACGTAGGCGCCAGAGGCGGCCTGTGTGGGGCAGCTGACGGATGGACGGAGAAGAGTGGCGCCTGGGCCTGGTGGTTGAGGCTCTCGACGATGGATGTCCAGGTCTGGTGGCCCGGACGTCTGCGGCTAAGGCCCAAGCCCGGAACTCGGGGAGCCAGCAGAACTCGTCCACGTCCGTCGCCCACCGCGCTCTTCTCTGCCACGTAATCCTCTTCGACCTGTCCCGGCGTACCCCTCAGCACGCGCTCCTCGTGCTTTGTCTTCTTCTCCTCACGAACGCCGCTGGGTGGCGCTATCTCCTTACACCGTCAGAGGACCCCCTTCCAACCAATGGCGTCGGTCGATTCTCATGACCCTGCTGGCGTGACAATTCGGGGATTGGTGCAGCAATGGAGAGAGGGGTCAATCCCCGATCATGCAGTGAGGTAGGGGACTATCCCTTTCATCTAACACTCCACCCTTTGTCGCACTTTAGTAGGATCATGAAAATCGGCCGATGCCATAGGCTTGAAGGGGTTCCTTTGACAGGGAAAAGCAGCTTCTTTCTTAGTTGTATTCGGCATGCGCGGAGCATTTGTATACGCAGTTGAAGTTGGCAAAATTCTACGTCAGGCGTCTAGTAATTTCTGGTCAAGTATATGGTATACGGAGTTTAATGTCCCAAGGCGACACACGGTTTTTGCAAGGGTGGAAGAGCGGGCTAGTTTGTAGTTCATCTTGGGGGAAAAACACAGCGCACTCCTAAGACACGGACAAAGAGAGGCAAGACGATGCAGCGCTGTATCGTCTTGCCTTTCTTTGACCGTGTCTTAGGAGTGCGCTGTGTTTTTCCCCCAACACGGTTTTTGAGGTGCAAATAAAGATAGCCAGCAGTCACCGAAGATATAAGGAAGACACAGGGGAATGCTTCTACTTTTTCTTCCTCCAAATTCTGGTGTTATCAATGGGAAATAAAAGTGTAATTACTTTATGGCTGACACATAACTGATTAGAAAGCAGAGAGGCCGATGTGGAGGGCTGCGGACTAATTTCAACCACCTGAGGTTCGACTGCATCTCGCCTGCATCGCAGCGCGGCCGTCACTGCCGGGATGATTTTCGAGTCAGCGCTTGTGTTGTGAGATACTTTCACTTTGCGAAACTGCTGGTCGTGAAACCTGTTTGCGGCATAGCTACATTTTTGTTCACACGGACGTACTCAGGTCACGGATTATGAATCTCTCCTGAGGTTGGTCGTGTCATTCCTTCGTACTCTCATGACAGATTGCGTGCATTTTTGCTTTTAACCTGCACATTTTGTTCGATTCTTCGGTTTCTACATTTTTATAGAGTGGATGTTGCATGTAATCTCCTCGTTTGTCACGTTGTATACGGTTTGCTTAGCAGTGTAGCCGAACTCGCAGATAACTGCCAAGGCCGCTTTGGGGTGCAGCAACGAACTGTTGTTACAAACCGTGCGGCTTCAAGGAAGGTTGAGCAAACGGCTACAGCGCCGCCATATCACCGGTAGCAACGCGAACAAAACTCAAGGAGAACGCAACTGCCGTTACATAACAACACCTTTTCTGCTTCAGTGACTGTCTCGCAGACTTGCATAGTCACTTATGTTTTGCTCCGCCTTCAGCGCACACATTGGTCGTTTACATGAACTCTACAACCCCTGGTTCAGTCGGCTTGTGGGGCTCAAATTTGCCTGTCAGACTTATGTAAATTCTAGAGGGTCGGGCTAAGCAAGCCCGACCGCACTGGGTGGGCCATTTGCCAGAACCACCGGCAAATGACACTTAATCCCTTTCACATCTTAGGTATTTTTGTAACACCTTTAGAGTGTACGAGGTCTGTTAGAAAAGTATCCGACCTTATTTTTTTTTTTGCGATCACCTGATGGATATGAAACAAGCGCGCGTGCACCAGCAGACCTTGAACCGTCGTGAGCATGCACGAATTTTTTCCCGCCTGCCGATAGCGTCAGTCGCTGGGAGGCAGCGTTTGAGTGAGGTAGTGCGCAGTGCTCTCGTCGGTTTTTTAGTGCAAGCAAAATGGCGGTGCGACAGGAGCAGCGCTAATGCATCAAATTTTGCCAGAAACGGGGCGACAGCGAAGTGGAAATCATTCGGAATATTCAGACGGTTTTCGGTGATGATGCTTAGAGCAGCACACAAATTAAGCAATAGTACAACTGGTTTAAAGACGGCCGCACATGGGTGCAGAGAGAGCCACGCTCCAGTCGGCCATCAACATGCCGAAATGGCCAGGTCACTGCCGAAGTGAACGCTCTGGTGATGCGGGACTGTCGTGTGACTATCCGAGAAATTGCGGAAGAGGTGAACATCAGTAGTTTTTCTGCACATTGCATTATCACCGAAGATTTGGCCGTGAAGAGAGTTGCGGCGAAATTCGCGCCGAAGCTGCTCACGGTGGAGCAAAAGCAGCTTCGTGTTGAAGTCTCACAGGACACGCTGGATTCCACAAACAGTCACCCCGACTTCATCAACACCATAATCACTGGTGACGAGTCTTGGGTGTACGGGTATGACCCGGGAACCAAATCCCAGTCGTCACAGTAAAAGCATTCCACGTCCCCAAGACCAAAGAAGGCCTGCCAAATGCTCAGCAACGTCAAAGTGATGCTGACTGCTTTCTTGGACTCTCGCTGTGTGGCACACCACGAGTACGCACGCCCCAGGGTCAAACAATGACCAAAGAGTACTACAGGGGTGTCCTCCGTCGCCTACGCGATGCTATGCGGCGCAAGAGACCGGAGTTGAGGTCAACAGGAAATTGGCGCATCCATCATTACAATCCTCTTGCACATTCCTCACATTTGATTCAGATTTTTTGGCGAAATACCAGACTCCTGTAGTTCGGCAGACTCCTTACTCTCTTGATATGGCCCCCTGCGACTTCTGGTTGTTTCCGAAAATCAAGAGGCCATTGAAAGGAGCGCGATTTCAGACAAGAGAGGACACTATGGCTGCAACGACAGCTGAACTAAACTCCATTCCGAAAAAGGCCTTTTCGGAATACTTCCAACAGTGGCAGCACATCTGGGAGAAGTGTGTGGAGTCCCAAGGAGACTACTTTGAAGGTAATTAGGTTTCCAACGCTCTAGTTATGCCATTTTTCTTCTTCAGCCAAAGGTCGGATACTTTTCTAACAGACCTCGTACGTCCTTGTTTTTTTTTTTGTATTACATAAAGCGAAATAAAATTATTGTTAGATTAGGATTATCTGCGGGGCAGAAATAAAGTAGGAACCGGTTTGCTGCTCGTTCCTACGGCGCGCGCGGCATCTTCTTGACTAACCAAGATCGAGTTCATGTAACCGCGCTGTCGTCGAGCCGAGGGGACCTTGTTCAGCCCGGCACCTGACTTGACCGGCTCCTGTCAGGTTCATGTAAACAAAGCTACAGGTGCAGCGGGGAGGATGCGTTCTGCGACCATGTCCCGTACGACACGGGCGGTCAAACGGCGAGTCGAAGACTTCAAAGAATGCGGGCGCCGTGGAAGAACCGACGGCCCTCCATCTCTCACTCGAGACTTCTCAACTCCAGCGGACTCTCGGTCCACACAGTCTGGGTGCGAGCGCACGTGCCAGTCTGACAAGAGGGAGGACCTCCCGGGGAGCCTTCGGTCTTCGGGGGCGTCGCGTGTTGTCCCAACGCCTCAGCTGGAGATGATCAGCGGCGTTCCTACCGTGCTCTGGAAGACAAAGAGGAAGGACTCGACGTGACGCGGCAAGCCACAGGGGCGCCGGAACCCGGGGTGAAAGGAGGGTCCGGGTTGACGCGAGCTCAGGAGCCAAGGAGCAGAGGGCGATCACGCTCGAGCACAACGCGGGCCAGCGGCGGTGGTCCAGCCCCCTCCCTCTAGGAGGGTCTCCAGGTGCAGCCCAGTCTCTCTCGGAGTCGGGCTCTGCGCGGAGGGGGGTAGGGGGGGGGGGGGAAGGGGGGGGGCGTGGGCGCCTCCCCCTTTGGCTCGCAGTGCGCCGCTTCTCCCTCCGCGACTGCTGGCTGGAAATAGCCCCAAGACACTAATTCACTTTGGGAGCTCATCAGTCGGCGAGAGACGGTCGGAAATTTACTGCGTAGGGGGATTATGCGCGCGCGTCCAGCCTCGAAGACTTCTCCTTCTTGACTCCTCTTCGAACGGCTGGTGGCTTTGTTCGTCCCGAGCGGCTCCGCACCCCAGGGAAGCGCCGAGCGCCTCCTCCCCTTTTTATTTTTTCTTTTTGCCATCTCTTTGTTCCGGGAGACAGTCGAGAGAGGAGCTTCGGAGAGGAACCGACGCTAGAAAAAAAGCGTAGGGGGTCTCTGCTTAGAGCAGGACTTTACTTTCTGCAGAAGCGCGCAGGTCACCGATACTTGAGTGCCCTTTTCCGAGTTTCGCTTTTTATCTTCAAAAAAGACCGCGTGCCCAACAGTTTCACGCGCGGAAACAGTGGGGTCTCTCTCGTGTCTGCCAACAAAAGGTGAACCCCCGCTGTCGAAGAAGAAGACGGCGCGGGCTTTTATCCTCAGCAAAGCGGGCGCGTGTTCCACGACTCCTGTACACAAGACGACGACTCCGCAGCCTCGCTTCGCTGTTGGTTGCCTCCCCTTCGCACGCCTTGTTGTCGGAGGATGAATGCTTTTCGCCGGGGGGACAGATTTGGCAGCACCGCCCGCTGCTGACGTCTTGGTTTAGCGTAGCCCTTCACGCACGGAGTCAAAACTCAGCCGGTCAACAGCAACAAAGGACCGCTACACTGCTGCTCGCTCGCCGCCGCTCTGGGTTCGTAGAAGCAACGCCGCCCGTGATTGGCATCTGACGCGGCGAAAATAATGCCACTCAGAGGAACCCTGCAGGAGGCGAACCCCCTCCTTCATCACGGTGTGTGGGCCCTCACGAAGGCGGCCTATAATCGGAAACGAGTGACTTTTACTTCTCCTACAGCTCGCTGCTTCACGGACTACCGAACTGCACGAACGTTCATGGCATATAAATAGACAGCACGCGAGACAATGCCGATCCGTTAAGAAAGAAAGAAAGCAGGTTAGCGCGTCGTTTTATCGACCTTGCCGTCGAAGAGGCGCTGGCTCGCACGTCTTACTTGGGGCCGCGCGCGCCATTCCAGTCAGCACTCATCTAAATGCGGGGCGTCCCACTGCGGCAGTGTTCAAGGGTGCAACGCAGTACGAAAAGAGAAACAACGCGGGCTGGGCCGAATCCCGCGGCGGCGTGCTCACAGGCAGCCGCGCCTGCCATGTCGCGCAGCGGGGCGCGAGCCATCAGCATCACGATCCGTCCCGCGCCGCGGAGACCACCGGGCAATAGCCCCCATCTCGATGGGACACGACTCTTCCTTTCGCGCGCCGCGCCTGGGCAAACAAACACGTCGTACTACTGCCGTGGTCGCCGAGAAGGACTTCAACGTCCTCGGCTAAAGGGCCGCTTATGAGGCACGCCGAGCGGACGCTTCTTCGTGGCACGACACACGCAACAGCCGTCGTCGTGACACACGCCGTGCTGATGGTAGCGGCCGTGCACCGCTTCTTTGCTTGCCCAGCGATGTGGCGCCACGGACCGCCACCAGAGGGAGGCACGTCACGGCAGGTCTTGACATGAGTGGGGAGATGCTCGTCGCCCTCCCTGCCGCGGTGTTGGGGCCCCCCCGTGGGGGTACCCCTGCTGTGCGATCCCCCCATCCTCTAAATGGGAAAGGGAGAATCAGCGAACAAACTACAGGGGCGTTCGCGGGGAGAGGGCCGGAACGGAACAAGTTCTCGCGGCCGCGCTCCAGCAAGAAGAGCCGTTCCTCCTCGCCTGCCCCTCCGCCGCGCAGCCGGCCTACCCTCGCGGTCTCGAAATAGAAGCGCCTAGGCCCGCGCGAAGACGTGCCGCGGCTCCCCTCACAGTTGCCCTTCGCCGTTTGGCGGGTCGACGCGGCTTTCCCTGGTGTCCGTAGCTGCTTCGGCGGCCGGTGCGTGTGTGCGGGTTCGGCGTGTGGCTGCTGCTCCGGCTCCCGCGCGGAGCGAGATGATGCTTTGCGGGCGCTCCGCGCGCTCCGTGCTCCTGCGGCCCTGCTGCTGCGACGTGGTGACTCTCGGCCGTCGGCGCCGCTAAGCGCTGCACCGACAGCGTGTGTGCGAAGACGGTGGTTGCGTGCTTTGGATCTCTCCCGTCGGTCGCGTGCTTACGGATCACACACACTACTACCTCTGTTTTTGGATAACACGGCGAGTGTGCGCGATGGCGGCGTGTCGCGCGACCCTCTGCGTCGCTGTCCTGTTGCTAGTCGCCGATGCTACCGCTGCGGTCCTCACCGGTGAGTGCCCCGAATGCTGACCTGCTTGGCTGTTGCGAGCGTGATGGTCGAACCGACCGTTGAGTCTTCGCGAGAGAGTTTTTTTAAGGCAAAACTGTTTTCTGTCAGTGGCAGGGAATGCAATGCTCTTCCAGGTGTGTCTGGCTGCGCGTTTTACTTGAGACTGAAGTTAGGAAGTGACGTTTGTGTTGGTCGGCATTGTTCACCGTTCTAGTGGCGATGCGCGATTGGATGCTTTTTATTTTTTGCGTGGAACGCTCTTGGAAGAAATGTGAAATTGACGCAGTATATACGGACCATGAGTATCTCGCCTATCGAACACGGCAGCCAAATCATGATGTCTGGTTTCTTCATCTTTTTTTATTTTGGTTCCATGGTAGCTTATCTGCCGATATTCAGTCGTGAATATACCTTCTTAATTTTATTTTGCTTGCCGCCATTGTAATAGCATTGCTGAAATTGTTATTGAAATTATGCTCCGCAAGACGCGCACTTCGCGAACCATCACTGTGGCTGGCACACGTGTGTTCAACTTTTCTGATGCGCTATTACTGCCAGATAGAACTTGCATCATAACTTTGCTCCGTGTGCTTCAGTGTTTTTGTTTCGTGAACAAACAGCACGGCTCTTACGCTGAAAGTGTATGCTTGGAATTCACAGTAGTGCACTTGCCAGATTACATCATAACTTTGCTCCGTGTGCTTCAGTGTTTTTGTTTCGTGAACAAACAGCACGGCTCTTACGCTGAAAGTGTATGCTTGGAATTCACAGTAGTGCACTTGCCAGATTACAGCATAAATTTCCCGATACGAAAGCTTTTATTCTTCAGCTCTGAGAGCAACATGGTGAGGCGTCCAAACTGCCGTAGTCTTCAAGGTGTTTCATAGTGTCGAAGGCGTAGGTTGTCCTTTGCGCCATCGTTAAAATAGTGAAAACGTGCTGATCGTGAAAAATTCGCAACTCGTTCCTGTCAGTATGGTTTCGGCTAGTTGTTTTTCGCGCACAAGCTTGAGTGGCCATTTATGGCTCATGGCTGAGAAGGGTTTACCGTCCCAAAGCGACTCAGGCTACGAGGGACGCCTTAGTGAAGGGCTCCGGAAATTTCGACCACCTGGGATTCTTCGTGCGCTGACATCGCATAGTACACGGGCCTCTAGAATTACGCCGCCATCGAAATTCGACCGCGGCGGCCGGGATCGAACCCGCGTCTTTTGGGTCAGCAGCCGAGCGCTGTAACCACTGAGCCACCGCGGCGGCTGTGAGTGGTCATTTAATTTAACTTGGCCAGTCTAATAAGTTGGGACAAACTGTTTATTCTGGTTTGACTGTAACTAGGGTGTGCGTTCTTACTGCAGTGCGTCAAACTCGACAAAGGCGGGACTGGCTGTGGCCGATGTTCAGTTGAGTCGAGTTGCATGAACGTGGGCTTATCACGAACTCAGATTCCGAACTCGTCAACCCTTCACTTGTTTGGAATGGCGTTGAGTAATGAGAGAGAAGCTGGGTCGACGTTTGAGAAGGGCTGATTTTGGGAGCTCCGCGGTCCGAGTCGGCCTCGTAATGTAAGCGCCATATTGATGAAAGAGCGATTCGGTAAAAACGCATTGCAGGCTGATCCCAGGTAATCAAAGATATAACGGACCACACGTTCACACGAACTACGCCACTTAAATGGATGCATTTCGACTGATTACGGGAGAGAAGCCTGTTGTGAAACTTCTGAGGATGTTTCTTTGTTTCGGGGAACGGTCCATATCCCACTAACTATTCTGAAATTTCAAAGTGCAGGAGTATGCCACACCAACTGGCTCAGCAGTCAACTCTGTAAAATCCCATTAAACACGCCTCGGGAATCAAGATCTTTATGGACCCGTCGTACAGTTAAAAACAATTTTAACGGGAGCGCCCATTGTTCCCAAGCCCCACCAGAGCACCTCTCAGCCACGCAAGGTCCCAATCAAGATAGGGTCCTTCACGCTCGCCACGCCGTCCGCGGGGCGACACGGCGTCGAGCGTGACCGCCGCACGACGACCGTTCCCTCGGTCACCGCAATGAAGACCGCTTATTACGACTGCATCTCCCAGAGGGGCCCCACCCCTCTATAAATTTCGTTGGGCGCAGCCTGTCCGTCGTCCGCTTAGCGCCGTGCGACGACCCGACAAACTCAGACCCCGTCTCGCCTCTTTGAATACAGAGGCAGAGATATGGCGGTGACCGGGGGGCGCGTTTTTAAAAGCCCCGGCCATCGCTAGCTTCTCCGTGCTGGACGATTCCCTTGTCAGAAGCGCGATAATGATCTCTCGTCGCCCTGTACGCGCCGTCGACGATGGCTTGTCAGGTCCCTGCGGCGTCTGGAAGGCGAAGAGGAGGGACCTTCCTTAGCACCCACCGGCCGCTCTTCATTGTTCTCGTTGGGAGTGACTTCTTTTTTCATTGTTTTCTTCTTTCCTCGCCAGTTCTCTCTCGTAGCGAGGAGCCCTCGTCAACCGCGACTTGCGCTGTCAGACGGTGGGAACCTCGTGTCACAGCTAGCTTAACTCGGTGAATGGCTTTTGTTCCTGCCCCGTCGAATTAAGGGATAAGACGAGGGAAGTAAACGCGGAAAGCGGCGTCACTTCCTGCACCGTGCCGGCGTTGAAGGCGTTTCCAGCGGCGCGGATAAGAAGACGGCGAAGCGCAGCCTGACGGGCCTTGTTTGCGCGGTTTGTCCTTTGTCTCGACGCGGTCACCCGCGAGTGGGTGACAGCGCAACTTTAGCGATGACAGTGTTGCGAGGAGTGATGGGCTACCCCTCGGTGGTCCCTTTGCTGGCGTTCCCGTTGTTTGCTTGGCGTTGAGCTCGGCTCGTTCGCGCGCTTTTTAGCACGTCCGTCACGGTACAGCGTTCTCCCCCGGAGAAGATACGCTTCCGTGTTTCATGGCGGGCCTGCGCTGGTCTCGCAACTCCGAAGGAAGCTGTACGTAGCGTAATTGATTCGGTCGTCTGAAAAAGACAGGTTTCGGATAATATCGATTATACCGCGGGCTTTTTTTTTTTTTCTGTAGCCATTGCCTCACTCATTTTGAAGCGCTGAACGGCGCTTGCCCTAAGCCGAAACGAACGTTTGTGTGCATGTCGAAGTGAAGGAAGAGCGAAAAAAAAAAACGTCTCGAAAACGTCTCATTCAAGAATTCAGACTAAAACGATGTTCGGTGCATTCTGTCCAATGAAAACGGAGTCCGGTTGTTCAGAACTCCGCTTCTTATGTAGGGGATGACAGGGATGAGCCTGGAAGGTCGTTGTGAGGTCTATGCATGACCAGACGCCCAGTGCCCCTTTGGGCATGCGTACGCAAACGTCCTATGACGTCATTCGTTATTATGTTGCCTTATGGTCTACACACGTAGTGCGTATCTACACGTTTTTAGCGAAGTACCGCCTACGCCAAAATGCTTCCTCCGTCCATATAGCTCCGTTGTAGCGAACGTCTCCTCCAGATCCTCGTGTGCAGCAACCGCTAGAGGTTATTCAACCAGTTGCGCTCGGTCGACGCAGCGCTCGGTCCATTATAAGCGCGCAAGAGCTGGACAGCACATAGCGAGTCAGAGCCGCCAGAGGTTGACGTGACAGGTTCCGCGACGTCTGCCGGCGGTCACGAACCGGCGCCAGGTGTGACGAATTCCGGCGCCACGTAGCAGTCCCCGCCACCCCTGGCCCGAAATCTCTTCGCGGTCGTGGGAAGCGAAGCGGTCGGTACGCCGCCTTCGCCTCTTCGCAGAGAGACTCGAAGTCGGCGCTAGTAGACCGCCGCCCGTGCGGGGAGCCAACGTCCCGAAGCTTTAAACGAGGAGGAGGGGGGGGGGGGGGGGGGCAAATTTTAGAGCGAATTTCGAATCAACAATAAGCGACGCAAAGTCCAGTAACGACCTCCGCCCGGGCGCATGCCGGCGCGCGGGCCCGACCATTTAAGAAAGGACGCCGCTGCATGACTGTGCGCAACCGTGCAGTCATGCCGTAACGACGGCGATCAGCAACGAAGAAAGAATCAAGTTCAAGACCGAGGAGAAGAGAGCGGGCGGCCGGTGCTGGACAGAGGGGGGTTCCTTCTTGCCAGGAGGGGGGGTGGCAGAAGCAGTGCGCCCTCCCGGCCGCTCTCCCGCCGAGTAATTGGCTTTTCTTTTTGAACGCCCTCCGCCCGACCAGCTTCTTCTATCCTGCTGGTCGTCCTCTTGGAGCACCGCCGCCGACCGGCGTGGAAGCCGTGTACGGGCTTGCAGAACCTGATTCCCGCCGTGCTCCGCCCCTTTGGTTCGGGCCACGTCCATCTATCTTTTCGGCCGGCGAGGAGGTATGGATGCGGGGACGGGAGAGGGGGTGTACGGCAGTGGAGGAGGGTCGGCAGAAGATCTCTCTTCACGTTCCAGCAATTTGCTCCGTTTATGGCGTAGCGAAGGCACCGACCGGAGAAAGAAGGGGGGGGGGGGGGGGTGCATATCCCAGCGGTCCTCCGGCTCCGCCGCAGACCCCGTGTTGTGCTGCTGCTCGCATGGCTTCTGAGACGGGGGAGGGGGAGACTGCAGCAGCGAAGGCACCATGTCACGAAACTCGTATGCGATACATACACACACTGGACGCCGTTGAGCGGCGTTGGTTCTTTGTGCACGGGCCATGTAAGGCGCCCGCCCATATTCTGTCGGACGTGCGTCTGGACCTCGCGGCATGTCGGATAGTGGTAGCATCCGGCTGGGGGCGATTAGCCTGGTGTGCGGCTCCCCCTTACTCCGTGGCGTACAAGTAAGCGGCACAAGACAGTCTCCTTGTAAGAGACTGCGGAGTGGGAACGCAAATTCACTTATATAGACGAAGGGAGCTTTTACTTGGCTCTGCAGAAGCCACATCATCGGTGATGACCCGCCGGGTCACGCTTATGAGGGCACACCAGGAGCTTGGCCAGATCATATTTCGTGCTGCCTTGTTGTAACTGCTGACACAGTATTGCGGCGACAATGCTTACATTTGGTGGCCGTCTTGTGTGAGTGCCGTGGGCTAAAGTTCGTCCGTCACAGCATAGACTCATTGAGGGACTAGACGCAAGTACTCTCCGCGCTGTGCTGGAGGAACGCCCTCGCTACATACCTTCCCTTGCCGTCGGTGAAAGACGAGTGCTTGCATCACGCATCGTACGCTCAAGTCTTTCGAGGTACGAAAAGCAGCTTCTTTATTGAAGGTTAGAGAGAGGCGTTGTACGTCCAGGCTCTTTATCCCGTATAAAAGTTTTTAAGTGTTGTTGCAGTACGTGTTTTACGTACTTGAGAAATGATGCGAAAGATGTTAACCCCTGCGAGCCCAAACGGCTGTCGGGGCCGAAGAGATTTCGGCTTGCCACACAGGCTGTGGTGGTCCGAGATTTGAGGCAGTATCTCGTGAGTTGCAATGTACGGATCGGCTTTGGGAATCTGAGGGGTGGGGGGGGGGAGAAAAGATGTCCGACGAATGTGGATAAGGGGGGTTATGGGAGGACCGACATCGAGCTGTATCTCACGGAGAGAAGAGCACCCCATCCGTTCCCCGGCGGCCGATCGCAATCTCCGTCTGTCTAGTAGGGGGAGCTAAGAGCGCGCAACGGGTGCTCCCGCGGACATCGCGTTGTGTCCATGCTTGGCCGCGACTCCGCCGCCGCCGTGGCGTCGGCCCGTCGTTCATCTCGCGGCGGCGACCAGTTTCCTCGGCAGCGGGCTGGATCGAGGCGCGCGCGTCCGCCCGGCTAATGACCGTGGTGGGTCGTCTTCTCCTGGGCGGCGGCGGGGAGGAAGAGGTCGTTTGGCGACCCCTTCTTTGTACGGCTGCCCGGGGGCGGCGGCCGACTCCTCTTGCATCGACGGTGGTGACGCCGACCTTGTAGCGCCACTTCCTTTCGGCCCCGGCTCTTCGCTTCCTTTGCCGGCTGCTGGCAATCTTTTTTCCTCCTTGGCCGATAAGCGAGGAACGCTGATTTGTGGCCCCCCGATAGCGGTGGACCCGGGCTATGTGCGCTCTTGAAAACGGGTCTTTCGGTTGTTCCTCGCCTGTGGGGCCCCGACTTTGGCGCTGTCTCTCTCACCTCCCGGGCTTTCCAGCTGCGCGTTCGGAGTTCGTGGGAGGGTTGCGACCTCCTCGGAGTCATTTTCCGTCGTTTGGGCGACGATAAGGTGCCGGGCTCGTTGAAAACGCCGGCCGAAACGCCTTTGCCCCTCTTGACACGCTGCTCGCTGCGCGCCCTTAGAAAGGCAACTACTCCGAGTTGTTGTAAAGGAAAGGAGCCTCTCTTTTCTGTGTGGAGAGTACTCGCTGCCGTGTTTTTTTTTTCTCTGGACAGGTCGTTCTTCCCGGGCTCCGCGCGACATTGACGGTAATGGGCCGCTCGTTTGTGACCACTTCGCCGTTATCCGACGGCTAACCCTTGCTAGGAACAACACGACGGTCGCGGCGGTGTCTTCGCACGCTTTTTCAACCCTGGCTGCTTCGCGTGTTGTTACGCAGCGCCCGTGATAAAACCTGGTTCTTTCTTCCTCGCCGGCCCTTGTTTTTGCGCACGCGGTAAAAAGACAAAGCGTTTAGCACCGCGTCCCCTTCTCCTTGCCAAGAAGGGGCCACATACTCTTCCCGAAGGAGTAGCAGCAGGCCGTGAAAGTTACTGCGTCGTTTGGGTCGCCATTATCCGCGGGGAGAGACTATATCCCAGCGCCCACCTTGTATACGCGCTGCCTGCTGCCGTTGAACGCGATGCCCCTGGAAGCGTAGTCGCTGTTTAGCCCCGTTTCGAGGGCCTCCTCGTTATTCCAGGAAACAACGGCGTTCAGCCACCTAGCTGGCTGCGTACGACGAAAAATTGCTCACGGCCGTTGTTTAGAAGTCCTTGTTGTTGTTTTGTTTTTTCCCCCTGCCTTTGTAGCGAGGAAGTTCAAAGGGCACGCGTCGCGCTTTGATGGGCTCCGCTTGTTTGTACGCTCAAGTGGGTTTATAACGACACAAAGCTAAATATCTTTATTATGCTGCCGCCCGTAGATCTTGATAATACTATGCGCTGGAGGACTTCGTTTTTCTCTCCGTGTAATAACTTGTAAGGGGCCTAAAAGTAACAAAAAAAAATTGTGTTGGAAAACTTTGCCTTTGTTTATCGAAAGGTTGCATGATGCTTGTGTGCCGGAAATTACGAAGGCGCGTTTAAAATCTTGAATCGAAAGTAATGCCATCGGCTCAAAAGGCAGTCTAAAGTTTACAAATCCGTCTGCGAAGCGATTGTTATAATCTAGCCTTGTGTGTGTGTGTGTGTGTGTGTGTGTGTGTGTGTGTGTGTGTGTGTGTGTGTGTGTGTGTGTGTGTGTGTGTGTGTGTGTGTGTGTGTGTGTGTGTGTGTGTGTGTGTGTGTGTGTGTGTGTGTGTGTGTGTTGTTTTCCCTTAAGACACGGCTGCGAGGAGAAGCTGACGATTGGTGCGCTTTTTCGCACGACACCTCTGCACCGCAGTGAAGCCTTCCTCTTCGTACTCGTCACGGCCGGTTTTCTCATCATTATCGCAGCGATTTTTCCTCTTTGTTTTTGTTTCATTATCATCGCTTATATACACACCAGAAAACTCGCGATGCCGTTGAGCAATCCACTTGATCAACTGTTGTCTATCAGCGAAACGCAAGCGCTCCGGTTAATCTCGAACCAGAGATCGCTTTCCCGCTCACTTTGGGATTTAATCGCGCTCTCGCAGGAGCGCCATTGATGCCTCTTTTCACTTGTCCCCTGTCTGAGGAGGCCCAGAAACAAGCCTCTCCTCCCCCACAACTTTCAGGCACCCTGCGCACAGACTAAAACGCGCACCAAAGTCTCCTTCTCGGTGCCGTTGATAGCGCGCTTCTGGAGAGGAGGCCCTGCGGGCCAGGAGGCGACTTCTAAACCGCACTCATGAGACTGAACCGCGAAGTTACGAATGACGCTACTCTGCGCAGCAAAGGCACTCGGGGGCCCCGCTGCAGACTTCTCGAACTGCAGACGCCGGCGCGGTCGGTGATAGCGGCGTTCCACGGCCATTAGTGTCAAAGTGGGAATCCGTGTCTCTGGGCTGTCTGTCTCGGACCTTTCCGCGGCGGCTTTATCGCTGTGCGACTCCCCCACTTCTCTTTCCTCCGTCCTTTCCGGGGCCCGAGAATTTCTTGAAGCGCACCCAGCAGCATCACCGCGGATGATGGGGAAACGCGACGGGATCTTCTTTATGCGACTGGGCTCTTCGCGGCTGACTTTGCTTTCTGTGTCGCCGGCTTCCCTAGCGCCTCTGTCATCCTGATTCTTTATTTCTTTATTATTATTTCTCGTCGTGCTTTCTTGTTTCCGTGTCTGTGGACCTGAGGCCGCGGTCTTGGGCCTCCGAGGAAGAAAATTAGGATAGAATAAATGAACAAGAAAAAAAATTGCGAGGACACATTGGCAACTAAAGTGTTGAGAGGCGAAAGCCGGGGACACTATGCCGTTACGACTTCCGGTGTATGTGACGTCACACCGTTCCCGTTGCTGTATCGACGTCCGCGCTATTTCGACGTAATTTAGACATTTTTGCGTATATTTAATTAACTAATTAATCTACTGTCATCAAACTTGGCTTTTATGTTCATTTTTTCCTCCTCTCTCAGAAGCAACCATTGGTTTTCTTTTATCGTTTTTAGTTCCTGAGTTAAACGCGTGTGACACGCTTTGTTAACGGACGACAGTATGAGCCATTAAAGGCTTTCGCCTTAAAACAGAGTAGAATAGATTGCACGCGCATGAAGTGAGTTCAGTCGCCACTGTGCGCTGAATTCTTCGCGTGCAGTTAGTAATATGGCGCTAATTGCAGCAGTTTTTCGCATCGATCTTTCTGAGAAACCGATGGTATACAGTCGAACCTCGTTATAACGAAACGCTTTACAACCAAATAATGGATATAACGAATAAATTACGATTCCTCCATGGAAGTTAATTCAACACGGGTTATAACGAAGGTGCGGCTATAAAGAAATAATGGCCGGGTCCCTTCAATTTTGTTGTAGCTAGGTTGAAATGTAGTCATATTTGACGTCCACCAAGGACTCTGGGAGCTCCATAAGTTAAGCTGAAACACTGCACACGCGAGAAGTGAAGCAAAGCGTTTAGATGTTTGGGCGTTAGATGGTATGAGCTGACCATTTTTTTTGTTTTTGCGAGTTTGCATTGTAGGCGATGTACCTTAGCGTTGCTAAACCTGTCTCCATTGTTGTCGTTTTGGAGTGAGTTCTCACGACGCTGGGCTACTTTGTCAGCACCTTGCATCGCTGCATTGAACGCGCGCCTATACTTGCAGACAGAGTTCATTGTCTAGAAACAAGAACGGAGACTGCTTCGTTCGGCTCTTTTCAGAGACATCTCTGTGGGAGTGACTGAGCCCATGACGCCCCTCTTTATGTGCGTCCGCAAGTTGTATAGATAGCAGCGAGTACTAAGTTGTGACTAGCTCGGACGCGTGTTGTTACAGAAAACGCCGTTGCAGTACACACGGACTTACTATTTCTTAGGAAATTTTGCCGTGCTATTCCATGGTGCTCGCATGAAATCCAACTTAGCTTTATGGAAAACCTACCGAATTACCATGGATAGGGCTCAGTCATCGAAACGGATGAAATGTCAAAACATTTTCCATGGACTTATGCTTTTCACTATACAACACCGTAATGTAATACATCCAGTAGGGATTCTTTGTTGAGGTACCAAAATGAAATGTAACGCCTCAGCTGTTCAGCCTATCAACTGATTTTCGATCAAAGCTAGTAGGAAATTTAGTATTCCCTCAAAAGCTTTTGCGTCCTCGCATTGTGTCCCCACTAAAAGAGTACTAGTACCATCTTAGCAAGGAATTCGGCGCACGAAACTAAATACATGTTGACGTTTGTAGCATTGCTCCATAAAGTGATTGTTTTCTGTTTGGTAATGGATCCATCACTAGCCATGGCGGCTAAGGGCCCAGAAGACTACGAAGCGCTTTTTATAATATTTTCTGTGTAAATAAACGTCCTGAGATGTCCTGAAACGAATGGGTCCTAGAAAAGAAGTACTTGCAGCTGGGCTTGGTGCGTATTCGTTAAAGACATGAGAGCGCAAAATGGCAGCACGGGCGAGTAAGGGAATAGGACGAGCGCTTGTGGCAATTATGACGGCAATTGTGAGTACGATATATAGTATAGACATCGTATTTAAGACAGCGATAATTGTCCATGATTAGGGATCAGCAGCTCTTTCTGTTTCGATTTCCGTCACGCTCACCGCGTCTCTTGAGATTAGAACCGGAGACATCTTCTTCCTCACTTCAGTTAACGTTAAGTAAGGCGATGGGCGCCGCTTCGGAGTCCGTGTATACTCCTGCTTATTAAACGCGACACTTTCCTCTCCATCAAGGTTGCTCGTTTGGTCAGCGTCTTCCGAGGAAAGACTGCAGTGGCGCACAACACTGGATGACCACATAAAAAGAAGTCACTCAAACAGTAAATAACAGCTAGACGAGCGAGAGAGAGGGAGATGCGATAATAAACCGACAGAAGCGCACACGCTGGATGAAGTGCTCCGCACCGCAGAGAATCCGGGGCCCCGCTGGAGAGCAAAAACGGAGGATTAAAGGAAAAAAAAAACTGCTCAAGAGGCGCGTGAGCGGGCAGGCAGGCAGCGCTGATGGAGGCGCCGTTTCCTGCAAACTCTGGAAACTCGTCCGTCCGTTCATTCCGTCTTTCCTGCTTTCGCTGTTCTTTCGCACCTTGGCCGGTCCCCGTCCCTCTTCGACGCCGCTGCCTCGCGCTCCGTCTTGTATATACACGTGTGTGTTTATACGTGCTCTAGCTGTGCGTCTGAAGGGGCTGGGAAAAGAAAAAGCCAAGTGCTTGTTGCGCGCTGAGCCGATTGCCTGTCTGCCTCCCGACGGTGCGCGCAGCGTTTTATACCCCCCCCCCCCCCCCCCCCCAGCTTCCCAGTCTTCCCAGTATTCTTTCTTTCTCTTACGGGGGGTCGCGAATGCTTTTACCCGGTTTAAGCCTGCCGCCGTCCCGTTTTCTTGCGCCAGACTTAATGCAACTTGTTTTCGAACGTATCGACAATCCTCCGCGCGTCTTTCTTCTTCTCTCGGCTCTGCTCCTCAAACCCTTCATCGTTTGTTTGCAGTGTCTCGCACTTTGCAGCGAGGACGTTTTTCTTTTCTTTTTTTTATCTCTCTCTCTTCGTCTGAGACGCGTCCGAGTTTCGCGAGTTCTTTGTCTTTATTCTTCTCTAGTTTGGCCGCGCCTCGGTGTCTTTCCTGCTCTATAGTGTACGCTCTGGTGGTTTTGTTTATTTTTATTTTCTTTAAAGGGGAAGTCCTGCTCGTCTTAACGCCCTGCGCTTTTTTTTTGTAAAACCGAAACCATGGCGCTCCTTCTTTTGTGTCCGTTGATTTTTTGTTTGTTGTTGACCCGGTTGCTTGTTTACGTCCTGCTGTTTACACTTTTCGTCCGCGAGTGTCTCTCTTTTCAATATTTTACTCGAAAGCTCTTTTGTTTACCCTTCTTCACAAACGGCGTGCCCTGGTCTCTCTCTAGAGCTGCTTGCTGGCCCGTCGGTTGATTCCCTTCTCAGCTAGCTCTGCCGTTTCCTGTATCATCTTCCTCGAGACCGGATCCCAATTCCCCCCTATACACACTTTTTTTTTCCCCCTTTCCGTTTCCAGCTTGGCATTCCCTTCTTATAACTGTGCCTTACAATTCTCTGCCCGAGTCTCCACTTGCTTTGCCGTTTTTACCCCTGTTTGTTCCAACACCGCCATAGGCGCGCTGCTTCTTAGCGTCTTTTTTTTTTTTTTTTCGGCGATCGAACCGCTTCCAACCCGTCGCAGGCGATGACGACGCCTTCGCGCGCGCTTTCTGCCTCTTCTTTGTTTGGCGTCGAACTCTTTGCCGCTTGGCGAGTCGCGGCTCGCTCGAAAGCAACTTCATCTCCGATCCTGACGAATTTGATTCCGGCTTTCGATTCCGCCGCCGTCGCCTCTCTCGCACGGGGCTAGGGGGGGGGGGGGGGGGGGGGGGGGGGGGGGGGGGCTCCTCCTATATTGGCTCCTCCTATGACGGGCGCCGTGGTGGCGCCGGCAGTTTCCTTTTGTTTATTTCTCGGCTAACTTCCGCTTCCGGTTCGCCGAGAGACACGGCTCTCCGCTTTGGTGCGCAGTTTGGAGTCAACTCGCATCGGCTTCTCTCAGAGTTGCCCACCTCCACCGACCGAACCGTCTTAGGTGTGTATATACTATACGAACGATCAAACCACTCCGCCCGCCCTGCTTCCCTCGATGGCCGCTCGCTTTGACTTTGTTCCGCTCTCCGTACGGTGGCGCTGCGAGCGGGAATTTTGGTTTTGTTTCGAACGAGAATCCAATGAAGACCGCTGCGATCGGGCGCCGGACAGGAAATTGCGAAGCCTTATCCCCTTCGCCGTCGGCTTTGTCTTTCGCGGTATCCTGCGGCAAGGATTGAACTGACCGCGAAGGAAAGAAATAAAGAAAGGCAAAAAAAAAGTTTTGGTGAGTTGGGGTGCGGAGGTGAACGGAGTGGAGCAGAGAAGGTTGCGCCGAGAACTGGGCACGGAAGACTTTTGAGACCCCCGTTTTAATGAACTTCGAGCCGCTGTCCGGCAATGGCGAGGTGTGCTTTCACTCGTTCTTTTTTTCTGCCCCGCACCTGAAAGCAAACATTCTTTAGACGTATGAGGAAAGACGGGAGTGTCGTTAGCCAAGCGAAATGTTTGACTAGTATGATTCTCAAGCTTCCGCAAGCGATCATTCGCGGGAGCGAGAGTAGTTCGTTGAGTGAAATGTGTGCCGTGTTTGCGTCGCAACTGGCATTTTTGCGTGCATCGTCAGCTAAAACTGTTCAAACAGCGAACATTTCTCGGCAGAAGGCGTAATTCCGTGAACTCATGTAGCCGCGCGAGGCCAAGAGGTGGGTTCTCTAATTCTACCTTTCATCCCGTTAGTTGCATCAGTTGGATTCAGGTGACACCGTACAGGAGAGACCTCTTTGCAGTTCGCACAAGTTTGTCTTCTATAATGCGGTCAGCGCGTCTTTAGTGTGCGCCATTAATAACAGTTGCGCTTCCTTGACCACCATCACATTGGCAAGAGATTTCGCCTTCGAGTGTTAGCCCTCTTTCCGTTTTGATTTGAGTCTTTATTTCTCTCGCCTTTCCGTTTATACCTGCCACTCCAAACAGAAATACGTCCGAATGGGAGTAAAAAGGGTGTAAACTCCCTTTTATGCAAGGGAGTGCGATAGAAGAGAGTTTACTCAAGCAGAGTGGAGTAAAATTGGAGTAAACTCCCTTTAATGTCGGGGAGTGCGACAGAAGAGGGTTTACTCCTGTTTTTACTCCTCTGTGTTTAGAGTGCGCAGGGGAATTTGCTCTAAACACAGGAGTAAAAAGAGGGTAAACTCCCTTTTATGTAAAGGAGTGCTATATAGGAGAGTTTACTCCCTTTTTACAGCACTGTTAAGAGTGAGTGTGCGACTATGCCGAGCACGTGTAGAGTACCCTGCGTGCCCACAGCTCGGGCAGGAAGCACATGCAGTCCGCGAGCTCAGGTGGTAACGGCAGGTCGGCGTACGTGATTTCAAGCGCCGCTCGCACTAATTGAAACTGCACCCGGTCGTTCATTAATATCGCGCGCCAGCGCGCGAACCGCCGTCTCTAGGCCGTGCTATTTCGCGGTGCCTATCCCCCGTGCAGAGTGCGTGCTTACTGTGTGCCGTTCGCTCTTCCGCCTAGCCCCGCCTCGTTCGCATCAACACCGACCGCGGCCGTCGTCACACCCCTTCGGGCTTGCACCCCGGGTCACCCGGCGTTACGACCCCGGCACGTTCGCTCTTAAAAGAGCTCCGATGTGCGCTTGCGTGCTGGGGAAGAGTTAGGTGATCCCTTTCTCTCTTTCTTCCTGCTCCACATATGAACACCGTAAACAGACAGCGACACCTCTAGGACGAGCTCTCACCCGCAAGGTGGCGCGATGTGTTGTACATCGCGTCGCTGTTTTGCTCGTGCTTGTTTTTTAATGCGCACACCGTAAACAGACAACCAGGTCTATAGGGCCAGCAGTCTCCGCCGAGATTGTCTTGTATTTTAAACAGCCAGCTTTACCTTGATTTTCTCGGTGCTTTTTTTTCTTTTCGGGTATGGCTTTTAAGCAGATTATTTCGTGACCTAGCCGGCTAGAGTGCACTGTACAGCGTTAGAGGCTCAGTGCGTGCTTACCGAACTTTGTCGGGGCTGTTAGCTGCCTCCTAGTTTGCGTGTGATCAAGAACAAGTTTGCACTCCAGGCAAACAGTTATTCGCAGCGTGGCAACTCTGTATGTCCTAGCTTGTCGACGCAGTAACCTGCTTTTGGCTTTCGCCTCAAGCGATGTTGAGCAGACGCACTAATGGATTTTCATCCTCGAAACTTTCGGCGAGCTATATCTCACGCTATTTTTATTATTATTTTTCGCTTTTGGCTAAGTCCGGGCAGCGCTGGCGCTATAGTGAGCACCGCGCAACTCATCGGAGGCTTATGTAGTCCCGGCGTTTTTGTAAACAGACGCGCAGGAAGCGCTTCGCAGACTCCCTACAGCTTCCAAACACCGTCGCCGATGCCCGCGAGCGGGTTGTTTGTTTCCTGGTCGCATAAGCGGACGAAAGCCAGGCGTCCGGAAGCATTTTCAGGATAGGAGACCCTCCCTTGCCTGCATATCTGTTCAGTGTTTTCAAAAGCGCGGTTTTGCCGCAAACTGCTAATTCACCGAACAGCAGCCATTGGTCTTCCACCCTCTCTCAATCACCCCCTTTCCTACCCGCTCGGCAATCCTGCGCATGCACAGTGTGTGACGTCACGTAGGTTGCTGCACTCCAGGCGCGTGGGATTTCAGAATGCGCCCGCATCAACAAAACGGGACCACGCAGCGTGGCCGTAAACACGGGAGGGGGGGTGTTCGGCTCGGAAATGGAGCGAGCACGGGCAACACGCGAGCCGATAAAGGAAGCCACTACGCGGGTGCAGGTGTCGGCGGAGCACCAAGAAATCGCGGCCGTGATCGCGGTAGTAGTGGCGCGGCTCTGCTTAGGCACGCACACACCAGCCCCCCCCCCCCCCCCCCCCCCCCCCCCGCCCTTCCCCTCCCTCCACGCCCTCTCTAGGCCGTGTGCACCGTATAGCCGGTCGTCCGTCTAATTTACGTTTCGTGCAACTTTAATTTGCGGCGCCAGCGGCCCAAAGGCGGGGCCCGTAGCGCTCCGGCCGCATTACTTTTAATTGTGCATTAACGAAGTCTCTCTCTCTTGTTTCATTATTACCTTTATTTTATTTTTTAGCCCGCCCTCTGGTCTGTTCCACCCGCTACCGATCCTGCATGCGATGGGTGTGGACAGGAGCGGCGCGCAGATCCGGCCTTTGCAGAAAACAGAAGCCCTGCGTGCGCTTATTGTTTTCCCGTTAAGCGCTCGCAGTCCATTTCCTCTCTCTCTCTCTCTCTTTCCTTTTTTCGGTTCTTTCGGGGGGCGCTCAGTAGCGAAGCGGGAGGAGATCGGCGTGCTCAATTGAATTAGCGCTCCGCGGTTTCGTGCGTACAGCCAAGTGCCAGAGGCAGAGCGAGTACTTACTGTAACGTTGACCGCGTATACAGCGAGGCTGTGGTGTCAATTAACGACGCAATGCGGCCGGGCAGGGCTCCATTTTTCTGTCCCACGCGTACGCTATATCGGAGTGCCGCGCATTCGGGCTGGTCGATTCGCTTGCGTATATACGAAAGCTCCGTTTCGTGCCTGCCTTTTTATGGAGCAATAATATAGCTTCCATTGTTCGCCATTAGTGAGAATGACATGGGATTGCTGTGCGCGTGGGGCCGTCGTGATCGTTACCAGGAATTCGAGACGAGGGGCTTTAGTTCTCTCGTCTGCCCCACCATGTGGCGCATGGCTTTGAACGTTCGACAGTAGAGCGTTGACATCATGCGTGACGTCATACGGGAATGACCGAGTGGCTGTCGTTGTAGCGCTGTGAACGCCGCTAGGTTTAGCTGGCATTGGCTGAGCGCCGTCCCTGTGTCCTGGTAATGCTGGACACGTTGTGTTTCAAAAGTATAGCATCAACGTCCAATAAAGTACGATAGAAAATTCCATTTGAATAAATTTGACACTTCTCCGATTTTCAGCTAATTTGATGAGGAAGTCTTGGTTTGTCTGTTCTCGCGTATTATTGGGCGCTTGCTCGCCTGCAGCTGTGCATTTCATGAAGCCTATAGGTTGCGGAAGATTGAAATAGATTGAAATACATTTCTTCGCGCGTGTAAGTGTTTGCTTCGTGAGCCGTATTCGAGCCGCGCGGTGAGGTATGAAACTGTGCAACGCCTGAAACGGCCGGTTTTTTTTTTTTTTTTTTTTTCAAGTTCGACGCGAGCCGCATAGCTGGAATCAAAATTTGCAGCCGTTAACAAGGAGAGCACGTGCAAGATATTGGCTGGGAATCATTACTCTACTCGCGGTCAACTTTCTGTGGCATCGCAGCAGAGGTTAGCCAGGAAAGGAAAGGAGACGGGCCTTTGTCCCCGCGCTTTAGGAGTTCGGGTGAAGTTAGAATAGACGGTGCCGGGTCGCTAACGTTGAGGTAGCTCCGCGCAACGGGTCAAAGGCCCGCTCATTTTCTTTCCTGCCTAACCTCTGCTGCAGTGCCACAGAAAGTTGACCGCGATCATAGAAATACATGTTTCCCTTTCATCGGATTTCTGAAGTGGTTCGATAAGGTTCTGAAGATGTAAAGTCAACGCAGTACTTGGGCTTTTCTAGCCGCGCTGCTTGCATTTTCTTGCGCAGTTACTTCTCGGCTAAAGGGAGGGGTTCTGTCCATCACGGAAGTGGAAGGGTTATGAAAGGAAAAAGTAAAGCTGAGTGTTTAGTATCTTTTTTTTACTCTAAGTACCTGAGTGTCGGCATAATCGATAACGCGATCCACAAACAAAGATGAAAAGGGGCGAGCGAAGGAAAACAGGACCGCGCGCAGGCGACGACCCGGCTGAAATTAATAAGCACAGTAGCGGCGGCGAGATCGAGCGGAAGGGGGGAGAGAGGGGGCCATGTCAAAAACCAGAATCGCGAGCGGCCTGGGTCCCCCCTCTCATAACGCGAACGTGGGGGGCACGCCCAATACGTTGATTGAAAATCGATTGTAATATAGCGCTGCCTGCTCCTCGCAAACTTGCGAGGACTCGCACCACCACACTCAAGCGGCGACTCAAGGAGGGTGAGGGAGCACGTTCGTTTGCGTGCCTCTCCTGTTGGCGGCCTCGGATAAAGGACGAACGATGCATCGCTCGCGATTTCTCGCCGCGAATCGCGTCGGGAGACATTCCTTTCCCAACGAGAGTCAGTCGCCCCCTTTGTGGGGCAACGAGCGCGCGGCTCCGTCGCGTTGGCTTCCGCGCCGCTCTCGGGCGCCTCGCGGCGAAGCCGAACCTTTGCTCCTCGCGCGCTCCGTGAGGGCTCTCTAACGTAGGTGGTCCGTATCGAGGTTTTTCAATTCCGATTGTGGCGTGCGCGCTGAGCGTCAGCTGTCGGTCTTCGCTGCTGGTTGCATTTTGACTTTCGCATTGTGTGTTTGCCTTCAGAAATGTGTGTGCACCCCTCCCTCCTTCCCACGATGTATGAAAAGTAAGTAGTGAAGGAGTCGCGCCTTTCGAAGACGACGACGCTTTTCCAGTTGGACGCGCTGCAACTTTGTGGATAAAGTTTCTTTTTGTTCTTTTTACATGAAAGGTGCAGAGCTGACTCGCCGTCGATCGAGAGCGTCTCTCTCTGACGAAAATCTGAGGGGAACAATTTCACTTCACCCAACGTCCACTCCATCAACATGCGTGTACGGATCGCGTCCCGGTGGTTGTCCTCGCGCGAAGAAGCGGTAAGGAGAAAAGAAAACGAAAATTATTGAACGAAGAAGTCATCTTCCTGTCTTCTTAGAAGGAACACGAGGAAGAAAGTGAACTCGAGCAAAGGGAGGTTGCTGAACTCAGCGTCACAGCCTCCGTGGGCGCCGCGCAACTCGTAGAGGCGACACACACACACACACACACACACACACACACACACACACACACACACACACACACACACACACACACACACACACACACACACACACACACACACACACACACACACACACACACACACACACACACATGTTCAGCAGCGGCACCCACCCCCCATGGATGGCTCGCTCACTGAGCGGCGGCGTCGTGTTCATTCGAGTGTGCGAAAAAGAAGGCGCGCTTCCCTTTCGGCGGGCGTCCGTGAATGCTCCCTCTTTGACCGAACTCTCCGATGCGCCGCTGCCAAGTGTCCTTCCTGACTCATCCCCCTTCCCCTCTCCGGCGTTCGTCCTGGTCGAGCAGCGCGTGTGTTTCTGCCTCGCGGCGGTGTCTTCAAAGGCAGTGGCCGCTTCGGTGCTGTCTCTGACGCGGCAGCTTTCTCTCCGTTTTCACTCTTTCCCTCTTCCAACCCTGTAGTGCTCTCTCTCTCGAAGCTCAATCCCGGAGTTTCCTCCATGTTTGCCCGCTCGGTCCCTCTTCCGCTCTACGTCGACTCAATCGGAAGCGCTTCTGGCGCGTTGTGTGCGTGCACGCAAGTATGTGTGTACGGGAGCGCGCTCGGCACGCTTAAGCGGCGAATACTAATGGATCGCTGCTCCCTTTGTCGGGTTGTGTTACTACTCGTCCGTGGAAAATCGCGTTTCGCTTTATTTCTTCCTTGTTCTCCTCCCTTCGCCGTCAATGCGATTTGCTCCGCAGTCTCTTCCATCCCTCTCCTTTTCCTCCTCATCCTCTTCTTCGCAGTGCTCGGTGCCTCCCCCCCCCCCCCCCCCCCCGCCCTTTCCGTCGCTGCCGACCCCCGGCCGACTCGCGGCATCGAACGAGTACGTTTTTAATGAAATTACTCGCAACTGGCGCTGGTTGCTTCCGCCGTCATCTGCGAATGCGGGCCGGCGGCCGCTCTGCCCTCGGCGTTTCGGTTTTATTTGCAGAGCGATCGAAGAAACAAAAGGAGGATCAGCTTCGAAGAATCGCGGGGCGGTGCCAACCGCCGTCGTCTCGAAGCGAAGCGGCTTTATACAAAGTCGAAGCACTCTGCGTATGCAGCCTGCGAGCGCCGTGTATCTAAAAAGCGAACTTCCAAGCTCAGGAGACGTGGGTGAAGTTCAACCCGACTGAATTTTCCAACCTCTTGTTGGAGTCTATAGACTTGTAGTAAAAAGACGCAGAGTACAAAGAATGCACATGCACAAAAGGCTGCGCAGAAGCAGCGTGGAGGCACAATGTACCTCGGGCTGTTGTCGGTTCAGTCGCGTAATAAAAAGAAACGAGGTCGGAGAAAACGACAGGAAAACAAAAACAGCGTCTGAAGAAGGAGGCTAACGCTTTGGAACCCGCGCGGAAAGAAAAAAAGAAGGATGTAAGCTGCGCAGCGCGCAACGGTCAACGCCAAATTGCCCTCCCCACGCGAGGAGGCGCCCGTCATAGCTGGGCAACTAAGCGAGCGACGGCAGAAAGCAAAACTATACAAAAGGACACGCAGGAGCGCCCCCGTGCGAGGTGTTCCGCGGGAGTTCCGCCATCTTTGGCGAACGGACGGAGGTTCCTCGGCGAACCGGCTTCCGAGAGCACTGCCGACGAGTGAAGGAGGAGGGTTGAGCGAAACACGAAGAAATGGGGTGGCGGTAGTTGTTGGGGCGCCTTCAGCTTCGCTGCCGATGGCCGCTACACGAAACAAACAAACAAACAAGCGTAACCATCGCGAGCGAAGAAAGAAAGCGAAAAAGCCAAGTGCGCTGTGCGGAGTCGTGGAGATGCGAGGCACGTTTTGGGCTTTAGACACGCTGAATTATTCAGGTATTGTGCGACGGCGCCGCGGCCAGTGGAGACTCCTCCGGGGCTTCTTCGACCTTCCCCGCTCTTCTGTGGCCCCCCTCCCCCGTACCATCCGCGGAGCACCCACCGCCCACCTCCATAGCTCTAGGACCGGGAACGGACTGCGCGGTGTTCGAAATCGGGTTCGCCCCTCTCTTTCTGCCCGCCTTCTCCGAGTCGCCGGTTCTCTTCACAAAGCGACTCACCGAGCCGCGCTGTCCGCCTGCCTGTCTCGAAAGACGGGGAAGGCTACAACCGAGTCGGCCCCAGAGGCAAAGAAAAACCGGAGCGCTCTCTCTCTCTCTCTTCCCACGTTGCTCTCTCCACTTTTTTGAGCAGCGGGTCGCGCGGGTCATGCCTCGGGGCGTCCTGTATAACAACGCCGCTGCGCTCACGGTGCTGCGGCAGCGGCGTGTCTGCGGTCGAGACCTGGCTTTTGCGACACGCTTTCTTTGGCGGAGGCTATATTGCTCTTGCTTCGCATCGAACACGGTCCACTTCTTTTGTCCCAGCGGCGCTTCTCTTAACCCCCCCCCCCCCCTTCCTCCTGCGCTTCCAGGAGGCACGTTGCGCGCACCGTGTGATTGCCCCCGTGGAAGAAGAAGACCTTAGTGCCCTCCGGGTCACCCTACCCGGCGTGCTGCGGTCAAAGCCGGTGACAGGAAACCCGGGAGCGGCGCGTCCCTTCTCTCCTTTTCTCGAGACTGGAGGTAATCTCATCCGCTATACGTCTCCCGTCCGAGATTTTCAATCCGGGGGTGAAGGCGCTTTTAAAAGGACGCCAATATCAAACGCTAGTTTCTGCCCCGGTGACAGTTGCGTCTCTCCGGGGGTCTCTCCTTTTTTGTCGAATTTTCTTTCTCTGACGTTCCGACCATCGGGGACCGTGCCGACAAAAGGCACGGGGCTTCGTGTCGTCTTTGCTCTTCGCCGACTTGCTGGTTCTCGTTGCAAATCCATTCGCGTTAGTTGTGTGCTGAGAAAAGTATATGGCAAGGACCGGGTGCATGTAGCAAATGACATCACACACCGAATAAATACAGCTAACAAGAACTAAACAACAGAGCTAGCACTGCTAAAACAGAAAGAAGCACAGGTATGCATCAGCCTTGCTACTCAGCGGTTAGAATCATAAGCGTCTTTTACCACAGAGCTAGTTTCTTGAGAAATGGCGGAGTAACCTGTCTTTGAGTCGGTAAGGACGTTGAGTAGTGCCCAGGTTCCTGTCATGGGTTCATATTAAATGGTGCTTTTAGGTTGCCGCTGAGCTAACCGTGATTTCGTTCTCCTCGTCGGAACCTCTACGCTGAAAGAATGTCGCAGGAGCGCTAGACTGGTACGATTGGACTCGGTATAACGAAGTTCGATTTAGCCGGACAACACCTTTCCGAACCATCTCAGACGGAGACGCACATACAGGACCGGTGCTATACAAGGGTTCCTCCGTGCCCCGTCTATGCAAGGGCTCGCAAACGTTGGGGAGGCGCCCGTCCAATAATAATACGCGCACCGGGCTTGGGAAAAAGAGGGAGGGATGTACACACACACACGATCCGGGAAGCGCCGCCAGCAGCAGAAGCAGCGGCTGTGCCCGGGTGATCTATCCCACGCCGCTGTCATTAGGGTCCCCGGGCGCACACATTCCGGCGAGCGGCCGCTGCTTCTGGTGCCGGAACGTGCTTGCTGTCTGGCCGGCCGGCGTGACTGCTTCGCAAGAACGGCCGATGGAGAAAGAGGAAGGGGGGGGGGGGGGGGACGCGTGCATTCCCATAGGCCTCTGCTCGCCTTCTCGTTCTGCGGCTGCTCCCTCGGAACGGCGGCCCAACTTGCTCGCCGGCCGGGCCGACCACGAGAGGCGACCGCAAATCTGGGAGTCACGCGTCCAATGGGAAGCGATCCATCAGCGCTGTCCCCTTCTTCCGAGGGGGAAAAGGAGAGCGAGGGAGAGGAGGAAGGCTCGCTGGGGGCTTCGCTGCGCTCCCTTTCCCACCGCGGTCTCCTTTACTCATCCCCATCATCGGCGCTAGTGCCGTCGTTTAGGCCAGCGGGGGCCCGCTTCTGCCGAGCGCGCCGTATTCATGCAAAAGAGGCTGCAAGCGCCCTTCTTGCCTCTTTTTTTGTTTTATATTTCTCTACCCTCCTCTCTGCAGCCTCCTCGCTCGCTGGAGCCGCGTTCTTTAGTTTAAAACGCTTTATATTTGTGCGTATCTGTTCTCCTTCTTTCTCTCTTCCGAGGCGCCTTGAACGTCGCTTTAGGCTTTACAACGGGAGGCTCTTCCAGGAATGTGACGGCTCGCGTTAGAGCCTCGTTGAAAAATAGGTCCGAGCCGCCCTTTAAATGGATCCGATGTCGAGGTCCTGAGAAGACGGGGCCCCTCCCTTTCCTGCGCCGGCCCCTCTTGACTACGTCGCTACTATTCCTTTATTCATTCTTCCCTTTCGGACTGTGCGTCACCGCCACTCGTCGCCTACTCTGTGTTTTCTGCTTACGCGAAAATACAAACGAGGCGAGGTTAATTCCGCCATGCGCGAAGAGTCAGTGCCGGGGTGCAATGGATGCGAGGCAGAGGAACTGGTCAGAGGTTCACTTTTGTGGAACGGCCGTGCCGATAACAAGTGAAGCTTTCCTTGACGTCACTTTTAATTGTGAGGCAACTGTGGAATATTGTGAGATACTGTTACGAACATAATGATGTTCCTAGATGCCTAACGAAATGTTGCTTTTAAAGTTTGCCATGCGCTCGTACGAAGTAGTTCAGGTGGCTGGACAAAACAAGTGGGGTGCGGTTTTGGCAATAGATCACAGAAACCTAAAAGCTTCCCGAGGAAGGATCTGCTGATGCATTGACTATTACCGTGCAGTCTTACGATGTGCGGAAAAACTATATTTCTGGGTTCTGGGTTTGGGCATAGTTGTTGCGCTAAGCGTCGTTTTCCTGGAGAATTTGGTGCTTTCGAAAGCAAAGCAGTCGTACTGGTTGCTGCTTTTCATTAGCGGCGTTCTGTCCCTGAGTCTTCAGTGTGTTTGAAATGCGTCAGAGCGTGAACGTGACTTCGAAACGTGAGCGTGAGTCCTTCCGTGAACGTGAGTCCATCCGGGAACACTGCTAATAGTATGTTACGCGGCCGAAAATACAGTTGAACCTCATTATAACGAGTTTTAAGGGGACCGGCGATTACTTCGTTATAGCCGCAGCTTCGTTATGCCACGTCTTGATCGAGCTTCCAAGGAGAATCGTCATTCCTTCGTTATATCCGTTATTTCGTTATAACGAAGTTTGGCTCTGCTTTGACCTTAACAAGGGTCTTCCGAGCTGGTGCCGCTGAGTGTCGTGACCTTACTCGTCCCGCAAAAACGAAAGCCATGATTGACCCCTGCTTTTATTGTTGGTTTTATTTTTGCCGCGAAGGAAAATTTCTCTTTACACCTCGGGGCGTGTCTCCGTGATCTCGGCCAGACGCGAAGGTCAGCGCCGAACAAAAGGCGCCCCGAGTGCTCGCACCGTTGCGAAAGGAGTCTGCGCTCTTTCTTGCCCAATCTTTTGTGCCATCGAAGAAGGGACGCGGCGACGATGCCCTCTTCTTCAATGCGCCCGCAGCTTTCGCGCGCGCGCGGGCCGTTTCACCTTCACTAGGCGTTTGATTTGGGGGCGTCTGCGGCGCCTTCCTCCGGAGCTGGCGCGCAAAAAAAAAAAAAAGAAAAAAAGACAGATAAGGCGCATAAGGAAGCCCGCAGATCGGAGCGCCGAGAGCACTTTCCGGCGCGCGCGTAAGCGCTAAGTCGAGAAACAAAACAAAAAAGCAGCAACAAATTCCGCGCGTGCAGCCACGTTTCCCTGACAGCTGCAAAGGTCGCCACGCATCGCGCTGCCGCCGACGGCGGCAGAAATCCCGCATCTGGGTGGCGGCCTCTGCTGTCTTTCTTTTATTTTTTACCGGTTCTTTTGGTTTCTCCTTGCATGGTGCGAGCGCGACGATTCGGCGCCGAACGCACGCCATCGCACCGATAGCGGAACGGGCGGCAACCGAAGGCGCCCGCATTCGCGGTCGTCTCTTCGTTGCGGGAGGCTCGTCTCCTCTTCTGTGCGGTGTTGCCCGCGTCCGCGCTTTCCTCCTCTCCGGGTTCTTCTTCCTCCTCCCCCTAATGCCGTGCGCTCGCCGCATCGGCACGTCCGGTCCGGCGCTGCGCTTATTTCCAACTCGGTGCGGCATTGCTGGGGTTGAGGGCAGGCACGGAAAGGATGCGTTGAAGGATGACCGGTGATGAGGGCATGGTCGCGCACATAGTGTCGATTTCAGCCTGTCCACGATGTTTCGCGCATGGTGTCGAGTTGTGAGACTTTTGTCCTGTCTCCGGTGTTTCGTGCGCTTACTGAGAACTCAGAATTTTGAAAGCTACTGAGCCGTAGTGGAGGTTATTTCACAAAGGTATTAGCTGCACTTCCGTAGCTACAAGTGACACTCTGGAAGGAAGAACAGTTTGAGCTAAAGCCGTTAGCCAGTAAGGTACAATATACAACAGAATTGTAATAGTGGGGCTGTAGATACCAACTGCACCCTCAAAGCGCACTCGGAAGAAACGTATTACTTTGTGCCACTTTGACTTAACGGAAGCTACATGTAACAAGTCGATCGGACGCAACTTTTCCGGTTTGGTCGCATGACGCTCCGTTGTGGCAGCTCTGCTAACGCTGCATGGAACTACTCAACTGGAAGCAGCGCAGCTATTCGGCATTGGGAATACACTTCCCGCTGAAGAACGTACCGGACTTTACAACGGCGGCCTCAAATGCACAACATGCATTCGCAAACCCGTACTTGAAGCCACTTTGTTTTCAGTACCGGGTGTGGAAGAAGCGCTCTCGGCACCAGCGTCGCGCCAATTTTTTTTTTTTTTGTTACACGAAGATTGGGCTACGTTGAGAGAGAGAGAGAGAGGAGAGGAGGAGGAGAGGTGGTTACTCCTCTTTCGTCGCTACACTCTCTCAACTTTGTATGCACTTCCAGAACACCCGTGGCCCGTGGAGATGACCTTTAGGTTTCCGCTGCGCTCCCGGCAATTTTCCCGCCGTTGTACGGCTTCTAAGTGGCCCCGAAAAACTGCCGAGGAGAGGCGCTCCGCCGCCGCGGCCCAAAATCGTCGAGGAGATATATGGCTTCCTGAAGCTCGCGGACCCGCGTGCAACAGGCCGGTTATTGTGGCAGGTTAAAACAAAAACAAAACCTAAAGAAAAGGCGACTCGTTAACGTCGTGATGCTGCGGCTTTTCCCAGGAACCTCTTCAAATGATCAGACGGGCAGTTTTGAAACGGTGTCTGGCCTACTTCGGAAAGGTGCAATTAACCGGGGCTGAACGAAGGGCTGGTTTGGTGACAAGACGGGAATGCACGTTGAAAACACTGCGCAGAGCGCCGAGGGCTCTCGAATGCCCCGTACACCGGATCTGTTATGCATGGTCGCCCCAATGCAAGCAAAGGTTTCATCGGTAGTTTGCGTTTCCGAGACGCAGGAGTCGTGCGCATTAAGTACTCGCAGGCCGTTATTAAGGGTGAAGAACAATTAGTTTGGTTAGGTTTATTGAGGTTTAACGTCCCGAAGCCACTCAGGCTATGATGGACGTCGTAGTGAAGGGCTCCGGAAATTTCGACCACCTGGGGTTCTTTAACGTGCACTGACATCGCACAGCACACGGGCCTCTAGAATTTCGCCGTCATCGAAATTCCACCGCCACGGCCAGGATCGAACCCGCGTCTTTCGGGTCAGCAGCCGAGCGCCGTAACCACTGAGCCACAGCGGCGGGTAAAGGACAATTAATTATGAGTATGGTCACTGTAAAGACGGCTGCATTCTAAACCAGTGAAATGGCTTACTAATTTTCGTGTGTCTATATCAACCCTACGCAGGCCTACAAACAGTATGTCGCGCATATACTGTTGGCACACGAAGTAGTTGGATTGGGCTAGAAATGTTCTAGAAACCTCTTGCAACGTCTAATTCGGCCCCTGTCAAGAGGCCATGTCTTGTCGACGAAATGATTTCGGCTACACATCTGCAGCGAGCGTGGCAGTCAGGGACCGCAGATTCAGGGGACGGCGCAGCGCCTCCCGTGACTGATAAACACCGCCCCATACAGCACACGCACGCTCGCATCCCGAATGTGGCTTTGCCCCCGAGAAGACCTCGCCTCGGGGAATGACCTGCTCCTCCTTATCCTGTGAGCGGTGATTGCGGGGCTTCCTTTAGAATCGGCGGCCGGAACGTGATTACTGGGACCAACTCTCGCGCGGCCCCGGGGGTCACGCATTGTTGCCTGTGACGTGTGTTTGCCGAGAGACGAAAGGGCGGCGGGCAGAGAGAAAATGGAAGCCCCGCGGAACGAAGCGCAGAGGTCGGTGCCATTCCGGGATCCTCGGACGCGTCCACTCAGGGGCCCGCTCCAGTTGACGCCGGCTCCGGGGAACCGGATGCCTCCGAGGTGGCCGTCGAAGTCGCACTTGGAAACTATGCGCAGTATAGAGGTCTGCTTACAGACGCTATCGGGTTGCTTGCCAAACGTACCCGACTCATTAGTGGTCTGGTGCAGAGGAAGGAGTGTGCAACTCCCTCCAATATCAAAGTAAACGAACAGCACAAAAAGGCGAATTTTATCGTTATTTCTCTGCTAAAGTTGAAAACGACTTTGGTTATCATATATAAGCCTTTAGGAAAACTAGTTAAAACATTAAAAACAGTGCTTTCCACACATAATTATACTGTAAACATTATTTGAATGCTCAAACGTTGTTCCGTTTTACGTTGAAGGGATCATCTGTACGTCTTCTCACCCAGACCTTGTTGATAACTCAGAATTTCAAAGCATCGATTCGCAAATTAGGTGCAATAAGGTCTACTCTAGACAAAACCTGCGGTGCTACGGATAGGCGCGTTCGCATCCGTGACGCAAAACTCAAGGATGCGCCTGTGATACTACACGCGAGATATTAAGCACGTAAATGGAAGTACAAAGCATTCAAAAACATTAAACGATAAGGAACAGACTTCGCATGCTAGGTTCAATCAACGCCAGAAATTCCTGTATTTCAGCACCAGGCTGCATGGTTTTCTTCTAGCTTGTATATATTGGAGCCCTTGTGGCTTTCCTAAAGATCAAAAGGGGCTGGAAGGTAAGGAGACCCCCAGTCCTTACCTTTAACGACCATTTCAGATTCAGGGAAGCTGTACGGGCGCCACTGCACGAGCTAGAAGTAAACCATGCAGCCTGGTTACTTCTGACAAAGACTACGTCACTTAGCTCATCTGTCGCTACTCTGTTGAAGGCAACCCGTCAGCCATTTCGCTGCCGGCTGGTTGTACGCGCAGCGATGCGGCATCCGCGGCCTCGAACCTGCGGCTCTTCGAGCGCCTCTTTGGCTCTCCGCCCGTAGAACGGCGTTTTCGATTATCTCGTCTCCCGCCGCGTCTCGCACGGAAGTCGGGCGTCGGCACTCTGCTGAGCGGACCGAAATTACATCGTGTTGCGCGCCAGGTCGGGCGCGGCCTGTCGTCCTTCGTAAGGAACGCACGCTCACCTGTGCACGCTATGACTGCGCTTTGTGTGGTGCAGTAAGCCGCGTGAGTGCAGAGGAACCGCCGCTCTGCTTGTCACTGCGCGCTCGAAGCATTGACGTCGGTTGTGCGCCCAGAGGGCGCTGCGGGCGCCAGCGTTGTAGCTTTGAACTTTTAGAAATGGCGATATGCTTCTAGCGTATGTTTTCTTGTCTGGAAATTGGTGGAGATTCTTCTGTGTAAGCTCTTTAGCGGATTTATTTCATTTATTGAAACCTTAAAGACCCGTGGCCATTACAAAGGCGGGGCAAGAACAGTGTGTAACAACGTATTGATACCAGCATATTGATTGCTGCGTGTCTCGGGTGCTGTCGTGGTGGGACAGAGGTCTTGTGCGGGCCAGTTGCAGAACACTCTTATTCGGTGTGAGTTTTGTCAAATGTGGCTGCTTTATCATCATTTGTTCACCCTAAAGGACCTTTAGTTCGGGCATTACGTCGGGAAGGGGGAGTTCGAGTGTTAAAGAGTAAGCAGTGTGAAACGTGCTTGCCTTGAGTTTCGCCTAACTGTCTATCGCCGCTGTTCTTTTTTCTTTGCGCTCTCTTCACAAGAAGAGGTATTGCTGTTTTCACAAAAATCTCATGGTGCGTTGTGTCCGCGTTGAACAGTGCACGGCTTCGCGCACGCGTTGTCAAGCTTGCTGAGCTGTTCACTCTCGCCATCTCAGCCGCATCTCAATCTTCACCATTTAGTGGCGGACGCACCTGTGGCCCATCAGCGCCTCTTAATGCCTGCGATCCTTATCACGAACTTGCTTAGCGATTCCCCGAAAGCCTCTTCACGCTCCCGTCGGAAGTCCGCTGACTACCGCGGCAAGCATTCCACCACGCGAGCACCTGTATCCCGGTTTCTTTCCATATCGCACGATCGATCAGGGTCCAGGAACAAGCCGAGCATCCCCGCTTCCGTTGTCTCGCAAAAATTAGCCACGCTATTGTGGCTTATCTGTGCGCCCTGCTGTACAAACAGCGGTGCGCGCCGGTTTCGGTGCGAAGCCTTGTGCGATTCGTTCCCCGACACCTGCGGGGCGTGTTCTGAGAGAACCCCGGTCAAACACGGATCACCTGCAGAGTAAGCGGGGTAAGCGAACGTATAGCCCCGGGGTTGTGTGCTCGGTGCGCGACAGCGGCTGGACGGAGCGAGAAACGGGGGGAACCCGGTGAAGACCCCCTTCTGTGCGGGAGGGGACAAGCCAGCAAATATCGCAGGCCCGTTCCAACTCGGACCCCTCATCTTTCCACCCGTGTCGCCAACTACGAGCGAAGTGTCCCTTCCCCCCCCCCCCCCCTTCCTTCCCTCAGGCTCGATCAGAAAGATGGGCTCCACAAACGCAGCTGCAGGCAACGTAGTGCGAACAAGCGGGGCACAGTAGAGAGTGCGGTATAGTTCGCTAGGGACGGGTGCCCAGATCGGTGGGGAGAGAGAGAGTTGCTGGCATGCACGCAGCGGGGGTGTGGGTAGGAGGGGGAGTATAGTTCCTGAATGCCCTACGGGGTCGCGGGATCAGGGCGCTGATTGCGTCCGACCGCGCTCATGGTCTGTGACCGCTCGTTTTCGGAGCAACTGACTCGTGATTTCCTGTCCGCAGTACACCTCTTGCTGAGGGTGAAAAAAAAAAATGCAGGGAAAAAAAGAAGGCAAGCTGCAGTCGCTGCGGCAACTGATACGAGCAATTCAGTACTGACGTGTCGCTTACTCGTTTGAATGTATGTTTTCTTTTAGTTTTCGCTTTGAATACTTGCGACAATAGACGGTCATCAGTGCGGTTACTGGATTAGGAGCTTCATGCCTTGTCGCCTCGTCCATGTTAACCCTGTCGGATCCAAGTTCAGTCGGCGCCAAACTTAGCGGATCCGGTTTCCTGCACTCAGAGCTGTCGAACCAGAAAGCGGCTTCCTGAGCGCTTTAATCATCCTTTGAACGTCAGCTTCTGAGCGCCACTTATCGAGCTGTAGCCACGAACTTCAAAGTTTTTCCATCCCCTAAGACAATGTATTCGCCTCCGCTTTTGGTACAAACACTCGGGCCAATATGAGAACTTCGGATTGCCAGTACATAAATAATGTGCGATTTCAGCACCGCTAATATAACGCGTTCACGGCGCGTTCAAGAAATTTTTGCGAGACACCTTTGCTACCCCCGAATCGGCCATATAGGGTCGTTGATTAGACACCGCAGTGACGAAACCTCCGTCCTAACGGTTCGCGATGGCTTGACGCCTACCATTCTTAAGTGGCTCGCAGTCTTGAACAGTGTGGAGCACGGCTCGCGTCCAGCTCCGAGACCTGCCACCATCACCTCCCCACTCCTCAAAGCCCACGTACTCAGCAAAGCTCCGCAGCCTGTGGACGCCGCTCGGCGAGTGAGTAAGGCCCCTCGGCGAGTGAGTAAGCCCCCCCCCCCCCCCCCCCCCCCCCCCCCCCCCCCCCCCCCAGCAGGTCTTCACCGCTCGCCCTCTCAGCCCACCAGACCGGTCTGCTGCCTCTTTGGAGAGCGCGATGCTATCTCGGCGGGCCCTCGCAACAACAACACGCACCCGTATACCCTTAATGGCGCTTTAATGCCGGCTCCTCCGCGCTCTTGTACCGGCTTGTCTCCGCGCGCTATGCGCTCGCCGCCCGCTACGGGGCGTCGTCTTTGCGACTCGGGGACTACTACTACGACGTGGACGCCTCTCTTTGTACGTGCGCTCCGGAGACGTGCGGCTGTTGCGTTTCGAAGCCCAATCCCCCCCTTTTCTTCCACTGACGCCCACCACCTCCCCCCCTCCGGCTGTTCTTCCTGGCCGCTCCAGCGTTGGAAGAAGAGTGCGCACGCGCGATGTTTTATGTATGCGCGCGAGGGCCAGACAGGTTCGTGTCCCCATTAAGACGCGAGCGGGCGCTTCAAGCGGGAGGAGCGTATAAAAGATTTCTCCCGCGGTTCCTCCAAAGCGGAGGCGCTGGCGACTTCACTCGCCTCCGCCGCTTCTTCGCCGTCCACGCCCTGCTCATAGAGTCCGCCGCCTTTCGCGCTGACGACTTGTCGTCGGACGCCGCCGAGTGCAGGCCCGCGCCCCCTCCTCTGGCGGCGCGAGGATGGGTCGCTCACGACGCCGACGCCCTGACGGACCCCGACGCTGTTCGGTTGGGTCGGGAAGCGGCAGCGCTCACGCCTTAACCACAGGTTGTGCGCCCGTTGCAGCCCGTACGTGCGTGTTGCGACGGCCGGCGCGGAAAAGAACGCGGCGCGAGCAGCTCTGGAAAAACGCCGCTGCGACCGGATTACTGACGTCTCGCGATTTTCCGCTCCATCTACGTGTGTCCACTAAGGTTGGCGAGGAGTGGTCTGATGTAGCGGTGTGCGCGTACTACGGTTTAAGTCAGAGCGAGAAGTTGTACAGGGAGGAGTCATTGGGGGACTAACGGCGTTGCTCCACTGTGTTGTCCCTACAAAGGGAACAACTGTTGTTCCCTAGAAGACAAGGTGCTTAGGGACATCGGTCCGTTTGGCCTGATGACTGACTATATCGAAGAACACAACAGAAAGTATTCGGGGACTAACGGCGTTGCTCCACCGTGTAGTCCCTACAAAGAGAACAACTGTTATTCCCTATAGAAGACAAGGTGCATAGGGACATCAGTCCGTTTGGCCTAATGACTACCCTTATCGAAAAACACAACAGATAAGTTGCTGTCGTCGCAACAGAATTTTGTAGTATTTTTTGGCCTTCAACTTGTAGTAACAACAGAATTGTATGCAGCATTGTGCTATCCCTTGTCGAAGGCACAGAACTATATACAGCGACCTACTACAGGTACTACAGGAAAATCTCTCATCACGACAAAGCAAAACATTTTGTAGCATTTTCTCACAATGTTTTTTTTTGTTTTTCGACCGGTTAATCGCCTCATTAGTCCAACTTTATCCAGTTTTGGCTTGAAGAGTATATAGGTCCATGCTCGAAGATGAATCATGCTTAGGGACTGTGCGCGCAAAACGGCCCATTGTAAGGTATTGCCTCTTCTCTAAATCCCCCTGGCCCGAAACAGACGTTACTCCACACATGAGTGCGTTTTGCAGTACCAGCCCATTTGCCTCAGTTCCATCGAACTTCATTATAACGAAATAATGGATATAACGAAGTAATGACGATTCCCCTTCCAACCTCGTGAACACCGGCTATAACGAAGTTACGGATGTAACGAAGTAATCATAGGGCCCCCTCATCTTCATTACAACGAAGCTCAACTGTATTTAAACACCGGTAACTGCGCTTGCGCAGTTCGCGCCTAGTCGAAACGGTAACGGCATACACCAGAGCTTCAGCGATACATTACGAACGCTCCATTAGCGCACTTGCGGCACCTGCGCGAGCGTTGCCAGATGGGAGAGAACCCCGGGTCATCAGTTCCGCTTCGGAACGCTGAAACAAAACGCACAGGTGTGTCCCGCTCGGCGCGAGAACGACGTATACCCCTGCGAGCCATGCGCGAGATCATTTTTCTTCACCTGCCAAGTACAATTTAAAAAAGAAAGGAGACAAAGAAACGGTTTGTGCGTGGAAACGAATTTATTGTTCTGGCCCCGGCGCCTGAGCCCAGCTTATAATCAGCCCTTCCTTTTGCATTGCAGAGTCCAGCTCGCGTGAAATGCGCCTCGCTTTTCCCTAGCACGCGAGCTCGGGACAACGGTGTATTCACGTAAACAGCATCGCTCTTCCTAGGAAACGGATGAAGATAAAATAAAAACCGGGCAAGGGTTACACTCCCCGACACACGGATTTGCATAACGCTCGCGCATCCGGTCCCCCCCACCCGCGCACTGCCATTTATTTCCTCCCCAACACACTAGAGGGCGCCAGCGAGCGAGCGCATGTTGCTATACGTGCGCAGAACAGAAACAAGCAAAAATAAAGAAGAAAGAACGGCAGTGTTTCTTTCTCATGGCGCCGGCTCCCTCCGTAATTGCCGCAAATTGTATGCGCCGCTCATTTTTTGTGCCTATTTATTCGTTTCCGTGCCCGCAGAATTCCTCGTTCGGCGCCGCGGAAGATTTCTCGAGAGATGCGCCGCGCGCGCTGCTATATACTGAAACGCAGTGGTAATAATAATGATAAAAAAACAATCAAAACAAAACACCGAGGAAGAGAATGCAACTTTCAGTATCCGCAGTGCACGTCTCCCGATACATGCTCAGTGCACGCGATATATGCACAGTCGCTCTAAGGCCAAGGTCCCCCATCAGACTTCGTAGACGGTCAAAGTCATGGCCCCCGGCGTTGTTGGGTTCGTGTCCGCGTTCGCTGTTATAGCTGTTGCGCACGCGACACTGCGTAGAATCCACGAAATTCCCGATTTAGCCAGTTCTTTGTTTGTTCTCTTCGTCCAAGCATGTTATCAGAATATTCATCCTACGTAATCTAGCATCTCCAGTGCGCCTTTCTCATACAAGGGGCGAAGGTTTTGGTTAGCTTTTTCTTTTTTTTATCTGTCTAGTTTCTTTTGCAAGACCTACGCAGCACAGTACAATAGATGTAATTAAGATAAATATAAAAAAGACTACTTATACTTCACATTGCTCAGAAGAGGTCAAGGGCTCTACAGGACAGCGAAATTACAGCGTGATTTCCCGAAACGTTGTAAGCACAAATGAAAAGGGACTCGTATCGCCTCATTTGCATAAATAACTCGTTTTGTTTTGCGCGAATTCGTGAAGATTGACCACGCCGCCGCAGGCGAATTGTATTGCAATTAAGGGGCGACGGCGTTCGTTGAACGCATATGGTTTGTCTGCAGCTTTCATGCGAAAAAAGAAAAGAAACTTTCCAGAAGCTCGAGAAGAGCCACCGTAGATGGCCACTTGGAGATTGCGAGCCGTGGGAGAGTATAGGCGGTCGCTACTTCACTTCGCTTGATCAAGATAGCGCTGCTCAGTCGTGAGCAGTGCGAGAGTAGTCAAACTTGTTGCGCAATTTTTCGAATTTTCACGTTACTTTTGGGTATGATTGGTAAACTAGCTGGAAAACACAGAATTATCATAATATCGGAGTTATCAATAAATTAATGCTCAAGCTTTGTTCCCTCTCACACCGCACACGACTGTACAATGTGATAAGCTTTGCATTGTAGCAACAAAGTAACCAAATGGAGCTGTACTATAGCGGGCAACTTTCTGTAGCACTGCAGCAGAGGCTAGGCAGGATGTGCTGCGGGTAGTGGGTTGTTCGCTTTTCGGGCTGGGGAGAGGCGATAGGAGCGAAGGGGAAACTTGGAGAGGCATTGTGGGATAGCTAGGATTGAGGTATCCAGCCAGAGGTAGCCCACTCCCCACGTCACGGGGACAACGGCCCGTCTCCTTCCACTTCCTGCACAGCCAGTGCTGCAGTGCCACAGAAAGTTGACCGCGAGTGTAACCAACTCAGGATGCCAGGCTGCGTTACGTTTTCGCGAGAAGACAGTTACGGCTAAAAGTGGTATCACCGAAAAAAAAAATGGCGGGGGCTTAGCTTTGGTCACCGTTGCAGTCTAGTAACGTTGGCTTTGGTTAAGCCTATAGTAGGCTGCGAAAGCAGGTATTTTATACTGCATATGCTGCGCCTCTATTGAGAAGAGCGCTAAGCGCCGTGGCAAGCAACCGCCGTTACCCGACAAACCGAGTTGGTAGCCCGTCTCTCGCTCCTGGTATGACGTCAGGCCATAACGTCACTAGCGCCTCTAGCGGGAGGAGCGCGGTGCGCCGTGGCAAGCTGCCGCCGTTACCCGACGAGCCGAGTTGGTAGCCCGACTCTCGCTCCTGGTATGGCGTCACGCTGTGACGTCACTAGGCATGGTATGACGTCAGGGGTCATTGTAAAGGTCAAACGTGGCAAGTGGCCGCCGCTACGCGAAATGCCATTCTTGGGAGTAGTATTGCTTTCGCAATAAAATAAAAGCATACTCCTGTGCAGGGAGTGATGAATGAAATATACTCACTCTAGGCCACTTGCGCCACTCGCGGTATGTGGTGCGCACTCCACTGTAGAAATAAATGTGCGTAAGGTATACGACGCCCATTAAGGAGCAGGCAATTAATATGACGCCACGGAAAGAACGCCCGACGTGCCCGTTGAAACCCGGAAAACCCGGTAATAAGGCCCCCTAATACGTTACGAGATGAAACGCCGCGCTGATATACCCCGCCAGGAACACATGCGAGCGGGAGGCGCTCGACCGCGCGCCCTTCTGCGTAATACCATTATACACACGTAGGTAAACTTCGCCAGAGCGCTGCAAATTTATTCGAAATCTAGAGCAGCCTCCCCTCCTTGTCTTTATATCCTCATCTTTGTGTCGTTCATTCATTTAGTCGAGCATGGAACACCTCTCCACGCGGGAGCTCACTCTTTTTTTTTTTTTTGCTTGAGTTTTTTTCGCCGCTCACTCGGAAGAGCGGCATAATAAAGTAGTAAGTGAAACGGGATCCTTGTTTGCCGAGAGTTTCGTCCTTTCTTGAAGCGCTCCGGCCCTCGCGTGCTTTGAGAGAAACAAACACTGGATAAGTGTAGGCAAGAATAAAATATTTGAGTAAACGCGACTGATTTATCGTGCGCATTATACGCCTTTCTGCCTCTATACCGGGCAGAAACGCGCTTTGGCCTGTTTTTGTTTACCGTGCCTTGCTGCATTCAGACTATATGCGGTGCCCTAATTGAAGACTCCAGCTTCGAGGGAACGGAATCTCCATTCAAAAGCATTCCCCGGCGTAAATAGTACTCCGTTTGTGTTGTTATCGCTGTGATCGAAGTGCTTCATTGACAAGTTGGCAACACTGAGTTGGCTTCACATTGATAGCCATCCCGACCGAAGAAACTACAGATAGAAAAAAAAAAATGCTTCCCAATTTGTGCGAGGGATCAAGTGAGACGTTAGCCGCCGCGATCTTTGCTGAATGGGGGATCGTCTTGCCCGACTGGCCACCGAAATTGACCCCTCCCCCATCGCGCTCGTTCAACCCACCTCCATGCACCTTACGTTATCTCCTGCTCGAAGTTGGGGGAGGGGGAGATTTGAGCAGTTCTTTTTCGTTTCGCATCACAAGTGTGCCTCGGCAAACCTGCAGCTTTCAATTTAACTAACGCCGGACCAGCCTCCGTCATCATCTCGCACAAATCGCGGAAGAGGGCGCTACAAACAATCGAGCCAGGAAGGGTGAATGCAGTCGGGAAGGAGGTTGTGAGGGGGGGGGGGGGGGGGGAAGGGGAAGGTAAAGGTTCTCTAACCCCGGCCGATTTCTATTTACGGTGTGCGCTTTGGCGGTGGTGCGGTGCGTATCTGGGGCTCAATTAGTCATCCGCTTCGTGCTTCTCGACGCCCTCCCGTGACTCCCTCCCTCCGTGGCCCAGGCTATGGCCAGCCTTCGGTGGAATTAGGCAGCGCGCATGCAATGCAGCGCGCTCTCGTGGCCGAAGCGGCGGCTGTAATTTCGGCCATCCGTCCGTCCGTCCGCCGACCAGAGAGAGAAGGCCCGTTTGTGTTACGTCTGTTCGTATGTAGGACGCCGCTCGAGCGGCAGATCGTCCCCCCCCCCCCCCCCCCCCTCCCTGCTTCTCCGCGCAGCGATGCACTCTGCCCAACGAGTTCCATGAGAACGGACCGTGGCGAGATCCATTACAAAAGGAACGGCGCGGGCAGACCAGCTTTGAAAACAAAACAACGCGACCGACCCGGCGGTCTGTGGACAACGCCCGGCGCGCATGCATGGATTAGTGCGTCCTAGATTCGCGTCGGCCGCCTGGCTTATATAGGATGTCGTGTGGCGGCTCGCGCGCCCATGCACACAGTGGAGCACGAAAACCGTTGCTTCGCCAGCGTCATCATCATGCACGCGCAGGCAACCGCGTCGTTATGCTAATGCCTCCTGGCGCGCGCAAGAGAAGCAGCCTATGCCGTGGTGTGTCCGTCTCAATTTGGTGGCGTGCGCAAAAGGCGAAAGACGGGCCTTTGTTTCCTCGCGCGCGTCTGCTTTTGTGTCTGGCCGAGCCTAACGGATGTTCTGAAGATCCGGAGCGGTCCCGGTACGCAGAGACGCCCCTCAGCATCCATGCTTCGCTTTTGCGGAGAAGCATGTGCTCGGGAGGCAAGCGAGGATATATGCATGTGGCTTTATGCGATAGAAGTAACCGCCTCGGTTGCTGTCGAACCATAAGTATGTACGTATTTTGGGTTTAACGTTCCAAAGCGACATGTGGGCTATGGGGACGTCGTAGTGGAGGGCTTTGGATTAGTTTAGACCACATGCGATTCTTTAACGTGCACTGACTTCGGACGGTGCACAGTCGACTTGCATTTCTCCTCCATCGAAACGCGGCCGCCGCGGCCAGGATTGCAACCGCGTTCTCAGGCTTAGTAGCCGAGCACTGTAACCACTGAGCCACCGCAGCGGGTTGTATGCGTTAAAGAGATTCTTGCCTAAGCGCTATAGACAGATATGAGGAACTCTTTTGAGTCGATTAATCTATCCATTACCAGGAACTCGAGACAAGCGCTTCTAGTTCCCTTTTCTGCCACCATGTGTCGCATGGCTTTGAACATTCGATAATAACATGGTGACGTCAACCATGACATAAGATCTTTGGAGCAGAAATTCTTGAGGCCCGTGTACTGTGCGATGTCAGTGCACGTTAAAGAACCCCAGGTGGTCGAAATTTCCGGAGCCCTTCACTACGGCGTCTCTCATAGCCACAGTCGCTTTGGGACGTTAAACCCCATAAACCCAACCCATGACATAAGAAAGGGAAATAATGACCCAGTGGCTACAGAACAAAACGTGATAGGTCGTTATGAGAACAAATAATAACTGCGCAAAAAGGACGGGACTAGAGAAAGAGAACCACACGGCCGATAGGCCGATAGGCTTAGCGGCACTGAGTGGGCACTGCGCCGAATTCGTAGCCTAATGGTTAGTCAATTGTACTTTTTTTTTTTCACATTCCGCTGCAACGATTTCTGCGTGAAGGTCCACCTTGAGGCAAAACCGACGCGGACGGCCCAAGAAAGCTCTCAGTGTTAAGCCACTGGGAAGCAAGACGCGGAAAAAAAAATATTAGCATACTGGTAAATAAACGACTAGAAACCGAGAGAGGAGGGACGTCGAGGATGACCCGGTTGTGACGGCAGACGCACGGCAAAGTTCTCTGCTCGCGAGCTCTGTAGTGCACTTTTGAGTGACGTGTGTGGGGCTTTAGGTCTCTTGAACGCACCTCACTTCCCTTAATCCGACGCGCGACGGACATGAAAACTCGTGTACGTCATAACAGGCACTCCGGGCTCACACAGGCTTATAAGTACGTACGCAAAAAATAAACAGTGCATCCGTGCACAAAGACAGCGCGCTCCCCCGTGCGGCCACGCCCGGAATTTCAAATCGTGACGGGGGGACCTCTTGTAAGCTTTCGCTGCGTGCGAGCGTGTCCCCGTTCCGAAACGGTTCGCAGTTTATGGGGGTACTTCTTCAAGCACACTTTTCAATCATATCCCTTTTTCACTGCCACGCATGGATTTGACTCTGTAAAGACGGCGCGGCCTAGGAGTCCACGGCGCACAATCAAGTTTTCACTCGCCCGTGCAGCAGAGGGCGCGCCTGTCGCAACGTGGGGAGACGCGTCGCACGCTCAAAGCAAAGCGCAATCGCATTATACACCGGGTTCGCAGCATGGGTGCGCGCAGATTTGAATGCGTATTTGACTCAACGCAACGTACCTTCAGCTCCGCGCACGCACGGCTTTCTTCGTTGCATGCAGGGGAAGGGACGCGTGAAAGCGAGGTATTTAAATTTGCCTGCTGAGCTACCGCCGCTAATACAAAAGAGGCTCCGTTACAGCTGCTTGTATACGTAAGCGAAACAGAGGAGAAAACTATGTTACAGACAGCCATGTCATTCCAAAGGAAGATTGCGAACACTACGCCCTCAGCCACTGCACGGATTCTCAGACTGAAATTGGGGCCTGCTGTCAGTGTACGTGTGGGGAAGATCGCACATTAGTTCAATTTTTGTGGCTTTAAGCGCTGGGTAAATGAGCCACCACTTTGTACTACACCGAAAGTTGCTCTCGCTTCAAAACGCGCGAGTTTCACCCTTTCTCTGCAGTGCTTTGCCGTGAAGCCGTGGTGCGGGCTCCATGTGTGCGTGGTGAAGCCAGCTTAACGGGGGCAGTCTTAACCCGTGTTTTCGCTGTTAGCAGTACAAGGCATCGGGTCCGCACCTTTGTAGTTTGAAACTACTTCTATGCGAATTATTGGTGTGTTTGCGTGGTACAGGTGAGCACATAACCGTGACGATGTCCTTTTTTATTAAAGGTGCACTGAAGAGGAATCTGAACTTGTCTTTTTGCCGCGGGAACTCGATCTACACGTTCCTAGCATTCTTAGAAACTGCGACTTATTGCCCTGTATGACCGATTTCCCAAATTAAATCGAATTAACGGCCGGCTCCCGCCCTTTTTTTTTTTAATTCTGCCTCGTACGGTGGGCGGAGTCGACCAACGCGTGGAGTGCCTTTCACCCAGTCCCGTGGCGGCTTGCCGCTCTGCCATCGGCGGAGTAATACGTAGTAGTCCGTAGCAGCAAATAGTCCGCGCGTATTTTTATTTCTGCGGGCTTTTTTTGCGGCTATATTATCTGCGAATGAAACTATTTATTCATGGAAACCTAAAAAACAAAATAAAGCGAAAGCAAAGCCTCCACGGAGCTGGCTGAAAGGAACTTCACGCGTTGGTCGACTCCGCCCATCGTACGAGGCAGAATTCAAAAAAAAGGGCGGGAGCCGGACGTTAATTCGATTTAATTAGGGAAATCGGCCATACAGGGCAATAAGTTGCGGTTTATAAGAATGCTAGGAACGTGTAGATCGAGTTCCCGCGGCAAAAAGACAAGTTCAGAATCCTCTTCAGTGCACCTTTAAGGTTTATAGTCAAAGGGAATGTGCACCTGAAAATATGGGTCGAGCCATCTGCCTCGCAGACTTAATCTCTCAAGTTGTTAGCAGCTCTGTGAAGCCTGCGGCGATCTGAGCCAGTCAGGACGGCGTGTGCTGCAAAACGTCTTCCTCCATGCCTCTTACCAGCTACTGGTGGCTCCATCCCTGAGAAGGAAAGAGCACCAGTGTCCTGCTGCTGCGCGCAGGAGACTCGGCGGACGCCATATTTACGAATGTCGGCGCACTACTTTACAGCAGGCCTGCGCAGTGCTGTGTTCATGCGGGCTTTCTCTGCTCATTTAACCAGTGAATGAAATTCTCGCTGTACTTTCAGAACAGCACCCGAGCTACCTTTTCATTTACTACAATGGTTTAGAGAATAGTCGCAACACTGCTCAGATACTTAGGGAATATTTGTTGTCTTCCTTATCCCTGATTAGACGAGAGAGCTCTACCTTTCACAGTGCTTCAAAAGGACTTGGGAGATGAAGTACAGCTATGTGTCTCCTTAGTATGATGCCAGCGTGAGGTCTGTTGTTGGCGCTGCTGATCGCGCACTGCACAGCAGCGCCCCCTTTTTTTCTAAACCGCAGTGCGATCACATTAGCATCAAGGGGGACGAGCACAAAGATCGTTACCCCGAACACGAATGCGGAAGCACTGATTGCGCGCTCAGTGCGGGCAGCTCCGCCCGAGTTATAGTTTAGTTGTCCCCCCCCCCCTCTCTCTCTCCATCGCGGATTAACGTTGTACATGGGAGGAGGCGGGAGCTCGGTGCCGCTTCGAGGTCTTCCAGCGCCAAAACTATTAACTGGAGATTGTTATTCCCTTGCACTCCTTTATTGTCCGCCGCATGCTCCGCAAACGACTCCGAACACGCACAGGGTAGCAATTGCGCTGGCACGGGGTAGAAATTACAAAGCAGGCGACGAGGACCACCGCCGTGGTTGACGGCGTGAGGTGGAGCTCCGCGCATGCGCAGTTGATGCGTGTATACGCGATGCGCCTCCCGCGTGAACAGAAGACCGGTGGTCTCGCATGGGCTAATGGGTGCACGAAAGGTGTCCTCTTCTCGAACAGAAGCGCGCGCCACGCTAACGATCTGCGCGCCACTGCCGGCGGCGGCGGCAAGCGGGGAAGACAGGCGACGATAGGTGGGGACAGGCCGGGTAGGAGTGAAACCCCTTCTCCTTTGCGACATGAGTTCGACTGGGGTCCGAAGGCGTCGTACGAAATCGTTGTTCTTGGTTGTTGGTGCGATTTGCGCGATGGCTCGGAAAAGATGTAAACGTGGGAAGGATGAGACGAAAATTGTGGTTAACCAACGCCGTCCTGACGGACCTGCTCTTTCTGTGTAGAGCATGCGAGCTATAGGTTTCGCGCGGCTGCAGGGAGCGGCCTGCCGTGTTCCGAGGTTGCGGTTCTGTGGTACTGTTAGAGACCTGAGGGTCCTGGGATGAGAAGGGAGGTATTTTGTACGCGGTCTGCATACTTTTGACAAATACTGCACGCGACGCTGGTGATCTTTTGCTGGCAACATTGCATTATGGTTGGGAGAAGACAACGCTTTAAATGAGTGTGCTTTAAACTTTAGCGATCTTAGGGGCAACCGGCTTCGTAAGAGGTGCTACCGAAATCTGAAGATAGGTGTCCGGAATGGTTAATCGGTATCGCTGACAGGAAGCGTTGTATGGCTTCTGGAGCTCCTTTAAAAGCCTTCTTGGAGCCATTGTTACGGCGGATTTGTACCTCGGTTTTGAGCAAGCCCCGTGCAGGCCGCGAACGGACTACGCAACCTCCGTAGAGCGAAGTGCCGGTATTTTTGGTGCGCGCCTCACAAGACGGCGTACGAGTCAAGTAACCAGACAAATACCAAGAACAGCGTGTCAAGGAGGAAAAGAGGGAAAGTGGGGGGGGGGGGGGGGGTTGTAGTTCGCTCAAGCAAGGTAAAAATAGAAAAGAACAGCGGCCACGCGTACAGGGCAGGCAAGAGAGAAGATTGTTTAAACGGCGCGAAAAATACGCGAGCGAGCGAGGTCGGAAGAAAAATGAGCAGAAACGGGGAACTGCGAGTGCACATCCATGCTTGGGCTCAACTTGGGGAAGAAGATGAGTGCTACAGCAAAGAAAGAAAGAAAGAAAAAGAAAGAAGGAAAGAAAGAAGCGAAGGCCATGAGGGCCCCAGCCTTTCCTCTTCTGTAGTCAAGGTTCTTGTTCCTCTGCGAGTATACGCCAGAACAAGCGCGAGGGTGCGAAGAAGAATGTACAGTTGATGGCACGGCTGAGCGCGCCTCTTTTTCCGCGAGGGCCGCCGCTTTGAAGCGCTCTGCCTCGCTAACCCCGAATACAGGACGACGGGCCGTCGAAGAGGGGAGCCCGCCCCGAGGTTCGCTTTTAGAGGGGGGGGGGGGGGGGGGGGTGGAAAGGAGCCACCTACTTTGACGACTTCAACTCGGGCTTCGCGACGTCGGTCTTTGAGGATGTCTGGGTCTGTACTTCCAGTCTTTTCCTCCACTTCGAGGCCTCTTTCGATGGGGTGCGACGCTTGCTCGCGGTGACTTCATGGAATTTGTCTGTGAGGCTGGTCTTAGCACTCAACCCGTACGGATCAGCGTTGTATACGGGGAAGTTTCACTGAACAGCGTAAGCGGTAATCATAGGTATAAGGCGGCGATTTGCGAATGAGAGCACGCCTTTAACGTCCGCGTCACCTCAAGGTTAACTCGCTTATTGTGAACTACTGTATATGCTTTATTTTTCTACCTGTGGCGGATTCCAAATGGCCCCTTCTTTTGTAGAGTTTGTATGCTTCTTCAATGGCGTTTACTGGAACAAGGGTAAAAGCTGACTCTACACTAATACGAAAGGATTAAGCAGTCCTCCATTCCTTTTAAGCGGCAAGGTATGCTCCCCAAGAGCTGGGGTCGATTTCCATCACTAAAAATACGGAATGCTTAGGGTTGGCGACGGGAACAATTCCCTCCTCAAAACCTGCGAAGTTCTAGCAGTTATGAAGCTTGTAACCTGAGGTTTCAACTTCAACCTCAAGACCTCCGGTCCGCCTTTAGAAGCCTCCTCCCATTGCTAACTATATCGGGTTACTATGGTTTATGGTTTATTGGGGTTTAACGTCCCAAAGCGACTCAGGCTATGAGGGACGCCGTAGTGAATTCCAGAAGTGAAGGGCTCCGGAAATTTCGACATCCTGAGGTTTATTATGCTTTGCAGTGGGAACATGCCTCCGTTGCCAAGAGAAAACATTCCGTACATTTACTGATCGAAATCTACTGCAAAACTTGGCGCTGCGTACCCTGGTCCTAAAAAGGATTGCGCTGGAGGACAACTTACTCCCTCTCTACTCCCATATTGGCGGTTTCGTGTTTAACGTGACGGAACACGCCGAATTCACGGGAGTTATACACTGTTGCTGTCCGCGTAAACGCTTAATGCGTTCCCCGATTCACCGAACCGAAAACCGTTGATGAGCGCTGCGTCATTAGAGACAGGGAAAAAAAGGGGACAAATGAACAGTGCGGGGATGAAAAAAAGGAAGGCCGCAACAAGGAGCTGTCCGCGGGTACAGGAGAACACGATGTAGGTGACGTGCCTGTACTGTAGTCTTCCTCTCCTGGCAGTGTTAGGAGCATTAGCCGCGCCCTGTCCTCCCCATTCTCGACGAGCGCATTTTTCAAACTTGCGGCAAATGCGTCGCGCCGTGAGAGGCTAGCGCGCGTTCGACGCCCAAAGCCGGCGCAGGCCTAATTAGCGGCGCGACGCTCCTTTAATTAATCGCCGGGAGCAGTGACGTCGACCCGCCGCCCCTCCGGTAAAGTACGGGCGCGTTGTAAAGGGGTACAATGGCCCCCGTCTTAATGACACCCCTGAGCGCACACACGACAGTGGAGTACGCTGATCGCTGTGCAAGGAAGGGGTACAGTGCCGGCCCTCCTCGTCAACTCGAAGCGCTCGTTGCGCTGGCGCCCTCGGCACAGGGTCGAGAATGGCGCGTGGCGCAAGGCTTATCGCACGGCGAACATTCTGTGAGCCCAGCTGGGCTGCTTGTGTATTGGTTGATTGCGATGTGAGCTCTATGAGAGATCGACGACCTTTGGATCTACGGCGCTATAGGGTGTGAGCTTTGAGAGCACTGTCGTGTTTCTTTAATTTTTGTTGCGAAAGCAACACTACGCGAGTCGCCGAGCCATTTCGCGGAGCTGACGAAAGGTCATACTGCGCATGCGCGAGGAGCAGTGAGTGACGTCATACGGCGCACAGCTGGCGCGCCGCCGCCGCCGCGCTCGCCAGTTTCGCATGCGCAGTAGCGGCGCATAGCTAGCGTGCCGGGGCCGCCGCCGCAGCCGCGCGCTCTCCATTGCCTCTCTCTCTCTGCTCGTTGCTTTTGCAATCCTCCAGATTTAACCAGAGCTAAACCCCCACCAATTTTTTTTCTTGGTTTTAGGGGAGGGGGGAGGTGGGGGTGTTATTCGTTAGTACGCGACCTCTCAGTGTTGCTTATCTCGAAACGTTCCAGTTACGCAGAATCCGGTAGCCGCACTGGAGGCGTACCCAGTAAAAAACTTTGGTTGTGCGTGGGCATCGGTGATGGATAATGTCCCAATGTGTGAGCGAGAAGTCCTTCTTCGAAGTCTAAATAAAAAAAAAGGGTAAAAAACTCGCAGCGGCGTTGTGTCCCGTCGCACAGGCAGGCTGCAGTTGGCGAATACGCCACCGGGAACCACACTTTATGGGCTTTCGATCAGTGCTTAATCCGCGCCCAGCGTGAGGGGCAAGTGAATAGCAAAAAAATAAATAAAATGTCAGGACGGCTATCGACCCTCTAGGCTTAAAAGATTAATGCCGAAACCGCGATTTCTTCGAAGTCTTCGCGCTACCGCAACCTCGGGAATTATGGTTCTCCTCTCCTCCTCCTTTCCCCTCGTCGCCGGTTCACCGTCCTCCTTAGCGTGCCGCCGTTCACGTTTGTGAGTGCTGACACCGAGCAGAAAAAGAACAAGACAGTCGTTTATTGCTTACCCTTCTCTCTAACTCCTTGCCTCTCCTCCACTACCAGGAGCGCAACACCGCCGCTGCAAGCAGGCCAGGTAGCATAGCAACACCCATGGCTTCAGCAAAGAGGGCTAAGAAACAGAGAGCAGGGACTGCAAGTGCGGGCCCCGGTCTCCCCCAAAAGCCGTACGCTGATGAACGCCTTCGTGGTCCACTCATTTCAACGCTCACTCGCTCCCAGGAGCACTAGGATGCACGGGCCGCGTCTACCGACCAAAAAAGGGGGGGAGGCGTCCTGGCCCGCTGTAAGAGACGAGCGCGGCTGCCCAGAGAGAGACAAGAAGGACGACTACTCAGGCAACCGCCCCTGCTCTTGTCCCTAGTCGGAGCTTCGAAATGGGGCATAATGGCCTCGCTACAGGTGGCGTCCCGTGGTGCGCGTGCGCCGAACCGCGCTCCGGGAGGCACTCGGAAAGAAGGAGAAGGGAGAGAGAAAGACGCCGGGAAGCCCACCGTCCGCGCCGATGGTGCCTTGAGGCGAGGGAAACCTTTTTGCATTACAGATCGCCCGCTGGAGGGACTGGCCACAGAGAGAGGGGGGAGAGAGAACTATATGGTCCTGGAGCGCCGGCACCGCTCACTGCAGTGCCTCACTTCGGCTTCCCCTCCAAGACCTCCTCGCGTGTTTCTCATATTCTGCCCGTAAACCTCCTGCATTCCCATCCTCCTACCTGCGTTCTGTTTTTTTTCGGGGCTTTTCTGTTTTCCCCGCGGTGGTCGGTTTATTGCCAGCGTGTCCCGCTGGATCTTTCCGGCGCCTCCGTCGGCGGCGCCACAGGGTGGATTCATTTTCGTGCCGTACCACCGTGTTGCTGCTTCTCCGACGTAGTCGTATTGTTTTGTCGCTTCCCACGCTTTGATCGCATGCGTGTACTGCGTCTCAGCAGTACGGGCTTTCAACCAGCGGGAGAGGCAGTCGAACACAACTCTCATGTTATGTATCGAAAGAACCGCTGCTGTGCCTGGCGCTGCCTGCTGTATTCCGCCGCGCTGGGTCTGATTAGATACTTTTAGCATAGCGCATACCGCTATACCGCTGACGCTTGCCGTGAACCGCGCCCGCTACTGCGCACGCGCTGATTGGTCCCAGCTCGGCAGGCTTGCGGTCTGTTGACGTGAACGTAGCGCCATCTAGCGCCCTCGAGGGCGATCTACGCATGCGCTGTGGCTAATTCCAAGCAATGGCGTTGGGCGATTCTCATGACCCTGCTAGTGTGACAAAGCAGGGGGTGGCAGATGAAAGGGGATAGTCCCTTCCCTCTGTGGTCGGGGATAGACCCTCTCTCCATTCTAGAGCCGCTGCCTGCATTGTCACGCTAGCAGGGTCATGAGAAATGACCGACGCCATTGGCTGTAAGGATGGTCCTTTGACGGGGAAAAGCGTTCTTGAGTTGTATCCGACTATACCAACGCTGTTTTTGAAGATCAACAGGGTTGGTCGCCTTCAGTCGCTCAAGTAAATTGGGCTTCAAGGAGGGAGAGATGTATTTGCGCGCGTACGTATAGCGTGCGCCATGTACGATACACACTGCAAGAGAGAGCGAGCGTGTCTTTGAGGACTCTTGAGGAGAAAAAGGGACAAGAAATCCCGACAGGAGGGATAAAAGGCCGTCCTCGTGGCTCGGCCATTTTTTCACTTCCTCAACTGTCACGGCGAGCAGCCGGAAGAGGAGAGGCGACGGCAAAAGAAGGTTATTTGTGGACGTCGAGCGGCAGCAGCAGCCGAGATAGGCCTCCCGAATTGGAATGTGACAGGTTTCGATTTTGAGGTCCCCTCGCTCCCTCCACCCCCTGTCCGGAGCACGGATGTGCGCCATCGATCCGCGGCTGGCTTCTTGACCGTCGTTTTCTTGCCGGCGGCAGCTGCGGCTTCGATTCGTCACACGCTCCGCGCTGTACGACACTGTCCGGGCTGGCCGGGTTGTGTACAGGGTGCGGCGTCACCTTAACGGCGCACCGCAGCTCCTCTCTTCCGACTCCTCTTTCCTCTGACTTTGGAGCCCGCGGTTGCGGTGAAGTTAGGCTGGCGCAGCGTGTGTCAAGTGTAATGTTCGACCACTCTGACTCGCCGTCTCTCGGTAGCCACTGGCGTAAGGCGGGCTGTACAACGAATGCGCGCTAAGCTTCAGTCCTTCCCTGTGACGCCCCTGCAACAAATTTAATAAGATAGGTCTACTAATGGCGCCGTACTGTACACTCTCAACAGGAAGGAGTAAAAAGGGGAGTAAAGTTGTCCTCTAACGCACACCTCTTTTGAAAGGGTGTACGCCAGAGGAAACTTACTCCCTTTTTACTCCCATATAGGTGTATTCGTGTTTAGAGTGTACACGGTTGGTTCTGGCGCGTGTGGTCTACAGCGTATACTCCCGAACGCCACGCGAACACACCAGGGTTACACCAGTGTTGTCCGCGTCCCTCAAGTGCTCTGCTAAGGGGACAGTTGTTTATGAACGCACTCTGGTTTGGAAGCACTCTGGCAGCGAACGGAAAGCAACACGCGTACCCACGCAGTCATATCAGCGAGTCGTATTGCGCTCACGCCGGCTTGGCGGCTGTTTTTCTCTTTTAAACGAGTTGAATAATGGCGGCAACCACGCCCACCTGGTCTCCACGCCGCCGTGAATTTGTGCGTGTTTCGTTTGTACCTCGAAGCAAGACGGAGCGCGCAGCTGTCACGTTTGGGTAACCATTCGGGAGGAGTTCGTATATACCTATAATCGCGGGCGGAAGCGGTGGAGCTCTCGACAGAGGGCACGAGCTGAAGCGCGAAAAGTAAAAAAAAAAGGAAACGAGAATGGCAGCGAGGAAACGAGCTTCCCGCATTTCCACGCACCGTGACTACCGTGACAGTAACTCCGCGACGCGCACGACCGTGACAACCGGCGGCGTGCTGCAGTTCAGCAGGAAGTGGCCAAATTATACGCGTATCACCGCCGCAACGACCACCACCACCACCGGAGCGGCGTACCGGAAGCGTTGCCAACCTCATACCTGTCTCGCCCTCTGGCGAGAGGTGGGCGAATCAAAAAGGGCGCGGAGAGGCAACAGATCGTCATGCCCCAAGTGTGCGGGACTGACTATACACGGCGGAGGGCGGTTTTAGAAAACCGCCGGTGTGCACTGCCCGGGCATAGTAGTACACTCCGATGCTCGGGCCGTTTTTACGGCCACTCCACCCGGAGACAGGAAAAGTGGAGATGCCACGAACTCCTCCCGAAGACGGCGTTCGCTGACGCTCGACGTGCATCGCCCGTGCGGCGCGGTACGGGCGTCGTGCAACCCGCCCGCCCGAAGACGCGGTACGGGCTCCGTGCAACCCGTGCACACACAAATACTTACAGCGGGCGGTACTTTCACCGGGCGGTGGTGCGTGTGGTGGGTAGGATATGTCCGCGGAGCGTGGTCGTCGACCGCCGGCCGATCGAGCGAGTGGCGAATTATCGGATTATCCCCGACTTTCACGCTCCTCTCGCGAGGGATAAGAACCCTCGCCTGCGGCTGACAGGCGGAACGGTCCGAGTGCGAGGGCTTAGCGCGGCGCGCCTTTTCGTTTCCTGAGTGCGCGCCGTTGGTAGGAGGCAATCACTGCGCCGCTGCTCCGGGAATGTTGCGTCACTGGGAATCCGACGACGCCCCCCCCCCCCCTCCCCCTTTCCCAAGCACACGCTCTTACGTCAGTGTAACGGCCCCAGCTTACCGCGCCTACGGGTCACGTCGCAGAAGCTCCTGAAAGGAGATCCATCTTCTCCCGTTTTATTGCACCACTCGTCGCTTTTTGAGAAGAGTAGGAGTCTCGTTGTAACGAGAGCTCTTGATTCGAGGTGTCCTGAAAAGGCTCTAGGATTCTAAGCACTCTTAGTCGCGTCTACGCCTTTCCAGTGGCGTCGTTAAACTGTCGTCTAGAGCCGAGCTTGCTTAACCATAGAGCAAGTGGTCTGATAACAGCAGCCTTCGTATGGAGCCTCTTTTTTTTCTTCTTCTGTACCTTTTACTCTGAATAATTTTCTCGCGAGTAACCACGAGTGTGCACCCGTTCCCATAGAGGGAGCGTCATTTCCCTCATCTCTGCCCTCCTGACTGGCCAGTGCGCTCAACGGTGCTGTGTCATTGACAGCGCTGTGACAGTGAAAACTCTATGCAAACACGTGCCGGCTACGGCAGTGTCGGCGCTGCGCTGCTCTTAAGGCAGAACCAAAGTGAAATTCCATTCAAACCGATTAGGGCTACCCGTATCCTTTTCCAAGACGTTTCTTGGCATTCTTACGCAGAGTCATTTGACTCCAATGAGCGCTATATCCCGAGCAGCACAGGTAATCAGGACAACATTCGAGATGGATGGTTTCACTCTGGGCCTCTGTAGTACCGACATTTGCCAATACATTTCCAATATTGGGCCAATTACTCGTACTGCTTGGGTAGTATGTGTAGAACCTCGCTTCCGGCAGTGAGCGTCCCGTTTGATGTGACCCGCCCTCGCTTCCGTCCGACCACCGGCGACGACAAACGCTTCTTGTCTGCGGGCAGAAAGCCCCCAGCAGCGGTACACCGAAAAGGAGGGGGGTGTCTCGCCCGCAGAACTTATGGCGTCAACTGGCCGCCGAGCCAGAACGCCGCAATCATTGCGTTAAAGCGTGCCATCCCCGGCGTAGCTCTGCCTCCGACTGCTGCACGGTATGCGTCAGGGGTTCTCCGCCCCTCCAAGACTCTTTTCCTTTCTTTTCTTTCCGGTACAGGCTCGGTCGGCAAGCCGGTGTTGCGAGTGCTTGCACTGAGCAACGCTGCGCTGTGGCGTGGCTCCGAAAGATGCGAGATGCACGCCCCCTCCCCCTGACGCCCAACGCGTTCCGCTTTTGCGCAGACCGGTCAAAGCCCTGAGGTCAAACGCCGCCTCACTGGGAAGCGATACGGTCGATGTGCTCTAAAGTCACAAAAAGCGAAAAGCATTACTAGGGAATGCAGTTCTTGTAGGGCTAACTAACTGCATGGCTACAATCACTCGGAAAATGCTACAGGCCCCGTGTACTGTGCTATGTCAGTAAATGTTAAAGAATCCCAGGTGGTCGAAATTTCCGCAGCCCTCCACTACGGCGTCCCCCGTAGCCTGAGTCGCTTTGGAACCTTAAACCACCATAAACAATCATTCAAAAGCAGCTGTTCCCTTGGTGACTGCCTGAAATGGGACAGCAGTTATTATTGTTTCCGCAGTGACTGACCGTTAGTTTGTCGGATTTAATAAGCCCAATTTTACCCATTTTTGGTTTGCAGTGTATCGCTTTTGCGACAGACTGTTCCTCTGTGGGCTCCCTACAGCATTACACCGTTCCGAGAAAGCCATAGGAGTGCTGCTGCCAGGCGCTATAGCAGCTCTAATTGGCTGGTTCATTTCAGTCTTTTAACTTTTTTTTTGTATATTGGTTCCGTTCACACCGCTCGTTTACTGTGCAAGAGGCCTGATATTTACTACGCTTTTAAGTCGTGAAGTGATACTGGCAGTCTGCTATACATCAAATATTTTCGAGGGACATCGCGAATTTCACACGCCTCAAGTAATATTGAGCGATTCCACGGCATTGCCGAAAGATCTTTTCTTGCATGGAACGTCACTAGGTGGCTGGTTAACTGGTTAAAAGGAAACGACCGGGTAAAAAGAAACTAAGAACTCCTGGTCGAATCACTGCCATGTATCGGTCTTAGCTACGAAAAAACCACGATTAAATGTTGAGGCAAACACGATAATAACGAAGCAACGCGGCTGGTAGCAATTTCAGACACACGGACGACTGCGTGAAACGACTTGGCGCGAATAAATAAAGGCTTCATCGTTTCGCCATCGATGGCTCGTTATTTTCGCGGCCTTAACCGTCTTCACCTTAATATGGGCCCTTAACCGAACGATAGCGGTAAATAAAAAGGAAGGGGTGTTCCAGGCTGAGCCAGGTACACGACGTGAGCACTGTATCAAAAGCGCTAAATGCGCTGCCCCCATAACGGCCGCTCTTGCAAGAAAACGGAACAGGCCGCCCCGTATAGCGACAAGAGATAACGCGTGCTCTTAACGCGCCATTTGCATTGGCCCCACATACGCGCGCATGAACGAACGAGGCGGAGAGAAAATGAAGAAAGGCCCCCTCTTTGTCTCACCCGTCAGCTCGTTACAGTAACGACCTAATTTCTTTTCGCGCATACGCCACTGCAACGCGCGCCGCTTTTTTTTTTTTATTATTTCTTTTCTCATTTCGCCCGCACCGTCCCTCGGAAAAGGCTCGGTTATGCGACCCGCGCGCGGTGCGCCGTGCGAAGAGAGAAAGAAACACGACGGGGACCGGCGAGATAGAGCGAAGGAAGGCGCAGAGGATGAAAGAAGTGAAGCGCCGGAGCGCGCCGAGGCTCCGAGATTTGCAATTCCAGTTCTCATAAACGTCGTTGTGTCCGGTGCTCCCGGCAGCTGCTGGTCCGCGACGGCAAATAAGCCCCGGCGGCAAAAGGCAGCGCGGGAACGTAGTAAATGAAGAAGAAAAAAAAAAAAGAAAGGAAGCGAACTAGGTTTGGCGCGAGAAAAATTCGCAACCTTGTCCGGTCCGAGACTGTCCCGAGGGGAGGTAGCAGCCGCGCTTGACAGAAAAAGCGAGCGGAGTGTGTGTGCACGTTATATTATATATACACGCAAAAAATTATATGAAGGCGTTTGTAGCTTAGAACAATTTAATGACGTTTCGGCCGCGGGACCAGCCTTCGTCGGAAAAAAGCGCGAATGCTTAACAGCGTCATATATATAGGTTGGCGATATCAACATGGCATGAAAATAACAAAAGCAGATATATGTGGTCCAATAAAGGCACGTGGCGAAGCAGTAACATGAAACGGCAATGGCGTAAACAAGATGTGATTACATATCGTGATTCCAGGTCAGGGGCGCTTATATATATATATGCTTCAGCGAATATAGCACCGGCATTAAAAAGAGAATGTTTAGCTCGTCAACCTTAATTTCGGGCAGTCGATGAGCGCTACTAAAGTCTGCCTAGATCTCCAGCCCATAACCTTATGCGGAGTGGAAAAACGAACAAAGACACTCTTCTACTTATGCGGAGACGCATGCGGATGAGACAGCATTCAGTGTTTACTCGAATGAAAGTTCGTCACTAAAAATTACGAGCGTCACTCCAGGGAAATAGGTTTCCGCTGTGTTATGTTGCGTAATCTTGCTCCGTCTTACTGATATTCCAATGGAGGCGTCGAGCAGATTTTACTTCCCTATTACGTTCGCCTGCATACGCATGCGAACCCTATAGCCGTCGTCGTCAACTGGGGGCAAATAGCAGCTCGAAATATCTCATTGTTAAACCAATTCTCCGCGAAATCGGCTGTGAATCACCGGATTTGGAGCCCATAGCATCCAAGTATTGATAAATAGATTGGTACGAACAGAAATTCACTGTGTATGCGAACGATTGTCGAAGCATTCGCGCTGATATTGTGCGATGTGCGCTTGCTGATGAAGAATACGAAAGGTGAAATGTCCGTCCGATATGAAACGAAAAAAAAAAAAAAAGCTCTAAAACCTTCCTTGAATCCCAAGAGGGCGAATAAAACAGGAAAAGAAATAAACACATTTTAAATGTTTAAAACGTCCTCCTTGGCGCATACCGGACTTCCCTATTGTGCCACTTCCGTCGGCACTTGCCCTCTTTTTCGACCGGAGGCGTCGGGCTGGAGGCTGGGAAAAGAAAAGATAGCGGAAAATGTGAGGTGAAAAACCGAGAATGATAATAACAATGATAAAAAAAGGGGGAATGTCTCCTCGGATGTCGTCATCCGCTGTACGACGACGTTTTCTTCCTTCCTTCGTCGGCTCTTCCGAAAAGCGGCGGAGACGGCGGTTGGCGATTATCTCTCTCTCTTTTTCCTACTCTTCCGGCCGTCCTTTTTCTCGAATAGCCCCCCCCCCCCCCTCCCCTCCTCCGATCCGAAGGTTGTAAAGAAGCAAACCATGCGCACCGCAAAAAAAAAAAAAAAAAAAGACGCGCTCCAAACGCCGTCGTGACTGCCTCGTTTCCCGTCACTCGTCACACGGGAGACGTAAAAATATCTCCGCGCGCCGTTTTGGAGCGAGGACGTCGCCTCGTGCTCGGCTAAATAAAAATATATTATTGAAGAGCGGGAAAGGAACAAACTTTCGTAAATGGCTCGTATAGTTGTCGACATGCGCGGCTTTATGTTTCGTCCCGCCACTTATCGGCAACGTCGTGTGCCGAAGAAGAGACGAAAAGGGGCCAGGAATGCTGTAAACTCTAAAGCCTGCGCTGCGAAGAACAGAGGCTATTCGTTGGTGCTCGGTTTGACTCCTTTCGACGCGTACGGGGTGAAAGCCGTTGAGCATAAAATGTCAATGCTCAGAAAACTGGCGGTCCAATCTAATGTGCTTTTTTTTTTTCATGCTTCTGAATTGCAGAAAAACGCCACTGTAATCCAACACCGCACACCCCAGTGCTGCTATGCTCCTTGTGGTGTTTAATTTCGTTCTGCATAGTTTTCAGTGGCATCTCCTCGGCTTTCCCGATGCGAATTGACCATACTTTCTGTATCTTAACGGTTTTATACATTCCTTCGAGTGAGAGCGACCAATATCAAACTGAGGAAGGCCGACTTATTCGAACAAGTGAGGCTTCCGTAATACTCATTCTGTTCACGTATCTTGTGTTCTGGATAGCCGACTAAAATGTACGCCGTGCAACTAACCTAAGTGCATGCGGTGAACGTAAAGTTCCATCCTGGAATTCAACTTTGTTAGGAGACTGACTCATTTATTTCGAGCTCAGTTACGAACTCCAGTTTTGTCCCTTTTCGACAACGCGGTCACGGTGCTGATTTATATCGTTCTGCGTCCCATTAAGCGGGAACACATGACACCAAACCGGACTCTTTGTTGCAATTGTTAGAGCACCTTCACCAATGCTGACAAGGGGGATCAGGAAACTTCAGTTCGCGTGTTGAGTTAGCGGCGTGCTTTGAAGTACAATGACATCATATAAAAGGCGTTCCCACTCATACTTTCTCTTTCGTCTGGAGCATCTTTCGTGCTTCACATCATGCTGTAGGCGCAACGTGCATTCGAAACGGTCTCACCAACCGCTTTTTTTTATACCCATTCCTAACACCCGCCCATCTTCGTAAGGGCTTAACTGTCTATTCATTAAACTCACGATCTCGCAACGCAGGCATGGACGTCTTCGGGACGTCGTATGTACATCCGTACGCCCACCCATCTGTATATGACCTTAACTCTCTATCTGCGAAATTCACGACCTCGCAACGCAGGCATGGACAGGCTTGGGACGTCTTATGTAAATCTGTACACCCACCCATCTGCATAAGAGCTCAACTGTCGTTTGGTATGCTCACGACCTCGCAACGCATTCATGGATGTCCTCGGGACGTCCTATGTATATCCCTATACGGTACGCGCCGCGAATTCGCAAGGCGTGGCGTTGCGAAACGAAGCTGTAGGTTTTGTCGTCAAGTGCGTGCTCCGATTCCAGTCCGAGCTCTGCTGGGGAAGAGAGGGACCCTCTCCAAAGCCGTCATCACACGCGCAGGACAATTGCGTCGCTTTGCACCCAAGATTATTATGCGCTATAGCGCTTGTCGCCTGAAAGTATCGCCCTCTCCTTCGTACACTCCTACCTCGGTTTTACAGCCCTGTGACCACAATCGTGCTTCGTTCCGTCACCTCGTCTTTCAAAGCGAAGCCACCAAAAAATAAACGAGCAAAAAAAAAAAAAGCTCGAATAGTAACTCGGCGGCGAAGAAGCCCCATCGCTGTCCGCGGTCGGTCGTCGAGTCTTCGTCGCCGCAGCGAAGAAAGCGCTGATCCTCATTCGGAATTCATTGCCAATTTGCCTGGAAAGACGTTGGGCTGGCGCTCATCTTTTTCTTCACCTGCTAGATTATGCAAGAAGCGGATAACGCGCCATAACTCGGACGGAGATGACAGACAGAGAAGAGAGGGAAAGGAGATATACTTGACTCGGCTTCTTTTTTTTATCTTCTCCGTCTCGTTCTCTCTCGTGAGTACAATTTATTTCCCCTCTTCGGACATTTTCCTCGGCGACCGCGACGACGTGCTGGAAGTGATATGGTCGAGCAAAGGAAACGACAACTATAGCCCGCCGCGGGCGATTTTTGTAAGTTGACGCTCATATACATTTGGCGAGCCCCTTGCGCGGAAGACAGCGTTCCTAGAGAGGGACTGGCAAAAAAAGAGGAAAGACTTGACGTAACGAAAAAAGCTTTAACCAGGGTCCCCCCGTTTTCGGGAAACGATTCACTCTACTGAACCCCCCCCCCCCCCCTTTTTTTTTACGATCCCGTTCGCGCGTTGTGTTTTGTATATTTTCTTCTTGGTAACGCGTCCCGCCTAAATAAAACCCCGGGAATTGCGTTTTCCGCGAGGTGGTGGTGTAGTAAGGGTTTGTAGGAAATGACTTTTGGACGACGGCGCTCGACGCCATTTTCTGGTCCCTGCAGTCGCGAATCTGCTCCATATTTCACGCTGCGTGGCTGCTGACAACTGCGGCACGCGAGCGAATACTTCCGCTTTTATGAAGGCGAGGCGAGATCTAAACGTCTGGCGTGTTTAGAAAACGACATCTCTCTGTTTCTTTTTTTCTTTCCCGGAAATGTGTCCGCAGCACGATCGTTCGAACAAAAAGAAACAAACAAACGAAACCAAATCAGTGGTAACTTGAGGAAACAGCCACCCGTGAACGGGTAAAAGAACCGCATCGTTTGTAACGTTCCGCTTATTCTGAATTCACCATGGTCGCCGCTGTGTTTCGGCGTAAAGCTATGCGTCCGCTACCCAGCAGCATCTGCGCTTCGCGCACCTTGTTGTTGTTGTTGCGACTGAGAGAAGAATGAAAAGGAAATTACACGGGCCTGCCAACTGGCTCCAGCCGAGCCACCACCGCGGCCACGTGCAGATAGAGGAGAGTTAAAAGATCAGAGGAAAGACAAGAAGGAAAGAAAAGATGCGCGTCGCAGCAACAACCGCAGCAACAACAGCAAAAACAGATATACTGGCGCTACGTCACTGCCTCTGTGATCCCCCCTACTGTAGCTACTTGCATTCAATGCTTGCAACAAAAGTCGATTTGCTTTGTTCGTTCTTTGAAAAAAGAAAAGTATGCCAATTCCAAACCTACTGGCCCAGCGAACAAGCTTTCATTGTGGCCTCATCTCGAAACCGACAACTTCATATCGACGACATTCTCAACACTTGTAAAACTGCGCTTTGGAGTCCGTGGTTCCAGTCGCGTTTGCTTATATAGTTACATTTTCTTGCCTAAGACGAGTAAACGCCTCGCTGATTGCTCACCGCGCGACCACTCGTTCGGCGCCTCGCTCGACCCCCGCACACCATTACGCATTTGCAGCCGTCTACGCTGTCCACCATCGACATCGCCGTTATTCGGCCACTCGCAGCCTCTCATCATCCTCCGACGACCGGCCGCGACGTGATGCATGCCGCTCTTCCGACTGCCACGCCGCCTCCTTCGTCGTGTCAATCAACGGCACTACGTCTGCGCCGAACGAGCACGTAGTACTACTACTCCACTTCTTCCCCTGCGCCCATCCGCAACAGGAAGGAAGGACCCCCACCATTTACGACGCGTTCGCAAGAGATGCAGACAGACATAACAGCGCAGACACGCAGGTCCACAGCCCTCGATTTGCAGGGGCATTGGGCCTAGTGGTGCTGCTTCTCTGTGCTCGCTTCTTTCCAGAAAAAAAAGGAAGACCTGACCGGTGTCGAGACGACGTCGACTACCGTGCGAGGAGGCGCGCGGGCGAAGAGCGCCGCTCTGACGGGCTAAGGGACCCTAATTAAGGCCGTGAGAGGGCGCGCGTGTCTTCTGGCGCGCTGTACTAGCTCGCCCACCAACACCGCCCCCCCCCCCCCCCCCCTCCCCCCCTCCCGCGCGGCACAAACTGCCTGCCTGGATGCGTGCTCGACAATCGAACAGGATGAGGCGGCCTCATCAGCGGACGAGTAGAGCCCGTCTCTACCCACTCTCTTTCGCCGTGTCCCGATTCCTCCCGGCGGCGAACGGGCCGTGCGCATGCAATGCAGGACGTACAGACTGGGACGCCTCCTGGTGATTGGTGGCGGGATCCGGTCCCCGGTCCCGCTTCTTCCTTCCTTCCGGGTCACAGGTCGCTCGTGTTGTGCAAACATGCTCCTCTCCGTGTCGACCGACCCCTTCCTTCTGGCTGTGATTCGCATCGGAGCCGGACACGCAGTCGGCCTAGAGACGGGCGTGCGCTTTCGTAATGCACAACGAACACGGAGGACATCGGGAAGCACGTTCAGCGCTGCGTTGAAACAAATCGGCGCAATGCTTGCCGAGTCGCGTGTCCAGTGTTTCGAAAGACCGGCCTGCTTCCGACGTTGTTGACGACATGTTCCGCTACGAATCGTCGATGGGGGGTACAAGGGAGCTTGTAGTATGCGCAGTCGAACTTCGTCGGCGTCGAGGTTTGAGTGATGAACTGCTCCGAATATTCGGACATGTAGTGCGTTCTGGTGAGATTCAATAGTAAAAAAAAGTAAAGACTGCTGTTATTGGAGCCGCGTAAATTAACATGAGAAGCAGCAATCACGCTGAGATGTGTACCCGGTTTTACGAATATGATATATTTGTTAGAACCGGCAGGTAAGGTGCCCATTAAACTTGGTACCAAAAGTATATAATCGAGCGCTTAAACCGAAAGCGCGATCGCTTAGCCTGCTACTGTCGGAGCCCGTGCTTAACTTGTCGCCTTCTCCCGTGCATGTGTTTATACACACACGTGCTTCTCAGCTGCGGCTGAACAAAGCGACGGCACCCATGCGGGTGGCGACGGCGGGCGCGAATTAACACGCGTCTCTCCCATTAGCGAAACACGAACCTTCGCGCCGGAAGTCAGGACGGGAGCGAGAACGAAGGGGTGCGCTCCGCCCTGCGTCGCGCCCGTATGCGTGCGTCCGCAAAACACACACACACACACACACACACACACACACACACACACACACACACACACACACACACACACACACACACACACACACACACACACACACACACGCACGCACGCACACACACACGCACGCACACACACACACACACACACACACACACACACACACACACACACACACACACACACACTCGGCAGAGGAGAAACGCTCGACTGCGTTCATCCTTCCGCTGCAGTGCGTGCGGGCAGCATGTCGAGTCGATCTCTCGTGCTCGACCCGCGGAAGCGAATGCAGATCACGGCGCGTCGTCGCTCGCTAGAGATAAGGAGTCCCGCCGCCGCTGACTGCCACCTCTCCGCCGTGCCGCCGTGTGTGTCTGTGCCGCCTCTCAGCACTGGCAGGAGGGCGGGGGAGGTCAGTGTTCTCTGCCCGCCGGGAACGGCGCCGCCGAACCGCATGGCGCTCCGGTATAATTAGGCGACGGCACGATGCAGATGCGGCTGGCGACGCGCGCCCGTGTTGTCTGACGCCGCGCTGGTCGGCCCTCTCCCTCTCTTTTCCCGTTCCCCCTCGCAACCCCCTATCAAAGCGCGGTGTACGTACACCCGGTAACGGAGTCCGCCAACGCCCGAGAGCGCTTCTCACGACCCGCCCGTCCGACGCCGTGTATAATGTGAGGGCTGGCGACACGCGTTGAAGAGTTGAGGATTTCGCTAATGAAACGGCTTCTTGAGTCTGCAGTAATACACGAAATGGAAAGCGAACGGTCGTGGATTTAAGTAAGAAGAAATTTTTAGCGGCATGGTTCTCGTAGCTAGCTAGCTCCCGGTTGTAAGCGGCAATTTCCTAAAACGAGTGTCGTTTCGGTGTTCTTTACAGTGTGTTCGTTCAGTATCATCCGAGCGAAGAACGCTTCAGCAGTTCCACGACTAACCAAAAGGGAAAGTGTGGGGAAACGTATTTCTTCCCGCTTATTTTTTTTCTTCATAATACTTGGCTATGTTTAATGGTAAACGCAGTATCTACTTAATGGCCAACTATAAACCAAATGCGGTCTTGCACCGCTCGCTTTGATGTGCCGCTCCTATTTTTCCTTCTAGTCTACTCGAGGCTTTGAAAGAGAATCTTGATTCGAGACTAAAGCACGTGGAGGTCTTTCAGAATTCCAACGGAGAGACCGTCTCGAAAGTTCTTTCTCAACCTGTGGCGTCTCGAATGTGTGTTCTTATTTAATGTCCTGCCTTTACTCGCATGTACGAACCATGTGTTTCTCTTCGAATGTATGCGATTTCACCACCGACCCTGGTACCTTTTCTTTGCGACCGGCTGCCGTTGCGCAATTATCGCATTTAAATTGGCTCGATTAGAACGAAGCACGGAGATAAATGCGAGTCGGCATCTGCTCTCAGAGCAGCGAAAAGTAAGACAAGCGAAGAGGAGGAGCTTTAATTAAACTGCTTCGACCGAATAAGAGGCTGCGTAGCCCGTCGAGCGTTTCCAAAGCCTCCATTTCCAGTATTTATTGCTTCGGTCGTTTCGCTTTTATCCCGCGGTCTTCTAGCCCTGGTTTTTCCGCGCTTGAGGTATAACAAGGGCCGCCGTGAACGAAAGATCTTTTCTGTAACGCTAATAAATCTAATGTCGACAACGCAGCGAGAACCCGAGTCTAATCTCTCCGCTTCGTGCAGCTCGGGGTACCTCGAACACGTGACAGTTATCGATCCGACGCATGACTCGTCTTTTTTTCGTTTTTGACTACGTTTTTGCGCAATTCCACGTCCCATGGGCGAGACAGCTGGGCACGTGCGTTACGCCACCGTGTTGTACACGGCGCCGTGCTCCCAAGCGGTGGGCACAGCACGCGACAACGCTGCAACCCCCGACGCAACATGGTCACCCAAGCGCAGCCGGACGCCCCTGCTCGCGAGGTCTACCCCCCCCCCCCCTTTCTGTTCCCTACTAACCAGACGCCTACCTCCATGCTAGCGCTGCTAAGCCTAGCCGACGCTGTGCCTTCGAAAAAGCGCGCATGCCGGCGAACAAACCTCGAGCTCGCGCCGCGAGTCTGAGCACGTCCCGGCCGGAACCCCCACGCCTTGTCAAACCTCCCCTCGCGCCGGCATCCTCCCTCCTCCTCCTCCCCAATTCCCTCCTGCCCCTCCTCTCCCCAATCCCCCTCTCCTCAAAGAGTTCTCGCTTGCCAAACCGCTCGCGTTTCCCCTTTGCGCCTCTTTCACGGAGCCGATCAGAGCCGAAAAGCCCCTCTTTTGTGCTGCTTCTAATTTGCGTTGTTATTCCCTACTCGAGACTCGGTCCGTGCAACCTTTCTTTCCCCCCTTTTGTCTTCCCGCTTTGTATTCCTTTCCCTCCCGCCCCGCCTTTTCATTCGCTTCCCCCCCTCGCCGGGCACGTACGGCCGATGGAGCGCGGGCCGGCCGCGGGACGTGCTTCCCTCTAGGGGGCAAAGTGGGACGGCGACCGGAGGGGCATTTATAGATACTGTACGTCAGCGTCTACACTCCCAGGACACGTACGCGGACGCATTTTACATGCGTATTTTCACTACCCCCCCCCCCCCTCCCCCCGCGGCGATCAGAGCCTTGTACTTGTATTGGCCTCCTGTTTTACCTCCGCCATGTTGCCGAGTCGCGGTCGTTTTATGCTTGTCCCGCTCCTCTGGGCGAAAGGAGCGGAACCAAATGCGAAACTATAGAACGAAGTATGCCGGTAGAATTGAACTGCGACGCTTTCTTTTTACTGCGTGTTGCGTTCGAGATCCTTCGCTGGCACGACTTTGGAAAGCGCCTTTTGTTTCAAATTTTTTATTTTTTTTTATTTTTACCGGTGCAGCTGTTCATGCGGGCTCGAATCCCGTTTTCGTCGTCATACTTTTCACCACCCTTCGTCCGTTTATTTCCTGCTTCGCTTTGTTTCGGTTTAATCGTTCTTTCCCTTTTTCTTCCCCCGATGGCCCCGTTTCGTCGTCGGCGGTATACGTGCCGTCTTGAATGCCAGTTGTTGCCACTCTGGGCACGCATCGAGCATGCATTGAGGCGAAGCAGGCTGCGAGCGGAGCAAACTTGGAGTGGGCTTATTTTTCTTCAACTTTTTTTTTTTCCCGCCCCTTAGGGACAAGGCCACAAAGTCACGAATGTTTGCAGAGCTACATAGCGACGTTCGCGGCGGCCCTCAGAGGACGAGCCCTCTGGAGGAAAGCGTTCTCGAGAACGCTTTTGGCAAGAAAAAGAGAAAAAAGTGGTCGTTGGGATGATGTCTGTGCGCAGGTACATGACTTCAAAAGAAGACTGTTGGAAAAGGACCTTGCTATAGTGCCCGCATTGGAATGTTCTCAAATGTAGCAGGTCACGAGTGCTTTCAGTTTATCACGCAGGGTTGGATGGGCTGTTTGTCGAAGTAACGACAGCGGCTCTCGAGGCGAACAACAACAACAAACACTTTGATGTTTTCTTCGTTTTAATTCCTACTACTAGTCTTGAGCTGTGACTCGCTTTGCTGAAAAAGGACCATTTAGATATAGTCATCAAATGCACACCGCATCCGAGTTGCGTTTATGATGAATCGTTCCTAGGGTGTCGCGATTACCTGCTAATCGCGAAAGAAATTAATCTGTGCTGTGCAGAGATAAAACTGAGCGATTAAACAGATAATGAACACCAGATATGTAACACCAAAGCCCTTTTTTTATTTCACCTTTTCGCATTATTTCTTACGTAGGTTTCCTGCACACTGAGCGTCTGATTTTCTTCGCGTCAGTACCGCACAGGTGTTGAGAGCCCACTGCTGCCTTCTGTACACCGCTATAGTCGGGTACAACTCAAGAACACAGCGCCCTTTCCCCGTCAAAGGACCCCGTTCCAGCCAATGGCGTCGGCCGATCCTCATGAACCTCCTAGCGTGAAAAGGCAAGGAGCGGCGTGACAAGGCAGGGACGAGGCTATCCCCGACCGTGGAGGGAGGGGATTACCCCTTTTATCTACCACTCCCTTCTTTGTCGCACTAGCAGGCTCATGAGAATCGGCCGACGCCATTGTCTGGAACGGGGTCCTTTGACGAGGAAAAGCCGCTTCATTCTTGAGTTGTATTCGACTGTAAAAGCCGATTCCAGCAGTGCTCAGACCACATTTCGCTCGAAGCTTCGTAGCGTCTGCTACAATACGTATAAACCGTATGGCGGGGGTTGGGTTGTTTAGGCGGACCCCGACCTCGTAACACACTCCGTTACCGACCGCGCGCCATTTTCAAAAGGCGTTTCGACGGGCGCGGCCGCTCCTTAGGCAGCGGACGGAGGTAAAACGTGTGTCACGTTTCATTCGACCTCCCCGCATAAGACACAACAATCGGCGGCAGACACAGCAGTCCCCCCGGCGATTAGCGTATACGCAGCCCGTCGTTTCTTTATCCCACAAAACAAAAAATAAGAAAGCAAACAAAATAAAACGGACATCTCCGCGTCCATTGTTAAGAAGCTTTCGCGTATAGCGGCCTCAACAAAAGGAAGAAGGGCGCGTGTGGCGCATGCGCATACAGCGCGGCTCGTCTGGGACGTCAACGTCACTCTTGCGTTGGGAAGGAGCGGTTCTTTCTTGTCTTTTTTTTTTTTTTTAACCCGCGGCGCGCGCTCGGTCATCACCATCCCCGCAGAAGGTTTCCCACAGTCACAACCGCCCTGAGCCAAGCATCGTAGCGTATGACTCGCGCGCCCTCCGCCGCGGAATAACGGCGGAAGAGCCTTCAGCGCCATCTTACGGCGCCACAAAGTGTGTCAAGGAAGTGCTTCTTTCTCAAACACCGGCCCGCCGCCGCGGCACACACGAGAACTAGTCGCATGCCTGCGCGAAGCCCAGCGCAGCCCCGCTCGAGCTGCGGAACCGCTTATCATTAACCTCCCCCGCCGCGTTAACGCGTCTCGTGCATACTCGCCGCGTCTTCTTCCCAGCGGGGCGGAAAAAAAGGAAGGAATGAATGAGGCATAGAGAGAAAGACGGGCCAGTCCGGCCACGAAGCCGCCGGCGCGCGCTTTAAGGCCAAACGTGCGTCAGAAGCGCAAGATGAGAGTGGCTGCAGTAATATGAGGGTTTTTTTTTTTCTTCTTACTCTCCAGCTTGGGCCTTTCTGCCGCACTAGGAAGAGGAGACCTGGAAAGAGGGGGGGGGGGACTGAGGAGGAATACGGCAGTCCTTCTGTGCCCTCCTGCTTGCCGAGGCTTCGCTTCCGCTCCGGCGTTCTCATTGCGCGCGGCGGCGTTTCGCGGGGAGACAAAAAAAAAAAAAAGACAAATAAAGAAGGAGGTCTCCGTGTTAGCAGGCGAAGCACGCGGTCGCCTTCTTCTCCAACCGCGATACCGCCGCTTGCGCGCATCGCATATTACGACGCGAGTCGGAGGCTGCGCTAGCTAGCTAGCATCGCCGAGGAAACCTGAAGGCTTGGCGCGCACGCACGCACGAACGAGACACCGGGGAGCGCGCGGGGGCACTGGCGTGCTCGCAATCTCGGGCTGCAATTTCGCGCTTGACTCCGCAAGCGTCGTGACGCTCGCGCCGCCGCTATTGGGGGCTAGGGCGCCCCGGTGTCTAAATGCGCTTGCTTGCTCGCTCGCTGGCTGCCTCGGGTTCTCTCTCTTGCGAGGCCCCCGGGGCGAGACGGCGAAATAACCGAGGCGACAGCAGGCGCATGCATATTAAGCTTGAGCGCGCGCCGAGCTCTAGCGAGCGGTGCGGTCAGCTGGAAGTGAGGCTGCGGACTTGGCTGCGCTGCTGTGGAGGTGTGGGTCTGTGGGGGGACGTGGGAAACTTAACGGCTTTGGTCGCGCCGGACGCTTATTTACGCGAGGTGAGCTGGCGGGAAACTTTCAAATGCGTGTACACAACTGCTGGAAGGCTCGACGAGGTTTCGACGGGGTCTGCGTTGTTGGGAAGTGTTCCTGTGAAGGTATAGAGTGTGCCATGGCCCGCGAAATTTAGAGCAATTTCGGAATCATGAAGTGAAACGTGACGAAAAAACCGAAACCATAGAGCCCCACCCTATTAGTGTCAGGAAATAGACACTACCGGAAAGGCTAGTCAGTAACGGGTGGTCAAGTTTCCTCTTTGTCTGATGTTAGCCTGACGTGCACTTCTAGCTGAGAGCTATAGAATGAGAAGTTGCGGGAGCTTGATGGTTAATAAAGTGTCATCCCCGTAACTAACAATCCCGGCCGTGACTGCGGCGTTTCAATGCATTACTTTGATTCAGTTCAGTTTGGATTACTACACTCTGCACATCTGCTCTCGAATACGCCTATATGGGAGTAAAAAAGGGAGTAAGTTGTCCTCTGGCGCACTCTTTCTTTAATAAAAGTTAATGTACTAGAGGACAGCTTACTCACTTCTTTACTGCTTTCTGTTAGATTGTATAGCAGCTTGTCCAGTCGTTTGATCTGAGTTGCAAGTCCCCGTCGATTAATGTCACTCGCGGCCTGGAGGGGCCTTTATAGCGTACCTCAGTCGTTAAGAACGGCTTCATCGCGTGCCACATCTTTCCAAACTCCCCGCGCCACCGGTCCCCTATCGCGCGTGCCAGACAGCGGCTATTAAGACAACCAGTGCCTGTGTCGCGCACCCCGAGGCTCCAATCGCGACGGTTGCGAAAGACCATTTGGCCACTGCGTTCGCTCGATCGGTCTCCGAAGGACGGGCGCAACAACACAACACTCGTTCCACTCACCTGTAACGAAACCCAGTCATTTATTCGCGCTCGTTTTCCCGCGTAACATCACGTCACAAACTATTCACCAGCCCCTCAGCAAGCTCGAAATCCGAAACTTTGTTTTCCTTCCAACGATTGCTTCACAGCGAGTGGTGGGCACGCGCGGCTATTCCGTGACAACGCCCGGCCTAGGGCGCGCGTAGACTGATATGTTAATGGCGTGTCGGCATCGCTCGCTCGGCCTCGCTCAGTCGGCCTCGCCGTCTTTGTTTTCTTGCGTCCAGTCCGCGACAGATTAGTCGTCGGACGCAGGAACGCGGACTCGCAAAGCTGGGGACGCTTGACCGCAGGGCGTCCCCAAGAACAGCGCGCGTATTAAGAGAAGCCGACGAAGCGAGCGCCAATTCGTCCGGACAGCCCGCGAGGCGAGGCCGTGGCGGGGTTTGGCAGTGATACGGCGAGTGCGCCTAAAAAGCCAGGCGGTGTCGCTCCGTTTGCTGTTGTATACACGCAAGCGGCTAATCGCTCGTGAAATGCGCCTTGTACCCTGAAACCGAGAGCCGATGGCGAGGGGGGGATCGAACAAGGTAGTTCGATAGGTTCCACGTATGCGCGTTGTCGGGGGTCAGCCGAGACCTTGTCTCACCGGAGCTGGCGACTTCTCCGCTCCGTCTCCGCTGCGGTATGTGTTTTTTGAATGACGCCGTGAGGTTGGGAATTGGCTCCAGCAGTGACAGGGAGCTGCTCCGGTGACGGAGTGGACGTGAGATTAGATAAGGTATGGGCTTCCGTTCGACGCAGGGAACCAGCACCATTGCATGTCTAGCCGCGGTCAGTGCAAACAGACTGCGTCTGCCCCTGAACATTTTTGTTTTACGCGACTTAGTGGCCTAATACTTCGCGGCTGACTGCGCAGCTCCTGGAGTCCCTATTCATGTATTTTTCGTTGTAGTCATCTTTTCTCGGGCGACGGATAAGTCTATACACACCTTATAGCCTTCGTCTCTTGGGGATGTCAAGAACACGTCTTGCGTGTCTGGTCCTGTTGCATCATATGTGGCGTGACTCTGGTTTTTTTTTTTCTATTTCTTTCATGGAGGAAATGACTAGATAGCGTCGCCCCACCTTGCTACAGCCAGGTCCCTCCCTCCCTGCCGAGTCATTCTCCTGCAAGAAACAAGTGTATCCGTATACAAGGCCAAAGCCGCCAGGGAATGAATCTCCCCGCGGAACAGCCTTCTCTTTCGCCGCGCCGTTACAACTCCAGCGCGTGTTCGAGACCCCCCCTCCTTCCAAGGCCGCGTTTTTCTCAGCTGCTGACTCGCTCCTTCGTATAGCAGGAGATATTCGATGAATAAATACAGCGCTGAGCGAATCCCCTATAACGAGATGTCTGAGAAGAATAAAAACAGCACAACTGAGATGTGTATGTTATGTGTTATAGGGGTCTCTGGGCCGTATTCCCAAGGTCACCACAAAACTGTGTGCGCGGCCTCGGCTCGTTAAACTTCAGCCGCGCGTGTTATTCCATTCTTGCCGCCCTCTTTTCTGCTCCGCTTCCTTAATGCCGGAAGGCATGCGTAACAAAGCGTCCGAACTGCAAAGGCCCAGATCTTAAGATGCCCCCCCCCCCCCCCCCCCCCCCCCCCCCCTCTCTTCTGATCTCACTGCCCCGACCGCCGCGATTCGTCTCGCTCCACGGAGCGGCAAACCTCGCCGTAAAGAACAGCCCCGATCAGTGTGCATGCGGATTGCGATGCTATCTGGATTCACCCCCTTGTTCCTGCGAGGCGTGACTCCGTAATGAATAAACACAGCTTTGCGCGGTATAGCGAACAGAAAGATGCTGCCGCCTAACCCTTTGCCCGCACGCTTCAATGTAGGTCGCTCGCGTTGCGCTGAATATATAGACCGCGCTGTCATCTTTCCTTGCGGTCTCCAGAAGCAAAAACCTCTACCGCGAACGAGATAGTGTGCGCCTCACGTCCGCTGCTTTGTCTAATGCACGTATCTGTATTTCAACGCTGGTTGTTTGTCATCACGTGACATGTTTCCTACGTTGTCGATTCGATGAGTCGAATTTGTCTTCCCAAACTCAAAAACTGAACCTTGTAGCTGCGGTCTTGAGTAAACAGGGCTTTCCGTGCCGCGGTTTCGAAATGCGTGGTTTTGTTCAACGCGCCGGCATCGATTTCTCCGCTCCCACGCTTTCATATCGCACGAGCTCCTTATCGAAGCCGATAATTCTCCGATCGGGTCAGCGGGGCGACCTCGCGGGCAGCTAGGCCGCGGGGGCAGCTTAAAAAGCTTTCGAAAAAAATCGAACTGGCTTCGCATTCGTGATTATACATGCACTCGAAGCGTCTCAATGGCCTCCAGACTCAATTTATCAGCGAAGAAGATCGCACGCTCAATAAGCGCGCTCGGCGCATTACATATACGAATGCGATGCTCGGAGTCGCCGCGCAGCACGACGCGATCAATACGCAAGGCCGACACGGAGGAAGGGAAGAAGAACGGACCAGCAGCAACAAGCTCGTTGATAGGCGCTACACACACGAGGGACGAGTCCCCGAGTCGTTTACCTTTCCCCCTCGCGGCGTCATTTTTCTAATCGCACCTCTTGAACCGCGGCGACCTCCGGCGAAGAAGAACGAGGCTGCCGCTGCTCCATCGACGGATGCAAATGAGCGCATCGCGGTCGCGGCGCACGCTTCGAGCGTGAACGAGGTACGAGTCGGCGCCGGTGCTCCGTGGCTGGCTGTTAGAAGACCGAACCTGCAGGCCCCGCGCTCGGAATGCGACCGGAAAACTCAGCCGTCCGCCGGTGGTGCGCACGCTCGGAGCGAGTCTCGGTCTGTTCCGTCTCGATGTAGAGCCGTGCAGTGGTGCCGGAGCTTCTTGCGCCAGTCGGGGAGATAAGCACACGTTTGTTAAACGTGCTACTGTTGAACCGTGTCGTAACGAAGTTGAAATGGCCCTGCTATTACTTCGTTATAGCCGTATCTTCGTTATAGCCAGTGTTGACTGCGAGCTTCCATGAGGAATCGTCGTTACTACGTCATATCGTTATTTCGTAATAACGAGGTCAAACTGTATATACGTGGGAGATCTTTGCAGTTGACCCTCATTATAACAAAGTTGAAATGGCCCTGCGATTACTTCGTTATAGCTGCAGCTTCGTTATAGCCAGTGTTGACCGCGAGCTTACAAGGGGAATCGTCATTACTTCGTTATATCCGTTATTTCGTTATAACGAGGTTCGAGGTAAGATCTGTGCGTTGACGTGTGCACATATCATATCACACGTTCGTGGTCTTTGTACAGATTTGAAGCAAGCGGCGCAGGAAAATTGCGGTGGGTGAAACGGATCAATTGCCTTGGAAGGTTTGTTAATTAGCGGACCCAAGCTCGAGGTTTGATGGGGTGGGGTGGTTATGCTGGGCTTTCGCAGGACGGAGATGACTGGGGAGAGCATTCGGAGAGGCCGCTGTAGTACACTGTATACATAATCCGACTGATGATAATGAAGACTGTCATTGTAAAGGGTGGTGCCGAGATGTGTGTAGGCTGTCGGCAGACAACCAGGCGTCACGATCAGGTCAGGAAATTAGCGGGTATAGGACGAGTATAAAACGGGTAAATCGAGCACACACGAAAAAAGGACTTTACTCGACAGCGGTCTAAGTTGAACCGACATAATGAATATACTGGTGTACCTCGCTATAACAAAGCTATAGGGGCCCGGTGATTACTTCGTTATAGCCGTAGCTTCGTTATAGCCCAAGTTGACCAAGCTTCCAATGGGGAATCGGCATTCCTTCGTTATATCCATTATTTCATTATAAATGGTTTCGTTATAACGAGGTTCGACTGTATATATGGTGATGAAATGCATTTAACGAACGTTTCCGAACGTTGCACAACGTTTTCCTTTATCCACTAAGGCGGCTCGGCTTGACTGGTATAGCTCCCGCAGCGCTGCACTGTACTAGGAAACCGGTGCCGAACGCTCGTTCCTTCGGTCGTGCATCGGCTCGCAAGCAATTAGCCGTCGCGTCGACGGTCAGGCTTCGGTGCCGGCTGCGCCGACCAAGGCCTCGAGAGGCGCCTGGCCCGTGCCTCAAACAAAGGAGGACGTGTGGCGCGGGATCTTTTCTGCTCGAGCGATGACGACGCCGCCCGTGTCGCTACACAGCCGCTGTCGTTTCTTGTTTTGTTTGTTTCGTTTGTTCCCCGGGTCCTATCTTTAGCCAGTCCACGACGACCCGTCGTCGCGTGCACGGCAATTAGATTTTTTTTTTTTTTTGGAAGACACTCCTCACAACGGGACAACCAAGCGTGGCGGTAAGGAGCTCTGCACAGGCGTCCATTCGCATGCACTTCGAGACGACGCGCAGTTAGTTCTCCGTCGACGGGTTGCCGCCGACTCGTTAGATAGTGACCGACGGCTGCCTCCTCTTTGTTTTTTTTTTTTTTTCAACCTTTCCAAAGATGCCATGCGCCGCAAACTCGCGAACTGTTGGCGCGTGGATCGCTTCGGACACATACCTGTATGCAGAGAAATTTGCTTTGCAAATTGAGCGGAGGCCCCTTTGTGGAGTTCGCGCGCCACACAAAACCTTGTACACTTATACCTGTTGGCTGCTCGAGATAATATTTCTCCTTTAAAGCGGCTTGCCGCGCCTCAGAGAAGCTAGTTATCACGTTTCCGCGCCTTTGACTCGGATCCGTGACAGGAATAATGATGCCGATGAGGTGGACTCCCAGCGGAGCTGTTTTCGGAAAGATTTCTTCATTCGGCCGCCGCTTCCTGGTAGAATGGAGCATGAATGTCACGTATGCTACCTCTTGAGGTCACGCTAGCACAACCGCTGATTCCCGACCTCGCTTGTACTAAGCTGGCAGGCGCGTTTCGCAATATATGATGGATGTTATTGCTCGGTCGGAACAAACTCGGAAAATATTTCCCGTTATGTCGTCACGCCTGCCGGGTCATACATGCGACTTGATGCTGCTCCGGTCGGCTTTGTTTGTGACGGCGCTTCCTATTCAGCTCTGATGTTATCTCCGGGGGCTTTATTTCCGTCAAAATTCAGGTCCGCAGTGTGCGTTCTGTTCCTTCATACGATTCTTCATTCACGCTTTTTTTTTTTTTTTTCATGCCGAACCGTCTGTACTGAACGACGTCGCGCCGCCTCCGGTATTGGGAAGTGGCACTTCCTCGCAGCTTCGCCACAAAAAGCAAAAAAATAAAATGTAATCGTGGATGCTACGATCTGGGGATCGCCAGAATGGCTCTCGCGAGCGCAAAAGTTTGCATTCGATCAAACGCAGACGACGCGTCTTCTGCGTTCGAGGGGCAGCTGCAGCACGCGGTGTCAAAAAATCCGTGGCTCCCTCTCTCGGTGAAAGGCGGAGTCGGAGTGTGCCTTCAGGCGAGCTCGCCCGCTCGCCTGTGGATAAGGGACATCGGCCACTGCTCTCTCTCTCTCTCTCTCTCTCTCTCTCTCTCTCTCTCTTTCTCTTCTGTGTAGCCATTCTCGGGAACGCGCTCAAGATCAAGTTCAACATTTCGAGCGTCCTCTCGCGGCATCAAGACCCCACCCGGCTGTCACGTCCACCGCGGGACGTCGCTGGGCCTCGTCTGGTCCCGCGGCCTGTCATGCTTTCTCTGTGCAGCGCGCGCTCTGAAAACGGGCAAACTTTAACTCGCGTTTGCGCCTTAGAGTTTCCTTTTTGTACATTCACTCTTCTT